>NC_053489.1:418326320-418926320 GCF_905171775.1 Rana temporaria
TGTTAGTTGATTTTCTGTTATGCTGGTATCAATACTTTTTAAGTTGGCAACCTTGAAAAGGTATAAAGATCAAGAAAATCAGGAAAAGTTTTAAGGTTCTTATATGCATACTTGTTCTGGGTTAATGGCTCAAAGTGTTTAATCAAGTGGATCAGCATGACAGCTAGGCAACCTATAAATAGACAGATCAGCAATAACAGTCTCCAATTTTCTTTCCCTACGGGTTTCCTTTATTATAAGTTTGCCAAAGGTGCATGGGCAAACAGATATGTAATTGTATTTATTTGGCTTTACAAAAACTTTAAAGAATTACTGCTTAGACCCAGTTGTTGTAAAAAACTTGCAAAAGGACATCAACACTCATCCATATTTTCTGTGAGAGAAGCTTTAGCTAAACAAATACCATGTTCACCCTTCTTGAAACCATAACAAATTCTAGAGACATTAATATTCTTGTGATTCTTTACTGGCTTAAGATATATTTCACTGCTGCCTGTTACTTACTTTTAACAGTATTCTGTCCTTGTAAATATTCCTTGACAAACTGAGCATAGCTGAAGTTTACTTTTACCTGGAGAATGCATTATGTTGGTCTGGAAATATTTTAATTCTTTGGATACTCTGCATATGTTTCTCAAATTTATCATAAGAACTATGTAATTTGATTACAGCCAGCGCTTATTTAATGAAGTATATTTTAAGCCTAATTATTTTTATTTTGGGATATAGTAGGGAATGAGTTAAAACCTTGCCCCTGCTGTAGCAACTTTCTGTCTGTATAATAAACACAGGATGTTACTCACTGAGCCATTCAGCAAATGCCTTATTTTTTGTTCAATGAATACAAGGTTTTCTCTGATTGGCATGGTGGATATTAGTAGCAGATGATGTCACAATCACCCTGATTTTCAAAGTAGGAGTTTGGATGCAAGCATTTGGTCAAATTGTGTACTGGTAGGAGTGAGATCATTGACCTGCATGAGCTGTCTGTAACGGCTCCCTAAATTACAGAAGTGACTGATCTGAACTACAAATAATTTGGAAGGTTTTCTTGAAATAGTTCTATTGGTTGAGGAAGGAGGTGTAGCTTGCCTCCGAAACGCATCCTGATTGGCTATTCCCCTCCAAAGTTAACAGCTTGAGTTCCCAGCTTTTGATCGCTTGCTCCCCCAGCATTCTCTGACATCCTTCTGACACTGGTGCTGCTCCACCATGAGCAGGACATTTCCACACAGAGCCTTCTCAGGTCTCACGCTTATTCTGTTGATACCTTTGTGAGTGAAACATTTTATGTATTTTACTCATAGATCATTAAAACTGTATTAAAACAAGAGTGCGCTTGGCGCTTCTCTCCCCTTTCCCTCTTCTGTTGCAGCGTGGGTCTCCCAGCGCTTGTTTTGACATAGCATCCCTCTAGGAATACAGTCACTGGTTTTATATACGTTTATATACTATACCAGGCAACATGTTTAGATCCAACATCCTAGACATTTATATGGGTAGTACACCATAATATTTTATGGACAACAATCTTTTACTTTTTAACTGTTGTGTTTTAGGTATTCACATGGAAGGGTTGTGCTGAGAACATAGATCACAATATGCTTCACACATGGTGATAGTTGGCGATATTTCTGGCCACGTCATGTTTACCAGGTATACCCCAGGTATTTGAATTCTTGAACCTGTTCAACTTTGATTACATTAAGGTTAAAATTGGCCTGTAAGCCATCCATACTCATTACTTTGGTCTTATTCACATTGATTCATAGGATGTGCAATTGGGCAATATGATCAATATGGTAAAGGATGTTGGTGGCCTTCTGAATCTATGTCATTAAATATAGCACTCTCATCTGCAAACATACTCAATAAGGAAGTTGATCAAGTCATACTGGACCACACATTTGTCCTCAAATGCTTTTCCTCATAATGGTGTTGATCATGTTATTGAAACACAGGGGTGAAGTGACATATTCCTGGTAGACTCCAGTTTGGATAGAAAATTCCTTAGATAGTTCATTTGAGATCCAGTTGAGCCACTATATGATGTTTGGACAAGTGTGATGATTTTCAGCAGTATGTTTTATTCTTCTAGTTCCCTCCACAGGGTAGGCCAGAGAAAATAATTGAATGTGGATTAAAAGTCATTGAAGGTGATGATGGTTCACTTCCACACTGCCAGTTGACAGAAGGTAAATATTTGATCACTGCAGCCCAGATATGGCCTAAATCCTGTCTCTTTTAGTCTAGCATGTTCACAATGTTTCTGCTGCCTTGATTGTATGATCTTCATAAATACCTTGCCAAGGATAAAAAATAGCCTGATGCCTCGGTAGCTCTTACAAAACCAGCTATTGCTATCTTTAGATGTCCACTGTTGCAAGCATTCACCAGGGGAGTTAAAAAAAGTGCCATTAGCTTTCTTCATGTTGTTGACTTGGTTTTACATGTCAGTCTCTTGAAGGTCTGATACATATAGTTGGATTCTGCTTTCCCCAGGCTGGCTTCTGCACTTATTTACTGGACTTCTTGTGTTGCTTTCATCTTCTGTCTGACGCCTTCTTTCAGTCACTAGCCCTGCTCAAGGTCAACACGTTTTTATCCCCTTTATCCACCAGATCTAGGCACTCCTCTGAAATCCATGACTGTGACTGACATTGGGTGGATGGACACAGAGGGGTGGCACATTCTACATGTACTCTGATACCTCATATGCTTCTGCACTGAGATCATCTGATGGTATGCATGCCACAAATTTGTTGGATAGAGTGATTTGGAATTCTTGGCTGATGAATTTGCCCTGCACTTTGCCAGTTGTAGTTACAACTGTACCTTGCCATGACTGTTATAAAGTGAAATGCACATTCGAGCCCTTGCATTGCACGTACATCTTTTAGCAATGTACAGAATCTGGAGCTAGTCCAGGATGGCAAAATCTTCATCAAATATGTTACTCTACAGTATGTTAGCTGTTGTTTGTAAGGGTGCTGAATGTGACTATTCCCCTTATCAGGTGGCACAATGCAACAAACAACCGCATACATTGTCTGTTGGCATTGATCTCACCATGTCCAAACTTTCCCATCCTTTGGCAGGTAAAGCAGCTCATGTACACATATTTAAGCTCTATGATAGCTGTCTGTCTGCCTGCACTTAAAGCGTTTGTAAACCCAGATAAAAAAAACCCTGTAAGACAAAGACATAATGAGCTAGTATGCATCGCATACAGCTCGTTATGAAATACTTATCTTAGAACAATGTCCTGCAGGGGCGCCCACACACCATTGACACAGCCAGCATCTTCCCCAGTGTTTCTTCTGGGTTTGCGGGCTCCGGCGCTGTGATTGTCTGGAACCACGATGAAGACACTCACACGCATGGGCGTAAGAGCCTCCTGTCACAGCACAGGCCCTGAAGAAACAGTGCGGGCAGCTGTTTCTTCAGAGAGCATGTGCCGATTATGTATATGACGCAGTATACAATAAATATCTCCTAAACGGTGCAAGTTTAGGAGATATATACAGTACCTATAGGTATTATAGGCTTGCCTATACAGTAGGTACAAACACACAAGGGGAGTTTACTTCCTTATTACAATTTTGCAATTATCTGTACTTTACTAGTACAAGGGGAAAATACACACACATATGAATGTTGATGTGGTCTTCTTATCAAATGTTTACTATAAAAGTTCTCTTTTTTATTATTTACAGACAGGATCATTTGACTGTACAGTGGAATTATAATCAAAATCATCTCACTAATACTTAAACCTTAAATTCTGGTCATTTTATTCAGGGGGAAGATTTTACTTTAAGCAGGTGCTTTTAGAGAAATCTGCTGTTAAAGCAAAGCAATTATATTTTAACATGAGAACAGGGAATATTTCTGCACTTTTATTATGCAATATAAAAACTGATAAATATACTGATAAAAAGGGAGTATATCTTGCTTGGGCACAAGCTGTATGTAACAACACTCTAGATGCCACTGTAATCCAGCTGTCCGCTTCATCAACCAAGCCTTCACAGAATCTGATAGATGAATCCTTTGCAGTCATAATGAATACACAGTTAATGACAATGACCACTGGGTGCTCTAAAGAACCTCCATGCCAAACGCTATTTCTTACCATAATCCCTTCAATACCATTGTGGAATGGGACTCATTATAAGGCATGCAACCCTCTTTAGTTATGTGTTTAGTTTTAGTTCTTAAATTGAATATTTTTTTTGATTTTTTCTTTATAAATAAAATTAGCACTCTGGGAAAATGTATATTTCTATTTTTTATTTCTATTTTTTAACCATGTTACATTATGCAATGTTTTTAAATATAATGTTTTCCTATATATTCCAAAGAGAGGTGTACAAGGTGGACTAACCTCTACTGAGAAATGTGTATATGGGATGGTTCACTCAAGTTTATTGCTTTACATACCAAACTCAGTGAGAAATGTTAAAATGTTAATCACATTCTTCAGTTTTCCAGAGGTGGCAAAGACTAGAATCCAAGATATAATTTTCTGTACACTGTGTTGAATGCATGCATTGCACTAAATAATTATGATTAAATTTGAATACAATATATAAACATTTCTATTTTTATATATCATACATATACAAGAAATGTGTAAATATTTTTTATAATTGTGTGTAAATCTTAAAATAAAAACTGTATTTTTAATTATATATAGATATATGGGGCAGCCTTATTTGCTCAGTACATATGCAAGCTCTGATTTCAACTTTGCAGTACTACACAATAATTTGGCTTCTCATTGCAAGTCAAAACAAATAATAATTACTTATTATAAACAAATTACTCACTTTGAGGCCAATATGTTATCTTATCACCAGTTAGGCACACATTTATAAAAGAAGTTAAGAATTTTCACGAAAAAAAAAGATTCACTTAAGCTATCCATAGAGGTGTAGAGGAAATAAAATAAACAGGGATGTGCAATTTAATTCAGCCTGATAGTCACTGGGGTAGCAAAACGGAGCATGCGCGGTAGGTCCGGCGCGGGAGCGCGCCTAATTTAAATGGCACAAGCCCATTTGAATTGGCCCGCCTTGCGCCGGAGGCCGTCGGCATAGGTTTTCATCGCAAGTGCTTGGTGAATCAGGCACTTGCGATGAAAAATTGCGGCGGTGAAACGTATCTATGATACGTTACGCTGCCGCGATTCTACGTGAATCTGGCCCTATATTAGTAATAGTAAATTGAAATCATTCAGGTAGACCTTTCCTTTCTTTCACCAAAAATAAAACCAGCATGCAGCTAGCATGAAATCATGTTATATCAGTATATAGTTTTTTAATAACTGTGAAAATCACAGAAATAAAAATACTGTAAACTATAGGCTGCAAAAATAACTAATCATCTGTTTTCATTGGATTTACACTACATGTATTATTTTTATTTCTAGACTATCTTGAATAAGGGCAGATAAGTCATGTAACATTTACTTAATGGAATCCATCTTGCCTTAGCTAAGAGGGTGTGCTTAGCTGAGAAAGTCCTTCTTCCCCTCCTCCAGATGAAAGAAAACAAAATGTCCATAAAAACCCCTTGGATGTATGAAATCATTTTGGCCTAGGCCATAAACCAGGAAAAAATTCAATAAATGTAAAAAAAGTTTAAAAACAAGTAAATATAATATAACTTCCTATCTATTTACTAGGGCTAGTAGCATAAGGATTAAAAATAGTTATTATTGATTGAGAAAGTTTAGTTCTTAAGTTTCTTGATTTGGTGTAATTAGGTCATATGGTTTAATGTTGCTGTAATCTAAGGCCTACTAATAAAGTGATATTTACCACTTGACCACTGGGCACTTAAACCCCCTTCCTAACCAGACCAATTTTCAGCTTTCGGTGCTCTCACAATTTGAATGACAATAACTCAGTCATACAACATTGTGCCCATCTGAAATTTTTGTCCTTTTTTTCCCACAAATAGAGCTTTCTTTTGGTGGTATTTGATCACCTCTGGGTTTTTTATTTTTTGCGCTATAAAAGAAAAAACACTAAAAATTCTGTAAAAATTAAAAAAAAATCTTGTTTCTGTCATATTAGCAGGTATTGCGGAGTATTGGGGGTATTGCAGAGTATTGGGGGTATTGCAGAGTATTGGGGGTATTGCAGAGTATAGGGGGTATTGCAGAGTATTGGGGGTATTGCAGAGTATGGGTGGTATTGCAGAGTATGGGGGGTATTGCAGAGTATGGGGGGTATTGCAGAGTATGAGGGGTATTGGTGTTATTGCAGAGTATTGCGCAGGGATGGATGGCTGGATCTGTGACTGCATTTGTCACAGATCCAGCCCACAGCAGCTGCTGCTGCTTCCGCTCTCCCCCTCTCCTCTCACACTGTACCGATCGGTACAGAGAGGGGAGGGAGGAACCGGCGTCATCACATGACGCCGGTTTGTTTACAAGTGATCGCTCCGTCATTTGACGGAGCGTTCACGTGGTAAACGGCCGCTATCAGCGGCAATTTACCGCGATCTGTGATGCGCCGGGTCTTCTAGACCCGGTGCTCACAGATGATTCCGGGGAGCGCGCCCCAGGGGACGTCCTCCCAGAACAACTCCACCGCGCTGTAGACGTCTTTTGTCTATGGCGCGGTGGCAAAGAGGTTAAAGGTTAGACATGGGCCAAACGACCCCTGGTTTGGTTTGTGGCAGAACTTTCAAACATCCAGCAGGAACACACCAGGGATTGTGTCACTAATGCATGCATTGTCACAGCTCACCATCCTTGTGGCTTCTACAAATGGTGACAGTACAGTGCATTCATCCATTGTATGCAGCCATTGGCCTGGGGGAAAAAGCTGAGCCGCCATTAGCCTCTCTTTGTGCCATACTCAAACAGGTACTCATTAACAGCCCTCTGTTGCATGTGCAGCCACTGCAGCATTGCCAAAGTCTAATTCCACCTTGTGGGCATGTCACAAATCAAATGGTTTATGGGCAGGTTAAATTCCCGCTGAATTTAGATCAATTGAGCACTGACTGTGTATGACTGCATGAAATTTTGCACATTTTCCAACCCTGGGTACCTGCTTAGGAAATGCTGCACCACCAAATTGATAAAGAAAGGAGTTCATGGATCCATAATACATGAGGATGGCCACATCCCTGGTATGTACAAGAAAAAGAGAGAAATACCCCCAAAATTAGGACTTTAAAGGCCAAACTCAAAATTACAAAAAAAGTTTAATAAATAGACCAAACAAGATGCGGTTGATGCTTGTTGACAAATAAACCTTAAAGTGGAGGTTCACCCTCAAAATGAACTTTCCAGCATCCTTAAAGCGGAAGTAAACCCATCAATTTAACAGTTTGAAAAAGCAGTTACATTCCTGGCATGCCGGGAATGCTAACTGTCACATTGGTTGTGCTCTCAACCAAACTGTCAAACCATCCAATGGCTGGTGTCATAACTGATCACATGTGCAGAATTATGGCAGTTGAAGATTAAACAGAGGCCAAGACGCGCCCTAGCAGCCGTCAATCAACTCCTCTTCGCTTAGAAACGCCAATTCCCCGCAGGATTCCCCGCTCGGAGCCGGAAAACAAGGGCTCATATAACGATAAGTACAAGTAAAAAAAAAAAAAAAAACAGCATACTGCAGATGTTAGCTGTATGCTACAGCTAATGTCAAAAAGTGGATTTTTGGGTGAACCTCCGCTTTAATGGTCAAGGTAAATGTACACAACAGCAGTTGCAAAAATTGTGTGCAGATAGACAACACCAGGGATGAAGGTGCACCAAGTGTCAAAAGAAGAAGAGAGAGGGGGGTCTTTACAACACAAACAGTGTATTATACAACATGTAATTAAAAAACACTCTCCAAGGGACGGTGGAGGATGCCCGACGCGTTTCTGGTCTTATGGGGAAGCAGAAGACCATCATCAGGGGCCAGAGAGATGTATGATGTATAGGTTCTCAATCGTTGGTATACGGATAGAGTAATCCCTTGATGATATGACAATGGTGTATGGGCTCAGGGTAAATCCCCTTGGGTTGAAAGTGGAACTGTGCGTGTCCAGGAGCAAACGGAGCTCCCAATGCGGGGGGGTCCTTGTTTGCAAAAAACCCTAAAAACCTTTGGAGTTTGCTCAGCTGAATCCGGTTTGAATCAGGGGAGGGGAACAGTTGCTGGAGGTGAGGAACTGTGCCCAATGGCGCACAGTTCCACTTTCAACCCAAGGGGATTTACCCTGAGCCCATACACCATTGTCATACCATCAAGGGATTACTCTATCCGTATACCAACGATTGAGAACCTATACATCATACATCTCTCTGGCCCCTGATGATGGTCTTCTGCTTCCCCATAACACCAGAAACGAGTCGGGCATCCTCCCTTGGAGAGTGTTTTTTAATTACAATACACTGTTTGTGTTGTAAAGACCCCTGTCTCTCTTCTTCCTTTGACACTTGGTGCACTTTCATCCCTGGTGTTGTCTATCTGCATACAATTTTTGCAACTGCTGTTGTGTACATTTACCTTGACCATTAAGGTTTATTTGTCAACAAGCATCAACCGCATCTTGTTTGGTCTATTTATTAAACTTTTTTTGTAATTTTGAGTTTGGCCTTTAAAGTCCTAATTTTGGGGGTATTTCTCTCTTTTTCTTGCACCACCAAATTGAGGACATGTGCCAGGCATGGCATATGTGTCAACTTTCCCTGTCTAAGGGTGGACAGGAGGTCTGTGCCATTATCGCACACCACCATTTTTGGCTTCAGCTGGCGTAGTGTGCACCACCATTGGGCCAGCCCTTGCAGAGCTGTAAGAACCTCTGCTCCAGTGTGGCTCCTGTCTCCTACACAGACCAGCTGAAGCACTGCATGGCACTGTGACAGACTCACCCGGGACATCCCCGAACCATCTTATGTCGAAAATCATCCTATTTCCACTATGGGCATAGGATGACTGAGAAATGATATCTTGGACTACCTGAGATGGGATTAGTATGTAATTATTATCCACAATATATTCCAGGATATCTGTAAAGAACTATTTACTGTTTGTTGATTCTGAACTCAATGGGTTAATTGAGTGACTCATTCATCATGTTGGGACACATACTGTTAGATGCAAATTGACCCTGCTAGTGTGTGAAGATGTCCTGTGTTTACACTTATGATAATGTGTATTGTATAGCAGGTGAGCGGAGACATGATGTCTACTCTGAAATGTCATATCTGAGTCGCCTAGTCTAGGTAAATGATTAGTTAATTAGCGCATGTTAATTTATGTTCTGGTTACCTCCTCTTTAAACTGTATATAAGGTTGCATTCTTGGTTCTATTAAACACTCCATGTTTAGCACACAAACAAGTATTGTCTCGTTGAGGGCAGCTGGAATATCTGATATCTATATCCAGACTGATAGGAAGTGGTATATGACGGAAGCACTCAAGCGGAGTGTGGGACGTTCCGTTACATTGGTGACTAGCAGCGGGACGCTTCTTGCAGTCGGGGATATCCAACCTCTACTTGGATCCAAGGTTCGGATAGCATGAGAGGAGAGGTATAGATACCAGCCGCCATGGAAGAGGAATTCGGAAGGAGGTTGCGAGAGAAGCAGATACAGCACAGAGGACCAGTATCAGAGCAGGTCCTGCTGGGATGGTTTGATTCTATTCGCTGCGAACTCTGGAAGGAAGCGCTAGCCCATGAGCAGCGACACCAGGGAAAAGTTCTCCACTCCAACCGGGAAAGTTACTGGTCGCAGTATGGATTGTGGGTGCTGTTGTTGGGAGAAAAAACGCACAAGGAACAGACAGCTTAATTAAGCAGGCTGGTCTGGGCAGAGATGTGGATGGATGAGAGCTACAGAGCTCTTCGGTGGCATGTATCCCAAGCATGTCCCTGGATAGCGGATGACAGCCCAACGGAAGGCTTAAGCTACGGTGACCTGGGACTGTTGTATGTGAAGCTGACAGGGGACTCTAACTTTGGGAGTGATTTGGAGTGGCAGTTGGATGAAATCATGGATTTCAGAGAAGGGCTACTGAACGTCTCGGAAGTGCACTAGGCACTGGAAGATTTGGAGTTTCTGGCCGTTCAGGAATGGGAGCTGGAGATCGCCTACAGACGGCTGCTAGACTCTGCTCAGCGCCAGGGCTGGGCTCCCTTATCAGGCAATACCAGTGGACAACTCTGAAATCCTGGCTGAGTCGGCAATGTGGCAGAGTAATAGTGTGCTTTGCCAACCTGCCCCCGCAGCTATGGATGTGGAGGTCTTATGGCAGATGCAGTAAGTGCTGACTTACCTTGATGATCCTGTTTCTGCATGAGATGATCTTGGATGGAGGAATGTGCCTGTCCAGCAGTATGCCAGAGAATCGGCAGTGGAAAATCTGGATATTGCCATCCCCAAAGATGAAGTGCTGACAGCAGGGCAGAGTACTGCTAACCTCTGCCCAGCACCGATAGCATCTTCTGGGTTCCACGGACAGGGGATGGTGAACCCCTATGCCCAGACACCAGTTGCAGAGACAGGGGATTTGATAGACTTTTCAGCTGAGGAAGAACAACTTGATGAGCCTCCAGCAGAAGAGCTGTTATCAGGGCCAAATTTCACTGTGCTCTGCCCATCACCAACAGCAGTATCTGTGGAGTTGCAAGGAACTTCCCCAGCTAAAACGCTTCAAGACCTCTGGCAGTTCCGGAGGCTCAGGGTGAGAAGGTGGCGATCACTTCCCAGCAGCAGATACAGGGGGAGAAGGCAGAGGAGGTGTTCATCGTCCCTCCCCAATAGTTGGCCAGGGTGGAGAATGTGGTCTTTCCTCCCCAGTAAAGATCCGTGCATCTGGGAGACAGTACCACAGACATGTTGTCCCAGCAGCCAGATGAGAGAATGGAAAAGGAAGCAGCAGCTCACCTCCCCAATGGCAGCTACACAGTTTGGGTGTGGAGGAATCCAGCCTCCTTCCCCAACGGTTAGCTGGAGCGGATGATGTGGAGTTCCCAGCAGAAGTGCTGGCAAAAGAGAAGGGCACCGCTGGCCCCTGCCTAGCTCCTACAGTGTCTCTACAGCTTCAGAAAGCTGGGGCGGTCGGCAGACCAAGCACCGGAATTTTAAAAACCACCCAGCTGAAGCGCTGGCAGCCGGACAGAGAGTCAATGACCTCTGCCCCACACCTACTGGTTTCAACTACTCCTTGCAGCCAAGATTTGAGGTCATGCGGCCAGACTATTTGAGACCAGGTGGGGGTCTGGGACCTTGTTAGTTGACTTTTGATGGGGGAGAAATGTGACAGACTCACCCGGGACATCCCCGAACCATCTTATGTCTAAAATCATCCTATGTCCACTAGGGGCATATGATGACTGAGAAATTATATCTTGGACTACCTGAGATGTGATTATTATGTAATTATTATCCACAATATATTCCAGGATATCTGTAAAGAACTATTTACTGTTTGTTGATTCTGAACTCAACGGGTTAATTGTAAGAGTGACTCATTCATCATGTTGGGACACATACTTTTAGATGCTAATTGACCCTGCTATTGTGTGAAGATGTCCTGTGTTTACACTTATGATAATGTGTATTGTATAGCAGGTGAGCGGAGACGAGACGTCTACTCTGAAATGTCATATCTAAGTCGCCTAGTCTGGGTAAATGATTAGTTAATTAGCTCATGTTAATTTATGTTCTGGTTAACTCCTCTTTAAACTGTATATAAGGTTGCATTCTTGGATCTATTAAACACTCCATGTTTAGCACACAAACAAGTATCGTCTTGTTGTGTGTTGAGGGCAGCTGGAATATCTGATATCTATATCCAGACTGATAGGAAGCGGTATATGACGGAAGCACTCAAACGGAGTGTGGGA
Organism: Rana temporaria; assembly: GCF_905171775.1. NCBI lineage: Eukaryota > Metazoa > Chordata > Amphibia > Anura > Ranidae > Rana > Rana temporaria. The sequence continues at coordinate 418,338,190 of NC_053489.1, forward strand.
CGTTCCGTTACAGGCACCTTTTAGCCTGACTCAAGGAAAAGCTCCTTAAACGCTTGGGGGGTACTGGTGGTTTATAGGACAATCCAGCAGAGGAGGGCATAGAAGGAGAAGGAGGGGGAGAAGGGGTGGAGCTGACAAGTCTTGCATCATCACCAGTAGCTGTATGGAGACATGGCAACACAGCAAGCTGCAGCACTGAGCCCTGTTCTGCATCCTTCATATGGCTGGTGTTTTTGCAACGCTTTATCTGCTTGAGGCAAAGTTTGCAAATTGCAACAGTGCGATTGGCTGCACAAGTGCTAAAAAAGGCCCAGACAGCTAACCTCTGGGAAGTGGGCAGGGAGATAACAGCTCCACAACCTGGTGGAATAGGGTGGCTGCTCTCTACTCTCCCATGATGTCTGCCTTGTTGTGGTTGTGCCTCACCCTCATATTCCTCCTCTGCTCTATCTGGCACCCAAGTCACATAAGTGACCTCATCATTATCACCCCCTCCATCCCCATCATCACAGGAGCCAACTTGGCAATACGCTGTGGCTGGGGGAACATGACTGCCAATTTGTTGCTTACCAGTGTTTCCCCTCTCTGTCTGGTCCTACCTTCCTCAACCGCAGAACAAGAATCCGAATTAGGTTATGGCTGTGTATTGTCAAGGAGAAAGTGGCTGATGCTGTGTTCAAATAACTCAGCTGACTCCTCCATGCCTGATGCTGGGGCTATGGCAGGAGAAGCTGTCAACAAGGAGGCAAAATAAGCCATTCTGGCAGCTGTGGTGGATTGTACAATAGTCTCTGCTTGGGTGATGGAAAATGAAGAGGATGAGGATGGTTCACCTCAACATCATTAAACAGAGCAAATTATGGCCTGCCTGAGGACAGACCACGTCCACCTTTGCCTGCAGACACAGATGCTGCTGGCTTATTAACAAAATATAATACAGATGGGGAAATGTGTACATGGATGCACTTTAATCAATGGAAAGTGGTGTTTGGTGCACTTTAACCTGAATATTCACTACACAGACACACTGAATTATACTACATTAAACGTGCAGTAACGCACTGTAATAATCTGCGGTAAACCTGGAATAACGCACTGAAATATACTACATTAAACGTGCAGTAATGCACTGCAAAATCCTGTGGCAAACATGAAATAATGTACTGAAATATATTGCGGTAAACCTGCCATGACAAAATAAACTTACATTAACCCCTTGCCGATCGCTCACCATAGTTTTACGGCGGCAGGTCGGCTCGGCTACGCCAAATCACATAATATAACATGATTTTGCATTGCAGCTACTAGGGCGCACTCCACTGGAGGCGCGTGCACCCCCTGCTCGCCCCTGGTGCCAATGCAAGTGCCTCGCGGGCGCGATCACCTCCGGGCACCCACGATCACTTGTTACAGAGCGAGAATCGGGAGCTGTGTGTGTAAACACACAGCTCCCGGTCCTGTCAAGGGGAGAAATGACTGATCGCATGTTCATACAATGTATGAACAGCGATCTGTCATTTCCCCTAGTCAGTCCCACCCCCCTTCAGTTAGAACACACCTAGGGAACATAATTAACCCCTTCCTCGCCCCCTAGTGTTAACCCCTTCACTGCCAGTGACATTTTTTACAGTAATCAATGCATTTTTATAGCACTGATCGCTATAAAAATGCCAATGGTCCCTAAAATGTGTCAAAAGTGTCCGAAGTGTCCGCCATAAGGTCGCAGTACTGATAAAAATCGCAGATCGCCGCCATTACTAGTAAAAAATATATATGAATAAAAATGACATAAATCTATCCCCTATTTTGTAGACACTATAACTTTTGCGCAAATCAATCAATAAACGCTTATTGCGATTTTTTTATGAAAAATATGTAGAAGAATAGGTATAGGCCTAAACTGAGGATAAAAATATTTTTTTTATATATTTTTGGGGGATATTTTATACAGCAAAAAGAAAAAAATATTAATTTTTTTTTAAAATTGTCGCTCTATTTTTGTTTATACCGCAGAGGTGATCAAATACCACCAAAAGAAAGCTCTATTTGTGGGAAAAAAAGGACGCCAATTTTGTTTGGGAGCCACGTCCCACGTCCGCACAATTGTCAGTTAAAGCAACGCAGTGCCGAATCGCAAAAAGTGGCCCAGTCATTAACCAGCAGAATGGTCCGGGCTGAAGTGGTTAAAGTAAAAATGAACAGTCGCACTACTCTCACACTGTACTAACACTAGAGTCTTACTAACGTGTACCAATGCACTGAAATATACTGCATTAAATGTGCAGTAATGCACTGCAAAATACTGTAGTAAATGTAGTAGTAAATGTGCAATAATGCACTGGAATATACTGTGGTAAACCTGCCCTGACAAAATAAACTTACACTAAAGTAAAAAGGAATGGTTGCACAACTCTCACACTGTACTATCACTAGATTCACACTAACGTGTTCCAACGCACTGAAATATAATGCGTTACACATGTACTATTGCACTTCAATATACTGTGGTAAACCTGCAATAAGACACTGAAATATAATGCGCTAAATATGCAGTAACTCACTGCAATATACTGCGGTAAACCTGCAATAATGCACTGAAATATACTGTGTTAAACGTGCAGTAATGCACTGCAATATACTGCAGTAAACCTGCTATAACGCACTGCAATATAATGCAGTAAATGTGCTATAACACACTTAACCACTATACTACCGGCCGCCATCAATTGATGGCGGCACGATAGCTCTATTGTTCTGACAAGACGTCATATGACGTCCTCGTTTTTCACAGCCACTAGGGGGCGGGCTCCGGGATTGCCCAGTAACTGAGCAGGACCGTGGATCTTTGTGTGTAAACACAGAGATCCATGTCCTGTCAGGGAGAGGAGACCGATGTTGTGTCCCTTGTACATAGGGACACAGATCGGTCACCTCCCCCAGTCAGTCCCCTCCCCCCACAGTTAGAAACACTATGCAGGGTACACATGTAACCCCTTCCTCACCCCCTAGTGTTAACCCCTTCCCTGCCAGTCACATTTATACAGTAATCAGTGCATATTTATAGCACTGATCGCTGTATAAATGTGAATGGTCCCAAAAATGTGTCAAAAGTGTCCGATGTGTCCACCATAATGTCGCAGTCCCAATAAAAATATTTTAAATCGCCGCCATGACTAGTAAAAAAATATTTTTTTCTTTTTTTACCAAAAATATGTAGAAGAATATGTATCGGCCTAAACTGAGAAAAAAAAAAACGTTTAAAAAAATGGGATATTTATTATAGCAAAAAGTAAAAGATATTGTGTTTTTTTTCAAAATGTCAGCTCTTTTTTTGTTTATAGCGCAGAAAATAAAAACCGAAGAGGTGATGAAATACCACCAAAAGAAAGCTCTATTTGTTGGGAAAAAAGGACGTCAATTTTGTTTGGGAGCCACGTCGCACGACCGCGCAATTGTCAGTTAAATCAACGCAGAAATCAAAGCTGAAATTTCGTCTGGGCAGGAAGGGGGCATATGTGCCCAGTAAGCAAGTGGTTAAATATACTGCATTAAATGTGCACTAATGCACTGCAAATTACTTAGGTAAACCTGCAATAAGGCACGGAATTATACTGGGTTAAACGTGCAGTAACGCACTGTAATAAACTGCAGTAAACCTGCAATACACTGTATTAAACATGCAGTAATGCACTGCAATTTACTGTGGTAAACCTCCAATAATGCACTGAAATATACTGCGGTAAACCTGCCCTGACAAAATAAACTTACACTAAAGTAAAAATAAATGGTCGCACAACTCACACTGTACCATCACTAGATTCACACTAACATGCACCAATGCACTGAAATTTACTGCGTTAAACATGCAGAAACACACTGCAAAATACTGTGGTAAACCTGCAAAAATGCACTTCAATATACTGTGATAAACCTTGAATAATGCACTGAAGTGAACTGGTGAACTGTGCATTGGTGAACTGTGGTAAACGTGCAGTAACGCACTGCAATATACTGTTGTAAACCTGCAAAAATGCACTGAAATATACAGTGTTAAACGTACACTAATACACTTCAATATACTGTGGTAAACCTCCAATAATGCACTGAAATATGAAGTAAACCTGCCCTGACAAAATAATCTTACACTATAGTAAGAATAAACAGTTGCACAACTCTCACACTCTAACACTAGATTTACACTTAGGCCCTGTACACACGGGCAAGAATCTCGTCAGGAAAAAAAAACGTTGTTTTCCCTGACGAGATTCTTGGCAAGAAACTCTTGCCGCCCGAGTGTACAGACTCTCGTTTAAAAAGAACCGCGGTTCTCTTGAAAGGAAAGAACGTGGTGACGTCATCGCGTACGACGAGCATGCGCTCGTTACATCTTGCCATCTTGCTTCACCCTACCTATGCCGTTGAAGCTACCGCGCATGCGTCAAAGTCATGCGTGGGTTTTCACAGCGACAGGTAAGTATACACACTCTCGAGTTTTCTCAAAACAGGCCGACAAGAATCTCGATGAGAAAAAAGAAAGCAAGTTCTCTTTTTTTCTCGTCGAGATTCTGGCCAGATTTCCTGACGAAAAACCTGAATGCCTCGTACACACGAACAGTAAGCTCGGCAAGAAGCAGTTTTCTTGCTGGTTTTTGCAGAGAAAACTGGTCGTGTGTACGAGGCTTAATGTGCACCAATGCACTGAAATTTACTGCGTTAAAAATGCACTAGTACTATCACTAGATTCACACTAATGTGACACTAAATAAAACAGACCCACTACACTCACACTGCATTATTACTAGGTTCACACTACACTGACACTAAAGTAAAAATGAATGGTCCCACTACACTCACACTGCCTTATCACTAGATTCACACTAAACTGATATTTACACTCACAATGTAATCACAATAGCACACTAACTCGCTAGTAGCACTTGAACACAGCCCTGTGCTATCTCTCTCCATGCCAGTATCACACTACAAATGGCCACAATGGAAAATATTTTTATAGTGTGGGGTAGGACTAAGGCCGCATACACACGGTCGGACAAAACCGATGAGAATGGACCGAGGTTCAGTTTCATCGGTCCAAACCGACGGTATGTATAGCCCATCGGTCTGTTCTTCTTCGGTCCAAAATTTTAAAACATGCTTCAAAACCGAACCGATGGACCGCTGACCGATCGGTCCAAACCGATGGTTAGTACAGAAAAGCATTGGTTCAAAACCCACGCATGCTCAGAATCAAGTTGACACATGCTTAGAAGCATTGAACTTCGTTTTATTCAGCACGTCGTGTGTTTTACGTCAGCGCGTTCTGACCCGATCGGATTTTGAACTGATGGTGTGTACGCACATCAGACCATCAGGCCGCTTCAGCGGTGAACCGATGAAAACGGCCATTCTCATCGGATGGACCGACCGTGTGTACGCGGCCTAAGAGCAGTAAGGCATGATTGTATAGAGTCATCATGACAGTGTCCAAGCATGGTTTTGACAGTGCTATGTGCCCTGATTGGGCAAAGCTTTCTTTGCTTTAGCCAATCAGAACTTCCAGTGCACTGTGCAGCGGTGCAGTGCATTGTGGTGGTTCGGCGGGACAAACAAACTGTTGAAAACCCCAAATAATTTGGGTGTTTAGTAGAGTTGAGCGGACACCTGGATGTTCGGGTTCGGGTCCGAACCCGAACTTTAAAAAAAAAGTTCGGGTTCGGGAACCCAAACCCGAACTCCGAACCCCATTGTAGTCAATGGGACACGGCTTTTTAGAAAAAAAAAATGCGCGGAGGTCCCCGCAAATTCAATAACCAGACCCTTTAGGTCTGGTATGGATATTAAGGGGAAAAAAATGACGTGCGGTTCCCCCTAAATATCCATAACCAGACCCGTTATCCAAGCACGTTGACCTGGCCAGTCGCAGAAAAGAGGGGGGGCAGAGTGTGCCCTCTCCTGAACCGCACCAGGCCACATGCCCTCAACATGGGGAGGATGTCCTCATGTTGATGGGGACAAGGGTCTCATCCCCACAACCCTTCCCCGGTGGTTGTGGGGGTATGCGGGCGGGAGGCTTATCAGAATCTGGAAGACTCCTTTATTAACAAAGGGGACCCCCAAATCCTGACCCCCCCCTGTGTGAAATGGTAATGGGGTACACTGTACCCCTACCATTTCACGAAGGAAGTGTAAATTCTTGTAAAAAAAACACACACACCGTAGAATAAAGTCCTTTATTAATAAAAAAAAAGAAAAAAACTCCAGCGGTGATAATCCACTCGTTCCCGGCTTCCTGCTCCAACGTTGTCCCGATCCAGCGACGAGTGCGGGTGATCTCCAGCGATGAGAAGATCCAGCGACGGGTGATCTCCGCTCCAGCACTGAGAAGATCCATTCATCTGGAGCGCAGCATCGCCGACCTCCTCTCCTCGCTGGACACAGCCCAGCGAATGATGCGCTGGAGCTGTGACATTACTTATATAGAGGAGGCAGGGCCACCCGTCATGTGACCCCGCACCCTCTGACGTACCCTCTGCTACGTCACTGGGGAAGCCCAGGAAGCCCTCTTGTGACGGATAACGGGTCTGGTTATGGATATTTAGGGTGAACCACACGTCATTTTTTTTTAAATTGACGGCGGGGTTCCCCTTAATATCCATACCAGACCTAAAGGGTCTGGTTATTGAATTTGCAGGGACCTCCGCGCATTTTTTTTCCCGAACTCCGATCCCGGACCCGAACTTTTTCCAATTATTCGGGTCCGGGTTCGGGAAAAACCCAAAGTCCATACCGAACCCGAACTTTACAGTTCGGGTTCGCTCAACTCTAGTGTTTAGTCAAAAAGGGGAACCACAAGTGTTTGGCCCAAACTCATGATCGGGCCAAACCATTCGCCCCACTTCAATTTAAGGTGTTTTTTATAAAAAAATATAAAATAACAGGCATGTTATATTTACCTGCTCTGTGCAATGTTTTTACACAAAGCAGCCTGGATCCGCCTCTACTAGGGTCCTTGACATGTCCTTGTACATCACTGGCAATTGTCTCCAGGATGACCTGTTTCCTGGCCCGGCTGGTATGGCGACTCTGGGAACCATGGAGGAAGACGTCAAACCTCTCTATGGCAGAGATGAGGACTGCCTTCTCCTCTGGAGAGAAGTTTGGCCATCGCACAGCAAAAGTACCTTGCTTCAGGGGGGGAAAAAAGCAGGATGTACTTTTGCGTCGGACGGGCGCATGTCTGGGCGTATTTATGCGCACGGCGTAAGCCAGTGGGCCGGTGTATCCCAGGAAGTTGCGCAGGCGTAGTTGTGAGCATGCGCACAAGGGAGCGATCATACGTCCACGTCACTGCGCATGCTCCGTTGATGATACGCCGGGCGTAAGCCACTGCTCCACACTCAGGCCATCATTAGCATAAGTTCACACCCACTTACACTTACGCCGGCTTACGCCTTCAAATTTACGTTACGCCGGCGCAACGTTGTGAGCAAGTGCTTTGTGAATACTGTACTTGCCTCTCTATGTTACGTCGGCGTAGCGCATATGAGCTGTGCTACGCCGGCACACAGATGCACCTATCTACCTGAATCTGGCTATAAGTGTATAAGTAACAGCAAAATGGTCAATTAAAGTTATGTTACTAAGATTAATTAACTAAGCACTTGGCATATTTAATGTTTACTCTGCAAAGAAAATGGTATTAAACAATAAATGAATAACAAGATGAACACCAAATTATGTGAAAAAAATAGGATTGTTACTGACACATATTGATGCAAACAGGCAAAAAGTGAACATGCAAACCCTATTAACTACTTCCATACCAGGCACTTACGCACCTTCCCGCCCAAGCCAATTTTCAGCTTTCAGCACTGTCGCACTTTGAATGGCAATTGCGCGGTCATGCTACACTGTACCCAAACAAATAGAGCTTTCTTTTGGTGGTATTTGATCACCTCTGCGATTTTTTTTAAAAAAAAAACTAAAAAAAAGACTGAAAATTTTGAAAAAAATTACGTTTTTATTTTTTTCTGTTAATTTTTTTGTAAATAAGTAAGTTTTCTCTTTCAATTACGGCACTGATATGGCGGCACTGATAGGCACAGATGAGATGGCACTGATGGACATCGATGAGGTAGTACTGACTGGCACAGATGAGGTGGCACTGATTGGCGGCGTCTTGTTGGGTTTTATGTTTTTTTGCGCCCATTTGTTCACTGCTTCATACTTCGTTTTTACAAATTTTTGGTGCAGCATCACTACCAATTATTTGATTATATTTGGTGCCAATCCTAATTTTTTCTTTTTCTACACTGTGTGTGTATATATACTGTATATATATTAATACACTGCCTGCACCGTATATATATTCTACACTGGGAGGCACATCCACGGAGGCTCCTAAGATGGACGCTATATCCAGGAGCTCCGTCCTGCTATTTGCCGCTCCTCACAGCCGCCTGAACCCTGCGATCCCCAGATGACCTAGCTGATGGAACAGGGGACATCACCTGGATCACCTTGGTGCCCAGAAAATCATTGAACTCAGCCTGTTTACAGAAAACGGAGGACACGGGACATAGCCGCTCATCCTGATCAGCCTAAAATGGCGTGCGTGCGCACCTCAGACACAATCGGCAGCCTGAACCTTACCACACACACACGGTACGGAGTTAACCTCTCTTCACAAGCGCCCACCTAATTCCACAAATAGGTGAAGGACACCCCTGAACCAATATACAGCACACAGAACCAGGAACAAAGAGCTGATCACCACAGCCAGCTCCCAAAGCCTTACAGCCTATAAACAGCAAGGATCTCACTGCATTCGGCACCTCATTTACTCCCAGCCACAGGCTAACTGAGGACGACACTCACCTAATGTGACAATGGACTACCAGGAGAAACCAGAGATCGCAATTTACAGTACATGGTACAGAAACGGAAAAACACATTATGGCATCTGTATCTTATATAACTTCTCCAGTTATTCTAAATCCACTGAGTCCCTTATTGGGCACACCATGGATGAGCTGTTACTCTCCACCCTAACACCAGGCAATGTGGAGCTTTCTCAGATGCAGCCACCATCTGACATAACCCCCGAACACCACGTGGGTTTCGCTGAGATGTTCAGTAAACGTGCGATCCTATTAGACCAAGGCCTCAACAGCATAGCAAAAAAAATTACTAATGACATCAAAGGCGACTTCCAGAACCTAGGTGTACGCATGGAGGCAATTGAAAATATGCTGGATTCAACTATTTCCAAAACCAACCACGATGCAGATGGTCTACCAAGGCACATAATCGTCAAACCACACTATTTCGCAGTTAAGGAAGAAATTATGCAGAAGGTACGTTCCACAAAGCAACTGCAATTCCAAGATCTGGCTATTCAAATCTTTGCAAACCTCTCACCTACAACAATCCAAAAAAGAAGAGCCTTCAAACCACTGCAAACAGTCCTAATATTAAATATTGGTGGCTCTTTCCATTGGGCTTGAAATTCCTCTACAAGAACAAGCCATTCACCATTGTGACATTCCAGGAAGGAGAGCAACTTTTCTTGCAACTATGCCTTATCTGTCAGGATCCTCCTCTGTCTCCTCCAGGCTTCACTACAAGTGCTACCAAATACCAATTTTCCACAAGCCCGCTGACCCCACTCTGGAACATAGTCAAATCTAAAAATTTTAGTTTTTGACCCTCCTTTCTCCTCCTATCTGCATATGTTTGTTACATGACCTTACCTGTGAAACGAAACCCCTTTTTCTTCTAGTGACCGTCCCTGGAGATCCCAATTCTATCCTCTTGGTACTTACGACATATCATTCCACCCATCAAAGATGGGAGATTTACATCTGAGGTAAGTGATCTTGTAAAGCGAGATAACCCCCCTTTCTTACTCCATGGCTAAGTCCGAATCACACAAGCCTACTATGAAGATAGTCACCCATAATGTACAGGGTGTAAGTTCACTAATCAAAAGACGTAAGACCTTACAGCATTATTATAGTCAAAAAACTGATATCATCCTATTACAAGAAACCCATTTCCCCAGACACAGGAGATATTTCTCCAACAAACATTTGGGCAGCAAATAAAGCCACAATTAAAGGCAAAATAATTCAAATATCTGTCCAAATCAACCGAGCCAGACACCTGGAGATAGATAAACTGGAAAAGGAATTTTGCGCTATGTGTAAAAAACACAAACAGAATCCTACAATGTTTCCCATCTCACAAATTGATTCAGCCCGTAGAGCACTCAATATGGCTCTCACCTCTAAAGCAGAAAAACATCTCCGTTGGACTGGTGCCAGATTTTACTTCCAAAAAGACAAACCAAACTCAATGTTAGCGACAAGATTGTCCCCCATAATCTGCTCACACCATCTTCCTAAAATAAAAATAGCAGGGGGAACACTCTCTCTCTGCAATGAATTCTGGGAGCATTTCATGAATTCTTATAGCGCACTATATAGCACACACAATATAAACAACCCCCCCCCCCCCCGACATTAACCAATTTTTGGATTTCTATTAACATTCCTAAATTAAAAACACACCACAAACTTCTACTGGAAGATGCAATATCTACAGAAGAAATTACACAAGTCATACAGAAACTTAAAAAACACTCCACTCCAGGACCAGGTGGCTTCTCAGTCCCATATTATAAGAATTTCTCTACAATTCTCTCCCCATACCTGGCCCAATTCTTTAATGACCTCAGACAGGGTTCCCCACTAGAAAAATCTCTAAATGCTGCATATATTTCAGTCATACCCAAACCTGTAAAAGACCCCAGCTTAGTAGGTAATTATCACCCTATATCCCTGATAAATAATGACCTTAAAATCTTGACTAAAATCCTTTCAGACCGTATATCCTCATTCATTAGCCTTTATATTAATAAGGATCAAGTAGGCTTTATACCAGGCAGACAAGGCCCCAGCCAGATTAGAAGGGCAATCAATGTTATATCCCTCCTCAGATCTGGATGGGATGGAGGTACATGTTAGGAAGGTTTCATATTATCGCTTGAACTTCAGAAAGCATTTCAGTCTTTACCTTGGCCATACACGTTTGCCGTTTTGAAATGATGGGGCTTCGACCAATCCTTTCTCAACATTATAGAAGCACTTTATATATATATATTTACCATCGTAAATAACATTAAAACAGCTGTTTTTGTTTTTTCTATGTCTCCCCATTAACATTTTTGTTTTATTACCCATTGATCTTGTCAAAAGATCAATTAGTTTTGCCTCCCTGTAACAGGCCAAGCTGTACAGCAAAAACTGGCATTTAGAGGGTTGGGCCAATTGATATAATTTTTTTTTACAAAGGCTAACCTATATTCATGGCTTTAAAATTTGTTCCAAAAATAAATAAAAACATTTGTTGTAACTACTTAAAATCTGGAGCTATTCCTTAATGTGTTTGTCTTTTGGTTAAAGTCAATTTAAAACTACACATCTATGTACATATCCATGACAATGCTGCTTTGTAACTTTACTTCTGAATGGACAACGTTGACCCTGTTAATGGAAGTGGAAAAATAGCAGATATACTTGCAGGACCAACAGGTTGCAAAACTATATTACAAAGGGACTAGATAAACAAAACCTGTTGTGCTAATGCTAGGGACAGACTGCATAATAGATGTGTTTGATTTTGCCTATAATAACACATTAAGTGAATTATTTTTACTCCTTTAGTAAAATAACCCCACTATAAGGCCTAGATATTTCTGCTTAGCCCTGACCTGGATCTATAGAGGATGTTGGGACAAAATCTGAATAGAGTTGCTCATTCTCAAAAACTTGCAAGCTGGAGGAATGATCCAAAATCCTTTCACAGCAATGTGATACCTTGCATGAAAGCTACAGAAAGTATGTCACTTTATTTATTACAGCTAAAGTTGGCAGATCTAATTATTGACTGTGAAGGGACAGTTATTGCTGAATATATATAATTGTAGAAGAGCACAGATTAATTAGGACAGCACAATTATCTCCACAAAGTAAATAACTAAAAACAATACTGGGGTATTGGAGAATATGAGATGAAGCATATACTTTATTTCGTACACTGTGTTTGGTGTCCTGTAAAGTGTTTTCACTGAACTTGCTTGTACATGGAATAATTAATTTTCTACAGTGACTGAAGAGTAGCCCAGGTTTATGCTGCCATTTACATAAATCCCAATACAACTATTAAAATAATTGCATGATAAATGGTGTCAAACTAATAAGCTTGTTAAAATAGCAGTTAGCAAGATCTATTTTGAAAAAAACCTCAGTGGAGTGTGGCATTTAACTAAACATCAATAAAAGTAATTTATATATTTTTCTCCTTTATGATTTATTTAGCATGTACCTGTTTTATTATAAAAGTATACATATTGGTTATATGATTATTTACAGTATAACGTTAAAAAGAACATAGGTTACTTAAAGCTCAAGTAAACTGCCTCATTTCTCTGCTTTGGTACTTAAGTGGTAGACTTCTTTCGTCAACTCAGATTAATCAGCAAAAGTAACATTATTGGTATGATGACTAAATTAGTCCAGTACCACACCAAAAAAGACATTTGGGGAAATTTTTTATATTATTTTTATTTTATCATATACCACATATTATTTCTTCTATTGGATAAGGAAAGCCCCCTGATTAGAGGTTTACTGTGCAGAGGCTTACAAGTGTACTTAGATATGAGCTAAACTCTAAACATGGCTTCACTCTTAAGCATGGATTAATCATGGAGAGTTAAAAAATATCAGACGTCTTTGTCACGGTATCACAGAGGCAACTGTGGGTGCAACGGTGGGTGCATAATGGACCCTCCACCAATTGTCCTACTACAGTTGTATTCAAAATTGTTCAACCCCCACTGAAATTGATTGTTTTGCCCAGGTTGACATTGATTTTGATCATCCTGTCATCCTGCTTACAATTAAATCAAAGAGGCACGTGTAGGTCAGACAAATATAACATAACATTTATAATGAAATAACCACAAATGTCTTTTCTGTGCTCACATCATTATCAGTTTTATTCAACCCCCAATTGACATTCAATCTTAGTACTTAGTACAACATCCTTTTACAGTTATAACAGCTTTAAACTTGAAGATAGCTTGACACAAGTGTCTTGCAGTGATCTACGGGTATCTTCGCCCATTCGTCATGGGCAAAAGCCTCCAGTTCAGTCACATTCTTAGGCTTGCGCACTGCAACTGCTTTCTTTAAGTCCCACCAGAGGTTCTCAATCGGATTTAAGTCTGGTGACTGCGATGGCCACTCCAAAATGTTCCAGCCTTTAATCTGCAACCATGCTCTAGTGGACTTGGAGGTATGCTTGGGATCATTGTCCTGTTGAAAGGTCCAACGTCTCCCAAGCCTCAGGTTTGTGACGGACTGCATCACATTGTTATCCACTATCTCCTGGTACTGAAGAGAATTCATGGTACCTTGCACACGCTGAAGCTTCCCTGTACCTGCAGAAGCAAAACAGCCCCAAAGCAATATTTGCCCCCCCCCCGCCATGCTTCACAGTAGGCAAGGTGTTCTTTTCATCATAGGCCTTGTTCTTCCTCCTCCAAACATAGCGTTGATCCATGGGCCCAAACACTTCTAATTTTGTTTCATCAGTCCACAGAACACAATCCCAAAACTTCTGTGGTTTGTCCACATGATTTTTGCATACTGCAGTCGACTCTTCTTATTCTTTGGAGACAGCAAGGGGGTGCGCCTGGGAGTTCTGGCATGGAGGCCTTCATTACGCAGTGTGTGCGCCGTATTGTCTGAGCAGAAACTTCAGTACCCACATCTGACAAATCTTTTGTCAGTTCCTCAGCAGTCACAAGGGGACTTTTCTCCACTCTACGCTTCAGGTAGCGCTCAGCAGTCGAAGTCAGCATCTTCTTTCTGCCACGACCAGGTAGCGTTTCAACAGTGCCCTTTGGCTTGACTTTGCGAATGATGCTTCCTATGGTGTCTCTTGGTATGTTTAACATCTTTGCAATCTTCTTATAGCCATTGCCCTCCCTGTGAAGAGTAATCACCTCTTCTCTTGTCTTCCCGGACCATTCTCTTGACTTCACCATGTTTGTAACCACACCAGTAAATGTCTAGAAGGAGCTGAGTATCACAGTCATTTTAAAGCTGCCTGATTGGTGCTTATTAGGCTTTATTGCTGCTCCCTGACATCCACAGGTGTTTTCAATACCTGATTGAAAACACTTCAATGAACCTCTGTTCTTCAGAGTGGTAGTCTTTAAGGGGTTGAATAATTGTGTAAATGAAGAATTCACAAAATAAACATTTACTACTGTATTACAAAACCAATTGATGTCATTTTAGTTGCATATGGTTCTTTAAGAAGTCCTTGTAGGATTTCATTCTGAATACAATTACAAATGTACACTAAATTCCCTAAAACCCTTTACAGCATTGGGGGGTTGAATAATTTTGAACACAACTGTATATATGTGGTATACAGACTGAGCTGCAACTTCCCTCAAGTGCCCTTTGTGAATATGATGATTTATTCCCACAAACACATTATTTGTTTAAACATATCAGGTGACTTGTTAATAAAAATAGAAAAAAAAAATGAGTGCCAAGAATTACACTTTTTTAACCAAGAATTAAGTGATACTTCCTTTTGTGCATAAGACTTAAAAGTGATACTCTAGTCATACTTTTTTTGGTTATTATGCCGTGTACACACGATCGGTTTGTCTGATGAAAAACGGTCTGATGGCCCGTTTTTATCAGACTAACCGATCGTTCTGTTTTAAAATTATCTGATAGTTAACTAACCGATAGAAAAAAACAATGATCGTCTGTAGGCACGTCCATCGGTTAAAAATCCACGCATGCTCAGACTAAATTAGGGGACGGGAGCGCTCGTTCAGGTAAAACTAGCGTTCGTTATGGAGATAGCACATTCATCACGCTGTAACAGACAGAAAAGTGTGAATCGTCTTTTACTAACACAAAATCAGCTAAAGCAGCCCCAAGGGTGGCACCATTGGATTTGAACTTCCCCTTTATACTGCCGTCATACGTGGTTTACGTGACCGCGTTCTGACACGATCGTTTTTATAACCGATGGTGTGTAGGCACGACTGATCATCAGTCAGCTTCATCGGATAACTGATGGAAAAATCCATCAGACTGTTTTCATCGGATGGACCGATCGTGCGTACAGGGCATTAGTCTACATAGTTTTTGGAGTGGGGAAGCATTAATACCTTTCTTGGGTTATTATTTCTGTCTGTTTTACTTTTGGGGGAATTTTCCTGTATTTTCTCTTTAAGTATCTAATGGGAAGTATTGGGAAATCCCTCCAAACGGTGCACTTAGCAACAAAAAACGTTGTTATCATTTAGAGTATCCTCTGGAAAAAGGACCCTTCATAAAATTTCCCACCTTAAGCTCAACTTTTGGAAACAAGCAAAGCCATGACTCCCATAGCATTGTGCAGGACCACACCTTCATCAATTAGTTTTATTGTCATAACCCACTCAAGTAATGTATTTACCCATAATACACCCAAATAATGTATTTAGGCAGCAGTATTCATAATAGGATAGAGGTAAATTACCAATTAAGTTGCAGTAATAGCAACTGAGACATTTGTGTACATGTAAATAACTGTTTTTACTTATAAACTTAAAAGCATGATAATTGGCTTTAGAAATGTAATGTTAAAATAGCAACAGATCTACTTCTGAATAAATAGAGCAGGGATCAGTCTCTTTAACCACATGCCGACGGCGGCAGGTCGGCTCCCCTGCGCGAGAGCACATAATATAACGTCGGCTCTCGCGCAGGCCACTAGGGGCCCCTGACCCCCGTGCTCGTGCCCGGCGGGCGCGATCGCCGCCGGGCACCCGTGATTGCTCGTTACAGAGCAGGGCCCGGGAACTGTGTGTGTAAACACACAGCTCCTGGTCCTGTCAGGGGGAGAAATGCTGATCTTCTGTTCATACAATGTATGAACAGAAGATCAGTCATTTCCCCTAGTGAGTCCACCCCCCTACAGTTAGAACACACCCAGGGAACATACTTAACCCCTTCCCCGCCCCCTAGTGTTAACCCCTTCACTGCCAGTGACATTTTTATAGTAATACAATGCATTTTTATAGCACTGATCGCTATAAAAATGCCAATGGTCCCAAAAATGTGTCAAAAGTGTCTGAAGTGTCCGCCATTGTCGCAGTACCGAAAAAAAATCGCTGATCGCCGCCATTACTAGTAAAAAAAAATATTAATAAAAATGCCATAAAAATACCCCCTATTTTGTAAACGCAATAACTTTTGCGCAAACCAATCAATAAACGCTTACTGCGATTTTTTTTACAAAAATATGTAGAAGAATACGTATCTGCCTAAACTGAGGAAAATAAATGTTTTTTTATATATTTTTGGGGGATATTATAGCAAAAAGTAAAAAATATTATTTTTTTTTCAAAATTTATGCTCTATTTTTGTTTATAGCGCAAAAACTAAAAACCGCAATGGTGATCAAATACCACCAACAGAAAGCTCTATTTGTGGGGAAAAAAAGTTAAAGCGACGCAGTGCCGAATCGCAAAAAGTGCTCTGGTCTTTGACCAGCAATATGGTCCGGGGGTTAAGTGGTTCAGGATGTCCAGACTTAAGGCTTAGAGATGTCACTTCATCTTAGCATACAGTACGTGTATAGTTTTATGCAATTTTAATATAGGGCTAGTAATTTAATAATAATAATATAATATATATATATATATATATATATATATATATATATATATATATATATATATATATATATATATATATATATATATATATATATATATATATACATACATATCTTCTAATGATAGCCTTTGTTTTTCCTACTTGTTCTCATTTTATTATTACAATCAGTTGTTTCTAGACAGTTAAGTCTCCTTTTACCGTCTTACTAGCTATGTTTTCTTTTTTGAATGCACTTCCAGATAAATGCCAGTCATTTGGCCAGGGCTAACTCACAGAAGGAGCAGCAAGCACAGATGGTACTAATGCATAAATGTAATCTAGCAAAAGGATGCCATCGCCAAAGTAGAAATGTTCCAAATAACTACAGCGCACTTACAGGCATACAGCAATTGGCAAGGTTAAAGCTGAGATTTGTGAGAGCTCACCATTCCCAAGTCAACAATGGAAATTCAAAAACAAATGAGCATATTTTATTTATTTAGTCTCCCTGTTCACATACAACACACGAATATTACATTTAAACATTCTGTAGGTACACAATATGCTAAAATGAATCACTTTTAAAACCAGTCGAAGCAAAAAAAAATGCTAAAACAAGCCGACTAAATAAAGAACATTTAGCCTTACATATGTATTAAATAAAACACTGGAATTAGAGATATTTCTCATAGCAAAAATTTTGATTTCAATGTTCAAGTTCTATGAAACTATTTTACCTGATGGTATATAAGACGTTTGTTCAGGGAATGATCCAGGAAAGTTTTGTAAATGTTACAGTAGAATAAAAGAAAAACAAAGTAAGCTAGTACCCCACAAATGTATACTGTGACTATGGATGAGGTTCAGATTCACATAGGGTTCAAGGATGAGATTTGCGGTTCCAGAAAATATATGTGCAGATTCACATGGGCATTTAATTTTTTTACACCACAATGCACTTCATTGCATTTTTACGCCAAAACAATGCTGTAGCCTTTTTTTAAGTTAATTGTAAAACAAAACAAAAAAAATTCCACAGGAAATATACACACCTAGAGTACACTGTCACTAAGACTGTCTGTAAAAATAACACTGTTCTGTAACTCCATGTACAGATTTAAAAGAGAAGTATTTTTTGGGGGGGGGGAATAATAAACATACTTAAATGTCCCCTGTCGTCTCTAGGACTAAGAACTGAGCGATTTAACACCACCGATCACTCAGATCTCAGTACTCTGTGAGCAGAAAGCTGTCAGTCACCAGCTCTCTGCTCCCGCCCCCCCCGCCCACTAGTGCAAGGCTATGGAAGGGGTGGGAACGGCTGGCTCAGGCTCTGAGAAGCTCGCTGAGAGGCTAAACCAGGTGCCGGCCCAAGATTCTTGGTGGATCCTGACCATATGGTCATGATCTTTCCCCAGCCTGGACTGACTCTGCGACATCAGTTGACAGCGGCTGAAAAAGGGTCACTGGAGTGCAGAAAGAACTGCACTCCTGTGATCAACAGGAGTACAGTGAAACAAGTTTTGGCTGTACTTCTCATTTAAGACTTCTTCAAAACATTTAATTGAAAACATTTGTAAATTTTCAAAGTTGACCTGGAAGCTGCATTAAAATATAATCTCTCTATTGTATGGTATTTTTTTAAAAACTTTTTTGCATTAGAATATATCTTCCATGGTAGCACCCTACTTCCCGTGCCTTTTTTTCCAGAAGCTTGCCTTGAAAATCCCTAAAAATGGCCAGAGTTTAACCACAAGATTCAACTTCACAGACATCAAACAGATTTGTCTCTAAGTCTGGGCAGGTGGAAATTTAAACAAAATTCACTGAACAGTTTTCAAACCATACCTGGGTAGACTCGCCCATCACTAATTATGACAGACAATTAGGCTGCTAAATGATACAATAGGTTGAAACAAAACAGTAAAGCCAGGTACACATTACCCGCTGGTTTGCACACAAAAAAACTGACAGCTTTGGTCAGAGCTGCTGTACTAGCCATGCAAGGACTCTTCCTTTGGCTGAGAGTACTGATCAGGAGTTGGTCGGCTGCTGGTTTTCCAGCATGCATGTCTGACAGAAGCCAGCCAACTGAATGGCTGGCTTCTGTTGGACAGACAGACATACTCACAGGCTGTTTTTTTTTGACCGGCCGTTGTCTTCCAACATTCAGCCTGTATGTACAGGGCTTTAAGGCCCTACTGTTTGACTGACCTAGGCTGGAGACATCATCATATCCTAAGCCAGTCAGGAGCAGAACTTGGCATATTGAGTAAGAAAACCTGCATATTGCCTATTAACCTGCACAAAGCAATAAAAACACTGTCATTGTATTGACCTTTTTGTGCTGGAGACAATTTATGTTGCTCAGTACAGCTTTCCTTTAAAAGGTTGAAAAATTTTAATATATCAAAACGTTAACATACTGAAACATTTTGCTTAGAGATACATTTAGAATATTAACACTTATATTTGAATATTATTGGTAATTATTATTGTGTAAAACTACAATGCTAAAATGTAATATATAAATTGTACTAATATATTGTTGTTCAATGTGTATAGTGAGAAAGAACACTACGAAGATTCACTGGTAAAATTTGGTGCACAATTAGGAGTTTTTCTTATGGAATTTTTTAGGATTTGGCAAAAGATAATTCAGAAGTAAGTAGTACCTCTAAGTGAATATGCCTATTCATTACTGAATCCTGAGGCTCAAAAACCCAAGTGATACAACCATGTAAACCATGTAAACTAAAATATGTTAGTTAAGTGCTGACTGGTACAGTAGATTAATCTGCCATTTGCTGCTGCTCTGAAGTGTCACTCCAGGCAAACAGATAAATACTGTGTTCAAGTTAACATATGTTTACTGTTTTACCTGCCAAAGGATTTATAAATTTGGTCAGCCATTCTTACGATACATACCTCTGCCAGTCAGAAAAATTGCTACTTCCTGGCATAGCACTACTGTTTCCTGAGACAGCATTGGGCAGAGGTGATGATGCTGATTAAAGGGGTTGTAAAGGTTCATCTTTTATTTTCTAAATAGGTTCCTTTAAGCTAGTGCATTGTTGGTTCACTAACCTGTTATTTCGATTTCCCTTCTAAATGCTTTTTTTCTTTGTTTGAATTTCTCACTTCCTGTTTGTCCTCAGTAAGCTTTCCACCATCACCTGAGCGGTGGAAAGTCATTTAGAACAGCTTACTGAACACCTTACTGAAGAGGAACAGGAAGTGAGAAATTCAGATAAAGAAAACAAAGAAAACAAACATTTAGAAGGGAAATTGAAGGAAAGGGTAAGTGAACCAAAGCAACATGCTTAAAGCAACATATTTAGAAAATAAAAAACAAACCTTTACAACCCCTTTAATTGAGATTAATTTACTTTCAAATACATTTTTATTGAGTTTTATCAAAATAACGACATTGGACCAAAATGGTCTAAAAGGAAAACAATGTAAGGACCTGTATAAAACATGCCATAGTGGAGAACAGCATATCAATAAATCAGAGCATAGGCATGCGCACAGGGTGTGCTGGGTGTGCCCAGGCACAGCCTAATCACCCCATGCGCATTAGTGTCATTGCTCTGTGTAGCCACTGAGGCATGGGAAAGATCTCCCTCTTATGTGCTTATGCTCTTCTCTTTCACTGTGCCGACAGGGAGTTCAATGTGTCGGGGCCATATATATGTAGACACATACACATGCACGTGTGTTTGAGCTTAATGGTGCACACCTTAATGAAGTAGGCTGCGCACACCTACTGTATGAATCAGATTAAACCTTGCAAGCAACTATAAATATAAAGATTAACTAGAACAACAGTTGCTAGCACTTCTCACATTCCTATAATAATGTGCACATAACAAAGAAATACTAAATAATTGTGCCACACTTGTTTTTTTATCCAAATGGGGAAATAAACTAACTAATGTGTGTATAAATAAATACAAAGTGCCCGATCTCACAAACCAAAAGTAAGTTAAAATTCCATAATCAATTTCCGTGAACTAACATACAAATACATGTGCCAATATTTCAATAAATAAATACGTGAAATAGTGAAAAATTAATAAAAAGTGCAGTCCATTTAGTAATTCCAATCAAAAAAGTCCATAAATAGTACCGTGTCTGCATGCACAAATTATACCTTGTGCTTCTCACTCTGTTTGCATTTAACCAATTAGTGCTCAATCAATGTGCCAATATTTCAAATTACTCAAGCTCCCTCATCTGATGTGCTCTACCCTGATGATATGTGACCTCAAATTTGGATTTTGTCAAATATCACATTTTAGTTCTTACAGGATCAGAGCAATAGATGTCCTTTTCTCCTCGTTCCTCCTCCTTACTGCCACTGCTATATATCCTCAAATCATGACAGTATCACCAGAGCCATATATAAAGGAAATGATCATTAATAGTGCTTATATCGCAAAACCAGGTAATATTTATTTATTCAAAAATTACTACTCACAGTAGTAAATGCAGAAATTGATCTATATTGACACTTAGAAAAGCTTGAACCAGGTTGGCTTTACTCATAATCCGTGACACTTCAGGAATTAACTTATACACTGCATTCCAACAACTGTAAACATGACCAGAGCATATGAAACCAAATTCCCTACCAGCCCACATCCCCGCCAACAAAGATTGTCAATTGGCTGGTTATAGCAAGTTTGCAGGTTTGCAGGCGTTTGGAGGACAGGAGACACAGGTCAGGCAGAGGTACCCATACGTGGTAACCCGAGATCTGTCGCAGGGGTAAAATTGGCCATGTACAGATTATAGATAGGAGATCTTAGGGTCATGCCTAGGTAGCATAGGAAACCTTGAGCCCATGGGAAAGGAAGTCTGTAGGTATGTTTGCAGTTCTGTGGCTACAATAATTCTTGTATTACAGGTATACCGGGCTGGAGGTGACGTTGGCAGTATTTGCTGATGATCTGTTACTCTACAATACCAACCCACATGTTTCCATGCCATCTATTTTGTATGAATTTCAGTGTTTTGGAGCCCTGAGCAATTTTAAAGTAAATTTGTCTAAATCAGAAATTCTTAATGTATCTCTGTCACCACATCAAGTTCAAACTCTTGGGAATCATTTCCCATTTAAGATCTGTACTTCGACACTTAAGTATTTGTGTATAAAAATTCCACAAGATCTTAATAGGCTATATATAGAAAATTATTACCCTCTTTTGCAGCGTACAATACAAGATCTTAAAAAGTACGATCCAGCCCAGTATTTATGGTTTGGGAGGATCAATATTTTGAAAATGGATATAGTACCGCATTTTCTCTATCTTTTCCAAACTGTACCTATAGTGGTCCCCCGTTCCTTTTTTGTTACACTACAATCTGCTTTTACAAGGTTTATTTGGGGTTCCAATATACCTAGACTGCAAAGGAGAATTCTATCCCTCCCTAAAGCAAAGGGGGGTGTAGGGGCACCAGACCTATCATACTACCATGTTGTAGCGGTGTTAACTAGACTAGTAAACTGGTTCCATCATTCCCACCTTAAACAATGGGTACACATAGAACAGTCAATTGCCTCTTTCGATCTCCAGGCACTTCCCTGGTTAGATATCTCTGTCCGGGGTCCAGTCTCTTCTTGGTCTTTTCTTACAGCACATTTTTTGCGTACTTTGGATAAATTACAAACTTACCTAGGACTTTCCCCTAAAGTGGGATTAATGATGCCCCTGTTTGGTAATTCAGGGTTCCCTCCGGCAGTGGCACGAATACATTTTTTGGTATGGAGTAAGGAGTCAAATCATCGAATATCTCGAACTCTTTGTCAAGGAGATGTTCCATTGTTATCAAATTTGATCCCTACACAGCAGCAATCAATTAAACACTGGCTGGAATATCGGCAACTTTCATCTTTTCTTGCTTCCTTCCCTGTCAGGCATGTATTCAACAGAGAGCCAGATATCTTTGAGTCCCTTCTATTACAAGAAAATGTACCAGAACACATTTTGTCTGCAGTGTATAAGGTTCTTATTCATAGACTCCATCCATGTCTCCGGAATTTACAAATAAGTGGAATATGGACCTAAAGGTCCAAATAAAATCAGAGTAATGGGAAAAAGTGTTTGTCCTTACACATACTATGTCATTAGCAACTAAGGTACATGAAACAAATTTCAAACTTCTTTCTCGTGGTATAGATGCCCGTTGTTGCTCCACCAGATGTCTCAGATCTATGTTGGCGTTGTCATTTTGCTAAGGGGTCACTGTTGCATATTTGGTGAGAATGTCCTTCTGTGTATAATTTTTGGGATATGGTACTTCAGCTTCATACTTGAGCAATTATACCCAACACACCACAAATTACTTTGCTATCCATTCTACCCAGCTCATATAAAAGCTATAAAAAAAAAACTTGAGACATTGGTTGACAGCTGCAAGAGCAGTTATACTGCGTCATTGGCTGTCAGCATATGCTCCATCGTTGATTGAGTGGGTGTCAGAGATGGACAATATTGAGAGGATGGAGATTCTTCTGTCGCAGGAATTGGACACATATGGACAATGCTGCCAAATTTGGCACCCTTGGAAGGTACTAAGGGAATCCCTTGAATTACGTAATCTATATATGGGTTAGGACGTAAAAATGGTTCAGAGTTGGGATGAGTGAGGAAATCTCAGTTTGAGTAGCTATTTCTGGTAGTTTAATTTATTTATTTAAAAGTATTGTTTTCCTTTTTTTTTTGTTTGTTTTTTTCTTTCTTTTTTTTTATGTGAGTTGTGTGTGATATATCTAACATCACTGTGGGAGATGAAGATAGGGAATAGGAAATTATATATTTCATCTAATTGGACAAAGGAAGATAAGGCAGGGATATTCTGATTAGGGTCTAAAAAATCTGAATGGTCTAGATTATGATTATGTGTCTATTTATAATATGGGTGTTTATTGATGAGTACATTGTCTCTAGTGGTATTTCCCTCTTCTCTTCTCCCTCCTCCTTTTTTTCTCCCCTTCCCTCTCCTCTTTTGTAGGGACTCCTGCAGTGTGTTGGTATATGTTTATATGTAATATGTTTTATATATTATTATAATGTGGTATGTTCTTTATCAATACCTATAGGATGTGGATAATGTTTTTTTGTGTTGTTGTTACATTATTTAAATTCAATAAAATCAGAGTTGAAAAGGAAAAATGGGAGTTTTTGCTTGGCTATTTTTTCTTTGATTTGAGTGGCTAGCAGTTTGCCTGCTTTATTGCCCTGTGAATAATCATTAAATTGTAATGCTCTGATATGGCGGTCATGCTATGCTGTAAGCAACAATTTAAGCTTCTTTGTTGATTGATTCAGTTTGGAGCAGGTGGACATATAAGGTTGTATTTTGCTAGAGTGTTCTAACATCTAAATCAATGTATGGATGCACCTGATTAGCACTTATTACCTATCATGCACCTTAGTGCTGCACATTTTTGATGTTGTATTTTGTCATGCACTTAGTGCACGGAAATTGCATGGGATTTTTCATTTTGGGATTTTAGATTATTTATTTACTAATTATTATTCTTAATTAGTGAGCGCCCCAACACATTACCTTCAATTACTGTTATAAGTGTGTGAACACCCAATCGTTGTGGCTGCTGCTGTAGCCCATCCGTTATTTAGTATTCATTAGTGTGGTTTGCGCATCTAGTTACCCCCCATTCCAACATCTAAATCGTGATGAGAAGGTTGTTCAACTGCTGCATCTTACGTTGTTTAGCAACAGAGGTTACTTTGAGGAGAATGCCTTTTATATAGGCTTTATTTAAATTCTGCAATGTGAAGGTGTCGTTGACTGAGGCTTCATTGAAATCTAAGAAATATTTAATGTGTTTAGAAATGCTAAAACTAAGACATGTGAAAGACATCATTACTCCACTTAGTAACCCCAGTTTCAAAGCAACCCCCTCCTACTCCGGAGCATGATCAAACCAGGTGATGCTATGAATCTCAGACTTAACACTATTCTGCAAAAAGAACTTGTCATTTAAAAAAACAATGATATCTGAATACGTGAAGAGAGAATAAAAAATTAAATGTATAGTCCTTTTCAGTGGAGTGTTGGCGCCTCCACAAATCGTAAAGATTTGAAGATGAAGTGAAGATTGTCAAGGTTGCTCTACATGAACAATTGCGCTTTCAGTCTGACATATCCAGTGCCTGGCCTGGAATTGCATTGAAGTCACAGCAAAGTATAATATGACCCTGACAAGTAGATATGCAATTTTTCAATTATCTTTAAAGATAAGTGAGCGCCTTTTACAAACGAAGATGAAGTAATCCCCCCTGGAGATCATACGCTTCTGAGATCAGTTTGAAGACCACAGTATCCTTTAACCACTTAAGGACCCGCTCATGACTATATACGCCCTCCACCGCTTACCGTAGCCGTCGGTATCGGCAGAGGCGATCGGGTCCTGTCCCCTGCTCGGCTGGGATACGAGTGAGGGCAAGATGGCCCCCTCCCATCCCCATAGCATAGCAGGGCGGAAGTGACTTCAAAACGTCACTTCCGCCCATGCTTCTTAAAGCAATATTTTTTTTTTTTTTGCATTTAAGTCTAAATATGAGATCTGAGGTCTGTTTGACCCCAGATCTCATATTTAAGAGGACCTGTCATGCTTTTTTCTATTACAAGGGATGTTTACATTCCTTGTAATAGGAATAAAAGTGATCAATTTTTTTTTTCAGTGAAAAAAAAAAAAAAAATAAGAAAACAAACAAAAAAATGTTTTAAACCGCCCCATCCCGACGAGCTCCCGCGCAGAAGGGAACGCATGTGAAAACGGTGTTCAAACCACACAAGTGAGGTATCACGCGAGTGCAATAATTCTAGCATTAGACCTCCTGTAGCTCAAAAGATGCAGCCTATAGAATTTTTTAAACGTGGCCTATGGAGATTTTTAAGGGTAAAAGTTTGACGCCATTCCACGAGCGGGCGCAATTTTAAAGCGTGACATGTTGGGTATCATTTTACTCGGCGTAACATTATCTTTCACAATATATACAAAAATTGGGCTAACTTTACTTTTGTCTTATTTTTTTATTCAAAAAAGTGTTTTTTTTTCCAAAAAAAGTGCGCTTGTAAGACCGCTGCGCAAATAGGGTGTGAGAAAAAGTATTGCAATGACCACCATTTTATTTTCTAGGGTGTTAGAAAAAAATATATAATGTTTGGGGGTTTTAAGTAATTTTCTAGCAAAAAAAAAAATGTTTTAGTCTTGTAAACGCCAAATCTGAAAAACAGCCAAGGTCCTTAAGTGGTTAAAGCGATAAGGATGCCCTTTTTTTTTAGAAGAGACATTAGATTTGTATATGTTCTAAAACCACCTGTTGGAAAAGGGAGGTGAGTTTTGGGATCTGAAGTAAGTCTCCTGAAGACACAGGACATCACATTTTAGTGTGTTGGCATCTTTAAATAACATAGTACCTTTGGCTGGGCTGTTGAGGCCTTTTACATTGAAGGAGGATATTTTAAAGGACATTGTGGCTTGAGTCCATGAGCAGAGAAGCAAGTACTATGGAAAAACAATGGGAAACGGCCAATGGTATGGACAATACCTTAGATGAATCATGTGCTGGAAATGTCCAGCAGTCAAGGTATAAAGAAGAGCCTAGGAAGCTGTTAGTTTGTGTAGGAGAGCTTCAAACTGTTGTTCAGATGTCAGTCCTTTTAAGCGTTGCACCCCTATGACAATGATCTGCTAAACTTTGTGGTAAGAAAAACAAGAAACAGGATTGCAGATTAGCACTGCAGAAGCTCACCAGAGCTGCTGAGCTGAAATAACATTGTGTGGTTGAAAAAGCGCCTCAATCAGCTTCAGCATCTTCCCAGTCCGTATTTGAGGTCTGAGGCGGAGGAGGGTTTTAGCACAGAGCAGGCCCAAAATCCAAGATGCACCAATATTTTAACAGGCGGATGCCTTCATCAACTGAGTTAATTGAGAATGTCTCTCCCTCATAATTAATCAGTATTTTAACTGAATATTTAAATTTATAGGTAATGTTGTGGATGTAGAGCATCTTTGTAATGGTGGCAACAAGGTATATTTCCACTGCAGCATATATTGCGATAAGTCAGAGTAAAAGGTGAGGCCCTTTATACAATCTGGCACATGATCTGAATGTCTAGTAGGAGCTAGATTTTTTTTAATATTATAGAAATGTATGTGGGCTATAGTGTCCCTGGGAAGGTTTTCTGGGATATTTTTCAGTTTGGGGAATCTGTGAATACGGTCAATTACCAATTCCTCAGAAGAAGAGTCAGGAAGTGCTGCTGCAAGAATATTAGACAAGTCAGACTTAAGAGATCATGGGTCTTCACTGACTCTGGGATGCCACAAATTGTTATATTGTTTCTCCTGTAGCGATCTTCCAAGTCAGCCAGTTTAAATTTATTCCACCCAATATCAACTTCACGGTCATTATGAGCATCCACTAGGCTGTTGAACGAGGCCTCAACCTACCATTTTGTTCCCAGTACACCCTATCACTGACCTCATGTATATCAAACTTAAACTTCTGCACCAGTAAAAGGATATCAGCATGGATGGTGCTTCTTAGGGATACCAACATATCTTTTAGGGTAGTATCCAGGACAGGCTGATTGGTAGTAGGGGAAGTGAGTATAGAGTCCTGGAGTTGTCTGGTGTCATCGAGTGATAATAATACAGGATTGTTCTTCAACATGATTCAACGGCTTCACCACTTAATTAAATGAACAATTTGTACTCCTTTAGTAAATTAACACATTTAATCTAGCAAATTCCCCAACTAGTTGGCAAAGTCCGCCAACTTCAAATACGCAGGATTCTCCATGAATCCATGGTAGCAGCAAACCTAAGCCTCATCCCCAGCCAGTAAGTATTTACAATAAAGTGCTGAAGTCCTTGCCAATTATATAGGTGTCTTATGGAATTTTTTCCTACCAACAAAGGTGCGGTTTAATTTTAATGCATTTTACTAATACCATGTCAAGAATGCATATATTTAACCAGAGTTCATTGTGAAGAAGACAATCTCATTCAGGGATGTATGTACATTCTCTCTTTCCTTCCAATCTTTTTTGCACTTCTCAGGTTCTGCATGTCTCCAGTTTCATTTTCTACTGCTCATACAAATCTCTCCTGGGCCCTCTCAGCTTTTCCACTTGGACCACCACCAGCAATCACAGGGACAATTTACTAAATGATGTCTTAAGCCCCTTTATATATTATTACTTGTTATTGTAATATGGCAAAGCTTTTTTATAGAACTTCCAAGAAGCTCCGAAATTGTTATCCAAGTTAAATGACTAATTTTGTAAATTGTACTTAGATGCATTTGCTAATAAAATTAAAAATTTAAATTTAGAGATTCCCAAACACTAAAATGTAAGAGATAAATGCTCTTCAAACAAAGTGTAGTCCCAAAAAATGTTATCTTTGAAGTAAAAAACAACTCTTTTATCTATAACAGGTTAAAATCAGCAGCAAATAATAGCTCATGTAATCTATACGTGACATTTCAAGGCAATAACTGCTCTTTTCTTAAGCAATGCATTTCCTAATTAATTTTTAAATTTCAATTTAGAGATTCACAATTACAAATAATTAAGAGATAAATGCTCTTCAAACAAAGTGTAGTCCCAAAAAATTTCATATTTGAAGTAAAAAAAAAAAAAACAATTTTATCTATAACAGGTTAAAATCAGCAGCAAATAATAGCTTATGTAATCTATAGGTGACATTTGAAGCCAACAACTGCTCTTTTCTTAAGCCTGGAGCATTAAATGACTTGAGAAAGAGCTGGTTGTAGTCTTACAACACTGTTCATGGATAAAATGAGCTTTCTCATGGATTAAAGATACATTTTTTTATTTTAAAGACCTGTGTGTGGATAAGACTTTTGGGGAATACCCCCAAATACTAAAAGGGGTAGTGATTTAGGCACCAGGTATATGTTTACGAAGGTATGCATTACACTCTGGAGGAAACTTTTTTTTTCATATCCTTTATTTATATATCCAAGTCAACAAAGAGGAGTTATCAAGACAAAAAAGAGGTACACAGTCATATTACATCTCAAAAGAAACATATCTATACATATCTTTTTTCCCTATAGTGTTGTACAAAAAAAAAAGAAAAAAAAAAGAAAAATAAATAGAATACCATCTTAATCCACCTTACCCACCTCACTAAATTTACTTTTATTTTCAGTGCTCTCAATCGCCTTTGCCTCCTTTTATTTCCCCTTCCTTACATACCCCTCCCTTCCCCCCCCCCCCCCCCCCCCAAAAATAAAAATACAAATACCCCCCCCTCCCCAAAACTCTCTCAAGAGATGAAGGGAATATCTTCTTATTTTTGTATCTCATATACAGGTACGGGCCTCATACTGAGGAGTCCTCACTCCATACTTTCCTCGCCTAGCATTCTCTTCCCCTCTTCAGAGTACATAAATAGATTCCATCCTGTCCATGTTTTAACATACTGTTCTCTTTTATTTTGAGTTGAACGGACCAGATCTTCTATAGCTCCTATCTCTCGTACTCTGTTGAGCCATCTCCCTATGGAGGGTGTTCTAGTATCACTCCACTGTAAGGTTACTCCACTTTTAGCAGCGTTAATCAGATGACACAACACCGATTTCTTATAAGTCCGCACTGGGATCTGTGAACAGTGGAGCAGGAAGAAAGCAGGGTCATCTGGTATGGGAAACTCTGTGAATTTTTGGCAGATTCTCTGGACCTCTATCCAGTATTGTCATACTTTTTCACAGGACCCGAATATATGCAGCAAAGTTCCTCACTCCACTCCACATCTCCAACTGCACTCTGGGGTTTCTATAGAGAATTTATGCAGCTTTACTGGAGTGTAATACCATTGGGTAAGGAGTTTAAAATTGGACTCCTGGGTTTGTGTACAAACCGAGGAGTTCAATGCCAAGAAAATGATGTGATTACGCTGAGTTGGCGTAAAAGTCCTCCCCAGGTCTCTTTCCCACTTACTAATTCCTGGCATCACAAATTCCCCTGAGGGGTATTCAGCAGCCCATACATCTTAGAAACCACTCGAGATAGTGGTTCCTCAACTTCGCAGTAGGCTTCTAATGTTGTTAGTTGTCGACGGAAATTTAATGGTTGCCCCAAACATCTCAAAAAATGATTTACCTGGAGCGCCTGCCATAGGCTGGAGGAAACTTTTAAACAATAAATGCAATTTTCTTATGCTTCCCTGTGACCTAATTTATCCTACCCTCCTGAAATAAATACTGAACTTAATCTCCCTGACATGGAATATTCAGTTTGTTTACATATGACTGAAAATCTTTTGTGTGCTGATTGAACCTGCTTAGTAATCTCCCATAGATTTCTATGTGTCTATATGTCTTGAGATTAAAGATGCTTGGAAGAAGCTATCCATGGACATCTTTGCCTTGCTACTGCACTAGTTTGGATAGTGCATAGAAGATATTGGGGTTGAATGCAATACAATCCTGAATGTAGCAGCCTTGTGATCTAGGTAAGTATGCATTTGAGAGAGGTAGGGTAATTTGGTAAAGGGGGCAAAAAGCAATGTGTGAACTTGTTTGCTGGGCTAAACTAGTTAGAAAAATGCTTTCCCTGCCTGGGTCTTCTTGTAAAAAAGTTTTAGAGGTGCTGGGATTCCTATTTTGTTTTCCAAATGATCAAATGTAGTACATTTTCATATACGTTCACTGATTCACAGGTCCCCCTCAATGTCAAAGAATGACTTCATGAGGTTGATGTATTAAAGGAAAATAGACTGATGCTTTTGTAAGGGAAGTTGCACTTTGCAAGAAAATTAGCTACAGATGAGGTGAAACTCTGTTGACTTCAATCATCCAATAATGTGCAAGCAAAAATGCAGATTTTGTTTTCCTTGCACATGATTGGGTAATATTTGAGTTAAGTGAAATGTAATCACATTTGCTAAGTTGTGGGGATAATTTATTTTCACAGTGCAACTGTGTATAGGTTTACATTTGGCTCACATTTATTTTCCTGGTGATGATGACCCTTTCTCAACTCACTATTTCCATCTCTTTTGCCCATCTCACTTTATTAACACCTTCCCTACCGAGTCATTGTAAAATGATGTCGGCGGAAACCCTTCCTCCTTCAGAGTGGACGTCATATGACGTCCTTGCATTCCCAGGCGGCTAGGGGGCGCACGCATGCCGCCGGCGGCACAAGCACGGCCCCGCCGCATTGCTCGAGACCCGGTGCGCGTGCCTGGTGGCCGCAATATGCACCGGGAACCGCAAATTGCCCACAATCACGGCAGGACCATGGATCTGTGTGTGTGCTATTCCTCCTCAATCTTGATGATGCTGGCTTCTAAGAATATTTTTGGTTAAGGGCACCACCATCACTGCCTAAGGCCCAATTTTTATGCCCCTGTTTAACAGGGACATGTAATTAAAAATGTTCACGGCACACCACATTGCGCTCAACAAGAGTATCTGAAAGGGGTTACAGTGTTGTGGCACCACCAACACTGCCTAAGACCCAATGCTTCTGCCCCTGTTTGACAGGGGCATGTAATTACAATGTTTGATATAATATTTCATAGCAGGGCCCGTTCCTGCACTCAACAAGAGTATCTGTGAGGGGTTACAGTGTTCTGGTACCACCAACACCTAAGGCCCAATTGTCTGCAGAGTATATAGGGCAGGCCATATAGTATATACAGGCGGTCCCCTATTTCCAAACATCCGATTTACAAACATCTCCTACTTCCAAACAGGAGACAGGGAGACAACAGGAAGTGAGAGGAAATCTACCCCTAGGAAGGGCAATTCTCTCCTGTAAGAGTTAATATGGGAAAAAGGTGTCTCCGCTGATGCTTTAACCCCAAATTTTCAAAATCCAACTGTCATTAGGACAGAGTGTGAGGTGAAATCGTCTGAACAGGGGCACAGACAGCAAAACAAATGTTACAGGGGTGATAACCCTTCCCTATGCTATCCAAAAAGCTTAAAAATTGTTTTTCTTTGGCTGGAGCTGCACTTAAAAAATGTACCCGTTCTTACAAACAGATTCAACTTAAGAACAAGCCTACAGTCCCTATCTTGTTTGTAACCCAGGGACCGCCTGAATACTGCTGTTCAGAGTATATAGGGCTTGGGGGCCCCCACAACTTTTTTTTTATTTGGGTGCAGGGTTCCCCTTAATATCCATACCAGACCCAAAGGTCCTGGTAATGGACCCGGCAATACATTACAGCCGCTAGCAGTTTTAAATATTTATTTTTCCTTTAGAAATGTCATTTTGCTGCGGGACTGTGCTAAACATGGGAAAACTGTGCCACTTTACAGGCATATTATAGTCACCCCCCCCCCCCCAGGCACGATATTTAATGGAATATTTCATTTTTATTGTTTCAATAATGCTTTAAGCATTATTAAAATCACTGCTCCCGAAAAAACGCAGTTTTTAAAACTTTTTTTGCATTTATACATGTCCCCTGGGGCAGGACCCGGGTCACCCAAACACTTTTTATGGCAATAACTTGTATATTAGCCTTTAAAATTAGCACTTTTTATTTTTTATGTTCGTGTCCCATAGACTTTAACAGTGTATGCGTGTTCGCACAAACTTTTTGCCTGTTCGTATGTTCTGCTGCGACTTGAACTGGGGGGTGTTTGTCTCATCCCTATTAGCAAATTAAACAAATCTGTAGACAAAGATAATGCAAGTTCATATGTAACAAGATATAAACCCTTAATTTGAGTCAATGTTGAACTAACTATTGAACATTTATGCTCATAGTTATTTCTTTTTCTTTGCCTTCTATCTATTCTCTAGAAGGTTGGTAAGAGCGTTACTTATTCTATTGGTCACAATCAGAAGCTAAGAAAAGCAGTTATTAAAAGTTGTTTTTGGTCATTCAGTTTATTGGCGTGTTTTACTTGAAGTGCTGCCAACGTTTCATTTTATGTCTACAGAGAATTTGAAATTACTTTAAAATTCTATAGTTCTTTAATGCATGATAAACCATTGATTTCCACCATCCAACAAGGAAAAAAGTCACATTCACAAACCAAGTGGGTGGAAATTGTGCTTAATAATTTCATTTTCTAAAGAAAAAAAAAACTAATACACTATGAAAAAGTTCATTACCATATTAAATATTGATGGTGCCCTACATTATCCTTGAGCTTTATAAAACTAATCATTTGCAAAACTGCATTCACTATTAACTATTTTAAAAATTAAGGTTTTGGAACCAATGTTTTAGTAAAATTCAAAAGAGAAAACAAATAACGTCCTCCTATCAGCTTTCACCCAAGAAAGATATACTGTACAACTTTTTATATAACTAATGCAACCTTAATTTATTTTGCATTTAAAATAATATTTGTATGATAAGTGAGGATTAGCTAAACTGAGAGTTTGTGCTGACCTGAAGTTTCTTTAGCAAATGGGACATATTGGTTCCCAAGTTCCCAATTGGGCAAAATGCACTCAATCAATGAGGAATGCAAAATTAGGGTGTTTTTTTTAGAATGCAGAGGGTTTTAACTAGTGATTCATTTATTTGTTAATAAAGACCCTGCGCTGACATGGTAATCACATAGGGCCAGATCCTCAAAAGGGATACGCCGGCGTATCTACTGATACGCCGTCGTATCCCTGTTTCTATCTTTGGAACTGATCCACAGAATCAGTTTCCCAAAGATAGGCAGAAGATCCGGCATGTGTAAGGGACTTACACTGCCGGATCTTAGGATGCAGTACTGCATCCGCCGCTGGGGGCATTTCGACTCGAAATGCCGCTTCGCGTATGCAAATGAACACTTACAGAGATCCACGAAGCGGTTTAGATACTTACGTTGCAATCGTAAAATTAGGGCTGCTTTTACAAAGTGTAAACTGTTTACACCTTGTAAAAGTAGACCCTTCTTTGCAGCGACGCTGATTTTTTTTTTTTCCCGCCGTATCTTTTTTTTTTCCCGACGCAACTTTTTTTACTCGGCGCAATTCACAAAACACGGCGTAATGTAATTTCGCGCTATGCCCGTCGGGAAAATTACGTCACGAGCATGCGCAGTACGTCTGGCGCGGGAGCGCGCCTAATTTAAATGGGACTCGCCCCATTTGAATTGGGAACGCCTTGCGCCGCCCGGATTTAAGTTACACAGCCGAAAATTTCTAGGTAAGTGCTTTGTGGATCGGGCACTTAGGTAGAAATTTTGCGGCAGTGTAACTTAAATCAGAATAGTTAAGTTACGGCGCCTCTTTGTGGATCTGGCCCATAGCTTATTGCCAAACAAAGCCATTTTTTTTACATGATTTTGATTAACACATGTATGTGTAAACACAGCTTCATATTTTTTACTAAGCTATGTGAAAATTCACTTTTAGTAAATTAACCCTATAGTTTATTCTTTTTTTTTTTTTTTACGAAATATTCATAATTACTAAGTTGTATGTTAACAGATTCCCATCCAGCGATGTACTGGTACGTCGCTAGATAGGAAGGATGATATCTTATTCATCGCTGCAGCGAAGACTGAGATTACATTTTTTTAGCAGGTGATTCCTTTCCATGAAAAGTAATCCTAGCAGCTATGGAGCGAGAGGGGGAAAAATAACTGTAGCGCCCGACCGCCTATGCAACTCTAAACTAGTAACCTGTAAATGTGTCGCCTATGGAGATTTTTAGGTGCCGTATTTTGGTTCCTATGGTGGATTTTTAGGTACCGTATTACAGGTGTATGCAGTTTTAAAGTGTGACATAATAACAGTAAGCAAGCTGTCATGAATGCAGTTTTGTTTGCCAGCAATTTAAACTGTATTTTTTACATGTATATGGTTTCCTTTTTCCTGCGGCATGGCATATTGGAACCTGGAAGCCCCCTTTACTAATAAGGGGTCCCCCAGATACTATGCTTTGCAAATGAGCATGAGGTACATCACATCCCCAATCCCCGACAGTAACACTAGCCCCCTGGGCATTCATCAGCTAAATAAGGAGGGGATGGTGATAGTGGTAACATAATTTCCCAAATATGGCCTTGTGGGCATATTTAGGCAATGATGTAACCTGCTCCATTACTCGCCTATTTGCTTACATGGTAGGGTATTTCCAACCATGTAAAAGAAAGGGTCGAGTGACGTCAGTGGTTGGTAAGGATGCAGCAGCTGCAAGCTGTAAGCATCTACTGCTTCCTTAGCAACCATTGACAACTGGAACCTGTCACATTTGTCTATGTTCAATGTTCTAAACATTCGCCATTTGCACAATAGTTTGAACAACTAGTGTATGGTCCAAAGCCATCCCTAGTAAGTACCCTGTAAATGTTAAATGGTTTGTCCCACTCCCCAGCGTCCTTTTTTGGCTTGGTCTGTTAAAGAAAGTTGAAGAATACCAGCAAGATTTACATTCTTAAAAAAGTAACATGAGGGGCGTGGCTAGCCATCGAGCTGTATGGACGGCTGAACCTACAGCTCCTGCATTGACCGGAGGATTACCTGCATATAGTGCTGATCCACTCACCCAAAATGCACCACCAAGACCCCCATGCAGTGGGGAACCAGCCCGGAACCTCCCGCAAACGGAAGGAATACAGGATTCCCCGTAAACTAACGGACTTTTTCTCCACAACACCCGGAGGGAATATCCAAGATGGCGCCCACGACCGCTCCCCGCGAGGCGATCGGGCCTACACGGACCTGCCTGATGAGGAGGATTCGTTTGAACGGCCGCAAGTGACACCCGTGATTCCTGGACCGCCATCCACCTCCAGCAGTCCGGCAAAGACGCGGATGCGTCTCGACTCGGGGGCGCAGGCCTCAGAGGTAAGGCCTAACATGGACGCTCTCCTCACACTGCCTCCCGCACCATCCCCTATTGCGGCCTTCCCCACATCAAACCAGCCTGTAGTAGACACACAGCTGAAGGATATGCTCATTACCCTGCACAGCTCCCTTCACAATGACATATCCACTATGTTCTCCGCATTTAAACTTGAGATGGGTCATATAGGAAACAGGATGGGGCACATTGAGAATCAGATGGGAGCCATGACTGAAACGGTGAATGACCTAGTGGATGCACATGACCATGTCAGAGATGAACAGCAGTGGGTGCGGGCCAAAATGGCGGACCTCGAAGACAGATCGAGACAAAATAATGTAAAAATTCATGGTATACCTGAATCGATCATTCCCGCCGATCTAAACATGTACGCTAGGAAAATGATCTCCACCCTGCTGCCTGAGCTTCCCCCTGTGGAAACCATAATTGATCGTATCCACCGCCTGCCAAAACCCCCCCCATCTGCCTGCAGAAGTCCCCCGTGACACACTGATGAAAATTCACCTTTTCCACACAAAAGATATGCTCCTAGCTAAAAACAGGCGTCTGGAACAACTGCCACCGCCCTATTCTAAACTGCAACTGTTTGCGGACATTTCTAAATACACCAGACAGCAAAGGAGGCAGCTCCAAACCATTACCAAGCCGCTTAACAATCACAAGATACCCTATCAATGGGGATTCCCGACCAAGCTACTAGTGACCAAAAATGGGGTGAAACATGCCATTCACACAGTGGCAGAAGGAATATCCTTACTTAGGAAATGGAAGATTATCCCTGAAACTGAAGACCTACCCCACCTACCAACTGGGGAGAAGCATCGTCCTCTCTCACAAAGTCCTCACTTTGGTGAGATCAAGTGATCATGGATCATCGCAATCCTCTAGCTAGTTACGTTAGCACTCCGGTCCAGTGCCTGCTCGTTGCAGTTAGCCCACGAACTCTTACCCCCTGATAACGCTCAGTGGTTCTACTGTTATACCACTGACCCTTGTTAGTGTTTTGCTGCTCCCTCTCCTCCCTACCTAACCTGTTCCTACTGCACTTGTATACCTTACCAATAACTGTTGTCCTTTTCTCCTTATACCCGTCCTGATCCTGGAAGAGTACCTATACTTTTGAGCACCTTTCACTGAAGACACCGCCTTCGTGACCCCCCGGATCCTCTGGGCCTGCAGAATCCTCCCGTAGCCCATCTTCACACCAAGAGAACTGTGAGTACTGCCTTTTCCTTACACACGAGGCACCACCTCACACGATGCCGAAATTCCTATCACTCAACGTGAAAGGACTAAACCACCCGGCCAAAAGGGCCTCAATGTGGAAAACCGCTCGAGACTCTGGGTGCGATGTCCTCTGTGTACAAGAGACACATTTTAAGCTCTCTGCAGAACCCTCCTGCACAAACAAAGATTTTCCTCACCTGTATAAGGCTTCGGGACCTGATAAGAAAAATGGAATTTTGGTAGCCTTCAAAACCACGGTCTCACTGGACCTTCACAACTCCCTCGCTGACCCAAATGGTCAATACTTGGCATTAGACTGCTCCCTGAATGGTGTAAGACACACCATTGTGACGGTATATGCACCCAACAACAGACAGATCCCTTTCCTGTCCAAATTGATGAAAACACTAGATCGCTTTAAACAAGGCCACCTTGTCATATGCGGAGACTTCAATATTGTACCAGACAACTCTATTGACGCCTCATCCAGACCTGGTAGGACTTCGTCACCCATGGGCAATTTCATTCGCTCGCACGATCTGTATGACGTGTGGCGTTGCCACCACACCACCGAAAGAGACTATACCTTCTACTCCCCCTGCCACAACACCTACACCCGCATTGACTATTTTTTGATTGATAAATGGACCCTCCCTAATGCCTCGGCCTCTGAGATCGGAACTATCACATGGTCAGACCATGCGCCAGTCATGTTAATCACCAGCGACTCACCAGCTACACCTGCTACGAGGATTTGGAGGGCTAACTCAACTCTCATGAACTCACCGCTTTACCTAGATCACATCAAAACATGTCTAGAAGAATTCTTTACCTTAAATGCAAATTCCGTTGCCGATAACTCGGTTCTTTGGAATGCATTCATACGAGGGATTCTTATCCAACTAGGAGCTAGAGAGAGGAGGAGGAGATCACAGCGCCTAGACTCCCTGACAGCTGATATCAAATCGCTGGAAGCCCAAAATCAATCGCACCCTAACGACACTATTAAACACAAACTAGGTATCCTTAGGCAAGAACTACGGTCCCATCTTTTAGACTCCTTTGAGAAAGCTCACACCCGCTTCAAAGCCACGCATTACTCTACAGGTAATAAAGCAGGGAAGGCTATGGCCGCAAGAATTAAAGGTCACCACTCCAAAACAAAAATTGCCCATCTCTACCACCCTGCTTCCAAACAAAAGCTTATAGACCCCTCGGCTATTGCCGACGCCTTTCGCCATTATTATAATACACTATATAACCTGAAAGATGACACCTCTGTACCACAACCCTCCCCCCAGGATATATCATCGTTCCTAGCAGAGATCAACCTTCCTAGTCTGTCCAAGGAACACCTTTTAACGTTAAACGCCCCGTTCACTTCCCTGGAGATCTTACAAACCATCTCGAAATTGCCTTCTAATAAATCCCCAGGTCCTGATGGACTCACTAGTGAGTATTACAAACTTTTTGGCC
Organism: Rana temporaria; assembly: GCF_905171775.1. Classification (NCBI taxonomy): domain Eukaryota; kingdom Metazoa; phylum Chordata; class Amphibia; order Anura; family Ranidae; genus Rana; species Rana temporaria. Next base: position 418,376,488 of record NC_053489.1, read on the forward strand.
ACACATTAGCACCCTTCCTCTCGAATGTTTGCAATGACGCTGCCTCATCCTCCTCTCTCCCTCCAGAAATGTTATCTGCCCTGATTGTTACACTACCGAAGCCAGGCAAGGAACCCACCCATGCGCAAAATTTTCGCCCTATATCGCTGCTGAACATAGACACCAAGATTTATGCGAAACTCATCGCCAATCGGTTGATTGACTTAATGCCCCTGCTCATTCATAAAGACCAGTCCGGATTTACAAAAGGGAGGCAAACGTTCGATGCCACCCGCAGGATTCTCAACATCATACATAATGCCGGATCCACAAGAACGCCTTCTCTGCTCCTATCTTTGGATGCAGAGAAGGCGTTCGACAGAGTCCATTGGGATTACATGAGAGCGGCCCTTATCAAATGTGGTTTCCAAGGCCCTATTCTGTCGGCCATACTGGCACTATATTCCTCCCCTTCGGCCCAGGTATATACCTCGGAAATGCTCTCACGTCCGTTCTCTATTACCAACGGCACCCGCCAGGGGTGTCCTTTGTCCCCGCTCATATTCAACCTGGTCATGGAACCCCTCGCGGAACATGTCAGGTCCCACTCCTCTATAGCAGGCTTCCGATTGGGCACTAAAGAGCATAAAATTAATTTATTCGCGGATGACGTGATACTGATGCTAACGGACCCATTATCATCCCTGGCTTCGGTACAATCACTATTGCACAGATTTAGTACTGTCTCATATTACAAGGTGAATGAACAAAAATCCCACATCCTAGACTTGGGACTGGACGCAATTACAAGTAACATACTCAGAAACACTTATCCCTATTCTTGGGCTGACGACGGTATAACATACCTAGGTGTGACACTTTCCAAATCGCTGACGGATCTATCAAAACGTAACTACACCAACATTAAGCAAGTACTGATCAAGGACACTACTGACCTCTCTAAACACAAATTCTCATGGACAGGTCGCCTGGGGGCCTTTAAAATGATGTTGCTCCCCAAACTACTATACATTTTCCGTACGCTACCCATTCCTCTCTCACAAACATATCTCAAATCGCTACAGGCCATTTTAACCCACTTTGTGTGGCAAGGCAAAAAATCTCGGTGTGGACATTCTAAACTCATTAAACACAGATCGATGGGTGGGATGGGACATGTAGATATCAGAGACTACTATTTGGCTTCTATTCTCGCCCAGATGAAAGACTGGTTCACCAACTCACCAACTACACTATGGGGGGACATAGAAAACACCATGACACCAGGACCCACCCTATCTGGATGGTTGTTCAGCGTGGCCACGAGAAACACACCATTGACCCTCTACTCTCCTACCATCCAGGCCTCTGTCAAGGCTTGGAAAATCCTTAACACTACCCGATGGTCGAACCACCTGACCAAACCAGTACCCGTCCCACTAGAGACCCTCGCACTACTGTCACCTGACTTAGCTATCCCGACCTGGCTTTCAGACCGGATAACTTCCACTTCTGACCTACGCTCCCTTGCGTCTACTACCTCTTTCTTACAATTGCAACAAGAGCTCCACGCCCCTGCCAAGGACTATTTCACTTACTGCAGGTTACAAAAATGCCTAGCGGCGAACCCTTCCCTAGAAGGATCTCTGCCCATTCACATCTGGAACTACTTCCTAACTGACACCAACAAACCAAGGGGCACCTCCATATTGTACTCTACCCTACAAGACAAAACCATTTTCCATAAATCAAAACCCCTGATCGATTGGGAAACTGATATTCAGACTCAATTCACTGACGAGCAATGGCAAACGGCAATCAAGGGTATTTACAAATGCACATCTTGCACCTCCCTTTGGGAACTCACCCAAATGAGATGGTACATGACACCTCACAAGATAGCCAAATTCTTCCCGCAGGCTTCTAACCTGTGCTGGAGGGAATGCAAATTGCCTGGCACACTCATACACATCTTTTGGACATGCCCATGTATACGTAAACTTTGGACTGCAGTAGAGACGGTATTGCAGGACATCCTCCACTTTCACGTAAAATTGTCTTCCCACCTGGCCATCCTCAACTTGACTATCGACGAACTACCGCCACACCTACGACTGGTGACCACACATGTTCTTTTAGCAACGAAACTTTTGTAGGCCAGGAAATGGAAAACGAAAGAAGTCCCCACACTCACAGAAGTAATCAACTTAGTACAAACCCATTGCACTTATGAAACTATCTTAGCCCGGGGGAAACCCAAATACTCTAAACTGCTTGCCCTCTGGAACCCGTGGACCCTTTGGTACACGAACACATACACCAAGTGATACACTTTTGATCTTTGACCCTTGCTGAGATCTTCAACGGTACTCTTCCCCCCACCCTCTACCTCCCCACATCTGTACCCCCGTCCTCTCCCACTCCTGGTCTTCCCTGCCCCCTCCCTCTATGTGTTTTACTATTAACACAACGCACTCTATGTTGAAGCCGAGACCTTCTTTGGTTTGATTTTTGTTCATTCACATGTTACCTGTTAACTGTTACGCTAAATCACTTTGACGCATCTTGAATGTGTGCTCAACATCACTCTATACTCATTATAGGTACGTTGTCATTTCTATGCAGTGTTTTTGCATTATTGTCGTACTTGTAACGCTGAACTTTGAAATTTCAATAAAAATTATTTGAAGTAAAAAAAAGTAACATTACAGAGGGTCTCAGAAACACAAACATTGCTTTGTTAATGCCAGTGACATACTGTATCATTATGTGTCCTTTTTGATACTAGTATAATACAGTGTTATATAGTATAGTATAGTATGCTATAACTGTTTCATAGTTATAGGACTAGTTTACTATAATTGTAGTATAGCCATCTAGAATAATACTATATAGTATAGTATTGTACAGTATATACATTCAAATCCTTTTCAGTTAATTTCACCCTGTCTTTTTAAGCTGCAATATGAAGGATGGATGGCTTTTTCTCTTATAGCTAAACACTTTCTAGTTCACAATATCAAATCAACCTTAACTGTGTATGATGTCAAAAGCACTTACTGCACAAGGAAAGATCTGTGTTTCTTTTGCCACACACAATAAATCTTTAGTGTCTTCACTTGATACGCATCACTCCACTTGATCTCAGGAGGCACTATCTGTCTCTGCATGATTCTCTCCATCATGTAACAAGGTCACTTTACCAACTCTAAGTTTGTAGTCTAAAGTATATATAATTTTTTTAACCACCTGGGCAAAGTCTTTTTTAACTATGCAGATTTTAATAATGTACTTGTATTTATAGCTAGCTGGTCAGCAGAAACAATGCAATGTATGTTGTACCCTTTAACACTGTGGGGGGGGGGAACCCTCAGATTTTAAAAATAATAACAATATTGTTCTAAATTAAGCAGCTGTTAATACAAACTGTTGTCATTTTTATCTGATTTCAATGACATAGGAGAACAGCTAAAAAGAAATCCAAGATCGGATACACTACCTTTGCAAAACCCTACACTGCATTTGACTGGCGGGAAAGCGCTAAGGGCTTGATTTACTAAAAATGGAGAGTGCAAAATCTGGTGTAGCTGTGTATGGTAGCCAATCTGCTTCTATTTTCAGCTTGTTCATTTAAGATTTGACAAAATACCTGGAAACTGACTGGTTTCTCTGCAGAGCTGCAGCAGATTTTGCACTCTCCAGTTTTAGTAAATTAACCACAAAATGTAGGTTGTTGTTATTGCATCATGGGAGGACAACTTTTTTCATGGTTCGGGATACTCATTTACAACATGCTTAGGAGTTAAAAAGAAAAAAAATGGTAAAGTTTGCTCCACCAGAAGTCATGTCTGTTAAATGTTGTTTTCTGATCTGGGATCTGCAAAACTGTTTTTTTTCAAAAAAATATAAAGTTTCTTCCTAAATCATAGCAATCTAGGGCACCAGAAAAGGGAAGTATATTTCAGGAAAATCTAGTATTTTAAAAATCATGCTAACAATCAGCCCAGGTAATGAAAAATCAGCTAATATGGATATACAACCTCCCCTCATTCGCTATGTAAGAGGTTCTAAGGAAGAAAGCATGGCCCTTGAAATACATAACCATTTACATCCTAAAGCCAGGTACACATTAACAGTTTTTTAACCCAAGTGGGTTGAACGAAAAAAAAAGAAGAATGGCCGGTTTCTGTCAGACAGAACGACCTACACACAGGCAGAATGTCGGCTGTTTTTTTTCAACCAGCAAATGTCTCCTGACATTCTGGCGGTGTTTAGGTCATTCTGTCCGACAGAAGCCAGCCATTCGTTGAGGCAGCCATTGGCTTAAGTAATGTCATCCCAAGGCTGGGAGAACATGGAGTTGACAAACTAATTGTATAATCTTGATGTGCTGTGTCAGTCAAGTTATTTGTGAAGAGATACATTTACATTCTTTTGAATAAACGGTTTTAGAGATAATGCACTAAGGCCTATGTGCCCTCTCTTGTTTGTGTTTTTTCAGTTGTCTTTGGGACATCACCAGTCTACAGTGGGCAGCAAGGTGTTGTGCATTTGTTTAGCACTAAATCTGATGTGCAGCAGTTGCTGACGTAGGACCACCACACGTATATGCAGGAGGTTTTTGTGTTTTATCTAACTACAGTTTAAGGTGTGTTTGCAGGGTGAGCTAGATGTTGCTGCTGCTGATTCTTAGAACTGTGTGTTGGACAGCCCTACAAAATACAGGGATAAAAAATAAAATCTGCAGAGGTATTGCTAATTGATGCGATTATTGAAAATTACTATATTTATATTAGTTCACAGACACACTCAATGGGGTTGATTTACTAAAGGCAAATTGACTGGGCACTTTGGAAGTGCAGTTGCACTCATTTCCCCCAAAGCTTAGTGAATTTGGGGAAGTTCTGCTAATTTATTTGCAATATATTTTATTAGGGTTTTAGGGTATACAAGAACCTACAACTGCAGAAAGAACAAAGTGAAAAGAAGTAAACACAAAGTTTGCCTTGCAGGGCAATAGGCTATCCACATAGACAGTCACATGCAGCAACATTTGCCATTGAAATACAATGATTGGTGACATTTTCTATACAGCATACTTCAGTACAAAATTCTCAAAACATTAGTATGAAATGTATGATATCAGACTATCCATTGTTGCCAAGTTGTCTCAAGAGTCATTAATGAGTCAGTTCTAATAGCTATTCATTTTTCAAAGGAATAGTGGGACTGGATACTGGCTATGACCTCAGACAGATTGGGTGCCAGCTCCCCTTTCTTGTGTTTCATGATGGTAAATTTGGCCACCAACAAGTAGCAAGAGATTATCTTTCCTCTGCTGATTTCCATCTTCCAATCATGTACAATCAAAAATGCTGTTTTTATTTTCTGCACAGTCTATTCGCCTTAGTAAATCAACCCAATGTGTGTTGGACAGTTTTGAAACATATAAAGATAGAAAACAAAGTATGTGCTGGGAGAACAAATTTTTACTGGCAATTTCTGAAAACTGCTAAACTGACCTTGAGCCACGCACACACTGTTTGTTGGACAGTTCTAAAGCATATATGAGTAGAAAACAAAGTCTGTGCAGGAAGAGAGCATCCTATACAGTTTCAGTTAGAAGCTGATTGGCTAACATGCACAGCTGCTCCAGATTTTGCACTCTCCAGTTTTAATAAATCACCCCCCATAACATCCATTAAGGCCTAGATTCAGGTGCGGCCAATCTACATTGCGCGGGTGTAGCGTACCGTATTTACAAAGCACTTGCCTCCTAAGTTACGGCTGCGTAGCGTAAATGGGCCGGCGTAAGCGTGTGTAATTCAAAGTAGGCTGTAGGGGGCGTGTTGTATTTAAATGAGGCTTGACCCCATGTAGATGCATGGCAGAACGAACGGCGCATGCGCGCGCATGTTCAGTATCACGTAGTATTTACGCCCAAAGATACGTTGGCTCAATGCCTGTGACGTGAACGTAATTTACGCACAGCCCTATTCGCGTACGACTTACGCAAATGACATAAAAAGATACGCTTGTTCCGACATCCATACTTTGCATGGGATGCGCCACCTAGAGAACAGCTTTATCTTTACGCCGGCGTATCTCTAACGTAAATGGCGTAACTAATTGCGACGGGCGCACGTACGTTCGTGAATCGGCGTATCTATTAATTTACATATTCTACGACGAACTCAACGAAAGCGCCACCTAGCGGCCAGCGTAAATATGCACCCTAAGATACGACGGCATAGGAGATTTACGCCTCTCGTATCTTAGCCTAATTTAAGCGTATCTGGTTTCCAGAATACGCTTAAATTTACGACGGCGCAGATTCGGACTTACGATGGCGTATCCACTGATACGCCGACGTAAGTCTCTGAGAATCTGGCCCTAAGTCTGTACAATATGTCTGCCTCTTTTCTCTTAAGTAACACACTGTCATTTATATTTTGTGATAAAACCTGCCTTATATCTCCCTCTTACATTGCCTGTCAATAAATATGCTTATATTCTTGCACAATATTTTGGACTATTGTTTGTGAAATAAATTTCTTAATAAAACATGTCTTATCTTTCCTGTTGAAACTGCATCCTATTAAACTTGCTACTATACTGTGCATCAGCTGCATTTCTGTGATTTTCTCTATTTTAACCACTTAACCCCTGGGCCATTTTGCTGGTTTTGCGATTCGGCACTGCTTCGCTTTAATTGACAATTGCGCGGTTTCTCAACACTGAATTTCCTCAGTTGTGCTTCCCCTAGAATGCATAGTGGGTACCTTTTCATTTATCAACATTAAACTTAACTTGCCAAATAGTTGCCCATTTAAACAGTGCATTAAGGTCTGCTCATAAACTGGAGACATCCTGAAAGGACGTTATTTTACAGAACATAAGTTATTTACCATGAGTACGTCGTTATGATGTAACGTCGGGACGTGGCTGTACAGTAACCAGTTTTTCCTGCTTGACGCTATACCAGAAGTGATGCTCAGAGGATCACAATCTTTTTCTGGTGAGATTCAGGTCACCTATGCTGTGTCCACTGAGACCACATTACACCAGTACTTGCTGCTGCAAGTGGATGTCTTTCATTGATCTGAGCTTATGTGAATGCAATGTTTGAAGCTGTTTTAATAGAAAACACTTTTTACAATGACACTGCACTATTGGAGCACTTTGTTTCATTATATATGGAGAGTCCATGATATCAGGTGTCACGTCTGGATATCGGTGGATATATAACCCTGTAAGGGTTGATGCTGTTTTGCCGAGCATGCAAGGCATCATTATTTGGTGAGTTTTTACCAAAGGGGAGTGTAAATACTGAGTGCACGCGATGAAGTGAAAGTTTTGAAGATCCCACATCAGGATATATTCAGCTTTCCTTGTTTGAGACAGTGCAGTCTTATTTATGAACTTTGTTTGCGCTAACTTTATTATTAGTAGTATTTTTTTATACTGTTTAGCGCTACGATTTATTTTAGTTTACACTGTAAATCCTTATTTATATTTGTTTACATAACTTTATGTCATCTGAAATCACAGAAATTGCATTTTTAATCTTCATCTCAATATCATTTATAAATAGGTTAAAAATTAGGATCCCAAGACTAAACCATGGGGTACACTACTAATAAATTTAGACCATTTAGAATATGAATCAATAAATCCCTAGTCTCTGAATACAGTCTTTTAGTCAGTTTTCTATCCATTTACAGACATAGTTTTAAATGTATTCATTAGTTGTATGTGGGGAATTGTGTAAAATGATTTTACAAAGTCCAAGGGCGCTATACTCTACCAGAGACACTCCTTTGTCTAGGGTTTTCCTTATTTCCCCATAAAAAAGGAGGAAGATTTTACAACTTCAATCTTTTATTACCCGCTTGCCGACCACCGCACGACCAAATACATCGGCAGAATGGCACGGCTGCACAAAAGGACGTATATATGTATACATCCCCTTTAAAAAGCGGCATTATGGACACTCGCCCGCCACAAGCTCTGTGACTCCGACCGCTGGTCCCGCGGACTTGATGTCCGAGGGCATACCCGCGATCGTGTCACAGTGAGGAAGAATGGGGAAATGCTGATGCAAACAAGCATTTCCCCAGTCTTCCTAGTGACAGGACAGTGATCACAGCTTCCTGTAATCCGAAGCGGTGATCACTGTCGTGTCACACACAGCCCACCCCCTACAGTTAGAAGCACTCCCTAGGGCACACTTAACCACTTCAGCGCCACCTAGTGGTTAACCCCTTCACTGCCAGTGTCATTTTCACAGTAATCAGTGCATTTTTATAGCACTGTTCACTGTAAAAATTACAATGGTCCCAAAAATCGTTTTTTTAGAAAAACTCTTCTGTAAGTAATTTTTTTCAAACTTTATCTTTCTAACTCTAGAAGTTAAACTAACAGGTCTGTAGTTACTTGGTAAAGACTTTGATCCCTGTAAAGTATAACTATAACTTTTTTTCATTTTGGACAGAGTGGAGAGAGATTAGAACACCTATGGTTTTTATTGCTGTCTGTGCCCCCATTAGGTAGACTCACCCTCACAATTTGTAACTTGTAAAGTAATAAAGTTTAAATCCTTCAATGAGGACACTAGTTCTAGTGACCTGGGGGACCCCAAGGGATTTTTTTAATTTGCAGGAATTTCCTCTCATCAGTTTTGGCTATGTGACAGGAAAGGAAGGTAAATCTCCCCAGTGAACACAGAAGGAAAACAAACTGTCAGGGGTTATAACCTTCCCTTACACTATCCAAAATGGAAAACAAATAAATACAATTCTACTTTAAATATAGGCACATCAGGCACATGTACAGCGCTCTGTGTGATGGCCGCCTGAACACGGAGCTCCGTCCCGCTCCGGACACTCCGCGCTCCCCGTAACGAGCACACTAGCCCCCGCACAGTTAAACCGGAGAGGACAGGAAAACACAGGGTTCATTGTGGGGACCAAGAGGCAGAACAAGCCCTATTAGTGCTCCTGGAGGCATCCCCTGAAACGTCTGAAAATCTAAGATGGCGGCTCAGCTTCATGGAGGGACACTTTACATGAGGAGGTATATGGAGGTTCCCCCTCACCCATTATGTGCAGTGGTCCACTGTCCCCAGCCACCACGGTATCACTACTGGACCAAACCCTGGATAACATGCAAGGGCTCATGTCCCCCTCAGGAGCACATACTAAGAGGCCTAAAGTCTTATGTCAGGGGACAGATCAGCTCACCTCACAGTCTCAGGACATTACTATGCTGTTCACAAAATTCCCAGAGATGCTGGATAGGGGCTTAACGCAGACCACAGCCAGAATCACTTCTGATATTAAAGCAGACCTCCAACTCCTAGGCACTCGCATTGAAAGCATTGAAAATAAAGTGGACGCCACGATCGACCGAGTGAATCAAAATACAGATCGTTTTCAAGAATTACACGAACAACTAGAGGGAGCCATGGAAAAAATCGATTACCTTGTAAATAGGTCCAGGAGACTTAATTTTAGAATTAGGGGACTGCCTGAGTATCAGGGCACCAATTCCGCCCAGTTCCACAGAACGGCGCAATCGTGCCTGTTGGCGCCGCGCGCGCACAGTGTTGGCGCGCGTGTGCGCGGTATCGGCGTGTGCGGGCACGGGCGCGCGAGCGGGCGCACACAGGCTCGTTCCTTGTCCGGCCAATCAGAGGCATACATTGATGAAAATTTAGAAAAAAAATCATCCGCCCTTCTTCTTCCCCAGCCGGGGCTGGAATCTTTTTTGTTGAAAAAAAAGATGGCTCCCTCAGGCCTTGCATTGATTACCGAGAGCTGAATAAAATTACCATTAAGAACAGGTACCCGTTACCCCTCATCACGGAACTTTTTCAACGATTCCGTTCAGCCCGGGTTTTTTCCAAACTTGATCTCCGGGGGGCCTACAACCTCATCCGGATCAGGCCCGGGGACCAGTGGAAGACCGCCTTCAGATCAAAGTTCGGGCACTTTGAATACTTGGTGATGCCCTTTGGCCTTTGCAATGCCCCTGCCACGTTCCAGCATCTAGTGAACGACATCTTCCGCCAATACCTGGATGACTTTTTGGTCGTCTATTTAGATGACATGCTCATCTTTTCAATGTCACTGGAGCTGCACCGCCATCATGTTAAGAAGGTCCTGGCTATTCTCAGACAGCACAAGCTGTATCTTAAAGCAGAAAAATGTGAATTTGAAAGAACTACAGTTCAGTTTTTGGGGTTCATCATCTCCACCGAGGGAATATCCATGGATCTACAAAAAGTTAAAGCAGTTCAAGACTGGCCAGCACCGGTTGACAAGAAGGGGGTACAGCGCTTCATTGGCTTCGCCAATTTTTACCGAAGATTCATTGTCGGCTTTTCAGCCATTGTTGCTCCTATTACCAAACTAACTCGTCAAGGGCACAGTTTCCATTGGCCTCAAGAAGCACAGGAAGCATTTGAAAAACTGAAGGTCCTGTTCACCTCTGCATCCGTCCTTTAGCACCCAGACCCAAGTTTACCTTTTATCGTGGAGGTTGAAGCCTCAGAAACTGCCACTGGTGCTATCCTGTCACAAAGACAAGGACCCAAGTCCCTGTTACACCCTGTAGCCTACGCCTCACGGAAATTAAGCCCCACGGAAAAGAACTACGATGTTGGGGACCAGGAACTCCTGGCCATCAAGTTTGCCTTAGAAGAGTGGAGGTATCTCCTAGAAGGGGCTATTCATCCTATTTTGATCTTCACAGATCATAAAAATTTAGAATACTTACGATCTGCCAAGCGCTTAAGACTAGTGTTGAGCAGAATATGCCATATTCGATTTCGCGATATATCTCGAATATATATTCGAATATTCGAGATATATTCGCTAAATTCGAATATTCGTGATATTTTATCGAAAGTAAATGATTGCGATTTTTCGCTATTGCGAATGCGAAAATAATTGCGATTTTTTTTATAACTGCGGTAGGAGCACTCTGATTGGCTCAGAATATTCGTGATATTCTATCGAAATATCGCAACATGCGAATGCGATATTTATTGCGCAATTTCGAGAAATGCTGGAGGAGCGCTCTGATTGGCTCAGAATATTCGTGATATTCTATCGAAATATCGCAACATGCGAATGCGATATTTATTGCGCAATTTCGACAAATGCTGTAGGAGCACTCTGATTGGCTCAGAATATTCGTGATATTTTACAATACAAAATAATTGCGAATATTCGGCAAATGCGGAAGGAGCACTCTGATTGGCTCAGAATATTCTTGATATTTTACAATACAAAATAATTGCGAATATTCGGCAAATGCAGAAGGAGCACTCTGATTGGCTCAGAATATTCTTGATATTTTACAATACAAAATAATTGCGAATATTCGGCAAATGCGGAAGGAGCACTCTGATTGGCTCAGAATATTCTTGATATTTTACAATAGAAAATAAAAAGTGTTTTGCATTGGTGGTGATTCTTTACTCTATCCATCTGTCACAGCCGTTTGTCAATCAAACACCTTAAAGATTGAACACGTTCATGCTGCATGCTTTGGACTTTTTTTCACTTCACATATCAAAGACATTTTTATGAAAGATTATTTTTCTATTATTGGGACTATATTTCTTTATATATTTGTTTCACTGTGTATTTCACAAGTTATTTGCGCTTGCTTATTTTATAATTTGCCCACATGTCTTGTCACTAGACATATTTTTTATTCTTGTAGAGCGACTCCATTTTCTGTCTTGTATTAATTTATGTTGTATAACATTTTTGAGTTGCTGCTGTATTCTCCCCTTTTTTAAGGTATGCGCAATTTTTTCCTTCTTACAAAAAATAATAATATCAAACATACAAATATTCATAACATACACATACACAAAGCCCCCCCCTTTTGCATCAGAGACAATCAGAGTTCTCCTACCACAGTTATCGAAAATTCGCAATCATTTTCGCATTCGCAATAGCGAAAAATCGCAATTTTTTTTTTTTTTCAATTTGGCAACATAAAAGGATCGCCTCAGCTTAGCTACTCGGCCCAGGGTCTCTAATCATACCAGCAATGCTTTTAGACGTCGATAGGATGTGATCTGTTTTAAAAATCAAATTGAAAAAATGCGAATATTCGGAATTGCGAATATTCACCGCGAAATTCGAAATATAGCGCGATTTCTCGAATATGCTATATTCGAGTCGAATATTCGCAATTCGAATATTCGTGAGCAACACTACTTAAGACCAAGACAAGCTCGTTGGGCCTTGTTCTTTGCCCGTTTCAGTTTCCACATAACTTTCAGACCTGGATCTAAAAATGGGAAAGCTGACGCTCTCTCTAGAATGTTCACCAAAACGCCCGACCCACCAGAACCCAGTACCATCTTGACCTCCCAGAACTTGTTCTTAGTTTCGCAAGTGGATTTACTTACCGCTCTTAAAAGGGCTTCCAGCCAATCTACCAACCAGTCCTCACTCTCTCTGGAAAAACGAAACGGTCTGCTGTGGTCACGAGGCAAAGTTTTTGTACCTGTAGAGACGAGACAACTAGTGTTAAGCACTTTTCACAATCACAAGCTAGCAGGCCACTTTGGAGCATGGAAGAACTTGGAGACGATCAGTCGCTCTTTCGGGTGGCCGAAGTGGAGATCGGACTGTAAGGATTATGTATCTTCTTGTACCTGGTGTCAGCGTTACAAGGGCCCACACACCAAGTCCTGGGGTTTACTCAGACCTCTTCCTGTTCCAGAGCGTCCCTGGGCTGATATTTCGATGGATTTCATCGTAGACTTACCGCCTTCCGGAGGCTATACTACAATTCTAGTGGTGGTTGATCATTTGTCCAAATTTGCTCATTTTGTACCCATGATTGCCACCCCCTCCGCAGCAGAAACTGACAAAGTTTTTTTTAAGGAAATTGTAAGACTCCATGGGGCACCCAAGACTATTGTATCGGATAGAGGTGTGCAATTCACATCCAAGTTCTGGAGGGAGCTCTGCAAGTCACTGGGAATTAAGGCCTGTCTCTCGTCTGCCTATCACCCGCAGTCCAACGGGCAGACGGAGAGGACCAACCAAACGTTGGAGCAATATCTCTGTTGCTTCTGTTCTTCATCCCAAGATGACTGGTCGTCCTTGCTACCATCCGCAGAATTTGCGTATAATAATTCAGTTCATTCATCCACCAACCAAACTCCATTTTGGGCCAATTATGGTTACCACCCTTCCTTTCTCCCGGACGTTATCCCCGAAATACCGGTTCCAGCTGTCCAGGAGCACATAGTCTCTCTGCAACAAAATTTCCAGAAACTCCAGAAAGGCATGCAACAAGCCCAAGAAAATTACAAAAGACTTTACGACAAGGGGAAGAAGGAATGTCCAGCTTTTAAGGTGGGGGACAAAGTCTGGCTATCAGCCACAAACCTCAGACTGTCAATTCCTTCTCGGAAATTTGGTCCCAGGTTCATTGGGCCAAAATCAAACGTGAAAATTAACCCCGTGGCTTTTGAGTTGGCATTACCGGAATCCTACAAGATCCACCCTGTCTTCCATGCATCCCTGCTCAAACCTGTCATACCAGATTCCTTCCCGGGAAGGAAAGAACTTCCACCTCTCCCAGTGGAAATCGAAGGAGAAAAGGAATTCGAGGTGGAGTCCGTTCTAGGTTGTCGAAAGAGAGGGAGGCAACTCCAGTATCTCATCAAGTGGAAGGGCTACCCACCTGAGGACAATTCCTGGGAACCTTCCAGAAACCTGCACGCTCCTCGGTTGATCCGAATTTTCCATCGGGACCATCCAGAATTGATGGACAGTTTGGGCGTCCGGAGTCCGCCCCTGGGGGGGGCACTATCAGGGCACCAATTCCGACCAGTTCCACAGAACGGCGCAATCGCGTGCACAGTGTTGGCGCGTGCGCGGTACCGGCACGCGCGTACACAGGCGACATCTCTGAACTCCCCTGACCACGGCTTGTTTTCTGGACTATCTTCTGCTACTTCCTGTTTTCAGTTCCTGGATTTCCAAGATTATCCCGGTGTGCATCCCAGTGACCTTCACCGGACTGTCTCCTGATTGGTTCCTGTTCCACGCACCCGGCCCCCACCTTCCTGTCGGTACTGGTGCCTCCTGGTGCGTCTTTCCCCCTGTCCCCACTTCAGGGGGCGGACCGCGCCAGGTCATAAAGGAAGCCGCCCTCAGCATCTTGGCCTTGGTAAGTGTACTCCTGTTAATCCGTGATACTGAGTCTGTCACAGATGTTCCTGAGGCTGTACACTTGCTTATTAAAAGCCTCATCCCTGACATCCGTGCTTACAAATTGGAACATGACCAAGCTCAAAGGCCCCCGGGACCTCCCCGCCAGGATGGCTTTCTGTGCGACATTGTGGTCAAACCACACTACTACGGTGTCAAGGAGGAGGTGATGAGAAGAGCCCGCACCACCCCGCACATCCTGATGGGGCATTCAATCTAAAATTACGCTGACATCTCTCCCCTCACCATTAAGAAAATGCGGGCGATTAAACCCCTTTTGACAGTTCTGACAAAAGGAATATTTGTGGCTTTTCCCCTTTAGTCTACAGCTTGATTTCAATAGCAAGCCCTTCAGATTCTCTACATTCCAGGAAGGAGAACAATTGCTGCAGAAACTAGGATTACTTCCCAAGGATCCACCCTCTCCAATGCAGACTTCTATGTCCAGTTTGACCAAACATCCACCTCCATCTAGCATTCTCACCTCCCTTTGGTTGAAGCCCAGAAACAAGAAAACTAAGGAAGGACTTCCCCCATGATTTAGAGGAGCTTACTCCCCTCTCTCTAAACACACTTCTTTCTGGGTCGGATCCCACCTGGACTCCCAGGCATCAACACCCAACTGGATTTTCTCATTAGTATACTTCAATGCCCTATTGCTCCTCTGGCTACTTGGGCCCCTCCCCTCTATGGCTTTCTCCACCATGTTAATGGACATCTGAACATATGCAAGTTTCATGGAGACCCTCCTTTCTTGCCCATGGCACCTCCTGAGGAGCCCTGGGCTCCCTACACGTCACCTAAGTTCGACCGACAGGACATATCCAGTGTGTTATACGCAGCGAACTTCAGCTAAGCCGGAGGAACATTTCTTCAGATTGACTTTCCCCCATTTTTCTGGCCCGGGCGCTGCCATAGAGCACCTGGAGGGAACTTTCTTAGCCCCTTCCCACCACCATTAGTTCAGAACAGTAACTACCCTTTGGGTTTCCCTCCCCTCCTCCCCTTTCCCTGTTTTCTGTTAGATTTTCCCACCTGGGTTCCCATGGCTGGTTCACGACCAGTCTCACAGACCACAGTCCCAAGTTATATGTTATTTTTTCTCTTGTACACCCCAAATTCCTTGCCCATAGGAAGATGGAGCGGGTCCAATGCACCTCCTCCTGTAATATGAGCCGTTAACCGTTTCGGTTTTTCCGCTTCTAGTCGGGAACTCCCCCACTAAATGGGGGACACCATGATTGTATCTCTGGGTGAGGCGGACATGATCTCGCCTCACCCCCCGGAGCTTATTCCTACCATCTCTCTTCACTGCCCTCTTTCTCTCTTTCCTATCTTTCACCTTTCTAATTTTTCTTTCAGTGGAGGATGTGGTTTCCGCTCCTTCGCAAGATCTGGATGGATGACACGGTAAACCTTTTCACAGCTCAAGCACTGCACCTGACATTGGTCAGGGGTCGCCTATGTTCGCCTCTGCTTTGCTCCATGGCTGATCCCACCACACATAGACCCACAGGGACTCAACTCCCGGTTTTACCACCAAAAAGACAAATTAGGGTCTTTATTGGCATGTAGATTAACCCCTAAAACTAAATCCTATACTTTACCCAAAATAAAGTTGAATAATGGCTCCCTCACACAGAACCCCAAAAAGATCATGGAAGCATTTCATGACTTTTATCATAATCTGTACGGCAAAGAAGAGAAGGAACCCTCCCCTGACTTCATCAAAGCCTTCTTAGGATCTGTGAATATCCCTAAGATCAGTGCACAGCACAGGGATAAATTAGAGGCATCAATCTCAACCGAGGAAGTTGGGCAGGTCATTAAAAACCTTAAACTCGAATCCCAGGTCCTGATGGCTTCTTTGTATAGTATTATAAGCATTTCTCCCCAATACTTGCTCCGTACTTAGCCCAATTTTTTAATCATCTTCGATCTAGAGGCCTCCTTGATAAGACATCTAACGCAGCATTTATAACAGTGATCCCCAAACCAGGCAAGGACCCCAGTTGCACATCCAATTACCGTCCCATTTCTTTGATAAACAATGGTCTCAAAATCCTAACTAAAATTTTAGCTGACAGGATATCTAACTTTATTATTCTTTAAATTCACAAGGATCAAGTGGGTTTTATACCTGGGCGGCAGGATCCGGACCAGATCAGGAGAGCAATTAATGTTGTTTCGCTTTTGGGCTCTGGGTGGGACAGGGGACCCCGGCAACAGGGGTTCCTGCTCTCGCTTGATCTCATGAAGGCAATTGATTCCGTCTCCTGGTCTTTTATGGTTTCTGCTTTACAAAAATTGGGTTTTGGACAGTTTTTCATGAACATAATAGGCGCTCTTTATTCAACTCCAGAAGCTAAAATTAAGATGCAGGGCTTTCATTCAAATTCCTTCCCAATACTATGGGGTACAAGACAGGGATGTCTCTTGTGCCCCCCTGATCTTTGCCATGGTCATCGAGACCCTAGCCATTTCTATTAGAGATAACCCTAACCCTGAAATGCGGACCACAGACTCTTCATCTCCTCTCCAATTACTTCCTTACCTAATATTTGCAGGGTACTTGATGACTTTGGCAGAGCTTCGGGACTACGTGTTAACTACGCAAAATCCTTGGCTCTGAATGTCAATCTACCAGTCCAAATGGTAACACTTCTTAAAAAAAAATCAGGTTCGGGTGGAACGAGACAGCTATCCCATATTTAGGGATTAATCTGGCTGCCACTATAGACAAACTGGAGAAAGATCTCCTATAGAGGACAAACTGGGCCTTTCCAGGCTAGGCAGGGTGAATTCTGTGAAAATTACCCTTTTACCTCGCATCCTTTATCTTTTCAGATCACTACCTATCCCCATTCCCAGGGACTATCTCAGGAACTTCCAATCGAAGATTATAAAGTTTATATGGGGAGATAAGGGGCACAGGATCGCCAAGGAGACTCTATTTCACAGTGAAGATCAGCTATCCACTTCATACTCTAAAATTGCTCACTCTGATTGGGTACATTGGATTGGAAAGGCAGGCCATACCCCATTATACTCTAGACTATATACTCTGGTGTCCAACCAAGGCCAGACCGGCTATCCTAGCTCCCACACTTTCCTACTTTATAACACTTTGGGACTCCATCAAAAATACTCCTCACTTGATCTTTCACTGGCACTTCTTTCCCACATTTTCAGAAATCCATTGTTCCCTCCTGGACTAGACATCACAGCCTTCCAGTGGTGGCTAGATAAGAGCCAAACAGGATTGGGTACTTTGTCACCCCGACAGGTCCTCTCACCTTAGCTCACTGTACCAATAAACTTGATTTGCCAAGGGCGGAGAGGTTTAGATTTCAGCAAATCTTCCATTTCATCCATTCTCTAGGGCCTTCCAAACACACTATTCTATCACGGACTATGAAAGATAGTGCGGTCAGGCCATGGAGCAGAGGGGGGGATAACAGTGATTTACCTAGCACTGGCTAGGGCGGACTCCAAAATGCTCTTCATGCAAGCATGGGAGTCTGACCTACAACAACATTGGAGTTCAGCAGGGTGGCATAGAGCTGCTGTCGCAGCTTCCAAGGGCATTCTCAACATAGCACTGGTTGAAGATAATATGACAATTTTAATGAGATGGTATATGGTCCCCATGAGAATAGCTAAAATCTACCCAAACGTATCCCCCCTGTGCTTTCGCAAATGCGGTCATATTGGCTCCATGTTGCACATTTGGTGGGATTGTCCCAAAATCAGGGATCTATGGAACAAAATCTTCCAAATTATTAGGAAAATTACAGATTTAACCATCACAAAAACACCTCAGTATGCTCTACTAAATTTCTCTAACCCTAGGATTCCAAAATTAGCCCAAAGTCTTATTAGGTTCATACTTCTCGGAACCAAGTTAACAATTGCCTGAACGGTCTCATTTCAGTTAGTTAAAAGAAAGATATCTTGGATTATGGCTCAGGAGAAAAGAGTCAGCATCCTCTTGGACACTGTTGAGAGAAATTAAGCCATCTGGGAACCCTGGGCCAAATACATTGCCTGTCCATAAGCCCTTGCCGTCTCATCTGGTTGAGTGTAAAGGAGCGAACACCACACTGTCACCCATGTTCGCCATCGTCTTTGTATCTTTTTTTCTTCTCATAGTCTTTTCTGTCTTCTCTATCTTCCTCTTTGCTACGTTGGATCTACAGGTACAGCCTAGACCTAGTTTAGCTGCAAGTTTTATGGGGCAATAGAGCACTGAAAGAGACATACTGAGGTTGTCTCCACCCATTTATTATTGGCCTCACAACCATGGCCTTCCCTACACTACCGTTTCTTGCTGGCCAGCACAAAACGACCATTTGATGAGTGATCCACTATGGAGGGGGGTGACGTAACTCGATTCCTAGCACAGTTTTATCCCATTAGGGGTGCTGGGATTGGGGAGCTCTCACGTTCCTCGGATACTGGCGAAGGTCGCAATGTTTTCAACCCAAGTACTCACACTTTTGTAAGCTTTAGATATGTTGCTCATGTTGCATGTATTGATTTTTTTCAACAGAGTTTTAAACGATTGTTTATGCTGTAACCTGTTATTATGTTTTCATATAAACCTCAATAAAAATCTATTGAAAATAAATATAGGCACATTGGCCTTACCAATCTTAAGGCACAGAGCCAGTCGTTAAAGAGTGTCTAATAATTAGAAGCAATGGCTTTGATATAGCAAAGCTCAACTTTTTGAGCACACATGGGTGTAAGCCATCTGGTTTAAGTGCTTTATTCAATTTTTGCTTTGTCTACATTTTTTTGGAACATATTTTTTGGGGTCATTGTGGTTCTTTTAAGGCTTTGATAGTACAATCACCATTATGGACTTGAGCTCCCCATTTTCATGTATATACACTGAGCTAAAAAAAAGTATTTAGTAAATAATAAATATTTCATAAATTTGCCTTCTCTTTGTCCCCAGTGAGCAACAAGTTATAATGTAGCAGGCCTTAATGCTCAAACCTGACCTTATTAAAAAAGAAAAAACTATTGTTCATTTTGAATTTTGGCAGCCTTGATTCCCCTTTTACAAATGTTGTTATATCCTTTGTAACTTTCAAATGACGATAGTGTTCCTTCAGTTTTAGATTTTTTTTAAATGCTATTTTCTTATTCTTTATGGCTTCTTTAACTTTAGACATGAGCCACATAGGTTACACTTTTAGCAAATAAAATTTATTGTCAATGGGAATATATTTTGTGCTTATATACAGTTGATTTGAAACATGCCAGTGGCTCCTGATTCAGGACATGTGAAACTATAAAAAGACCAGAATGATGAGTCAAATTGATGCAAAGATTGGCAACACAATCCCTCTGGCGTGCCTGTTGGAACACACAAGGCGTGGTATAATAGACTGGGCAGTAGAGGCACTGCATCAAGAGGAAGTGGGGTCTTCCTTTTGTCCCAGGGTTAGCACAATCCCTTGTCTTTTGCCTGGTTTAAATGTAAAACAAGCAACACTAAAGTGTATATATTTCACAGAAAAATGCAAAAATTGTGTACAGACTCCACATACAATATTTTAGCACTTGGTGCGGTCCACATTTTGGAAAGGACACACAGCATGCATGTTTTCATCCAAAAAAAATCCACAATAAAGTGTATATACAGTTACTGTCACATTCACCTGTTCAACACACTAGTGTTGGGTCTTTCTTTCTGGTGCCATGCTTTCTCCAGCACTGCAGCCAATAACAGAGTTCCTTAATGATGTCTCTCTAGTTATCCTCATGTATGCCAGCCTGCATCCAACATTGTGATCCCTATGTACTCCAATTTGTATGTTTTGCCTTTGCTCCTGATCACAGTGTCTGCTCTAACATTGCACTATTCCCAGAGCAATCTTATATCCAATTCTGTGCATCTGTGCATACTGTTTAGCACCAGACAGTTTTCCAGCCTGGACACCCAGCAGTGCATGGGGTCCTTGGTTTAAAAAATATTACTGTAGCGCAAATCTTCCAAGTGGCACATTGTTTGCTTCTTCTTAGATAACTGCAAAAGTTCTTCCAATTAATTTTGTAGTGTGGCTTCAAAAAGTTAGCTAAAGGCACAATGACAGGGAGCAGTAGATCTCTGTCCTATCACTAGGCAGAGCAGAGAAATGCCTTGTTTACATAGGCATCTCCTCATTCTGCCTCTCCGTGACACAATCACGGGCCGCTGGTGAACATCGAGTTTGTGAGGGCCCGCGGGCAAGGTCATGGAGAGCGCAGATTTTTAAAGGTGACGTACCTGTACGGCCATTTGCCCAATGCTTCCATTGTGCCGATGTATAACGGTGTGCAGCGGTCGGCAAGTGGTTAAGCAACATATTTATGCAAAAGTTATAGGGGTTGTGGGCTGCATGCTATTTTGCACATACCTTCTCACAGATTAGTTGTTTAAGATGTTTTTATATACACCATGATTAACATAGATGCTAGTTCAGCAAACTAAAGCATCTGGAAAATTTCAATGAAATACCAATGGTGTGTATATTCATGTCAACTTGTTACTGATTTAATGCTCAGGAGGCTATTTCTAAAGCTAGAAATCATGCAATACACTTGCCCACACACAGATTTATGCTAGGTGAAAAGCACTGATTGTCAGGTTTTATGGTGCATTGAAAATCTTTGACATAAAAGATACATTATGTAAATGCATAGTAGGAACTACAGCTAAACCAATGTGCTTTTCCCTATGTAGCTTTAAGTAATGTATACTACTAGATACAGTCTATTTTAGCAACTGTTCTTTTAAAAGGAAAGGCACAATGAGCATTCATTTTGAGTAACCTGAAAATATTTATTGGTGACTTTTAACAAATGCTTGCTTCTTTATAATTTGGTATTTGAAATAAATGTTGAGATTTCTAAGTTACCATTTTAGCCAAGAAAGATTAGCTATTGCAATTATTTTGCCTATATGCTTAACAACTGCCAAGATATATACCAGGGAGTGCATTTTTTTCAAAACTAAACATCTCTATTTATTTAACTCTGTATTTTCTAGTGTGGGTGTATATACCACTTTGTAGTAGGCTGCTGATTAGTTACTCCCAGGTGGAGGAATTCAGCAAAACTGCTTCTGTTATAAAATGGTTTACTAAAATAAAGCTGAGAAAATTTGCTTAACAAAGTAAATGTTTACCTAATGTAGTAAAAACTATTTACGTGGACTATCCAATTCCATGCAAAGAAGAATAATGAAATTAATAATAATTTTTCTTGAATTGGAAGAATGATCAACATAACTTAACCTTATTCACTAAGCTAAGTAAACTTTTACTGCACAAAATTAACATTCTCTATCCCTTTTTATTAAACCAACCCCCTTCATTAAATCAACCCCATAAACCTCTATTGTTATAAGTAGAAACATATAGAATATGTTTTTCTTTTCCCCCCAAGGGAACTGACTGTTCATTTAACCCCCCTGGCGGTATTCCCGATCGTGATTCAGGGTGGATTTTTTGTGCCAAAATCGGTAACCCCGAGTCACGCTCGGGGTAGCTATGCAGAGCCTGCAGCGCGCACTGGCTTACCTTGTTCCTGGATCCAGTGATGCCACCGCGCAGTGTGAGCGAGCGGGACCTCGCTCGATTCACACAGTGTCCTCCTGTGCCGCCGATCTCCGTTCCCTGCGACATTACGACGCACGGGGCGGAGATCGGCGCCAAATCCAAAAAGGTAAACAAACACTATACATACAGTATACTGTAATCTTATAGATTACAGTACTGTATGTAAAAAATACACACACCCCTTGTCCCTAGTGGTCTGCCCAGTGCCCTACATGTTCTTTTATATAATAAAAACGGTTCTTTCTCCCTGCAAACTGTATATTGTCCATAGCAACCAAAAGTGTCCCTTTATGTCTAAAATGGTTTTAGATCAGCTAGAAAACAGCGATAATAAATTATAATCACTTGCAGAATTTTGCGATTGCAAATTGTGGGGAAATTCGTCATACAAAAAAAAAAAATAATGACAGCGACAATTCTGCAACTGAGCAAATTTCAGTGATTTTGAGTTGATTACATTATTGAATAATTTTTATTAGAATTATATTATTTGTTATAATTATTTATAATTATTTATTATATTATAATTTATAATTTTGTTTTTAAAAAAATGACATACCCGGGATGCCTATTAGACTCTGGTTTGGTCAGATTTAAGTGAGTTATTCCTAAGAATTACAGGCCTACAGTATAAAACGCCAAATTTCCTTGCAAATAATGGTACCGCTTTCAGCACCTTTTTTCTGAAAGAATCATACCGCCAGGGAGGTTAAGAATATGACTAATAGTAACTAAGGCAAGCATGTGTTCAATTTGAATACTGCTTCCCATTTATTATATTTAAGATGCTATCATGTGTGGGGTAACATAAAAAAAACAAAACAGGGTTCTGCTGGTACACAGATGAATGTTTAAAGTGAACACAGCTTTATCTTATTTGCTAAGCTTAGTGAACATTCACTTTGCAAAGATTACATTAACTTTGCTAAGTGAAAATGATCTACTAATTTATTAGATTAATCTCATTAATATAATACTGAAAGCATTAAGTGGAATCTGAGAATTTACTAAGTACTGTATTTTTTGGCGTATAACACTCACTTTTTCATCCTGAAAATAGAGGGTAAACTGTGCCTGCGTGTTATACGCAGAGGGCCGTGAAAAGTTTTTTTTTCCTGAAACTTCCTCTTAACCACTTACCCCCCGGAACATATTGCTGCCTAAAGACCAGAGTACTTTTTGCGATTCGGGACTGCGTCGCTTTAACAGACAATTGCGCGGTCGTGCGACGTGGCTCCCAAACAAAATTGGCGTCCTTTTTTTCCCACAAATAGAGCTTTCTTTTGGTGGTATTTGATCACCTCTGCGTTTTTTATTTTTTGCGCTATAAACAAAAATAGAGCGACAATTTTGAAAAAAATGAATATTTTTTACTTTTTGCTGTAATAAATATCCCCCAAAAATATATAAAAAAACATTTTTTTTCCTCAGTTTAGGCCGATACGTATTCTTCTACATATTTTTCGTAAAAAAAAATCGCAATAAGCGTTTATTGATTGGTTTGCGCAAAAGTTATAGCGTTTACAAAATAGGGGGTATTTTTATGGCATTTTTATTAATATTTTTTTTACTAGTAATGGCGGCGATCAGCGATTTTTTTTTCGGTATTGCGACATTATGGCGGACACTTCGGACATTTTTGACACATTTTTGGGACCATTGGCATTTTTATAGCGATCAGTGCTATGAAAATGCATTAGATTACTATAAAAATGCCACTGGCAGTGAAGGGGTTAACACTAGGGGGCGGGGAAGGGGTTAAGTATGCCTGGGTGTGTTCTTACTGTGGGGGGGGGGGGTGGCCTCACTAGGGGAAACACTGGTCTTCTGTTCATACATTGTATGAACAGAAAATCAGCATTTCCCCTGCTGACAGGAACGAGAGCTGTGTGTTTACACACACAGCTCCCGTTCCCCGCTCTGTACCGAGCGATCGCGTGTGCCCGGCGGCGATCGCGCCCGCCGGGCACACGCACGGGAGTCGGGGGCGAGCGGGGAGTGCGCGCGCGCGCCTCCGGCGGCGCGCACGCGCCCCCTAGTGGCGGCTATACGATAGGACGTATAGCTACGGGCTCTCGCCCAGGAGAGCCGACCTGCCGCCGTATAATGACGGTGCGCGGTCGGCTACTAGTTAAAGTTAGGGTGTGTGTTATACGCCTCTGCGTGTTATACACAGATAAATACAGTAAATATGGCTGCCCATATGCAAATAACAAATATAAAATATATATTTTTAAAAATAAAAACAAATTAAATACAATAAGATATATATATATATATATATATATATATATATATATATATATATATATATATATATATATATATATATATATATATATATATATATATATGTGTGTGTTCAAGTTGGTCTCTCATACATGAATATCTAAAAAAACTGAAAAGACTGAGAAGTCTATACACTCCCTTTATGCATCAAAAGTCATTATTCATATATTTTTCCCATAATACTTATTTCTTTTCACCTCTGTGATCTAGTCTAAATAAATCATCATCTCTTGATATGGTAGCAGTTTTTCTTTTCTGTCACACCAGCTTGAGATATAATTCAGCATTACATTAAATAAATCAAATAGCAGAAAGGAAGAAAGGAGAGTAAGACTTCACTTTTTCTTTGTCACTTTTGCTACTGCAATGGCTTTTTGGGAAGTCTGCTACTGTAAATAGAGGCTGACAGGTAGTAATTATTCAGATTTAATTCAACAAGAATGTCTACAATGAGGTGTCAGTTGCAGGTCATTAATGCTGACAAAAGCTGGAGTAGGCTCTAACAGCTGTCCTCTTCCCGGGTGGGCTGACCCCACCTGCTACCGTCCTGTCTCGCAGGAAGTATGACTGGACACGGCACCGGGCTTGTGCAGGTGGTACAGTCTCCATGAATACTAATAACTGCTCTTATGAGCGATCTAAGCAATCATCCTCTATGTCTTGAGACTACATAACGAGCATGGTAAAAGTCACCAGTGAAAGCTTGACAAATGTTTGTTAAAACCTCTAGCAGGAGATCATTAGTGAGCCAAAATGCTAAATAATGTGAACAAATTTGTTTGTGGTTTGTATGCTTGGAAAATTAAATTAGTTAAGGTAGACAAGATAATTAATAAAGGAAGTAAATTGGGGACGTTTTTAAATATACGTAAGGTTTTATTCTTATTTATGAGTTTCTTTTCATCTGACCTGTACATAGGCTGATGTTTTTAAGAAGTACAGTAGTCATTTATATATTTGAACGATAGATAGATAGATAGATAGATAGATAGATAGATAGATAGATAGATAGATAGATAGATATCTTCTATCTATCTCTATCTATCTATCTATCTATCTATCTATCTATCTATCTATATATATATATATATATATATATATATATATATATATATATATATATTATTGGATTCCTCTCGTATTTAATTGTAAGGGAACTATTTGCTTCAATTGTGTAAAGTGCTGTGCAAACTGTTGTTGATATATATATATATATATATATATATATATATATGTGTGTGTGTATATATATATACTCACATCTTTTTTATTTATTACACCCTCACTGTTTAAAGGAACATTTTTCAGTCAGCTTTTTTAACCTTCATTAGTTTGTGTTTACATCATGCCCACAGAGACGTCAGAAGACATCACTGCTTTCATTCTCTATCACTCTTTTCTCTATAGACACTGTAACCCTTAGAAACCTACGTCCCAGCACTTCTATCCCTTAATTACTTCCTCTGTCACTCTTTTATGGGCCTTCTGCTACGATATGGAAAGACATCGACATTTAGTGCAATTGCATCACAAGCTATTATGTCCAGATTTGTTTTGAGATCTAAAGATATCTGAGATCTGATAGAACACTGCAGACTTTACCTTACACCCCCATCTTAGATTCCCATGTTCTAATGTTGCAAATTAATTGCTTGTGAGAGTTATAAAGTTTTTTTTTTCAGTGGCAGAATGGCTAAAAAAAACACCTGAAGCACTGAAATTGCTCTAAATTTACCCAGCCACAAGCAGCATTGATATGCTTTTGCTGATTCTGTAAAGAAAGGAGAAGCAAAAGAAAGAAGTGTCTAAGCAAAGGAATGTTTTTCATGCACAATCCGGAGCAGAAATGGGTAATTTTAACTGTTAATATTTAAAAATGGGTTCTATTGAAATAAGAATAAAATACTTAAATAATGTTATGCATATTGTGGGTAATGTAAATAATGGTAACAAAGATGAATCCGCCCTTTCTGTGTTCCCACCACTGCGCTTATGAACAAATAGTGATAATCAAATTTGCAAAAGAGTGAAGCAGCTACTTAAAAACAAATCTAAATATTGTGGGTAATAACTTGTATATACACCTAATTTATAAATAAATGTGATATTAAAAGTAGTGTCTTTAATAGATACCAACATCTTACTCAAAAGCACAAACAAAAAGTGCTCACAATTTTAATATTCTAATATTCGTTCACAATACTGAGACTGAGTACTATATCAACCATATAAGATATAACTGAACACGTAGTTTATGCACCAAAAAAATGCTCATACAAAAAAAGGCTACAAATAAAAAGAAAACTAACATATGAAACACACACTCATAATAAGTGATTAAGTATGAACTAATTGCATATTAAGATACAAATATACATTATTAATTTAGTTACATTTAGACTGCAATGTCTAAAGGCAAATTCATCATGGATAATTATAAACCATTAGAATAGAGGTAATTTTTATATTTATTATGAATGCTAATTACCTGTACAACATTCTTTTTATGAGGCATTTGTTGTTAAAATAACAGGTATGAGTTTTTTTTTTTTTTTTTTTGCTATAGAAGATGGTACAACATGCATTTCTTGGGTGAAAATGCAGCAGACTGTTTATACAGGGTTATGCAGCATAAATTAGCTACCCAATATGCCCTAGAGCTTATTTATTATAATGAGTCATCAATTATCTTTATGAGCTGGAGAGTGTCTTTCTGGATTAAAAAAGGCTCCACGGTGAGGGCTCAACTACACATGAGATTTTAATCGCTTATGAGCATTAGATTTAACCCTTTGTCCACAACTAACTCTAATGACAACACTGTATTGGAAATGTTGAATTTATGTAGTTAGCCATTACAATTTCAGGTATAGTTCAGCCCTGAGACATCAGGATGGCATAGGTGCATGAAAAGGTACATGAAGACTAGAACAACGTGGGTAATATGAACTCCTTTGCTACTGGATGATTTAACCAATTGTTGTCACCTTGCAGAGCATTGGAATTATTGTGTTGTTGAGTGGATAATTGCCTTCTTCTTGTTTCCTTCCCCAGCTAAACACAGTTATTCTTTATGTAACATCATACAAACAATAAGTACAAAGTATGTTGCTTAAAGGGGTTGTAAAGGAATTTTTTTTCCCCCTAAATAGCTTCCTTTACCTTAGTGCAGTCCTCCTTCACTTACCTTATCCTTCGATTTTGCTTTTAAATGTCCTTATTTCTTCTGAGAAATCCTCACTTCCTGGTGTGCAGAAAGCCTCTTGAGGGGGCGAGCAGGAGTGTCAGAACGCCCACTAACGCACAGCTCCTTTCTCTATCTGCAAAGTAGAGAGTGTCCTGACTTGTCTGCTTGCCCCCTCCCCCCTCAAGAGGCTTTCTCCACACCAAGAAGAAAGCCTCGCATTACGGTGTGTAGTTACAGACAGAAGAACAGGAAGTGAGCATTTCTCAGAAGAAATAAGGACATTTAAAAGCAAAATCGAAGGATGAGGTAAGTGAAGGAGGACTGCACTAGGGTAAAGGAAGCTATTTAGGGAAACAAAAATTTTAATCAGTCCAAAGCAACCCAGGTATCCTGTCTCCCAGCAATGCCCTCTGATGGTGGCCAGAAACATAGCTAGAAGGCTGCAGGACATCCTGCTTATATGTGGACATATTATCAGGAAAAGTAGTGCATCATACTATTAATTAATTGATTAAAACATATTTTTTTCACTGTTTATGCACTCTTGGTGGTAAAGAAAATCTCTCCAAAGTGAGGGGAAATCCTCTCTTAGTAATCAGAAGAACTGGTGAACCTATTGGAAGATTTTTGCTCTATTCCTTTTCTGATGACATGGCTTTATGCGATGATGGCAATGGTAAGCAAGATAAATAGAGAGGGTGGTTCTCTACAGCTGGCACACAGACATGTACTTAATGCAAACGTTTTTAAAATGTTTAGTCTTTAGAATACTTTTAGGTTAGTCTAAATTCATGTTATCTATGCCAAAGGTTACATGGCCAATGTTCTCTCAAATATCATATCTGTGTTATTTATAAGCAGCTATTTGTTGCTAGGTCTTTTTATCAGTCTCTGAGGTTTACACAAGTCATGTTATCAGATCAAAACACAGCCAGACATGACAAATCATGAGGCTGCAGCAGATTACACTCATGAAAAAACCTTCCTTTGCCCACCACTGCGTGTAGACTAATATGGTAGCATGAGATTAACAACCTCTTCAACCACTCAACCATTTAGGTGTCCTTTTATGAAAGTGCGGTAAAATACCGCTTTTCAGTTCTCAGGCATTCTCAGGGGAGATCGCTCTCCTCTGAGTGCCTGTTTATGAAACTTTGTAGATCGGTTCTCATGTTGAGATGAGGAGCGATCTACAAACGGCTGGAAACTCCTGAGAACTGCTTCTCTCACTGTAATCTCGCGTGATGTAGCAGGATTACAGTATGAGGAAGTGAAAAATACAAAAGTTGAACACGAATCAGCACACATTATACACCACATATTAATAAAATAATAAAGTTGCATTCCCACCAAACAATATACATTAACCTAATTATTAAAAAACATTTAAAGCTCATACATGTGCCTATTTAAATGTGAATGGTGTATAGTATATGAATGGAATCCACATATCTAATATCCATTCATAAAAATGAAAAATACATTTATAATCATTATATTTTCATATAAATGAAAAATACATTTATAATTATTAATTTTTTTTTTTAATAAAGTATACAAATATAAACCTGTATAACTGTAATAGAACAGTCCATGTGTAAAACATATTTTAGGGTTTACATTTTTTTTGTTAGAAATTATATAAAAATGACTTTAATAATAGCATTTTAATGCAGGTAGAATTTATATATATATACAGTATATATATATATATATATATATATATATATATATATATATATATATATATATATATATATATATATATATATCTCGCTCTCTCTCTCTCTCTCTCTCTATATATATATATATATATATATATATATATATATATATATATATATATATATATGTGTGTGTGTGTGTGTGTGTGTTTATTTTTATACGTATATATCTATATAAAAATATATAGATATATACGTATACAAATAAACACACATACACACACATATTTTTTTGTGGTTGAACTGGATGGACTTGTGTCTTTTTTCAACCTGACTAACTATGTAACTATGTAACACATAATTGAATATATATATCTGTCTAGATAGATAGATAGATAGATAGATAGATAGATAGATAGATAGATAAACACATATACATACATTATAAATTCCTAACCTGCTAATTTTGGGGTGTGTAATAGTTGGGAAGATGTGTTCTGACTGTATGGCTGCTTGTGTGTGAAGCATGGAAGTCAAAAGACTTCCTTCTTCCTCCACAATACTCAGCCAGCTTCCCGCTTCTCTCTCTGATTCTCCACCTCTGAGATGGTGAATCAGAAAGTGAGAATTCTGTCACAGATCGCCAGTGAGGTGCTGAGATCACACCTTCATAAACTGTTCGTTTCTGTGACAGTCAGTTAGGCCTCGTACACACGACTGAGTTTCTCGGCAAAAACCAGCAAGAAACTTGCTGGTATTTTTTATTGTCGAGGAAACCGGTCGTGTGTACACTTTTCGACGAGGAAACTGACGAGGATCTCGTCGAGCCAAAAAGAGAGCATGTCTTCTTTTTCCTTCGACGGGAATGGGAAAATTTGGCTCGCGGAGATCCTCGACAGCCTAACAAGGAACTCGACGAGCAAAACAATCTGTTTCGGCCCTCAAGGTTTCTCGGTCGTGTGTACGAGGCTTCACAGATTCTCACTGTGCTGAGGTAATCAGTGGAGAACATGTTCTCAGCTGATCACCTCAGCTTCATAAACTGTGTATGACTTGAGATCAGCAGTGAGAATCGGGATCGCCGCTGATCTCACTTTCATAAAAGGACACCTAAGTGTTTACTAAGAAATTCCAATATCAAAGAAAAACTTCCTATTGGTGAAGCCAACATCAGTGTTCTAACAATACATTTTTAAAATGTTGTTGGTGATCAAAAACTAGGAGAGAGTAGTACTTTATTGATTTTAATAAAACACTGTATTTGCATGAGTGAAATAAGTTGATACATTAACATATTAAGTTTTTACCTTTCTTATATTTACTTATTTACTTATATTTACTAGGTCCCCATAAAAATAATAACCACTCTTACCACTGTGGCTACTTCTACTTAAAAAAAATAACTAGGCTTCATTTCCATGGACATTTTTTACAGCCACTTTTCTGAGCGTTTTTTGCAGCTTAAAAACAGCTCTCCATGTTAGTCTATGGCCTCATGCCCACCATGACGTTTTTGAGCTGTAGATGGCTGTGCCGTTTTTAAGCTGCAAAAAAAAAAACAGGACCAGTGCGTTCTGAAGCTCCAGCTTTAGAGCTGTAAAAACGCCAGACGTTAAAAAACGCTCAAAAATGCTCAAAAACTTGCAAAAACGCTCAAAAAATTTGCAAAAATGCTACCGCAGCGTTTTTGAGCTCCAGCTCAAAAAAAAAAAAAAATGGACAGACGTTTTTAAGCTGTAAAAAAGGTGGCTGTAAAAACGTCCATGAAAATGAAGCCTTAACATTTTTAATCATATAAAAATGTTTGCTTTCCATCCACAATAAAGGGCCCTAACTGTTTTGTAACATATACATTTTTTTTTACCAAAGAGGATTTTTTGTAGTGGAAAATAAACTTGGGTTTACTATAATTAAATAGTATATAAACAACTGTGAAAGAAATTGTATAAGGGCTCTTTCACATGGGCGGACCGTCCAGATCCGCCTGCCAGTTTTTTAGGCGGACCTGAACGGGCGCTCCGTGCTCCTCTATGGAGCCACGTATGTCAGCGGTGACATGCCCGCTAACATCTGACCCGCTCCGATCCGCCAAAGTGTGACAGAGAAAAAACCTACTTTTCCATCCATCTGCCGGATCGGATCGGGTGAACACGGACAGACGGTCCCCCATAGGGGAGAGTGGAGAAAAGACAGGGCGGTCCCTGCACAGTGTGCGGGGACCGCCCTGTCATCCGCCGGCTTATCGGGGATCAATGGAGCAATCCCCGCTGAGCAAGCGGAGGTTCAAGGAGCGGATCATTACTGATCCGCCCCATCTGAAAGGGGCCTAACTCTTTATCTGAAAAATGTTTTGTAGTGATCACAGGCTAGGTGAGCATTAAACGGAATCCTTTAACAAATATCCACCGTAATATGCACTTCTTTGGATGAATTTAAGAGCAGATTTACTAAACTGTGTAATACTACTGCTGTCTGAGAATTATACTTTCGTAACTACTTGCCGACCAGCCGCCACAGTTATACGGCGGCAGGTCGGCTCCCCTGCGCGAGGTCACGTAGATCTACGTCACCTTGCGAATCAGCCACTAGGGGCGTGTGCGCCCCCCGCTCGCCCCTGGTCCAGACGCCGGGCACCAGCGATCGCTCGTTACAGAGCGAGAACCGGGAGCTGTGTGTGCAAACACACAGCTCCCGGTCCTGTCAGGGGGAGAAATGCCTGATCATCTGTTCATATGTTCAATGTATGAACAGCGATCAGTAATTTCCCCTAGTCAGTCCCACCCCCTTCAGTTAGAACACACCTAGGGAACATAATTAACCCCTTTCTCGCCCCCTAGTGTTAACCCCTTCCCTGCCAGTGGCATTTTTATAGTAATCAATGCATTTTTATAGCACTGATCGCTATAAAAATGCCAATGGTCCCAAAAATTTGTCAAAAGTGTCCGAAGTGTCCGCCATAAATGCAAAGGACCGATAAAAATTGCTGTTCGCCGCCATTACTAGTAAAAAAAAATATTAATAAAAATGCCATAAAACTATGCCCTATTTTGTAGACGCTATAACTTTTGCGCAAACCAATCAATAAATGCTTATTGCGATTTTTTTACAAAAAATATGTAGAAGAATACGTATCGGCCTAAACTGAGGAAAAAAATATTTTTTTTATACATGTTTGGGGATATTTATTACAGCAAAACGTAAAAAATATTCATTTTTTTTCAAAATTGTCGCTCTATTTTTGTTTATAGCGCAAAAAAATTAAAACCGCAGAGGTGATCAAATACAACCAAAAGAAAGCTCTATTTGTGGGAGAAAAAGGACGCCAATTTTGTTTGGGAGCCACGTCGCACGACCGCAAAATTGTCAGTTAAAGCAACGCAGTGCCGAATCGCAAAAAGTGGCCCAGTCATTGACCAGCAATATTGTTCTGGGGCTGAAGTGGTTAAATAATGGATTATAGATTGCCATTGAGCAACTATATTCTTGAATAAAGTAAATAAAGTAGAAACTAGGTCTGGAAAATAGGCAGTCTATGGATAATTATATCTAATAACTGTGTAAAAGAAGGAGGAGGTCTTTCAAGAAATTACATTTATGAGCAACTGTAAGTGTTTATTTTAAGTTTATGCTGTATGATGTAAAGTAGTTTTTTTGCAGAGTGTTACTGCATTTAGAAGTTCACCAAAATGTATATTTTTTTCCTTAGTAGCCAGGAGCATGTGCACAGAGATTTGACACCCAGGTGTACAGGGGCATAAAGTTCACCTATAATATGAAGAATGCAATTCTTCATCATTTCAAGGCATACCTTAAGCCTCATACACACGACCGAGAAACTCGACGGGCAAAACACATCGTTTTGCTCGTCGAGTTCCTTGTTTAGGCTGTTGAGGATCTCGGCAAGCCAAATTTTCCCATTGCCGTCGAGGAAAAAGAAGACATGCTCTCTTTTTGGCTCGACGAGATCCTCGACAGTTTCCTCGTCGAAAATTGTACACACGACCGGTTTCCTTGCCAAAAAAAAAATACCAGCAAGTTTCTTGCTGGTTTTTACCGAGAAACTTGGTCGTGTGTACGAGGCCTTAGACTCTGATAACTTGTGTATGAAAGAGAGTATGAGGGCATGAGTCAAAAATGTATTTCTAATTGACCAACATTTCTCTATACAGAAAAGCATGCTCTTTTGACCATTGGAAATGAAGCATTGTATCCTAATATTTCAGCATCAATGAACGTGTATGTTTCTTGAAAACTGGTGTGAAACTGTTTTCCAAAGTGGAAAATACGCACAGCCCTCATTACTTTTATCCATGTATTTCCTTATTTGGATTGCATTCAATAAATAGCTAACTATGGAGGTTATTTACTAAAGGCAAATCCACTTTGCACTACAAGTGCAAACTACACTTGAGCCCTGGTTCACACTGGGCTGCGGGAGTGAAGCCGTGCGAGTTCAGCTGAACTCGCACGGCTTCACTCCCGCTGGCACTCCCGATTTCAGCCGCGATTTAAGAGACATCTGTGCAGGTTTCTGCACAGATGTCTATGTAAATCGCGGCCCGAAATCGCAAAAAGTAGTACAGGAACTACTTTTTGATATCAGTGCAGCGCCGCAGATGCGGCGTCGCACCGATTAGGACATGTGAAATTGCATCTCAAATCGAAGGAAATCGTACCCAGTGTGAACCTGGGCTGAAATTGCACTGAAAGTGCACTTGGAAGTGCAGTCGCTGTAGATCTGATGGGGACATGCAAGGAAAATAAAAAACAGCATTTTAGCTTGCACATGATTGGATAATAAAATCAGCAGAGCTTCCCCTCATTTTAGATCTACCCCTCAGATTTACAGCAACTGCAATTCCAAGTGCACTTTCAGTAAATAACCCCCTTTGGTACTACAGAAACCATAACTGGGTTCAACACTTTTGGTAAAATGTACAGCGGTATTTTATATCCTTTAGTTACATGCATCAGTAGTAGCACAGTGCTGAATGATGACACTTTAAAAAGTTTATACAGTTCTGAAAGCAGTTTGTTATGCAACATTTCCCGCTCAAAACCATAAGTAATTTTTTTTTTCACATTTAGTCCACTTGCACTTTTAGAAACATAACACACATTCCTGCCAAATTGCTTGAAAATGTTCATCCTAGTTTCCTTTGGCCAAGTTTAGAGGCTGCAAAAGTTATCTGTACTGGCATCGTGGCTGATGATATTGGATTACTCACAGAGTAATAATTGCAGATGAACTATATATGACATAGTCCATGGTTTAAAACCGCAAACACTCAGTTGGAATATCTTTATCACACCATTCACATGGGTTTCATAAAATTAAAATTACCTCTATATTTTCCAAAAATGTCAGATTATTCTCTCTTTTTTTGTTAATTGTGAAAGCAGCTATTATTAGGAATAGGAGAAATTGGATAGAGTTTTTAGAGCTCCAGGACTAATATTTGCTTGTAAGTTACTTAATCCATTAGAAATCAATTTTAAAGATATTTAGCCATTCCAAGCTTGTAATATGCATTATTACCACAATATGAAATTTGTGCACCTTCACTCCCTGGGCTATGACTGTAATATCTCCATATAAGCCATCCTCTCATTGTATCACCATGGCTGCCAATAAGCATTTTTCATTCTGAATGTGCTAAAGTTGGTATCTATCCCAAAACTCTGACAGTTGCCAACCTGGCTAATAAAATGCTCCAGTGATTTCATCAAGCACATATGATCAATGTCGATCTGCCAAGGGGAGCTGAGGTCACTTAATCAGAACACACTGGTGACTATTAAAATCTTTAAGTAGCTGAAGTATACCCTATTCACTAATATAAATATTATTACACAGCCTTAAATCTTACATAATCTACTTGCTCCTTTAATACTTAACTTTTTAGAAGATGATTATGATCAACCAATAATTAAAAAATCTAATGTTTCTTGAAATACTGCTGTTTCACTTATATTATTTACCCAGATATATTTACCTGTAAACCCTTTAAATGTTCATAAAAAAAAGCTCTAAACCCTCTTGGATCTCTCTGTGTATTTGGCTGGAACAGGTTGGTAAACGTTTTTGGCTTAAAAGGACAAAAGACAATGTAGGTCCTGTTCGGAAAACTCATATTTGCAATTGTAACATCTGTTGAACTTTGTCTTTAATTGTATTTTTCAATAGAATAAAAGTACATTTGCAAGCTATGCTAATGATTTTATGTCTAAATCTTTTTTTTTTTTTTTTAACAACAGCCTAATAGATTAAGCCTTAATATACATAAAAGCTGTAGTTTGCTATCATAAATGACCTAATATTACTAATTAGTTAATATTAATAAGTGAAAATGGAGTGGAGTCATATATGTATATAAATATGTAGTAAAGATCCACCAATCATTTGAAATAGTGATTGTGATGGAATGCTGACCCTGGTATAGAAATATAAGGTCATCTCCAGACAAGTATAATATAACACAAATATAACACAAATTTAAATTATATAATTTATTATGGAACACAAGTTTACAAAGACATGCACATATATAAACAAGGGACCAAATGTTGTGCCTATAAAAACAGTCAAGTATGTACAATGGGTACACTATATATACAAGCTATATATACAAGCAATCAAAGCAGACATGTTTCGCAGTAGTATTGGTACATCTGCTTCTTCAAGGCTGAATTGCTTCATACTTTAGTCAAAATTTCAAGGCCATCCTGGCTGTCCGAACTGAGGGGAGACTGAGAAGGAACACACCAAGCATTAACTCCACACATCAAAGGACAAGAATCCTGATTTATACGACTATTGTACTCATCATTTAAAGGAGAACTTTGCATACACAGTGAGTAATGAATCTTAAATAAAGAAGGCTATCATTAAAAATGGTCCTGTACCCAAAATCATTTGCTATCAACAGATGTCCAAAAGGTCCAACAACTTTAAACATGCTGGGGAGCGGGATCCTTGGGAGACCCAGAGCTGCTATAT
Source organism: Rana temporaria (assembly GCF_905171775.1). Lineage (NCBI taxonomy): Eukaryota > Metazoa > Chordata > Amphibia > Anura > Ranidae > Rana > Rana temporaria. Next base: position 418,412,472 of record NC_053489.1, read on the forward strand.
TCCAACTGGACCACACACCAAAAGTAGCATCTCCTGCAGCTGTTTATTTTCTTTTGGGCTCCCTATACTAGAGACACTTGGATGTTCCTGACTATATTAAATCTTTTTAAATTCGTTGGACCTTTTGGACATCTGTTGATAGTAAATGATTTTGAGTGCAGGAACATTTTCAATGATAGCCTTCTTTATTTAAGATTCATTACTCACTGTGTATGCAAAGTTCTCCTTTAGATGATGAGTAAAATAGTCGTATACATCAGGATTGTTGTCCTTTGATGTGTGGAGTTCATGTTTGGAGTGTTCCTTCTCGGTCTCCCCTCAGTTCGGACAGCCAGGATGGCCTTGAGATATTGACTAAAGTATGAAGCAATTCAGCCTTGAAGAAGTGGATGTGCCAATACTACTGCAAAACATGTCAGCTTTGACTGCTTTTAAATAGTGTACCTACTGTACATACTTCACTGTTTTTATAGGGACGACATTTGGTCCTTTGTTTATATATGTGTGTGTCTTTTTTCAATAATAAATGATTTATTTTCAGTTTTGTGTTATATTATACTTGTCTGGAGATGACCGTTCAATGCCCTATATCCATTAGCTACGTTCCTCATAGTTATTACTAATAGTTATTGGTCAGCAGAAAAGTAACCTTATTTAAATAATGATCTCTCCTTTTAATGTTGAAATATAAAAAATATTAAATTAAGATTTGTTAGTGAAATCCATTTGAAAATAATGTGCTAACTACTATTTCCTTATTCAGCAGGTTTCTGAAATACTATGAAGTTAGTATTATGTAAGCTATTGTTTTTGTACCCAATAGCAAAGACTATTAATTCAAATCCCTGTCACTGGCAGTGACCCTAGACATATGTTAGACTGACAGTCATTAGTTGAAATGAAAAACTTGTTAATATAACATGATCATTTCAATTCTTATAGTATTTTATCAGAATTTTGGACAAACATTTTATTGAAACTACTTGTTACATATTGTACATGTTGGTGAGACATATTCATACACAATTACATTTATTTCAAATTCTGAAAAAGTGAATTTTTTATTTATTATTTGTCTATAACATAAGAACATCAGATGTGTGTGAATGTCACCTAATTAGTACAATAGATTAAAATCTCTTGACAATCAAGATTAACAACACAAGTCACCCTGCACCCCCTGAGCCCTTTCCCCTGGGTGATGAACACTAAGGTTGTGAAACCTTAATCCTGTTATCCACAGCCATCTCCATCAGCAAAGCTTCCAGATTAACTCAGCAGACATTATCAAATTTACAACCAGCAGCTCGGACATCTGCCCTACTTTCCAGCAGTTAATGGAAAAGAGACTAATCTGGTTAAGAGCTGCTAGACTAGTTCATACATCTTGGCATGGTAGACAGTTAAAGCTGTCATGTCTTTCTTGTAGAGAACTTGCTTAATTAAATTGTCATGTTCAGCCTGCCATTTCTTGAGCATAACCAGTCATGTCCAAAAATGGACTAATGAGCAAGAAGGCATTCCAGATAGTCACATCATTGGACAAATTGTTATGACTTTGCATGAACTGTCCGCGGGTTTGAATTGTTTCACTCCCAGTTGTTTTGACAGGTAAATTATTATAATACTTCAAAACTATGTGAATATATGTGTGAACAGTTATCTGTATATTTGTCAGCTTCTGTGATCATCAATAATTCAAGACAATCATAATTTTTACTATTACAAGGGCCACGAAAGACGATGAAACACATTGATAGTATACTGTTCCCTTTAATTTGTCCATGAAGCCTTTATACAATTTGATAAATACTTGAATAAGTTATTACTTTCTTTTTGTTTCAAGTGGCTGAGGCACCTTATATAACTGCTGTTATTATTAAAAATTTCTTGAGACATAGCATTTTAATCCATATTATGTTTCTAAGCTTTCCTTAAAATGTCAGGTCGCTAAACAGCAATAGACCTGTCTATTTAATCTGCCTGTCAGCCAGCCAAGCCCTTATTAGATTTACTTCTGCATTAAGCAGTGGAAATTAGAAATGGTTGCACAATGACTAAATACATTCACAGCTATGTTCATAATACAAACACATATCACTCTCATTTACTATAGGAATCAATGCTAAGTCGCTATACTACAGGCCAAGTAATGTCAAGTAGCAGGTCCACAAAAAAAAAAAACATAACATTAGCAATTTTGCTGTCTAACCTTTCAAATGTTTCTACAGTACATGGTGGGCCACTTTAACCACTTCAGTACTGAACACTTTCAATTTTCAATTTTCATATTTCAGTCCTTTTCTTATTTTGAATGCCAATTATTAGTTATGCAGCACTATACCTAAATTAAATTGTTATCACTTTTTTAGACAGATAGAGTTTTCTTTTGGTGGTATTTAATCACCACAGTGATTAACCACACCACCACAAAATTTTGCAAATAAATTATCTTTCTTAATAAAGTTAGCATAAGATGTATTCTGTTACATTTCTTTAGTAAAAATAATCCAAATCTGTGTATATTATTTAGTCTGTGTGAGTGAGAGTTATAGAGTCTATAAACTATGGTTTATATATTTGAAAATTGATTAATCTTGATGTACTGATGGCCTATCTCTTCTCTTGGGGCCCTAAAACACCAGAACAGTACAAATATCCCCCAAATTACCCTTTTTGTAAAGTAGACATTCCAAGGTATTTAGTAAGAGGTACAGTGAGTTGTAATTTTTTGTCAATTTTTTGGGGAAGATTAATAAATTTAAAAAAAAGTTTTTTTACGTACTGTCACCATATCAGTATACAGTCACTGCAAGCCCACAAAAATCAGTATGGCCAACGTTTCGCATTGGCGTCAGTGCTTAGTCATAAGCCATGACTAAGCACTGACGCCAGTGCGAAACGTTGGCCATACTGATTTTTGTGAGGCTTGCAGTGACTGTATGCACAGTTGAAAATAAAGACATCTCTTTTAAAGAAAATTTTGGAGTGCGGCTGTCCAGCTTTTGTTCTTTTGTTTTTTGCCATTACCGCATTGCCAGCACCCTGGTGGTTCAACAACCCCTGATCATCACGAGGCTCACCTGGAGCGGTGAGAATTCTGTCTGTGCACCATATCAGTATAGTGTCACAATATAACTGGTGTGGCAGTTATCAGACACACTGACTGGTGACATTTATTTTTATTTTTTCAATGTTTACATACTGTGGCCAGAGCAATAGAGTGTACTGTTTTTAGAAGGTAATCAGGATTTTTTTTTACACTGTGATTGCTTATTACAGTGATGATTACTATACAAGCAATCATTTTTATGAATGGCATCCATTCATGTGCCATTGCATACAATTGTAGTAGCTGTGACTGGCCAAATTTATCACATGGTACAGGTGCACTGTGATTGGACCTCTACCATATGATCACTTTGCCCAATCACAGAGATCACAAAAGTACACAATGAATGTCCATGAATGAAAGCCATTGTGTACAAGTGATCACATGGTACCAGGGCTGTCCTGGTACTACAAGTGTCCACTCCAGTGGACACAGTGGGTTATAGATCATGCCAGTGCATGGCCCCTAGGGCACGCACAGGGCACACTAGTGGGAGGACATCATATGACACCCGCCCATAATAATGATGCTATCGCTACCATATTATTTCAATAGGCCAGGTGGGAGGTGGTTAAACATCTTGGGGTAATTTACTTAAAGGCAAATAGGCTGTTCATTTTGCAAAGGAAGTTGAACTTTGCAAGAGAATTTTCCCCAGAGCTTGGTAAATGAGGTGAAGGGCTCCTGACTTCCATCATCCAATTATGTGCAAATAAAAATCAAATTGTTATCTTCCTTGTTGGGTATTCTTCACATTTATGAAACTAAGGTAAAATGTTCTTGTAAAACAACGATTTCCATGCAAAATAAATAACCTATATAGGGGTTATATGAGTTACTTGTTAGTTTTGTTTAGTTTTCTTATGTTCAGTAATACGTATTGTTTTTCTCAACTATAGTATAAATACATGTGTACCACCAGTACGTAAAAATAACACCTTTTTGTCTGTAAATTTCTTACTCAAGAAATTGTTCTTGTTTTCACATTTAATTTTCACCTTAAGAAAGTGACCATGAGCAATCCAAAAATGTTGGCAATTAGTAAATAAATCCTTTTTGTTATTGTGCGATACTTGCTGGATACTTGCTAATATTGCTGATTTGAACTGTACACTACCATGATATCTTCTTAACCTAGTTACTGTAATTGAGCAATTACTGGTCTATGAGAAATCATGGGGTTTATATATGTCATCAATTAAAAGGACAAGTGCTTCTTTCACATGGAGCCCCTCCATTCCACTCAGAAGCAGATCTGTTAGTGGATCCTCTTCTGAATCAGAGCTGAATGGGACAGATGTCAGTTTTCTTTCATTTTTAATATGAATTGCAGGCTCACAAACAAGGGAATGCTAAAATATGTTTTGGGCCCCTTTATGTGGATATGCACCAATAATGATGACAAACTGGAAAATGGGACCCTCAAGATACTGCCCCTTTATAGAAATATTAAATTAACAAAAACAAAAAAGTGACAAAAGGGAAAGACTAGTATTCCCCATACAAAGAGGTGGGAGCTATCGGTGGAAAACCTATAGCTATAGCAGAGATAAAAACAGATTAGGCTCAACCAACCCTCAAGTAAATATCAGAAAAGGAATTTGTGTTCAACTCACTAAACTAAATGAAAAAAGTTGGTTACAAAAACATTTACTATATATAAAAAACATTGATACCACATCTTACAAACACACTAATACTGTTAAAACCCAAACAACCACCTCACTCACAATCTAGCCAAAGTCCATTAATTGAAACAGTGGGATATATAGCTCATAAAAATAGAGTGACCAAGTGATTCTAAAGGATTCAATGCATAGAGCTCATAAATTGAATGGTTGGTGATATTAACTTCCTGTTTGTGGCACATTAGTATATGTGAGGGGGGAAACTTTTCAAGATGGGTGGTGACCATGGCGGCCATTTTGAAGTCGGCCATTTTGAATCCAACTTTTGTTTTTTTCAGTATTTTGCCGCGATTTTACCGCAATTTTAATGCTCCGCTATAGGCATATCCAGTGTGAAAGGGGTCTAATGAAGAAACATCAGTGGCTGTCCTAGCTTCATTCAGCAAGAGCCCACAGCGTAGCACTCGCCACATGGAGAGCACATTGAACACATTTTATAAGTGGTCAGAAACTTGTAAATAACTCATGAAAGAATAAAGTTACATTAAAACCAAGCACACCATTGTTTTTCTTGTGAAATTCCCAATAAGTTTGATGTGACACATAACCCTCTTTCTATTGAAAAACAAAAGTTGGATTCAAAATGGTCGACTTCAAAATGGCCGCCATGGTCACCACCCATCTTGAAAAGTTTCCCCCCTCACATATACTAATGTGCCACAAACAGGAAGTTAATATCATTAACCATTCCCATTTTATTAAGGTGTATTCATATAAATGGCCCACCCTGTACTACATAAAGTGCACTTTCACTAAAACAGTCCTTGGTCATACTGTATTAGTGCAGAAAAGCAAGCTTGTATTAGGGGATTTTACATAATTTCCCAAATAAAAATGTATTCAATTAGAAATTTTGTAATATAATAATAATATAATAATAATAATAATGCTTACACTTATATAGCGCCAATTACACCGTTGCCGATGTGTCTAAGCGCTGATAATGGTTGTCATTATTACCCAACTCAATGGTACTCATTTTACCGACCTCAGAAGGATGAAAGGCTGAGTGGACCCCGCCGGGATCGAACCTGCAACCCTTGGGACACAGGCAATCACAGACTGCTGCAAAGGAGCATTAGCCCCCTGCGCTATCTTACCAGCTGAATGTTCAGCTTTTAAAGACATCACAGTTTTATACATTTGCATTATACATTGTGTGTAACCAGAAAAGCACAGCATTTATTGATTTATGGTACTTAAAAGGAGAAGTACAGCCAAAGCTTGTTTAGCTTTACTTCTCCTATGGATCACAAGAGTGCAGTTGGTTCTACACTCCTATGACCCATTTTCAGCTGAAAGCAGGCTGAAGTTCGCTCTCTGCTGACGTTACAGAGTTGATCCAGTCTCAGCGTCATCACGACCATGGAGTCGGGATCTGCCGAGATCCCTGGCCTGACACCAGGCTCAGCCTTTTAGCTAACCTCTGGGAGCCTGAGCTGGACGCTCCCACCCTCTCTACAGCTCAGCGCTCCAATGAGTGAGGAGGGGGCAAAGCGCTGTGACAGTCACCAGCTTTTTGCTTGGGGAGCTGTGAGAACTGAGCGATCGGTGGTGTTTGATCGCTCGGTTTTCAGTGTTAGAGCCACCAGGGGACAGATGTAGCATCGGGCCGATGCTGCATTCGCCTAGGTAAAAAAAAACATACTTCTCTTTTAAACAGCACCAACAATGTATGCAGTGCTTTGCATACATATTGCACATTCACATCAGTCCCTGTCCTCAAGGAGTGTACAATTTCAGGTCACTAACTCACATTCAAACAGACACATTACAATCTAAGGTTCCTAACTCAGGGCCAATTTAGGCAGGAGCCAACTAACCTACCAAAATGTCTTTGGGGTGTGGATGGAAAACCACAGTTGTAATATTGAACCATGCTGGTGATCCTCCACCTGTCTCCCAAAACTCTCACCTCCCGGATCTTTTTATTAGGCACATAGGTTTAATGCCAGCCTCCTTGCATCTGTGCATGGTTAAATATTACAACTAAACCAGGGGAGGATCTGAAATTTGGACTGTCAGGAGGTTTTTTCAGCCTCTTATCCATGGGAATAATTACATTATCTATTTATTTTACTTTTTTTCATTATTGAACCATTTTCATCACAGACATTTATGGTTAAGGAGGCACGGACTGCACTTCATCATAGAGTAGTTGCATTCAGCAACAGTTCACGTATTGCACTTTATTATAGAGTCGTTGTATTCAGCAACAGTTCACATTTATGTTTTAAGTCACTGTCTGACACAGGAGTACTTTTACATATGTTATTCATATTTATATTTATTTATTTATATTACTATTTATGTATATATATTTGATTCTACATGTTTGTATTATATTGTTTGCTAGATTTATCAGCAACACGACACATGGTGTCAGCACTATTTATATGTATGTATCTACTTTAGCGCTAATAATTTATTTACACACGTCACCTATCTATTGACATGTTTAATAACTACATACTGCAGCAATATTTTCCAAGATCTGAAGCAAATAGAACTGTAATAAAAGTAAAGAAAAATATGGATTTTCACCTTACTATATTTATAACAATTTCAGTACCTGACTTTTGACTATACCTTCAGAATGATCTTTTAAACAAAAACACTTTTAAACAAAAACACTAAAAGGTAAAGTATGTGTGTTATAGCAAAGAACAGAATAAATTGTTACCACATTTTACTGTTCTGTAGACACTGTAACGCATGTAAATCAGCAGAATAAAATGCTATAATCACTCAGAGGTCTATTTGTAGGTGATAAGGCATTGCTACCAGGTGGAAAGTGTATCCCTGCACTGTTTGGATATAGTCTACACTGTCTTATACAGAGATTAATGTAAAACTATTTTGAATGAACATTTTCAACTCCTTAAGATAATGAAGAGATACAGAAACCCCAAAAAATAGTACTTGTGCGTTTAGTACTGTTTTGTACATAGTCTTATTGGTCAAAACATTGGTGACTTTTGAACAAAATGTGTCAAAATGTGAAACGTAACTGAATTTTTGGAAGTTGAATATATCACTATTGAGGCATGGGTATATGGGCAATGAATAGTTCATTGAAGTAATATAACCTGAAGGTTACTGTGACCTCAGATGCAAAATGGCTCTATAGAGACTTTAATCATGACAGGCTTATTGAATTACTTTCTTACTTTTTTATAGTCTGTTCTGTCTCAATCACTTTTTTTCATAAGCAAAAGTTCCTATTAATGCATCATTTATAAATTACCTTGTTAGTGCACATAACAAAACACTGCTTTGAAAACAATACCAACTCCTGCGGCAGACTCCAGCATGTTTGATGGAAACCCATCAAAAGAGTTCATGGCTTAATGGAGGCTGTTTACGTGGGGACTTCGATCTGTACCTGCTGTCCCCTGTCACTCCCTGGAAACTTGGCGGCAGATGTTGTTGCGTTAAGTTGCCTCTGAAGTGGCTTTCTGTCCTAGTCTCCTCACCACAACAGAGTCAAACTATATTAGATCTCTTTATTTGTGCCTCAGGCAAGTTTGGGAGCACAGCTGTGTCCACCCCCTCTTTACCTTTGGTGTTTAAGCCCCCCAGGCAGCAAGTGTGAGACCAAAACTGTTCTGCCACTCTTAACTACATCTGCTGACAATCCAGCAGCCTCGCTGCAGGCTGGTGAAGACCCACGCCTATGCTCTGAACAGATGTCAGAGGCAACCTGCTAGCTCGCACCTGTATCAGCTTCCATAACCTTGCGGTTTGCCAGCTGAAAAATGTATGACTCTTAGGAATTTCATCCACAATCAAAGCTCTTACTTGGTTTGTGACTAGACTGTGTGCGGCCTTCTCAAACATTGAGCCACACTTGATACTAACAGAGCAGAGGGAGAGTGTGCAATGGGGAGGGGTGAAAAAGTGAAGCATCTCTTGCCTTTGATACAGACTAGTTAAGCTTCAATTAATACTGTAGTCCATTGATGATTACTATAAATAAATAATACTCTGCCTATTGCACATTGTTATATTTTTTCTGATATATTTATTCAGCTTGACAACATGTCTAATTTTTTTGTAAAAATTTGAGATAAAAAAGAAAACTGCAGGAAATTAGTTGTCATTAGCTAATAAATTAGTGACAATGCTTTTTTTTGTATCTTGTCATAAAAACAGGTTGCTTTCAGTCTTTTTGTGAGCAATGCTACAAAGGCAATGATTTCATTTTTAAGTTTTATCCATCAGTATTAAACTTATAAGTAACTCAAGGCATTTGAAATGTGGCCAGATAGCTTCTTTCTAGCATGTGCCAAATCATGACAGATCCCACAGCCTCTCTTTCAAGTGCAGAGCACCCTGAGAATGCCACCTCTGTCCCTGCTGCTTTAATGGCATCAGTACAGCAGTCTGAAAAGTCTACAAAGAGCATGTTTTAGCTCAACAGAAAAAAAAAGAATAGTTTGGACAGGGAGGTTTTTCAGCATTTTAAAATGAACATGTCTATATGTGTGCAATCACTAATTAGCTTTTACAGTGTGTTACTGCTATAGACATCAATAAACAATATATAAAAATAATATATATATATATATATATATATATACACTATATTACCAAAACTACTAGGGCGCCTGCCTTTACACACACAAGAACTTTAATGGCATCCCAGTCTTAGTCCGTATGGTTCAATATTGAGTTGGTCAACCCTTTGAAGCTATAACAGCTTCAACTCTTCTGGGAAGGCTGTCCACAAGGTTTAGGAGTGTGTCTATGGAAATATTCGACCATTATTCCAGAATCACATTTGAAAAAAGGTAACCGGTCTCACTCAGCCCTGTCTTCCAATCTGAATACACTGCCTACCCTACACTGCCTAAACTGCCTATGCTACCTGCCTAAGTCTTATTAGAAGCTTGTTTTTATATTATTGCATTGTCTTCAAAAATTCCAGTTAGTAAGTAGGTTTAAGAAACTTTTAAACAACCACTGTACACAAAGAACACACTTTTGCTACTTGTTTTATTTGAAGTAAATGGTTTTTGCAATGGCCAGTCCACTCAATGGCTATTTCAGTTTTTGGTATAGGTTGGTGATTTAAACTGTTGCAGGGAAATTTCACAGTTGGAGTGTCCAAGACATATAAGACGCCAGGAGAATACTCAGCCACCAGGTTCCACCTATAACTTAAGTATCAATTATGGTGGACTTAAGCTCTAGGTTTTAGTTTCGAAAATATATATTTACATAACTAAAGAACAACACACTGTATTCTTTAGGTTAATTACAATGTTGTATGAAATTATTGAGTACCTCATCTCCTTGCTGAGGTCGCATCAAAGAAACCCGGTCAAACTGCCTTCGTAACAGTGCCCACAGTGCATCAAGTCGACCCTTTACAATGAAATGGAGATAAGGGTTATTTTTTAATATAATGAGCAGTATGCAAAAGAAAACCAACAAATGGATTATTATAAAAAGCTGGTAAACTGATATCTGAAAAACTGAACAACAAATACAAGGTAATATTTAGTATATAGCACATTGTCATCACTCCCAAAAATCCTGTTGGCCTATATGAAACAAGAAATAGGCTTTACTCAGGGCCTTTTATATCAATGTGTTCCTATAAGAAATTTAGTTATTTCTCCTCAGCCACCAATCAGCATCAAGCCGCCAATCCAGTGATCTCCACTTGTTTCAGGGTCCTGTTCTGAGTGGCCAGCCTGATGCATTAAAAACTAGACATGTGCATTCGTTTTCATCCGAATGCTTTTTTGGTCGAATTTCGGGTATTTTCGTTATGGTTTTAACAAATGAAAGTGCAGAATCCGAAATCCGAAAGATCCGACGTAAAAAAATGCTTTATTTTCATTTTCGTTGCTACAACAGTTCGATATACATAGGATATTTGACATGACGCTGACAATAGCAATCTGTGTCTATCGAACCTGTGATCGAATGTGCCTAACCTTAACTTTATTAGTCCAAGATTATTCTACATAAAGAGGAAAGATTCAACATAGAGAGAAAAGATTTGACATTATAGTGACAGTGTTGGGGTAGACCATTTGACATGAACGGTAAAGATTCGATGAAGCAACGAAAAACATACAAACGTTGAATCTGTCCTTGAAGGCTTATGGTGTCTGTCAAAAGCTCTAAAGCCTCGTACACACGGCCGAGGAACTCGACGTGCCAAACACATCGAGTTCCTCGGCCAGTTCAGCACTGAAGCCGCCGAGGAGCTCGGCGGGACGAGAGCTCCCATAGAACAACGAGGAAATAGAGAACATGTTCTCTATTTCCTCGCCGAGCTCCTCGTCGGCTTCCTCGGCCGAAAGTGTACACACGACCAGTTTCCTCGGCAGAATTCAGCCAGAAACTCGGTCGGAAGCTGAATTCTGCCGAGGAAACTGGTCGTGTGTACGAGGCCTGAGAAGATTCGACAAGCAGCTAAACTGTACAACGCCGCAATCGTACATTTCCGGTCAAATGTTCGGCCCATAGGCTACAGAAGAATTCGAATGTTGTTTGACTAGTAATAATAATTTATAAATATAATCATTACTAGTGTCATACAACATTCAAATTCTTCGACCGGAAATGTACGATTGCGGCGTCGTACAGTTTAGCTGCTCTGTCTAATCTTCATAGAACATTGGACAGACACCTTAAGCCTTCAATGACAGATTCGACCTTAAAGCGGTGGTTCCCCTAAAAATAAACTTTTAACATTGCTTTTCCCACATTAATTACGATTAGAATCGGCTGATTTTATGAAAAAAAAAACGTCCGTACATACCGTTTGCTATATTCATTCCCACCGCCACTTCCGGGTACGATGCTGGCGGTGGGCGTTCCTAATTGATGGACAGGCATCCGACCGACGCATACATCGCGTCACGAGATGCCGAAAGAAGCCGAACGTTGCTGCGGCTCTATACGGCACATGCGCACCGACGTTCGGCTTCTTTCGGCATCTCGTGACGCGATGTATGCGTCGGTCGGATGCCTGTCCATCAATTAGGAACGCCCACCACCAGCATCGTACCCGGAAGTGGTGGTGGGAACGAATATAGCAAACGGTATGTACGGACGTTTTTTTTTAATAAAACCAGCCGATTCTAATCGTAATTAATGTGGGAAAAGCAATGTTAAAAGTTTATTTTTAGGGGAACCACCGCTTTAATTAATTCGGATTTTTGGACGAATGCATTTTTTAACGAAACAAAATAAATAGAAACAAATTTCGTGAGTAACAAAATAAATGTATTTATTTATTTTATTTTTAAATGAAATTCCGAAACAAAATATTTCAGTGTGTATTCAGTATTGAAAACCGCAGCTCTGCATGGAAGCCATTTAGAGAATGCTTTGAATTTTCTGAATGACTAAAATTGCTCTCTGATTGAATGAGATGAGGAGGGGGGGCAGTAACATCATGCTCATCTATTTGAATTTTTTTACCTAAAATTTGGTTATGTAATCACATTTTTATAATCGCATTGTGTTTTTAGTGCGGTACATTTTTAATAGATTCTCTGAATGGCGCATATGCTGAGTGGCCTACTTCCGTTATTTAGTAAGTATTAGGCTGGCTGCTCAGCACAAGAAACAAGTGGAGATCACTGGTGATTTCCAGGCCTCCAGGGTTTCACCCAGTTATGGAATATACAACGTTACATTGGTCCAAGCTAGACCAATGTGACTATGTAAAAATACACCATGCCTGGAATTCTTCTTTAAAATTAAGTTACCATATTTATCGGCGTATACCGCACACTTTTTTGCCCTAAAAATCAGGGCAAAATCGTGGGTGCGCGGTATACGCCGATACCCGCTTTCCCGCGCCGAGTTTGAATACTGCGCCGACATATACCGAGCGCAGTACACTCGTGTATTGTCGGGCAGTCTCGGCTCCTCCCGCGCTGACGTCCTGGACGTACAGGACGTCAGCGCGAGAGTAGCCGAGCATTGCCGACAATACACAAGTGTACTGCGCTCTGTATATGTCGGCACAGTATTCAAACTCGGCGCGGAAAATGAGCGGGGAGGACGCGAGGACGCAGCAGAAGGACGCCTGACCCGACGAAGAGGACACCCGAAGCCGCAGACGGACGCCGGACCCGACGAGGCCGCCGATGGACGCCGCGCAAGACACCAAAACTGTAAGTACAAAAAAAACGTTTTTTCCACAGGATTCGGGGCAACTTTAGGGGTGCGCGGTATACGCGGGAGCGCGCTATACTGCGATAAATACGGTAATTGAAATGAAGTGGCACTACGTATATAATAGGGAAGAATTATTAACCATTTCAGCTCTAGTACCCATATACTGTATGGTAATGAAGTTATGCATCCATTTTTTTGGGGGGAGGTGGGAAAAAATAAGTCTTTCTTCTGGCAATATTTTTTTAATTATTTTATTTTCTATGCAAAATAGACATAAATACTCAACAAAATGAAAAAAAAAGCATTCTTTTCTAATTTTTTTAGGATTAATTTTTAAATAAGTATTGAAACTGTAGATAAAAAGTATGGGCCAGATCCACGTACCTTGGCGCATCTATACGTCCGGCATAGCGTATCTCAGATACACTACGCCGTCGTAACTTACAGCGCATTTTCCGTATCCTGAAAGAATTTGCGCCGTAAGTTACGGCGGCGTAGTGTAACTGTGTCGGCGTAAGGGCGTGCAATTCAAATGGATAAGATGTGGGCGTGTTGTATGGCAATTCCTATTGACCCCACGTAAATGACACTTTTTTCGTACACGCATGCGCACGCATGCTCAGCATCACGTCGGATTTTCAAATTAAATCACGCCCGCTCAATGCCTAGATGACGTGAACATAATTTACGCAAAGCCCTATTCGCGAACGTTTTACGCAAATGACGTACACAACGGAAAATTATACGCTGGCCCGACGTCCAAACTTAACATTGCGTACGCCTCATAGAGCAGGGGTAACCTTACGCCGAAAAAAGCCTTGCGTAAACGACGTTAAAAAAATCGCCGGGCAGACGTACGTTTGTGGATTGGCGTATCTAGATAATTTGCATACTCGACGTGGAAATCGACGGAAGCGCCACCTAGCGGCCAGCGTAAATATGCACCTAAGATCCGACGGCGTACTAAGACGTACGCAAGTCGGATCGAGCCCACATTCAGTCGTATCTTGTTTTGTGGATACAAAACAAAGATACGACCGGGGCATCTTAGAAATTACGCGGCGTATCAATAGATACGCCGGCGTAATTTCTTTGTGGATCTGGGCCTATGTATTTTATTCTATAATTTGTCCTGTTTATAATGACACTAAAGTCACTTCCTGGTACAAAGCATGGAAAATGTTTTATGAATGAACAAAAAGGGCCTTTTTATGACACAGAAAAAAACAATCAAACAAAATGAATGAAAATACAACAAAAGCTTAAATATTAATGCTAACAAATATGTTTAAAACGTTTATAAGGGGTTGATAAGGGGCCAATTAGGAATGTTTTTTTTTTCATTAATTTATTTAACCCGACAACTCCTCCCACAGCAGGCTGACCATGGGTATATATAGGAGGCCTACCCCCTGCCAATCCAAGTTGGGGATTGGTCAGGGCTCCCACATACCCCGGGCCAGATCCACGTTCCTCTGCGCCAGGCGCAGCGTATCTAAGATACACTACGCCGCCGTAACTTTTTATTTTTTCGAATCCTCAAAGAATTTGCGCCGTAAGATACGGCGGCGTAGTGTATCTTTGGCGGCGTAATGGCGCGCCATTCAAATCTCTGTGATGGGGGCGTGTTTTATGTAAATACGTTGTGACCTGACATAAACAACGTTTTTTTTAACTGCGCATGCGCCGTCCGTGGTGGTATCCCAGTGCGCATGCTCGAAATTAAACCGGAACCAGCCAATGCTTACGACGGTGACGTCATTCTACGCAAATTCCTATTCGCGAACGACTTACGCAAACAACGTAAAAAATTTAAAATTGGACGCGGGAACGACCGCCATACTTAACATTGAGTACGCCTCATAATAGCAGCTTTAACTATACGCCAGAAAAAGCCGAACGCAAACGACGTAAAAACAATGCGCCGGCCGGACGTACGTTTGTGGATCGCCGTAACTAGCAAATTTGCATACTCGACGCGGAATTAGACGGAAACGCCACCTAGTGGCCGCCGAAAAATTGCAGCTTAGATCGGACGGCGTACTAAGACGTACGCCTGTCGGATCTAGCCGAGATGCCGTCGTATCTTGTTTTGAAGATACAAAACAAAGATACGACGCGCAAAATTTGAAATTACGCGGCGTGTCAAGAGATACGCCGGCATAATACCTTTGTGGATCTGCCCCCCCATGTTACTCCAGCTCTCTGCTCTGTCTCTTTTCCAGAACCTTCTGAAAACCAGGGGAGGTCAGTCACCTGTTACTACACTAAATGACTCCTCTGCCCCCAGATCAAAACAAACAGGCCTAGCTCACAGCATAGGCCTGCTTAAATTTACCTGCGCTGATAGTACAAAACAAACCCACTGCCTAAGGTGGAGGGTGCTTCATATACCTTAGAAAAATTATTCAGTTGTAGGGATATAATTCTTTCAATATAAAACATAGGTTCAATTAAATTGTGTGCTTACCTTAATTGGAGTGTACCATTTTGTTTGATGTGCTGATGAGGTAGGCTTAGGTTTATGAGGTTTAGGTTGCACAGGCACTTCATCTTCCTCTGGTATTGTTACTACAGCATTTTTGGCCATCTCTAATCTTGCACCTTCTTCAGTGGAGCCTTTATCACCCCAACGTACCTAGAGACAAATGATGTGTAATAAATGATATTGAGTAAAAAATATATATATATATATATATATATATATATATATATATATATATATATATATATATTTTATATTTAAAAGATATGAAGTATGAACAGATTTGATCAACCAACATGCCTCTTTAGAAAAGTTCAACAGAACCTTTGTCTGGGACTAATGAACATATTTTAGCGCATGTATTTTTGTGATAAATAAAATAAATATTTTTAATCATTGATGTTTTTTTGGAGACATCCTGTAGAGAGAAAAAAAAAACATGCAACAATATGATGATAACTGTGTACAATACAGTGTGAAGCAGTGAAGCAATACCAGTGGAACACCAGTCAAAACTCTTTTCTTAGATTTTGGATAGAGAGTGTGTGTGTGTGTGTGTGTGCGGGGGAGGGGTGTATTGCTGTCTGTACCCCTATAATGGAAATTTATTTTCTCTACACACACAGAACAAGCTGTAAGAAGAATTGTCCCCAAAATGAAGCAAAATAGAATTTCAAACCAACATTTATTACTATAACAGTGTTTCTTCGAGGAGCCTCTCCCACCTACCTCGGCATCACAGCCCACTTAAAGGGCTATCTCCCTACATCAGCAAGGGGTTAAAAGGTTCCTCATTTAAAAGGTCAGAAAAAAGTACCATCTATATTCACGACAATTAGATGTCTGGAAGTAATATGACTGGTAGGCCGGGTACACACGGGCAAACATGTACGATGAAACCGGTCCGTCGGACCGTTTTCACTGTACATGTCTGCCCGGGGACTTCTGTACGATGGCTGTACTAACCATCGTACAGAAGTCCGCGCGTAAACAATACGCGGGGCGTGTCCGCGCCGTCGCCGCGACGATGACGCGGCGATGATGCGGCAACGTGGGCGGGCCTGCCTTTTAAATGCTTCCACGCATGCGTCAAAGTCATTCAACGCATGCGAGGGACGGCGGGCGCTCGGACATGTACGGTAGGTCTGTACAGACGACCATACATGTCCGAGCGGGCAGGATTCCAGCGGACGGTTTTAAAACAAGTCCAGGAATATTTGCCCGCTCGGAAAAGGCCCGGCGGGCAAATGTTTGCTGGAATTCTGCCCGCTCGCGCCTACACACGACCGAACATGTATGCTGAAAGTTTCAGCATACATGTTTGGTCGTGTGTTTGGGGCTGTAGAGTTTGATGATTTAGGCAGACCATTCATGAGTTCTTAACACATTTTAGGGTAGAGATTGTATTTAATTTGACTTCAGGCCTGGCATTCTTATTCTTCTTTCAACACTTTTTATTATTGTGATCTAATACAACCATGTGCATATCATATCAGGAGTCATGACATCTGATATGAACATGATTGTTTCAGCTCTAATAAGACTTTCAATATAGTGAAACAAGGATAGGAGTCATGGCCCAGATATTGCACCTTGAAATTCAAATTCAAAAGAAAAGCTGCCAGTTTTCTGTCATGACATATTCTCCTTAAAGCAACACAGTTTCTGAGTTAAAACGTGTAAAAAAGCACCGCCTTCAAAAGTAGAGGTTTTATACTCAATTGTCCTGTCAACTGTTCTCCAACTCCTTCACCTTTAACACATCTCTGGGTGTGTCAGACACCTGAATCTCTACTGTGCTCATTGATTCATCTCAGCAACCCCTACATCACTACAACAAACAATAGTGACAGAGGGGTTAGTGAATGCAAGAGGATGTGTCACATGCATCTGACTCTCCAGGAAATGTCAGATGTGAAAATTCAGCCAGAAGCTGTCAATAAAATGAAGATTAGAGAAATAGGTCCAATACAACACAATATGGGAAGCCTCCAAGCTGCTCTCTGTTGTGGCATTGTCTGTCTATAACTAAAGAGGGTGTGTAATCTACTAACTCGACTAGGGATGAGCCAAACTGCCTTAGGTTTGGTTAGAGCAGGGTTTGGTAAACTTCAAAGAAGTTCAGATGCTGAACCTGAAACCACATAATCTGTCAATATTCTGGGCTAATAGGCAAGGGGGTGTAAAATAAATAGCATGGGAAGTGGGCACTACCCTAGGGAACATGTAAAAATAATTAAAATTCCATTCACCCAGGAGCAGTGATTTTTTTTAAAAGCATGCAGAGCCCTTTAAGGTTACGAACATCCACATTGTATTCTTCGGGCTAAATGTTGATCTCATCCCTAACACTGAGGAAGCAAACTTGTTCTGGGAAATGCGTCAAGAAAATTACTATCCTCCTACTATTTTTGACCATTAGAATATTCTGGATGGAAGACGTTTTGCTCTCTTTAGAACAGAATAGCTGGATAAAGTGATTGAGGGTAGTGCTATATAGGTTTAGATCTAAATACTGTATAGTGAGAGTACTGTTCTTTTTTATTATTAAAAGATTGTATAAAATATATGTGGTATTTGTGACAACTGTTACACCCATCTAGCCTTAATCATTTTGTTGTGAGCACTGTCAGTGTTGTGTTTTTATTATTTGCACACGTTTAAAAAATAATTTTAGACCTGAAGATTATGTCAAACACCCAAAACAATAAATCTTTTCTAAAAGCAGGTACCCTAGAGAATGCCATACAATATTAGCATAATGGTTTATGGAATGTAACATTTTAGTAAAAAGTGCATTCAAGTTAATTATAAGTCACTCCCCAAAACACGTATTTACATGTCTACATGCATGTATGTGGGGGCTCAAAAAAATTAGCTTTGGTATAACTTCAATATCGTACACTATTATTTACAATTTCTTTCATCGGATATTGGACAACAAGTCCCCTATGTGATTAATTTTTAGTGACAGGTTCTCTTTAATGAGATATTAGGAGTCTAAAAGAGTCCCAATATCTCCCCTGCACTCTTACTAATGGAGTGCAGATCAAACTCTATTAGTTTCCTTCCTGGCCATATTGGCTGGGGAAAGTTACACCAGGTTTTACATGTCGCTTCCAGATCCATCCATTCGCTAATCTTCCTCCCCTCTACCTGGTGATACCTGCCATGCTGGTTCTGGGTCCGCTGATGGGCAAGTTGAGATGGGAAACATGGCGGCGGCACGTGCGGAGGAGACTGTGAGTTACCGGGGGTGTGTGCCTCCCCTCCATTCTCCTAACATGTATGCAAATTACCGTGTATAAGAAAAATCTATATACTTACCCATTTTCAGGTCATTCCAGTCCAGTCATGTGGTTGAGTTTACCTGTGTCAGGAAACAGGGCCTTAGGGCAGAGAAGGGAGCACGACAAAGGATGGCCATTGAAGCCTTTGGAAGATATCACCACTCCCAGGCTGTACTGGCTGTTGTCGAGCACTTTCTCCTCTCCCCTGCAGCCATCGCCGGCTGACACAAGGGAGATCACATGACGGAATGGGAGCGGCCTGAAAAAAGGTAAGTATAGAGATTTTTCTTACACAGATTGGTTAGCATTAGGTTTTAGGAAGTGGGGAGGGGACAGTTTTAAGGCTAGTTAGATATAATTTCACTTTAAAGTCCTACCATGTGTGGTAGCATACTAATACTTGTTGATGTTATGTTGATTTTTGAGGGGAAAAAAAACACCGGTGTAAAATCATTGGTGTAAAAACACTTTTTATTTTTTCTCTTTACATTGTCCCTTTAAAAAAAAAATTGGATCACTTTTGTAAACATCCCTTGTAATAGGAAAAAAGCATGACAGGACCTCTTTAATCTGAGATCAGAGATCAAAAATTCCTCAGATCTCACATTTACACTTAAAAGTAATAAAAAAAATTGTCCCTTTAAGACCGTTAGGCGGAAGTGACGTTTGACATCACTCCCGTCATCCAGTGGCATAGATTCTAGTGGGGGCCATCATTCCCTCACTCCTGCCTATCAGGGGAAATGATCGGATGGTCTCCGCCACTACCGACAGATCCGGCGAGCGGCGAAGATGACCGTGACACGGCGGGAGGGGAGCACCTCTCCTGCCGCCGATAAAAGTGATCTTGCTGCGAATCCGCCACAGAGATCACGTTTGTCTTAAGGCGGACCACTCGCCGTTGAAGAAGGTACCGGGGTTATGGCAGCTATCTGCTACCATAACAATGGCATTTAACGTCAAAGTATCTACGTAAATACACGGTGGGCAGTCTGGAAGTGATTATGTAAAAATTGCACAAGTTACTGTCTATATTTCTTTATATTTAAATGTTTCTCTTTTTTGTGATTCATCACTATATGGTGGGAAACAATTTCCTTCTTTGACATGGATTAGTGTTGGAGAATCGTCATAATAACTATAGCACCGCATCCTTTGGTATTTTAGAGAAGTGGAAGCAGAAATTCACAGGATTTTTCAGGTGCGATATCAAAAGTAAAAAAACTTCAATAAAACTTCAATATTTATTGGTAAATAATCTAAAATAATGTATCCATATAAAAACATATACAGTCACAACCCAATTTAAATAGTCCTTGAAATTAAAGCGGTATTGAGATGGTAAATCACAACATGTTTCGCCCCTTGGGCTTCTTCAGGGGATGTATTGTCCACTAAGGGGTCATGATACCCACAGGTGAAAAAGCTTGAATATATGATTTCAACTAATCAAGAGATGTTCCCACTGGTGTCAGCCCAGGAGATACTGTAAGTGGCCACAGGAGGCATAAAAAGACCAAAACAATCTACTATAACTAATGACCACACAGGGGCATAGATTCCTCACAGAAGGATATACTGTCAGCATGCAGGCAACTATTGAGTCTGCAGAGCATTCCTGCCCATGTGGCTCCAGCAAGGGGCACATCTCTTGATTAGTTCAAATCATACAGTATAATCAAGCTGGAGGAAACATGTCAGGATTTACCTTCTCAATACTGCTTTGAATTTACCACTTAAAGACCGGCTCACGCATATATACGTCGGCAGAATGGCACGGCTGGGCAAAGTGACGTATAATTACGTCACTTTGAATTTCCCGCCGTGCTGGTGCCCCTGCCGCGATCTCCGTGACTCAATGTCCGCTGGTGTCCCACGATCGGGTCACAGAGCTGCAGAACAGGGAGAGGCCAGTGTAAACAAGGCATCTCCCCATTCTGTCTAGTGACACTGATACTGATCATCTGCTCCCTCTCATCGGGAGCAGCGATCAGTGACGTGTCACAGTAAGCCACGCCCCCTAACAGTTAGAATCACTCCCTAGGACACACTTAACCCTTCCTAGCCCCCTAGTTGTTTACCCCTTCACTGCCAGTCACATTTATACAGTAATCAGTGCATTTTTATAGCACTGATCTCTGTATAAATGTGAATGATCCCAAAATAGTGTCAATAGCATCCGATATGTCTGTCATAATGTCGCAGTCATGATGAAAATCGCTGATCGCCGCCATTACTAGTAAAAACAAAATATTAATACAAATGCCATAAAATTATCCCCTATGTTGGAGACACTATTAGCCAGATTCAGGTACACGTGCCTACAGTATCTTTAGGCGGGCGTGGCGCATCTCATATACGCTACGCCGCCGTAAGTTAGAGAGGCAAGTACAGTATTCACAAAGAACTTGCGTCCTAAGTTACGGTGGCGTAGTGTAAATGGGCCGGCGTAAGCGCGCGTAATTCAAAGTAGGCTGTAGCGGGCATGTTGTATGCTAATGAATTGTGACCTCACATAAATGACCTGCCTAACGAACAGCACATGCGCCGTCCGTGAACTTATCCCAGTGCGTATGCTCAAAATCACGTCGCAAATAGTCAATGCTTTCGACGTGAACGTAACCTACGCCCAGCCCCATTCTGAATCGGCTTACGCAAACAACGTAAACGACGTGAAATTCGACGGCTGTCCCGACGTCCATACTTAACATTGGCTGCGCCATCTTTTTGGTGGTTTATCTTTACGCCTGAAAACGCCTAACGTATATGGCCTATCTTACTGCGACGGGCATGCGTACGTTCGTGAATAGGCGTATCTTGCTCATTTGCATATTCTCAGCGTAATTCGCCGTACATGCTCCTAGCGGACAGCGTAAATATGCAGCTAAGATACAACGGCGTAGGAGACTTACGCCGGTCGTATCTTAGCAACAGAGAAGCGTATCTCAATTTGAGCATACGCTTAAAGATACGACGGCGCAGATTCGGACTTACGACGACGTATCTACTGATACGTCGTCGTAAGTTTTTATGAATCTGCCTATATATCTTTTGCGCAAACCAATCAATAAACGCTTATTGCGATTTTTTTACCAAAAATATGTAGAAGAATATGTATCGGCCTAAACTGAGGAAAAATATAGTTTTTATATATATTTTTGGGGGATATTTATTATAGCAAAAAGTAAAAAATATATTATTTTTTTTCAAAATTGTCGCTCTATTTTTGTTTATAGCGCATTAATAAAAACTGCAGAGGTGATCAAATACCACCAAAAGAAAGCTCTATTTGTGGGAAAAAAAGGACTTCCATTTTGTTTTCGGAGCCACGTCGCACGACCGCGCAATTGTCAGTTAAAAATGACGCAGTGCCGAAATGCAAAAAGTGGCCCGGTCATTTGGCAGCCAAATGGTCCGGGCTGAAGTGGTTAAGGACCATTTGAAATGGGTATATGTTTTTGTATAGATACATTAGTATTTCTTATTTATTAATAAATATAGACGTTTTGTTACTTTTGATATCATACAGTACCTGAAAAGTCCTTCTTTCCGCACATCTGCACTGATTACATCATAGGTGATCATGAGACTTGAACATAGAAAATGTATGAATAAGTACACGATTAGGGCCCGGATTCAGAAAGGACTTACGACGGCGTATCTCCAGATACGCCATCGTAGTGTGCAAATGTGCGCTGTCGCATCTATGCGCTTATTCAGGAACTGAGATACGCCTGAATTTTGCAAGATACGACAGAGGTAAGTCTCCTTACGCCGTCGTATCTTGGGTGCATATTTACGCTGGCCGCAAGGGGCGCTTCCGTAGATTTATGCGTCGAATATGCAAATAACCTAGATACGCCGATTCACGAACGTACTTGCGCCCGTCGGATTTAGCTACGGCGTTTACGTAAGGCTTACGTCCGGCGTAAGTTTACCCCTCATAAAGCAGGTGTAAGTCATGTTAAGGTATGGAAGTCGGAAATGTCGGAACAGCGTCGTATTTTACGTCATTTGCGTAAGTCGTACGTGAATGGGGCTGGGCGTAGGTTACGTTCACGTCGAAAGCATTGAGCCGACGTATCTTAGGGAGTATTTGCGACGTGATTCTGAGCATGCGCGCGAATGCGCCGTTCGATCGGCCATGCATTTACATGGGGTCACGCTTCATTATAATACAACATGCCCACTGCCTTGCTACTTTGAATTACGCAGGCTTACACCGGCCCGTTTACGTTACGCCGGCGTACATATGGGAGCAAGTGCTTTGTGAATACAGTACTTGCCTCTCTACGTTACGTCGGCGTAGCGCATATGAGATGCACTACGCCCGCTCAAAGATACGACAATGTATCTGAATCGCGGCCCCGGAGTTTATCTTTAGTGTATACACTGTGAGTGTGGATGGGGGGGCACAATATGTATTAGTATAGTCAGTGACCCTTGGTTGAGATAATTTTTTTATGATATATTTATTTTAAAGATGAGGGTGCTTGGAACATGCACATTAGCCATACTACTGCTTTTATATATTAATGCATTTATATACTAGGACTCATAGTCTTGGTTATGAATTTATTACTGTTACTATTTCTAGGTCTGAAAAGCCTATGACAACCATTTGTACTGCACAACTAAATAACTTTAAATACAGTTTCTGTTGATAAATACCAGCAGTACTGAATAGTTAGTATTTGTTAGTAGGGATGAGCTTTATGTTCAGGTCGAACATGAGTTTGACTCGAACATTGGCTGTTCAGCTGTTCGCCGAACAGCGAACAATTTGTGGTGTTCACGGTTAGTATGCAAGTTATTGTCATAAAAAGTGTTTGGGGACCTGGGTCCTGCTCCAGGGAACATGTATCAATGCAAAAACAGTTTTAAAAACTGACATTTTTTCGGGAGCAGTGATTTTAATAATGCTTAAAGGGAAACAATAAAAGTGAAATATTCCTTTAAATGTCGTAATTGGGGGTGTCTATAGTATGCCTGTAAAGTGGCGCATGTTTCGCGTGTTTATAACAATCTCTGCACAAAATTATATTTCTAAAGGAAAAAAAGTCATTTAAAACTACTCTCAGCTATAATGATTTGTCGGGTCCCGGAAATACAGATAAAAGTAATTGAAAAAAAAATATGTGGGGGTCCCCCCAAATTCCATTTCCAGGCCTTTCAGGTCTGGTATGGATATTAAGGGGAACCCTGCTCCAAATAAAAAAAATGACGTGGGATTCCCCCCAAAAATCCATACCAGACCAGTCAGGTCTGGTATGGATTTTAAGGGGAACTCCACGCCAAATTATAAAAAAAAATGGCATGGGGTTCCCCCCAAAAATCCTCACCAGACTCTTATCCGAGCATGCAACCTGGCAGGCTGCAGGAAAAGAGGGGGGATGAGAGAGTGCCCCCCTCCTGAACGGTACCAGGTCACATGCCCTCAACATGGGGAGGATGTCCCCATGTTGATGGGGACAAGGGCCTCATCCCCACAAGCCTTTATTAAAAATGAAAAGAAACCTCTGTTGCGTCAGAGGGGGGCGTGGTCACCCGTACGCGTCACTGAGTAACCCCAGAGATTCCCCTTGCATCTCTGGCCCTACTCTCAGCTATATAAGGGCTGCCAGGCTGGCGGCGCTTCATTCGTTCGGTGCCTCCGGTGGAGGCAGGATTGTGTGCCTCGTAGCTTTGCTGGAGATCATCGCTGGAGATCATCGCTGGAGATCATCGCTGGAGATCAAAAATAGATTACATCGCTGGAGATCGAGAATGGATTACATCACTGGAATCTTTTTTTTATTTTTAATTTTTATATTTTTAATAAAGGACTTTTCCCAAGCCGTCTCCTGTTGTTTTTAACATTTTGACACTTTATTTTGTGAAATGGTAGGGGTACAACGTACCCCTTACCAATTCACATAGGGGGGGCAGGATCTGGGGGTCCCCTTTGTTAAAGGGGGCTTCCAGATTCCGATAAGCCCCCCGCCCACAGACCCCCACAACCACCGGGCAAGGGTTGTGGGGATGAGGCCCTTGTCCCAATCAACATGGGGACATCCTCCCCGTGTTGAGGGCATGTGGCCTGGTACGGTTCAGTAGGGGGGCGCTCTCTCGTCCCCCCTCTTTTCCTGTGGCCTGCCAGGTTGCGTGCTCAGATAAGGGTCTGGTATGGATTTTTGGGGGGAACCCCAAGCCATTTTTTTTATTTGGTACAGGGTTCCCCTTAATATCCATACCAGACCTGAAGGGCCTGGTAATGGAATTTGGGGGGGCCCCCACATATTTTTTTTCAATGACTTTCAATTACTTTTATCTGTATTGCTGGGACCCGACAATTCCTTTAGAAATGTCATTTTGTGCAGACTGCAGAGACTGTTATAAACACGAGAAACGTGTGCTAATTTACAGGCATACTATAGACACCCCTCAGGTATGAAATTTAAAGGAATATATTTAACTTTTATTGTTTTACTTTAAGCATTATTAAAATCACTGCTCCCGAAAAAAACACACGTTTTTAAAACTTTTTTTGGAATTGATACATGTCTCCTGGGGCAGGACGCAGGTCCCCAAACACTTTTTATCACAATAACTTGCATATTAACCTTTAAAATGAGCACTTTTGATTTTTCATGTTCGTGTCCCATAGACTTTAACGGTGTTCGCGTGTTCGAACACATTTTTTGCCCGTTCGCATGTTCTGCTGCTACCCGAATCGGGGGTGTTCGGCTCATCCCCATTTGTTAGTCACACAGTTAGACAAAGGGGCATAAATTAAAAAAAAAAATTGTATTGCTTGCCACTATCCTGAATGAGGAATAAACAACTTAATTTTGTATTTGTGCTAGAAGTGATAGCATGTAAATACCATCTGTTTTTTAAGTCATTCTGTGCTTTCCATTGCCATTTATAATAAAATGTACAATGTGTTTATTTTTACAGATATCTTTCTTAATTTCCTTTTACATGTATTAACTCTCAGCAGTACCTACTGCAGACAAACAACTACACTTTTTAGTGCATTTCATGCTGAAATGAACATAGCTTCATCACAATAAAATATCACCACACAATTGTTTTCTATGTGCCCTATTTACTCCATATATAGTCATCGATGTGCAGAAAACACAACTCAATCGACAATGTACTATTAAAAGTGTACAAGTACAGTAATAATAATCCAATCCAATGAATGTTAAAAATCTTATAAGAAAAGTGCATATGAATAATATTTAAGAAATGTCAAAGCGCATGTTTTCAGGTCCGACAGGAGACGTGATTGACAATGGATTTACACCAAGGGACACTATTTTTTTGTTTTTTATTTTTTAATAAAGGATTTGTCAAAAACTGTCTTTTGTGTTTATTACTTTTTGGGTGAATGGGTAGCACTTCCTTCCTTTCTGACCAGCCAGGCTGCATGCCCGGATGAGGGTCTGGTATGGATTTTGGGAGGGACTCCACACCGCTTTTTTTTTTAATTTTGGTGTGGGGTTCCTCTCCCAATCCATACCAGTCCCAAAGGGTCTGGTTTGGACTGGGGGGGGGGGGGGGTGCCACGCCATTTTTTTTCTTTCTTTCTTTTATATCGAGTCATTTTATCCACTTCACCCCCGGAAGGATTTGCCCCCTTAACGACCAGGCTATTTTTTGCGATATGGCACTGCATCTCTTTAACTGACAATTGTGCGACGTTGTACCCAAACAAAATCCTTTTTACCCCACAGAGCTTTCTTTTGGTGATGTTTGATTATCTCTGCTGTTTTTGAAAAAAACATCAATATTTTTTACAGACACTTTTGACCCATTTTTGGGATCATTGACACTTATACAGCGATCAGAGCTAAAAATAGCCACTGATTACTGTATAAATGTCGCTTGCAGGGAAGGGGTTAACACTAGGGATGATCAAGGGGTTAAGTGTGTCCTAGGGAGGTGTTTCTAACTGTGGGGGAAATGTAGTGACTGAGAGTAGAGAGACATTGCTGTTTCTATTCACTAGAAACAGCAGATCTCTCTCCTCTCCCTGTTTACTTTGACAGATCCCCGTTGCAGTCGCCGGGCACGTGCATCAGCTCCTACATCACATGACGTGCGCGCCTGCTAAGGCTATTTAAAGGAGGGGGGATGGGGAGTTACCCAGGGGGGATTTTGTTTTCCTTTTTTGTTTTTTTTGTTTCTGTTTGTGTGTGTTGGCCCTGCGTGGCCACTACTGTGGTGGGTATGTTGCCTGCCTGTGTGTGCTGTTTTTATGTGCAAAAAAAGAATAAAAAGAATTTATAAAAAAAAAAAGGCTATTTAAAGGGCCGACATACAGCTAAGTCGATTTGCCCAGGAGAGACAACCTGCTGCAGTATAATGATGGCGACAGGTCGGCTAGTGGTTATATGGGATTTCACTCATTTTTTTTTCCTTTAGAAATTAATTTTTTTCTGAACCATGTTTTATGCATGCTACAGATGCGTCACTTTACAAGCACAGTAAGGGGACCGCCCAGACACTATATTTAAGGGAATTTTTCATCTTTATTGCTGCACGATAAGCATAATTATAATCACTACTCCTGAAAAAAAATGATTGTTTTGATTTTTTTTTTATTGATACAGTTCTCAGATCCCCCATACCCATTTTATGGCCAATTACTTGCATATAAACCTTCAAATAGGCATTTTCTTATTTTTCCTGCTCAGCTTCCATAAGCTTCAACAGGGTTTGCTGTTCAGGTTAGAATATTTCCCCTGTTCAGGAGTTCTTCTGCAAACCGAACAGGGGGGTGTTTGGCCCATCCCTAATCCTCGGACCGAGAAGACAGAAATAAACATCTCAGAAAACTAACAGACTCCTTTCAAGAACAAAACCATCAATACAAACATTGACACAGCACAAAAAGAAAATCTCTTCCAATACCTCCTGAAGAGATTATCTTAAATACTAGGCAATACTGGGCATTTTCACCCCCTTCCTGCCCAGGCCAATTTTCAGCTTTCAGCACTGTCATGCTATGCAGATAAACAGTAGGAATTTGTTCACCAGCCCACCCAGGATGAGATTGGACAATGAAGAAGCAGAAGCACTTTGATAAGGTCTTCTCTTTGCTCCTCCTTCTTGCAGGCAATTCTTTAGCCTTGATTTACTCTGTTAATCCTCTATTTCACAGAGAATAATACAGGGTTGATTTAATTATGTTTTCAGGTGCTTTTATTCAGCCATCAAATTAGTCAACACGTGTCTCTGCCTCAAAGCACTATCCCATGGTTCCACAACCCTGTACCATCCCTTTTGGCGATAACAGAACCAAATATAATTTTATGGTGCTGAGTAATTTGTATGGAATGTGTTCATAATAACAAGAAAATCAGTAAAATAGATCCCCTGCAGCCAGCAACAATAGATCTCCCCAGGAACAATAGATCTACTCCAGCAACAATAGACCCCCAACCGATCTTCCCAAAGCCAGCATTAGTAGACCCCTCCTTCCACAGTAGATCCCCCGAGCAGCGATTGACCGTCCAACAACAATAGATTGACCGCCAGCAACAAAAGATCTCCAGCAGCCAGCATCAAAAGACCCTACAGCACACCCCATCAACCTTTGCCATTACATACATTCAGTTCCACTGAGTTCCTGCTGAAAATAAGCCCTGCTGTTAATAGTTCATGTTGAAACATTATTATGTTTTTTTATTAAATGATTATTGGCATTGAGAAGTTGTTTATTATATTTGTTTATCTTTGATTATACAGGCAATAATACCAATTAAATCATGTATTCTTATTTTTAATACCAAATATGTTTTTTAAAGGATTAAAATACCCATTTTTTAAAGTATGGATCCTTAGTTCAATTTTTCCACTCTGTCCATTTGTGGGCAAAGATAATAGAATCTTCTATTTATCAAAGTGGCGTTGTTTTTTTTTTTACAGATTTCATTAATAAGAAGGCTAGTCCATAAGGGGGCTTTTTGTTTTTGCCCATTCTCATAAAATCCGCTGTGCCTGAAACTAATTTTTTCCATAACTCTAAAACAAAGCTCTACACACAAGCGGAACGGAAATCGTGTGTTGTAATCTCATCTGATGTACATTTTAAATAAAAGAAACAAAGAACATTCTTCCATAACCTCTTTATGAGGGAATGATAAACTGATGTCCCAAGGACATGGTCCACAGCACAGTTATATTTAATGCAACTTAGCCTTTGCAGCGATACTAAAAATATACCTTGTGTACTGTGGCTGCAGCTTTCTTTTTACCAAAATGATTCAGAAACTGTAATACATAACTATTTGTTTAACTTTTTATTTTCACTGAGCTATTTGTATTACTAAATCAGTTTTAAAACAACAGAGTGAAATAGATCACAATACCCAAATTAAAGCATTTTAGATACTTTGCTGACAAATTACAGGTAATGCTTTATCAAAACCTATAATAATCAATCAGAAATTAGCATTCATTCCATTGAAGCTGAAGTTTGATCTTTTTAGATTTTGCCTTAGCTGCTTCTTCCTTCTCACCAATTTATTTTATATCTTATTCCACACCCAGTGAGGATATCACTGGGTCTAAAATAAGGTGTGTAATACAATGGAAAGGTTTTATTTAACGTCTTTGTTGCTCTATTCAATGCCGAAAGATCATGGCTGGTGTGAAAGGCCATCAGGGTGCTGTGCTTCTTAAAATAAAAATAAGAAAATCACAGCAATCTGCCTCAGTGCTGATAAATACAAAAAAATATTATATGTTTTGTTTTAATGACAATATTAAGTATTTATATGCTAATATTAGTCAATTTCTGTGCAGGAGAGCAGCCTGTACAACTGCGTAAGACTTAAGCCTCGTACACACGATCGGATATCTGATGGAATCTAATCCGATTCATTTTTTCGACGGATATCCGATGAAGCTGACTTTCATCAGTCTTGCCTACACACCATCAGTCAAAAATCCGATCGTGTCCAAACACGGTGACGTACAACACTACTAAGACCTGAAAAAAATAAAGTTTAATGCTTGCGTCGACTTGATTCTGAGCATGCGTGGATTTTTGACCGATGGAGTTCCATACAGACAATCTGATTTTTCTATCGTTTTTGTATCCATAGGAAAAAATTAAAACATGTTCTATTTTTTTTCACCAATGGAAATCAAACCGATGGGGCCCACACACAATCGGTTTGTCCATTGGTCTGTTTATATCAGACAAACCGATCGTGTGTACAGGGCTAAAAGGTAAGGCTGGAGGTTAGCTTTACCAAACATAAAACTGATCTATGATTTGTTACTATAAGTAAAAATGGTGGTAAATAGGGATGAGCCGAACACCCCCCTGTTCGGTTCGCACCAGAACTTGCGAACACACCAAATGTTCGTGTGAACTTTAGAACTCTATTGAAGTCTATGGGACTCGAACGTTTGAAATCTAAAGTGCTAATTTTAAAGGCTAATATGCAAGTTATTGTCCTAAAAATTAGGACATGTATCAATGCAAAAAAAGTTTTAAAAACGGCTGTTTTTTCGGGAGCAGTGATTTTAATAATGCTAAAAGTGAAACAATGAAAGTGAAATATTCCTTTAAATTTCGTACCTAGGGGGGGGGGGGTGTAAAGTTAGCATGTGAAATATCACATGTTTCCCGTACTTAGAACTGTCCCTGTACAAAGTGTAATTTCTGAAAGAAAAAAAGACATTTAAAACTGACTCGCGGCTATAATGAATTGTCAGCTCTGGCAATTCAGAGCAAATTCATTCATAAAAAAATAAAAAATAGCGTGGGGGTCCCCCCAAATTCAATTACCAGGCCCTTCAGGTTTGGAATAGATATTAAAGGGAACCCCGCCGTCAATTAAAAAAAAATTATGTGGTGTTCCCCCCAAATATCCATTCCAGACCCTTCAGGTCTGGTGTGGATTTTAACCACTTAAGCCCCGGACCAAAATGCTGCCTAAAGACCCAAGGGGTTTTTACAGTTCGGGACTGCGTCACTTTAACAGACAATTGCGCGGTCGTGCGACGTGGCTCCCAAACAAAATTGGCATCTTTTTTTCCCCACAAATAGAGCTTTCTTTTGGTGGTATTTGATCACCTCTGCGGTTTTTATTTTTTGCGCTATAAACAAAAATAGAGCGACAATTTTGAAAAAAATGCAATATTTTTTAATTTTTGCTATAATAAATATCCCCAAAAACATATATAACATTTTTTTTTTCCCTCAGTTTAGGCCGATACGTATTCTTCTACCTATTTTTGGTAAAAAAAATCGCAATAATCGTTTATCGGTTGGTTTGCGCAAAATTTATAGTGTTTACAAAATAGGGGATAGTTTTTTTGCATTTTTATTTTTTTTTATTTTTTTACTACTAATGGCGGCGATCAGCGATTTTTTTCGTGACTGTAACATTATGGCGGACACTTCGGACAATTTTGACACATTTTTGGGACAATTGTCATTTTCACAGCAAAAAATGCATTTAAATTGCATTCTTTATTGTGAAAATGACAGTTGCAGTTTGGGAGTTAAACACAGGGGGCGCTGTAACATTTAGGGATCACTGTGTATGTGTTTACTAGTGTAGGGGGGTGTGGCTGTAGGAATGACATCATCAATCGTGTCTTCCCTATAAAGGGAATGACGCGATCGATGCGCCGACACAGTGAAGCACGGGGAAGCCGTGTTTACACACGGCTCTCCCCGTTCTTCAGCTCCGGGGAGCGATCGCGACGGAGCGGCTATAAACGAATAGCCGCGCCGTCGTCCCGGATCGCTCCTGAAGCCACGGGGACCGCCGCATGTACGGGGGGGGTCCCGATCGGACCCCCGACCCACGTCAAGCAGAGGACGTATATATACGTGGATGTGCCTGCCTGTGCCATTCTGCTGACGTATATGTACATGAGGCTGTCCTTAAGTGGTTAAGGGGAACTCCACCCAAAAAAATAAATAAAAAAATGCCGTGGAGTTCCCCCAAAAATCCACACCAGACCCCTTATCCAAGCATGTTAACCTGACTGGC
Organism: Rana temporaria; assembly: GCF_905171775.1. Lineage (NCBI taxonomy): Eukaryota > Metazoa > Chordata > Amphibia > Anura > Ranidae > Rana > Rana temporaria. The sequence continues at coordinate 418,444,208 of NC_053489.1, forward strand.
CGCAGAAAAGAGGGGGGGACAGAGTGCGCCCCCCCTCTCCTGAACCGTACCAGGCCACATGCCCTCAACATGGGCAGGATGTCCCCATGTTGATGGGGACAAGGGCCTCATCCCCACAACCCTTGCCCGGTGGTTGTGGGGGTCTGCGTGTGGGGGGCTTATCAGAATCTGAAAGACCCCTTTAACGAAGGGGACCCCCAGATCCTGCCCCCCTATGTAAATTGGTAATGGGGTACATTGTACCCCTACCATTTCACGAAGGAAGTGTAAATAGTTGTAAAAAACACACACACACCGTAGAAAAAAGTCCTTTATTAAGGACCCAGGTCCCCAAACACTTTTTAGGACAATAACTTGCATATTAGCCTTTAAAATGAGCAATTAGCAGATTGCTCCCATAGACTTTAACAGGGTGTTCTGTGGCTTTTCGAATTTGCCGCGAACACTCCAAATTGTTCATTGTTCGCCGAACAGGTGAACAGGCAATGTTCGAGTCGAACATGAGTTTGACTCGAACTCGAAGCTCATCCCTAGTGGTAAAGGCAAAAAGGTTTTTAAACTAATGCATTTTCTGCATTAGGGTGATAAAAACGTTATCTGCTTTTACATCTCCCCTGTCCCAAAAACTTACCTGACATCACTCGATCCAGTGCTATCCTCACCATTATCCTCCAGTGGGAGAGGCCTCCCCGCCGCTCTCCGGTGTCCTCCGACGATTACTGGAGCCGTCAGCAGCGGCGGAGGAGATCGGATGCTGTCCCTGCCTGGGTATGGAGATGAGTGAGGGGAAGATGGTCCCCATACATCTCCATATTATTGCAGGGCGAAAGCGATGTCAAAACGTCACTTCCGCCCACAGGGACATTTTTTTTGTCTTTTTTTAAATGACATAAAAAATATCTATATTTTTTTTATTGCATTTGACCCCAGATCTCATAGTTAAGAGCACCTGTAATGTTTTTTTCTATTACAAGAGATGTTTACATTCCTTGTAATAGGAATAAAAAAAAAACAGTGTCAAAATAAATATAATTAAAGTAAAATAAATATGTTTTTTTTTTTTTCTTTTAAAGTGCCCCATCCCGACGAGCTCATGCGCAGAAGCGAAAACATACATGAGCAGCACACGCATATGAAAACGATGTTCAAACCACACATGTGAGGTATCAGAGCAATCAAATGGCGCCACCCTTTGGGCTGATTATGCAAATTTTCCTTCTCATAACTTGCTTCTGCGCATGCGCGTTTTTTCCCCCGTCACACGACCGTTTTTCACGACAAGAAAAACGACAAGAAAAAATAAAGCAGGTTCTAAATTCTCATAGAGAAAAATGCTCTGGAGCCTATACACGATCGTTTTTAATGATCAATTAAACAAATTGCATTTTTCTCGTCATGAAAAACGGTCGTGTGTACGCGGCATTAGTTACAAAATTATTGTAGAAGTAAATTGTAAATGTGTTCTTTATAATGGTGATAATACAACAGTATTCTTAACAGCAGGTATACAAAATGTGTTTACAGTAAAAAAAAGAAAAAAAAGAAGATGTTACAAACCTCCATTCTCTTTATGCCTCCAACACCCCGACCACCATAATAACTAGCATCAACTGTGGGCCATTTCTTGTTTGGTGTAGGTGACTCTGGTTCCTATGTACATAAAAACATAGACAGTTGATTTTCACAAATCTTCAAATATTTCTTCAAAAGATATTCAAAATCTTTATCAAGGTATCATACACATTAAAAATAAGTATTTTTTTATGTATTTAATTTTAATAGCACAAATCACCTTTTCTATTTTAGTTTTTGCTTACAAAATAATTATATTTTTTGTATGATAGACTCCCAGGGGTATTGAACTTCTGGCTGGTATTTTCTTTACCTTAAGCCCATTGTGCATTAATTCCATATTTCTCATGAACTCGTGCCTCACAAGCAAAGGAATACAGACAAGAAGAGATGTTATTGAATCTTTAGTGGTGCCTAACACAGCTAATGTATAACTCTAAACAGGTTTACTGGCAACACAAGAAAACAATTTGATCAGACCCAATGCATAGCTCCCAACTGTCCCTGATTTTTAAGGTCTGTCCCTGATTTGAAATAAAGTCCCTCTGTCCCTCTTTTCTGCTCATTTGTCCCTCATGTTGGTCTCATCTATATAGTTGTGTATGAAATACACTTTCCATATTTTTAAATAGTGTTTCCCAGTGCTAAATCTTTCATCCAATTTCTAAATTACTGCATTTGTAAATGTCAAAAGCCAGTATGAAGGAATGGTAGTGGTAAAAAAAAAAAAAAAAAAACACTTATGGGTTTAACTGATCTTTTTATATAATTGTCCTTTAACCACTTCAGCCCCAGAAGGTTTCACCAGGCAATTTTTTTGCATTATGGCACTGCGTTGCTTTAACTGACGATTGCGCGATCGTGCAATGCTGTACTCAAACACAATTTATGTCTTTTTTTCCCCCAACAAATAGAGCTTTTTTTGTGTGGTATTTGATCACCTCAGTGGTTTTTATTTTTTATTAAATAAAAAAAGACCAACAATTTTGAAAAAATATATATATTTTTTACTTTCTGCCGTAAAACATATTCAATAAACAATGTATACAATTACATTTCTTTGTCAATTTAGGCCAATATGTATTCTGCTACATTTTGTGGTAAAAGAAATTGCGTCTACAAACAATGTGATATTTTTATGGCATTTTTATTTTAACTAGTATTGGCAGCAATCAGCGATTTTTAGTGGGACTGCGACATTGCATCGGACATCAACTGACACTTTTTGTTTGAACTTGAATAATGCGTAAAAAACTTGAGTGGGAATGCATGTTTTCTCTACACTTAGGTGTGCATGCATTGTGCTTGGAAGGAGAGTTTTTAGGCAGCAAGGACAACCTGGGAGGAGAAGAGATGGCTTAAAAACCCACTGATCTCATCAAAGTTGCATAGAAAGAACTTCTTATTTAACACTTATGTGACTTTTGTGAGTTAACATAGGGGTCTATGGGGCTGAAATCACACTGGAGTCGCACCAAAGTAGTGCAGGAACTTTTTCCAAAATCGCACTCTGCTGAGTTTTGGTGATTATTGATTGATTGGGAAGGGCTCCATTAAAAAATGTACTATTACATTTTCAATTCAAGTAATTAGGTTCATTAGGATTTGATAAGAATAAGTAAGAAGAATTGACTAAGAATAAAAACCTAATGTACCTCTTCAACTGGTGCTGGTGGTGGAGGTGGAGGAGGATCCTTAATAACCTAGAAAAAGTAAACAGAAACATGAATACAAACAAAATTTTCCAAAATTCAACATGCCTAGAAAGTTGCATTTAATCGGCTCCAAACTGCATCCCAACTGACAGGTATGGTGAAATTTAGCAGTTTAGTTTTTGTGAAGCAATATCAAAGATATGATAGCAAAGAAATATCCTAAATAGCACATATAACAGGCCCCAAGTTATTGTTATATATGAAGAGTTATGCTGGCCATACACTCCACGAAAAATCGTCCGAACAAACTTTTGAAAAATGAACGTTCGGTCGTGAGCGCAAACGATGTAATGACCGATAAATCGTTCAGTGGACATAAATAAAAATTTTTTTTTTTTTTTTTTTTTACATATACCCAGTGCAGAAAGTTCGGACGGGAAACACATTAACCTTCCGATTTATCGTTTGTTCGGCAGAAAATTTCCAAATGTGTCCTTCGTTTTTTTCGGCTCAAAAACGTCCCAACGATTATCGATTTTGTGCCCATTAACTGTTCGAAAAACGAAAGAACTGTCTGAACGACCAAATATCTGCCGAATTTTCGTATAGTGTATGGCCAGCATTAGATGCAGATGATTCAGTGTTCAGCACAGTAGCTTGACTAATTTAGTCAAGATCTAAGAACTGGTTTATAATACCTAATATTTAATTACAATATGATTTGTTAATTTATATTTTTAAAGAAAAAACTATACAAAAATGATGCAAAAATTAGATATGCTTGTTGCTTCCAAACCCATTAATATTTGAGCAACACAGCTGTTCAAAAGAAAGAGGCACGCTGTAATACTGTACTGTAATACAGGTCAATGTAACAATCTTCACACTGTAGAAAGAATGGCCATTGGTGATATTTTCAAATAACATGCCTAGCATCCATTAACAAGACAGGTTGATTTACAGTAGATTTACTAAAACTAGAGAGTGCAAAATCTGGTGCAGCTCTGCATAAAAACCAATCAGCTTCCAGGTTTTTGTCAAAGCTTAGTTGAACAAGCTGAAGTTAGAAGCTGATTGGCTATCATGCACAGATTTTCCACTCTTCGGGTTTTAGTAAATCTTCCCCAATGTATTGTAGCACCGAAAGAGGAGATCCTGATGTCCCCCCTTCCCCAAGCTCAGGCTCATCGGGGAAAGGTGCTGCATGTCTCCTAAAGGGGTTGTAAAGGTACATTTTTTTTCCCTAAATAGCTTCCTTTACCTTAGTGCAGTCCTCCTTCACTTACCTCATCCTTCGATTTTGCTTTTAAATGTCCTTGTTTCTTCTGAGAAATCCTCACTTCCTGTTCTTCTGTCTGTAACTCCACACAGTAATGCAAGGCTTTCTCCCTGGTGTGGAGTGTCATGCTCGCCCCCTCCCTTGGACTACAGGAGAGTCAGGACACCCACTAACACACAGCTCCTTTCTCTATCTGCAACGTAGAGAGCATCCTGACTCTCCTGTAGTCCAAGGGAGGGGGCAAGCATGATACTCCACACCAGGGAAAAAGCCCTGCATACAAACAGAAGAGCAGGAAGTGAGGATTTCTCAGAAGAAATAAGGACATTTAAAAGCAAAGGATGAGGTAAGTGAAGGAGGACTGCACTAGGGTAAAGGAAGCTATTTAGGGAAAATAAATTGTACCTTTACAACCCCTTTAATGTGTGGTAATACCACGCCTCTGGTAAGAGCACACATACAGAAGCTGGTCTGGCATGGGTTGAATAAATGACAGACACTGTCAGAGTTGTATGGTCCTTAGAAAGCAGGACATGGAACAGAGATTTTCTGCAGCAGGTGTAGGGTGCCAAGACAGACATTGGGCATGTATTTTTTCCCAGATTTGTCCTGTTTATAATATGTAATCTTTGGTAAAAAAAACACAATTACCAGTATTTATAAATAAAAAGAAGACATTTTGTTTAATTGTGTGTATTTTGTATGTAGAAATCTAAAGGAACAAATGCTACATATAAACAAAATAAAAATGAAAATCATGGGTTTTCTGGAACTGAATTTTTGTGTAGATCAAAGAATATGTGCTAACCAAGAACATTGTAAGGATATAATTACAGTGTTTTTGTAAATGAAGTCTGCAACAGCTGTTTTGAAGCCTTCGTTCATTCAGTCACTGTGAGATACAGCAGGGCCGTGCACAGCAAGTTACACTGGGAAAGCTGCTAGATTTATCTATTGAAGAACAGTTAAGAACAGTATCTATATTTCTATGTGTTCTCCACTTTAACAGTAATTCCTATTTCTAACAAACGTGCATTCTGTTTTAGCTAGTGGTAGCTTGCTTTAAATATACATACAGTATGTTAGAAAGAAATAAGCAAGACTGCAATTTTAAAAATACAGGAAGATGATGAAACAGTAGATAATTACAACATGATTTCATTTCCTTGTTTTAAACATTGAAAACATTTAAAACAATAACCGCAGCTTATGTATGCATTACCGGTAGATTTTTGTTTATGAGTGCTTTTAGAGACAAATGATGATTGCTTTGATGTTGATTTATTTGCCCGGCTTGAATAACAAATTAAAAATTGCATTCATGATAATCTGGCTACACTTAAGATATCTAAATGCAAACGCTGTGCATCAAAAAAGTACATACCCTCTACAAGAGATTATAAAAGCTACAAATGTTAAAACTATTAGCACTAGTCTGCAAGACAATATTTTGGAAATGCAACCATCAGCAGTAGGCTAAAACACATTCAATTATAGATTAAATGGAATATTGTTTTATATCTAAAAGAAATGTAATATTTTTTGCAGTGGATTAAAATATAACAGATGAAAGACTATAATGGACTACGAACCACCAATTTCATTTGTAGCCCATTTCTAAAATATTTTAGTAGGAATGGACCAGGTAATGCTTTACTGTTAAGCTGTTAACTGCTACAACCATCTCTTCTAAAACATAAAGGCAATGATTTTAGGGAATTTGTAAACATCTGGCTCATCACTTGTGTTCAAGACACCATATGCAGGACAATTTTTATTTACTGTCTTTTTATTGTCTCTTTCCTGGCACCATCATGATTGCAATGATAATGGTTTATCTTTTTATGCCGGAAAGAAAAACAAATAATATTTTAGTGTATATTTATTTACATTTACTACTTACCACTTTGCAGCAGAGGGGCCAAAACCACCAAAATAACGCAAGAGCAATAAGGAGCAATATTATCAGTATTGCAATAACAGCAGCCAAACCACTGGCCTGTAAATAGATAAAATAATAGTTAAAAATATAGTCATACAATAAATTCCAGTGTTAACTAGCTAAACACTTAGATCACTAGTCAAAGATAAATGACCTATGTGCCAAAAAAATAAATAAAAAAAGATTACAATGATGACTAGAACAGCTGTTAAATATAATGATGTGTTTTAAATATTTTCATATTATGACTAAAGCATAACTAAACCCAAGATAAATATGTATCATATTGTAGCATACCAGTCCTTAGATGTGGTGGCTGCATTAGGCTTCTTTTTTAGGTAAGGTATATTTACCAGGGACATGCAGTCAGGGGAGGCAGGTGAGGAAGATCCATTAACATAATTTTTTTAGCAATTTGGAAGGGAAGGTAGCCTAAGTCCTACCCCACCACTGGCAATTTGAGGCTTCTACAACCTATGGTTCCAGAGATATGGGGCTCCTTGTACAGCCTGTAGCTACATACAGAGTGGTCTGTTTAAATACAAACTGGCAAACTGTTTGCAGCAGACTGAGAGGTTGAGCTCACAGTCCCTCTTCTCACTTCTTGTCAGAGGCACTGAGCTCAATGGTCAGCTTGAAGTATTGGGCCAATGGAAAAGTACTATTAGCCCCAGCTGCCCAATAATTAAAAAAATATATATTTGGGGAAATATGAATATAAAAAAACCCACTACTTGTGTTTTTTTTTGTATACTGTGAAAGATGATGTTACGCCAAGTAAATAATACCTAACATGTTACGCTTTAAAATTGCACACACTTGTGGAATGGCGCCAAACTTCAGTACTTAAAAATCTCCATAGGCGACACTTTAAAATGTTTTACAGATTACATGTTTAGAGTTTCAGAGGAGGTCTAGTGCTAGAATTATTGCTCTCGCTCTAACAATCGCGACGTATGTAATCTGTGTGTATCTGGCTCTGATACTAGTCATTGCCTCACCAGCCACTAACCTCACCGCATGTCTCTGATATTTACAGAATGTACATAAAATACCCATTGCCAGAAATACAGTGATACCCTCCTAAGATATAACAAACAAGTATATGTGGCCACATAGACAGAAATTGTGTTATTTTTGGACTACCAGGTGAAAATACTGAGGAAAAATCGAATGCAGCTACAAAATCTAAATACTGGTAAGCTTTACTATATCACATTTTCTTTTTGTTCCAACAAGTGTCCAAAGTAACATAGCAAATGCGGTCAATTCACAGTTGAAAAACACTAATATCGTAAATGGGTATATTTAGTATATCTTATAAGTTGAATCCCTAACAAGCTGTAGCTTAAAAATGTATTGTTGACATCTGCGGAACTGAGCACACCAATGTACAATTAATCAGTCCATATAAGATTAAAACAGGTGCTTCAAATCCTTGACAATTTTTTAATTGTGCAATCACAATCCAAGAATACCAATGTTAAGCCTGTATGGTGCAGTACTAGTTTGTTGTGTGGCTTGAACATCCAATTATTGTTGATTTCATGGCTCAGTTCTTTTCAATTTAACCACAAAATGTGGATGCAAAAGAACATTTAAAAACAACCTGAAATTAAAACAAATATATAAATTGACCATCTTGAACCCCAAAGGAATTACAGTTGCAGAATTGTTCACTCTGCTCATGGGCTGCTTCTTTTAAAAGTCTCCTTCATTTTGCTATACCATCCATTCCAGCCCATTCCTCCTGGCTATACTTTCCCAGAGCCAATCATTTGGAACTACATCATCAAACACAATGACAATATAAGAAGTGTTACAGAGCTTTATCATTGTATTTGATTGTGCAAATTTTCTTATAGGCCGCGTACACACGGTCGGTCAAAACCGATGAAAACGGACTGAAGGACATTTTCATCGGTCCAAACCAATCGTGTGTGGGCCCCATCGGTCAGTTAACCTTCGGTCAAAAAACTTAGAAGTTGCTTTAAAATTTAACCGATAGACGCCTAACCGATAGGTCAAAACCGATGGTTAGTATACAAAAGCATCGGTTAAAAATCCATGCATGCTCAGAATCAAGTCGACACATGCTTGGAAGAATTGAACTTCGTTTTTTTCAGCACGTCGTTGTGTTTTACGTCACTGCGTTCTGACCCGATCGGTTATTTAACCTATGGTGTGTAGGCACATCAGACCATCAGTCAGCTTCATCGGTTAACCGATGAGAACGGCCTGAAGGACCGTTCTCATCGGTAGGACTGATTGTGTGTACAGGGCTTTAGTGTTCATGTGATGTAAATTTTTATTATAATCAAATCTATAATGCCATGGGTAGTGATCATTTGATTCTGTGTCTTGTTCTCTGCGTATAACACGCAGGCACAGTTTACCCTCTATTTTCAAAAAGTGAGTGTTATACGCCAATAAATACAGTAATCTCAAGCCCAAAAATGTTCTCCATTTTGGATTTGATATGTGAATAAACAAGCCATTCGCATCCTGAAAAAGTACTTAATTTGTGTGTTGTGAGGATGCATACACTTATTGGCCTACAAGCACCTGCTGGGTACCTGTACTGCACCACAAAGGAAAAACAGTAACACATGACCATCAGTGTGGCACACTCACAGCTGGTCACTTGTCTTTTATTTTAGTAGGTAAGAGCATGGAAAAGTTATTGATTGTAATTATCATGAATCCACACTTTCTCAAATGTAGATTAATGTTGTTGGCAGCTGGATCCTGTGATAGCTTTATGAGTACTAACTTAATGCAATAAAAGAAGAATGAACATCTATGAGTGCACTATACTGCTGTTTCCTTCTTATTGCTACTAAATTGTCTGAGTTCAGTGTTTTACTTTCCCTGCCATGCCTTTTATGGCACTACCCCCCCCCCTTCTTACCAGTCAATTTCCATACATAGGCAGCTTATACACTTCTACCAGTTTCTATTACATTTTCTTGCGTGAATATGACATGGGGTCTGTGGAAGAACTATTGCCTGATTCTGATCATGTGAAAGTTGAAATACAAACACTTGCTCTATTTGACTTTCAGACTTTATGACCTTACATGCTTTTTTAGGTCATACATCATGGTATTCTGAAAGTATTCCCAATTATTCCTCAGTTGTGGAGCCATTGTGGGCAATACTTTGTCAAAATGCAAGCATTGTCTGGTCACAGGTCACCCAGCACACCTTAGAAACTGTTTAACAGTTCATCATGAGCAGACTAATGCTAGCATTATTTGATCCTTCTCTAACTACTATTGCGACTTCAGATACTTCAGGCTATGGTCTTGGTGCGGTCCTTACATAATTCCATGTAGATCAGGTAAAAAAACACTGTTGCTTTTGCATCGATAACCTTTCCAGAAGCAGAACAAGCTCTAGCATGAGTTTGGGGAACAGAAAAATGGATAACGTTGCAGTGGGGTTGACCGTTTACCATGCAGGTCAACCTTTTCTTTAACTACACTGCTTACCACAAAGGCGCTACTTAGTTTTACCTTAACAATATAATATACTCTAAACCAGTTTAAAAATGTTTTAATGCTGATTGTTGTGGTTACACTTATGCGCTGTGTTTGGCGCGAATGCACACGCACATGTGCAAAAAAGGAAGGGGACGTTCCGGCCCATCTAGCAGTGGGGGCTGGAACGCACTCACTTCCTGGTATAGCGATGGCGTGCGTTCCATCGCACGCCTATGGAGGAAAAAGGGCTGTTAATGGAGTTTCTCTGTCCCCAGACCCACAGAGCTAGAGGAGAAGCCGCTATTGTCTGATAAGGAGACGCGCTGTGTGCGCTGAATGTGCATAATTCTCACTTACTGGTCGGCCTTTGGAATTCACTGGTTTGGCAATGTACACGTGTGGGCTCTTGTGTTCATATATTGATCTGCATGTGTATCACAGTGATGCCCACTCAGCGAATAGGATTAGCCCTTGAGACATAGTTAATGCCTTTTTTTTTGGTGGGGAAATTCTCTGGCCACACCCCTCAGGACAAGAGTGGCTGAGGGGTCAATGGGTGGGTCCGGCCGATGCGGACGGACCTTTGGCCAGGCATCTCCGCACATGCTCACTTGTGTGTTTGTATGGCTATTTATACTTGAGAGCTTCTTGTATGAGGGAGCAACTACTGACCACTGAGGCGCTGATGAAAGAGGTTCAACTCTGAAACACGTAAGCCATAGATGTCGGTCTGATGCCATCTGATCCGTGTTGTTACCGTGGTCGCTGGGCGATACTGTATACCAGTTCAATTGTCTAATCAGCGCTGTCTTTCAACTCTGTTTGTGAGTATGACCATTGTTTTAATTTATCTAATAAAATCCCTTTAAGTGATAATGCACTAGGTCGGTGGGCCCTCCTTTTTCTTTTCTTTTATAGCTTTATGAATTCCTGTGATTCTGAGGAGGGCTTCAAGATTTTAGATTTTACACTGAAACTGGATGATGTTGCCCTATAGCAGGAAAACACCAGAGAGCAGGAGAATTCTTTGTGCTCTGTGGTTACCCTTACCCATAGTTCTTAGTACACAAAATGAGGATGTTAACCCCTTCACACTGACATAACACATAAAGCCAGCCTCACTGGATTGGGATTTTTTCTGTGGGGTCGCATAAATGCATATCTGGCTTTGTGCTGGGAACTCTTGATTCCAGGTCACTTGATCTCTGTGGTAGCCCCTGATTGGCTACTAAAAGTGATAAGTCACTGTGAAGTTCACACCTGTGTTTCTTTCTTTGCAGAAAAAAAACGTGTATGCAAACAAAATACATAAATAATAATAATAATAAAAAAGAAAATAAAAAATGCCAGGGTTAGTGTTTGGGTCAAGTAGGGGTCAAAGGTCAAGGTTAGGGTCAGTATATTTTGGGCAGTATTTATTTTTTACATTTTTCTAAATTAGTATTGGTGTCAGTGTGTTTTGGGTAGGACAAAAAAAGCAAAATGTGCACTATTATTTCTGGGCGGTACTGTGAGTACAAACAACAAAAAACATACACATATGTGGTATGACTGTGATCATTAGGAGCATGAATATGTATTTTGGGTTGTTCTTGGTGGTAGGTTATGGTAGTAACAAGAAATAAACAGCTACATTTAACAAAATTATATTTTTACTGTTTTGGGCCAATTTTCCTTTGATAACAAAAAACAAAAATCAGGAGATAGCCATTACCATTTCCCTGATGAAGTCACGTGACCAGTGATGCAACGGAAGTACGGTGAGGAGGCGAATGTGTCACTACTCCCATTTCTTTATACTGCAGTTTTTTACCCTTACTTGATGTACTGTAAGCAGTTTCTTTTACTAAATACATTTACTTTTCATTAGGCAATATTGCACTATGGCTGTTCTTTGTTTAATTTGAGCGCCATTTATACAAGAAGTGTCATTCCTTGGAGCGAGCTGTTTCATCTATATATGGAATTACCCAAGATGTTTTGATGCCAAGTTTTGGATGTAGTTCTCCGTCTATGCCTGGGACCTGGATGCCTTTACAGATCCATCAGCAGGATTCCTTATATGACTATCTGATGAGCCTTGTTTGACCCTTGGGTTATTGTTGGAGGTGAGCGGCCAATTCATAAATTTCACAGTCGATGTTTAGATTGATGTTTTAGCTGTTTTTTCTTCTATGAAGTTATCCCTATGAAATCTTTACCTTTATATAAACTGACTCCTATCATTGGGCTTTAGTTGGACTTTTATTTACATTTATATAACTTTTGCAAAGATTTATTTCATAACATATATATAAACACCATTAACATATGTAAACACTAAACACTTAAAATCCTACTCCCATTTCTTCATATTCAACTGCACACTATTTTTTTTAAATCAGAATTATGTTTATTAAAGGCCACATTATTTATTCATAATCACATCTGTTGATACATTGAGCATAGGTTCACAAATTTCCAGGACACCATGTTTCAGACTAGCAAGTTCATGCCATGGTATCATCATACAGTGTATCCTAATAACATTTATGAAGATGGTAAACATAAGTTCTTCCACTCAAGATTCATAATGTTGCAGAGTGTATTTCACAGCTAGTAAGCCAGTTTCCTCAAGGTTATAATAAGGAGAGATCTATAACAAACATAAAAGATATACTTGTTCAAAACTTCAAATCAGTATCTTCAAATATTAGTAAAGCTCTCAAGTAACAAATAATGTTATCTTACCAATTGGCATGAGCTTGGAGTTCCCCACAGGCAGGGCTGGACTGGGACAGAAATTTGGCCCTGGACTTCATCCAGACTGGCCCACTTTGACAGGTCTCTCCCATGGCAGCTGGGGAGGGAGAGGAGGTGAGCGCTGTGGGAAGGGAGAGACAGAGGAGCAGAGGGGGGCGGCAGTCCGCTATCACTGAAGCCGGCCCACTGAGCCATCGGCCCACCGGGAAACTCCCTGTAGTCCCAATGGCCAGTCCATCCCTGCCCACAGGTGCCATTACACCCACCTAGGCAGTAAAGCACTCCATGTATTGCCAGCCACTGGAATGCAAAAGAGGCTCCAGAAGCACCACTAAGACAAAGATTTACCAAAAAGCAAAGATTAAGTCACGTAATGTGCGTATCTTTAAGCTTAAGTGTTGTAGTATCTCAAATACAATTAAGCAAGTTAACTGTTTTGACTGAAGCAAGTTCTACAGAAAAACTGGAATCTACTAACCAGTGATAGTATAGTAGCTAAGTACATTTATAACCACCTTGAGGCAACGACAGATCCAGGGGGGGGGGGGGCAACAGGGCAATTGGACCCCCCCCCCCCCGGAACAATCATGTCACATTGGCTTTTTTTTATTTATTATTAAATTATTATTTTTTTATAATTTTTTTAATCATTTTTTTTAAAAACTGCCTTGCGGTGCCTGCAGCTGCCGCTGCCGAGTCTCTCTCTCTCTCATCACCTGATCACGCCGTCGAGAGAGAGAGAGACTCATCTTACACGGCCGTCCACTGTGACTGAGTGTCATCATGATACCAGGAGCGGAGGAGGAGGTGGGTGGAGCCTCTTCCCTTCCCTGCACTTTATTTCCCGTAAAAAGGCTGATGTGCTGGCAGGTGGGAACTGACTGAGCATGTGCAGTTGGCCGAGTGTTACTGCTGTGGGTGACTCCGGAGGGAGGCTGGCAGGGCTGGTCAACAACAGCCCAGGAACATGCAGAAACCTGCTTGCTGTGAGCGGACATCTGTCCTGTCACAGTGCTGTTCCCGGCTGCTTCTGAGCTGACAGTCTGTGACACTGTGTGCAGAGAACAGCCGAATGGAAGGGGGTGGGTGCGCTCTGCCTCCTTCAGCCCCCTCTCTCACTGTGCCCGCCCACACTTCAGCCAGCCTGTGTGATCCATCTGTGAATAGGACGTGTGGGCGGGAACGTTTAAACTGAGATCCGACGGTGCTCACTGTCACTGCTCTGTATGTGACGCTCTGGAAGCTGATACCGAGCTAGTGAGTCTTTTGCCTGCTTTCTTCCAAGTGAGTGAGCTGTGACCGGCCTCCCCCCTCTCTCCAAAATTCCTCTCCCCCTCTCTCTGCAGATAAAGTTTCTTTCAGCAGCTTTGTGCAATACCTGGTTCTGTGTGCTATGATTTGGGCTCACGCTGGTCTGCTACAGGTTGGCTGCAGTGTTGGTGATCTGCATGTTACCCTCCCCCCCAGTCCCATAGACTTCTATTAGTTTGCACATTTTTGCTGCATTTTCTGAAAGTGCACAAAAACAGCTGCATCTTTGGTGTGCTTTAAAAAAAAATGCAGCAAAAACGCACAACCTAAAAGAAGCCTATGGGACTGCAGCTAAGGAAAACATGTACATAAGCACAGTGGCCAAACCACAGCACACCAGTGTGTGACCAAAGGCTTGTACACACTTGCAGCAGGCACTGCCACTCCGCTGATCCATGCTCAGGTCACTTTTGGGCATGCTCAGCGGCTCCAACCAGAGCTGTCAGTTTTTTTTTGTTCAACTTGCTGAATTGATAAAAAAACTAAAAAAAACTAGTGGTATGTAAGGATGAGCTCCGGCATGTACGCAAAGCCCACGTGCAGAGCCCACTAGGAAGTCGGTACTGCACTGCGTTAATCACAGGCAGGAAGACATTTCCCGAAGTGCGGCTGCAGAGATCAGGAAATGTCTCACTGCCTGGGATTAGCGCAGCGCCGACTTCCTGGCGGCCCTTGCACAAGGGCTTTGCGAACACGCCGGAGCTCATCCTTAGTGGTGTGTACAAGGCTTTACTATGTTGATAAAGGAATCAAGCAATATTCTTGAGGAGTGGTCTCTCTGTGCGGACAATTTGGAGCAATGTCTCTCTCTGTCAGTGGTGGCTGGTGCTCAAGGTTTATTTGGGTGGGGCAGGGGGGGCACGGCAAACTAATGAAAAACTGAATAAAAAACCCATAAATTGCAGCCTCACTGTGGCCCATCAATTGCAGTCTCACTGTGGCCCATCAATTGCAGCCTCACTGTGGCCCATCAATTGCAGCCAATGTTACCCCCCATCTGCATTTAACCAGCACCCCACCACGCCAGCTCGCTGTCTGACCAACTCTTACCCCATCTTGGTGGCGGGTCAGGTAGCGGGTGACAGTGGTAAGCTGTGGGATGGGCAGTGGGTCAGGCAGCGGCTCCTGTGTTCTCTATGCTTCCTCCATGCTTTTCCTCCTGCTAGACATCCAATAGGAGAAAATGTGGAGCTGTGTCTCTCTCTTGCTTTTGCTATAAAAAAATGTCTTCATCAATTTAGGCCAATATGTATTCTGCTACATATTTTTGGTAAAAAAAATCCCAATAAGCGTATATTGATTGGTTTGCACAAAAAAAAATTCTGCCAGTGCCCCTCCCGAGACTAGACTCTGGATCCTCCTTTGCCTTGAGGTGGTATACAGATGCAGCAGATCTATTATGGATCAGGCAGGACATTATGCGGGTGGAGACAGAAGTGCTGAATGCACTAAAAAAGGTACGTATAGATGTGGGCTATATGTGCAGTGTCCCTGGACATGGGAAGGTGAAACAATTGCCCTTTCTGATGACAGTAACTTTATATCTAGATACTGTGTAGACTATCAGACTGTGGAAGTAGTCTATCTGATGAACTATGTTCGCAGAGCATTTTATTTAGGGAAAACCAAGAGACCATTCTGCAGACATATTCAAGATCATGTTTATTATGATGAGAGTGGCCTGTTGTCAGTGCCCACTGGTAAGTATGCCAGCTTGAAAAATAGCTATGACATGACATCTACTGGCAGCTAACAAATACTCAGTTTGTTATTGATCGCCCTTTATTATACCCCAGAGGAAGCAGGCTTGCTAGCTGTGAAACACTTTGGGGATACGACTTTGTAACATGGTGGAGCTTCAGCAGAATTGATACCAAGCCTCGCCTCCAACAGTGCACCAAATGGGGGCACTGCTATGCAACAGCGGCCGTATGATAGGGGGTCGTCATCCTGCACAAGGGGCAGGTTTAAGCCACGCACCCATTGGCTGGAAGTTCCCCATTTTCCTACTGGAGCTTGTTGGATGCTGGGACCATCTCATTGGCCGGTATCTCATGTGACCCTGGACAGGGACTCCCATTGGTTTCCTTTTAAGCCTTGGACGTCCTGTAAGTGGATTGGAATTAAGGTAAAGACACTTTAGGACTTTGTTCCACTCTACCTCTGTTACCATATGGATCCTTCAATATGTTGGGTTTTACCCTGTTTTTTTGTGGTCTCCCATTTACTGTGCCTCGTTTGGTTTCCTAGATTTCCACGACCCTCTACAACTGCCATATACAATGTAAGATCCAGTCTTATCTTACTTTGCTATTTGATCCTCCACTCTCCCATGTTGATGTATTTGTGGATCATATGCTCCTGTATAGGATGCCAATAAGACATTGTCTTTATTGTCATTGTTATTTTTTTTTTGTTGATCTCTATCGATTGGGCTGTGATTCCTGGTTGTCTTTACAATAGACCCCACATGATCCTCATGTCCCTCGGCTCTAGAGACCATTAGGAGATATTTTGCAGTGTGATACCTGGGCAAGGCTACGTGGGACCTAGTGGTGGATGTCCAATGGGGCATTAACCCCAGCACAATCTTTTGGCCCTTGTGTCTTGGTTTTAAAACATAGTGGCATACATATGTGATGTAATCTTTGTGACTGGGTTAGTACAATACCATTTTTGTATATTCATTGTTTATATACACAATTGTGGCCATGTATATTTAGACTACTTTCACACTGAGGCATTTTTTAGACGCTTTAGCACTAAAAAATAGCACCTGTAAAGCGCCTGAAAACTGCCTCACCTGTAGTCCCAGTGTGAAAGCCCGGTGCACTTGCAGGACAAGAAAAAAAGTCCTGCAAGCAGCATCTTTGGGGCAGTGCAAGAGTTGTGTATACACCGCTCCTAAACCGCCCTGCCTATTGGGGCTTTGCGGGTACTTTTAACTCCTTTATAAAACTAGTAGCGATTTACCGCTACCGCCCCCACCGCCTCAGTGTGAAAGTGCCCTTATGTCTACACTTACTTTTCTGAAAAATTATCGGTATTATCGTGTTTCTGACACCTCTGAAGAAGAATCATCGAAGCGTGTTATTGACATGATCTCTTTTTTTCAATCGTTTTTATTAGTATTTTGAAAAAGGGCAAAAAATAAATGAAGTACTGTACAGAGCAGCAAACAATCCTCACATGCTCTGAATCATACAAGAATTGGTGCAAATATGAGGGGGAGGAGGGGGGGGGGAGAAAGTCATCAGGAGAAGATCTTGGTAAACAGGTTAGGTCTTCAGTAAGGCCACAGATGAACTTATGGACATCAACAGAAATCAACAAAGAAACTAAGCTTTGGGTTATGAACCGAATATATTACAAAAACATTGTTAACACTGGGGATAGCTGGCAGGACTATTGCCCTGTAAGTCAGAGTATGGACCAGTAAAGCAGAAAGATCCTGAGATCTAGACCTTACTGAAATGTAATCACTGAGTAGGCCTTCAAAAATAATAAAAAAGCCATATGCTGCATACACACGATCGGAAATTCCGACAAGAAAAGTCTGATGTGTGCTTTTGGTCGGAAATTCCGACCGTGTGTACAGTAGGTGTTTGTGATATTGTGTTTTTAGCACGACAGCATCGCGCTGATTCTCGGTGACATGGTGCCGAGATCTCGCCGACATCTCGCACTCACTGGAATAGTGACAGCACATTCCAACGTGCGCGTCATAGAAGCGACGGGAGATCCGACTTGGATTCCTGCCAATTCTACACGTGTGCGGTGTTTGTTATGAATCCTGAGGGGGAAGTCCCCGCCGGATTTTAAATAAAAATTCGGCATGGGTTCCCCCCTCAGGAGCATACCGGGCCCTTAGGTCTGTTATGGGTTGTAAGGAGAGCCCCCCTATGCCGAAAAAACGGCGTAGGGGGTGCCCCTACAATCCATACCAGACCCGTATCCAAAGCACGCTACCTGGCCGGTCAGGAAAGGAGTGGGGACGAGCGAGCGACCCCCCCCCTCCTGAGCCGTACCAGGCCGCATGCCCTCAACATGGGGGGGTTGGGTGCTCTGGGGCAGGGGGGTGCACTGCGGGGCCCCCCCACCCCAGAGCACCCTGTCCCCATGTTGATGAGGACAGGGCCCCTTCCCGACAACCCTGGCCGTTGGTTGTCGGGGTATGCGGGCGGGAGGCTTATCGGAATCTGGGAGCCCCCTTTAATAAGGGGGCCCCCAGATACCGGCCCCCCACCCTAAGTGAATGGATATGGGGTACATCGTACCCCTACCCATTCACTTGCAAGAAAAGTGGTAAAAACACAAATAAACCACACAGGGTATTAAAATATTTTATTAGTCTGCCGCTGTCCGGTGCCTTCTCCTTCTTCCGCTGTTCTGTGACGTCTTCTCCTCTTCTTCCGCTGTTCTGTGACGTCTTCTACTTCTCCCTTCAGGCCGCTGCGCTGTGCTGTGACGTCTTCTCTTCTTCTCTTCTCCCGATGCTGACACATCGCCTCTTCTCGCTGCAATGACTGTGCGTGGCTTGCATCGGATTTATATAGGCCTCACAGTCCCATCATGCTCTGGTACCTACCCATGTGATACCTACCCACGTGGTACCTACCGGAGCATGATGGGACTGTGAGGTCTATAAAAGTCTGACGCAAGCCACGCACCTGTCATTGCAGCGAGAAGAGGCGACGTGTCAGCATCGGGAGAAGAGAAGAAGAGAAGACGTCACAGCACAGCGGCCTGAAGGGAGAAGTAGAAGACGTCACAGAACAGCGGGAGAAGACGTCACAGAACAGCGGAAGAAGGAGAAGGCACCGGACAGCGGGAGGAAGAACCGGGGTGCGCCGAGTCAAGAGCGGAGAGCGGCGAACATAGAAGAAGACCCCCCGGAGCGGAGAAGACGTCACAGAAGAGCGGTGAAGACCCCGGAGAGCAGGAGAAGACCCCCGGAAATCGGAAGAAGAAGCTCCCCCTGGTAAAAGAGCTAAAGAAGACAGGGGGAGCCTCCGGAGCAGACTAATAAAATATTTTAATACCCTGTGTGGTTTATTTGTGTTTTTACCACTTTTCTTGCAGGTGAATGGGTAGGGGTACGATGTACCCCATATCCATTCCCTTAGGGTGGGGGGCCGGTATCTGGGGGCCCCCTTATTAAAGGGGCGCTGGCTCCCACGATGGGGCTCGTAGGTGCTCAATCTCGCCGAGAAAGGGAGCGAGATTGACACAATATCGCGTGCACCTACTTTATGCTCCATCGGACTTTTGCTGTCGGGATTTCCGCCAACAAAAGACTGAGAGCAGGTTCTCTATTTTTCCAACGGAAAAAGTTCCTATCGGAAAATCCGCTCGTCTGTATGCAATTCTTGACGGTCGGAATTTCTGACAAGATTTGTGTGACTGTGTGTATGCAACACAAGTTTGAGCCAACATTCCGTCCGAAAAAAATCCATGTTTTCCTTGTTGGAATTTCCGATCGTGTATATGCGGCATTTGTCCAGTGACTATAGCTCCCAAAATATTTTCCCGTTTCCCCTATAGGGGGCTCCAATCCCCCAACTATAACAAACATTTTTGAGTAGGAAGAGAGAGAAGAAAGAAAAAAAAGGGGAGGGGGGGGGGGGGACAAGCAGTTACAGCATGATACCTAGAACATATAAAAAGAGCAGCGCTATCAGATAATCTGAACATGATTCAAAATAAAATGAACATGATAAACATGATAAAAAAATTCATCAATAAAAATAAGTCGGTGAAAAAAAAGGGTTTAGAAATGAAATCCAAAATCCCATTTAGATCCAGTAAGTGGAAGGTGGAGATAGAGGATATACATAGGAGGAAAACACCAGCTTCCCCAAATCCTCTGTGTAAAAAACACCACCAAGATAGAAAGATGGCAGCTTTCCAGAAGGTGTTGGCCTCCAAACTAATGGAAAAACCAACAGCGCAGTGGGGAAAACCATTTCCCAGGTGTGTCAACATAGGTACTGTCAGTCCTGGTATATCCTGCATCACAGCCTCTTACAGGTAACCAGCATCACAGCATCACATAGATACATATGCATATGAATTAAAAAAAGAAAAACAGACCGTAGCGTGATACTGTATAAACGGTTTATTTAGGTATAAAAAAGTCATTATTGGCTTCATTTTCCTGGGACCTGCAAATAATCCAGCCAAAGGGACCATATTTTATCAAAGGTTGGTTTTTTATCTTGTCGAGGGCGCCCCCTGAAGACGTAAACAACAAAACGTACGTCAGCGGCTGTACCTGGTTACGTGTTTGCCCTACGCCACTTCAGGTCAATCTGGTTGCTGTTCACGGCTGCTGGAACGCACGCCACCACGGATGTAAAAGCGAAATGTATCCAGACAAGCCAGCAGCCCCAGTGCCGGGTAGGCACCTTATAATGTAAGAAGCCATTTGGCAAATTTTTATACTTTGGAATTTTAAAATAAAACTGTATTATGCGATGGATGTTCTCTATCCTTTTTTCATATCATACCTGTGACTTCCGGGGAAGAGGCTACTGAATCAACGCCTGTCTCATTGCTATGTGTGCAGGCACAATCCTGCTAAAGCGTTTCTGACTTTCTTTTTAAGTTAAGAGGTCAGATATATCTGGTAAGCACATTAGTTTTCTGTGCACTTTGGGTGTCGGTCTAATCCAGTGTGTGGTGAATTATCACTTATCGCATATTTAAGAGGCCTTTGGTACCCCAGATAAAACTGAGAATTTTGGGCAAAGCACGGAAAAAATATAGTAACCTGGGCAGGACTGTCATTTTCACTGAGACAATCCTACCCATCCATGACAAACTCCCATCTGACCATGCCTGCATGTCTTCTAATAGCCTAGCAAATATAGTAGGATAGTTGGCCGTGTAAAGAGAGGAAAAGCTGGGGGTCAGTCGGATTCCTAAATAGGAGAGGGATGTCTGCTGCCACTGAAATGAGTATTGAGACTGGATACTCTGTAGAGTCGAAATTCTCCCAAAGCGAGCCAGAAAAGACAGTAAGTTTGGCAGAGTATTGTGGGGAGAGGTAATGAACATCAGCAGGTTATCAGTGAATTAAGCGCACTTAGGGCTCCTCCCCCCACTCTCTGTCCTAAAAATTTCTGGGTTTTGACATTTTGCTATTGCAAGAGTTTTGATGGCTATGACGAACAGTATGGGAGATAATGAACATCCTTGTCGAGTGTCCGACACGAGATGGGTATCGGGTCTGATTTGTGGCCACTCAGAAGTTGTAGGTGAGCTATATAATGAGTGCAGCGAGGCCAAAAACTTAGGACTGAAGTTCCATCTTGACAATACCAGAAAAGAAACGGCCATGAGAGGGAATCGAAAGCTTTATGAATGTCAAGGGACAGCAGCATCCGGGTTCTATTTCTTCCGCCATCCCAAGAGGATTGTAGTATGGAAAGTTCAATTGCTCAGCAGCCTGTCTGTGCAGTAAAAATCCTACATGGTCAGAGTGTATGTAGCTAGCTAAAAACGACAACAGCCTATTTGCCAAAATTTCAGTATTAATTCAGGATATTGGATGGTAGTTAGCTACGTCACTATGGTTTTTATGGGGCTTAGGAGTTAGAGCAATAAATGCTCTATTAGAATCCATGTCAATTGGATCACCCCTTTGGGTGGCTTTAAAGAATACCACTAAAGACGGGGCCAAAAAGGGAGCACATATTTTATAGTATATGGTTGTAAACCCATCCGGGCACATGTGCTTTGCCCAGTGGGGCTTGTTTAATGACCACCAATACCTCCTCCACTGTAATTTCTTCTATCTAAGGGGTCTCTATGTCTCTGTCAGAGTTGGGATAGGGAGTCGGTCGACTAAGTCTTCAAACTCTGGCTGACCAGTATTGTTCCTGCCATCATAAAATTTCTTATAGTAGGCATGAAATTCCTGCAAAACCAAATTGGGGGTTTGGGTAAAGGTGCCATCAGGTTTTCAAAGCTTGGGAACATGAGGGGGTGGGCGTCTAGGGACTATAGGAAAAGGGAAGGGCCACCCGGTGACGTAACCAAGTGACCCTACCCCCTTCTGACATCATGTGACACCATGTGATGTCAGAGGGGGTTGGGTCATCCAGTTACATCGGCGGGTGGCCTGCTCTTGCCTATATAACAGCTTTCACAGCCAAAAGACAGCAGTCACTGGGAGGCAGAGTTTTTTTCTATTTTTCAGGCCCATGGGGCGGCATGATTGACGATGGATGTACATCATGGGACACTTTTTTTTTTAAATAAAGGAATTGTCTATTGTGTTTTTTTCTTTTTGACTCTTTGTTTGGTGAATGGGTAGGGGTACAGTGTACCCCTATCCATTCACATGGGGAGGGGGGATCTGGGGGTCTCCTTGTTAAAGGGGGCTTTCAGATTCCAATAAGCACCCACCCGCAGACCCCCGGGCCAGGGTTCATGGGGACAAACTGCTTTTTTTAAACTTTGGCATGGAGTTCCCCTTAAAATCCACACCAGATATGTCTGAACTGGGGGGAACCCACAACAACTTTTTTTTAGATTTTTTTATACACCGGGGCGCTCGTCCCCCTCCTTCTCCTCCGAGGTACGCTATTGGCGTATAACACGCCCCTGTGATTTTCCCCCTATTTTCAGCTGCGTGTTATATGCCGATAAATACGGTATATTGCCGGGAGCCCAGCAATACATCACAGCTGCAAGCAAGTTTGAATGAAATGTTTTCCTTTAGAAATGTCATTTTGCTGTGGCAATGTTCTATACATTGCAAAGATGTATCACTTTACAGGAAGACTATGGGGACCCCCAGGCACAATATTTAAAGGAATAATTATTTTATATTTTTTCACTTTAGGCATTATTAAAATCACTGCTTCTGAAAAACTGTTGTTTCGAAACATATTTTTTTTGCATATGATGCTGTTGAGTGAATAGGCACTAGTGCATTCTTCCTGGATTCAGAAACTGAAACAGAGCTGAGTTACTTTTAAACAGTTTTGTCACTAGCAAATATGAAAAAATAGGAGTTTATTAAAGTGTCTACTTCTTTTCCAATAGCCCACAGCTTATAATAGGAGGAAACAGAATGCTATAAACTAGTAACAGACATTTTCCTGTTTCCTCTTCTTACATTTAGGATAAAGATCAGAAACTGTTGTAGCAAAGAAGCATCTGGTTGTCATCCCCATTAATCATACACATCAATTGAAATGGCACTGCTAAGTTTTACTGCTTTATAATATGAACAAGGACCAATTTTAAATAAGTTAGTTTAACCGTTGGATTGATTTCAGGAGGCACACCTGTTCTGTGCAATAAATAATATATAGCAAATTTGAGCTTTTTATTTAAAGGTAGAAGTGGTGCAAAATGATGTGCCTAATTCTGTGAAATTAATGTACTAATTTCCACATCAGAAAATGTTGTGCCAAAACATGGACAATA
Source organism: Rana temporaria (assembly GCF_905171775.1). Taxonomy (NCBI): domain Eukaryota; kingdom Metazoa; phylum Chordata; class Amphibia; order Anura; family Ranidae; genus Rana; species Rana temporaria. Next base: position 418,467,635 of record NC_053489.1, read on the forward strand.
TCACCTGTTTAAAACATTTTCTTTTCAGTAAGTCAGAACTTATCATCTGTAATGTTTCAGAAAATGCTATGGTAAGACATGTCTTTCTAGTGATAATTAGTCAAATAAGTTGAGTCATAATTGGGAGTGGTAATACTTTGTTGGTCAGGGTACTCTTATATCTTGATGTATGATGGAACAGGCCATAAGATATTGGTAATAATAAGCTCTAGCCACCTAATCTAATCCAAGGCTCTACAGCCTTCTCACACTGGCTTTGTGTGCAATGTTCTGCACATAGATCTGTAGCAAAAGCACAAATGCGCATATTGCAAAGACTCATACAGGATTTCATAAGTCCTGCAACAAAGGGGGCACAGAGTAATTGGGAATAAAGCAGCCAGGGTTAGGGTACAACTAACAAATGAAGCTACTGTAAGAGACGGAAAAAAAAAATTATGCATAACTGAAGGAAAAACTTGGAGTTTTGGATAGAATTGAGAAAGATTAGAACACCTGTCAGGTTTTTATTGCTGTCTGTGTCCCCGTTAAGGATAATTATTTTCTATTTGTCCTGTTTATCATTATCAAAGAAAGTGCAATTAAAATAACATTTCTCATTTCTAATTTCTAAATTTGAGTTGCCCCAGGAACAGAGGGGGAACCATCCAATGGGGACACTAGTTCTGGCAACCCTGGTGATTGAGCTTATTGACTTTTGAGGGATTTCCTCTCACTTTCTGTTCTGGCTACGAAACAGGACGTGAGGAGAAATCTTCCAAATGGGACACAGATGGCAAAAAAGAAAATGATAGGGGCTATAACCTTCCTCTAATCTGTCCTAAATGAATAAAAAGTGTTCCCTTTCGTTCTACTTTAGCCGGTTCCCAATCGGGTCATGCAGATATACTGCAGCAGAATGGCTCCCCTGGGTGAAATCGTGTATGGGTACGTCCTTCCCTTTTTCAGCCACCAAAGGGAGCCACCCGCTGCACGGCAGGGGACACGAATTGCATGGCCGGCAGGCACAATCGATGCGGGCCACGCGCGATCGCATTTTTGAGCGGCAGCACAGGGATTTGTGTGTGTGTAAACACACAAATCCCTGTGCTGTCAGGGAAGAGGAGTGATATTGTTTGTTCCTGCTAAGTAAGAAAAACAATATGTCTCCTCTCCGTCACTCTCATGCCCACACAGTTAGAACACACTGATGGAACATACAATTAACCCCTTGATGGTTCTAGTGTTAACCTCTTCCCTGCCAGTGTTATTTACACAGTAATCAGTGCATTTGTATAGCACCGATCGCTGTATAAATGCCAATGGTCCCAAAAAAGTGTCAAATGTCTCTAATCTGTCTGTCGCAATGTCGCAGTTCACTGCCGTTACTAGTAAAAAAATAATATAAAAATTACATAAAAATGCCAAAAATCTTCCCCATAGTTTGTAGACACTATAACTATTGTGCAAGCCAATTAATATATGCTTAGTGCAATTTTTACCATTGTTACCATAAGTATGTAGAAGAATATATATTGGCCTAAACTGATGAAGATTTTTTTTTTTCATTGGGGATATTTATTATAGCAAAATGAAAAAATATATACTTTTTTTTAAATGCACTCTCTTTTTTTTGTTTATAATGCAAAAAATAAAAACCGCAGAGGTGATCAAATATCACCAAAAGAAATCTCTAGTTGTGGGGGAAAAGGATGCAAATTTATTTGAGAACAGCAATTTGGGGACAACAATTGTGAGTTAAAGTGACACAGTTCCAAATTTTAAAAAGTGCTCTGGTTAGGAAGGGGGTAAAATCTTCCGGGGCTGAAGTGGTTAAAATGCATGTGAGTTATGTTATTTTAGTCTTGTTACCTAATTGTGATACTTGTGAATATTGTAGAAAATTAAGGTAACATTGTGTTCAGTACCAATGCCATCCACACAGTTTGGGGTTCTTCAGGTTTCACTATAATCACAAGGATTCAGCACAGTTACAATGTACAACAAATTCAAGGGAAGTGATATTAGCTGTGAATTAGCAGGAGGAGGGATTCTGATAATGATTAGAGGGCTTGGTAGGTGTTCTGGGGGGAGTGATGTATTTTTGGTTATGTAGGTAGCCATAAATAGGCTGAAAATGCATATCATCACCCTAAGTTGGTTTCCTATCACAGCTGTTTAATTCATATGGGTCTAAGAAAACACATTCATTTATTAGTCAAGAACTTGCTGAAAATATTGGGAAAAACATGTATATTATTTGTTACATGTTCACTGCCTAAGAAAGAAGTAACACCATCGAACTTCACATTTTTATCAAGTCTGTTGGTTGACTGTAGAACAATGTTTACCAACTCTAATCACAGATGAAAATAAATAATCTAGACAGAAGTGAAATAAAACGTTCAAAGAACAGTTCTTTAGGAAGATCACTTTAACAGCAAATTTGTAAGCTTACATTATAGAATTAAGAGGCAGTTCACACTACTGCGACCTGAGGGGCGACTTGTGTCGCCCCAAGTCGGACGACATGTCAAATTACATGTTAGTCAATGAGAGCCGTCTTAATGCACACTACTGAAGCCGCTCCGACTTCAGGAAATATTCTTGTACTACTTCAAGGCGACTTCTACCCATTGATTTCAATGGAAGTCACCTCCAAGTCGGATTCCCTTTCTTAACTGAAGCAACTTTCCAGGAAGATAAACTCGTTTTCTCAGGCAAACCCCTCCCTCCCACAGAGCTGATTGTTGTTTGATTGGCCACAGCCAAAATCATCTGTCCTGGAGGCGACTTGGAGTCGCCTTGTAAGTCGCTCCTAGTCGCGCTGAAGCTGCCTTGCAAAGTCGCGCAAAAAGTCATGTTGCCCCTGTGTGAACCGGCTCTTAAGCCCTGTACACACGATCGGATATCTGATGGAATCCGATGGATTTTTTTATCGGATATCCGATAAAGCTGTCTTTCATCAGTCTTGCCTACACACCATCAGTCAAAAATCTGACCGTGCCAAAACGCTGTGACGTAAAACACTATGGCGTGCTGAGAAAAATTAAGTTCAATGCTTCCGAGCATGCGTCGACTTGATTCTGAGCATGCGTGGATTTTTGACCGATGGACTTCCACACAGACGATCGTTTTTTTCTATCGTTTTTTTATGCATAGGAAAATTTTAAAACATGTTCTTTTTTTTTTCACTGACGAAAAACAAACCGATGGGGGCAACACACGATCGGTTTGTCCGAGGAAAACAGTCTCATCAGACAAACCGTTCGTGTGTACAGGGCTTAAGATTACTGTGTACAATAACAACTATTTATGAAGCTTCACATCTGTAGTTCACAAGTTTTTTTTTTTTACAACATGCAAGTTTATTTACAACCTTTGTATCATATTTGTTTAGTAAATTGATCAATATTTCTTAAATAATAATTATCAGTATATAGATATGTTACATTTTAAACGTATTTCTTCAAATGCTCCAATTTGTATATATATATGTCTATATTTAGTAGTCACAAGCATTTGCAAAACATTAAACAATTCCCGTGAGTATTCAAATTCTGTTTATATGTATTTACAATTTAAAATGTGTAGGTATTACTAATTTTTCCAAACCTATTTTTTGTGACACTTCCTGAAAACTGAATGTTGCATACCTTACACAGCTAGGCTGCAATATATTATAATAAATTATGGTCATTAGAGCTTAAATGTGTTAATTTACACATGTTAACAGACCTAGAGGACAAGAGAGGTTTTAATGAATTCTCTGACGGAGTATGTGCATGTGTGTTGTTTGTTGTTTTCTACTCCCTTGACCCGAGTGGCAGCGAATAGCTTGCAAATTGTCTACTGGTTCATTAGCATTATCAAACTAGTCCTGGGATACGTGATCTCTGTTCAAAATTCCAGCTGCTACTATAGAAACACTAATCTGCTGTCATGTTAGTGCAGTTAAATGCTGGCTTTCAAAACAAGTTTATATATTGAATGCACACTTATGAAAAGCAAGACAAATTATTTGCAAATAGCAATGAGTATATATATATATATATATTACAGTTGTATTCAAAATTATTCAACCCCCACTGAAATTGATTGTTTTGGCCAGTTTGACATTGATTTTGATCATTCAGTCATCCTGCTTACAATTTAATCAAAGAGGCACGTGTAGGCCAGACAAATATAACATATCATTTATAATGAAATAACCACAAATGTCTTTTCTGTGCTCACATCATTATCAGTTTTATTCAACCCCCAAGTGACATTTAATCTTAGTACTTAGTACAACATCCTTTTACAGTTATAACAGCTTTTAAACGTAAAGCATAGCTTGACACAAGTGTCTTGCAGCGATCTACGGGTATCTTCGCCCATTTGTCATGGGCAAAAGCCTCCAGTTCAGTCACATTCTTAGGCCCCATACACACGATAGAATCTTTCCGCAGATAAATCCCATCGAATGGGTTTCTGCGGATAGATTCTATGGTGTGTACACTCCGGCGGATATTTATCCGCGGATATTTCTGAATTCCAGCAGATAAATATTTGTCGACATGCACAGCATATCTATCTGCTGGAATCGGATCCCACGGATGGATCCGCTCGTCTGTACAGACTCACCGGATCCATCCGTCCAAAGGGATTCCCCGCACGCGTCGTAATGATTTGACGCATGCGTGGAATTCCTTATATGACAGCGTCGCGCCCGTCGCCGCGTCATAATCGCGGCGACGGCGCGACACGTCATCGCCAGAGGATTTCCGCGCGGATTTCAATGCGATGGTGTGTACACGCCATCGCATAAAAATCTGCGGAAATCCTCGAGAGGATTTATCCGCGGATACGGTCCGCTGTACCGTATCCGCGGATAAATCCTCTCGTGTGTATGGGGCCTTAGGCTTGCGCTCTGCAACTGCTTTCTTTAAGTCCCACCAGAGGTTCTCAATCAGATTTAAGTCTGGTGACTGCGATGGCCACTCCAAAATGTTCCAGCCTTTAATCTGCAACCATGCTCTAGTGGACTTGGAGGTATGCTTGGGATCATTGTCCTGTTGAAAGGTCCAACGTCTCCCAAGCCTCAGGTTTGTGACGGACTGCATCACATTGTCATCCAATATCTCCTGGTACTGAAGAGAATTCATGGTACCTTGCACACGCTGAAGCTTCCCTGTACCTGCAGAAGCAAAACAGCCCCAAAGCATGATTGAACCCCCGCCATGCTTCACAGTGGGCAAGGTGTTCTTTTCATCATAGGCCTTGTTCTTCCTCCTCCAAACATAGCGTTGATCCATGGGCCCAAACAGTTTCATCAGTCCACAGAACACAATCCCAAAACTTTTGTGGTTTGTCCACATGACTTTTGGCATACTGCAGTGGACTCTTCTTATTCTTTGGAGACAGCAAGGGGGTGCGCCTGGGAGTTCTGGCATGGAGGCCTTCATTACGCAGTGTGCGCCGTATTGTCTGAGCAGAAACTTCAGTACCCACATCTGACAAATCTTTTCTCAGTTCCTCAGCAGTCACATGGGGACTTTTCTCCACTCTACGCTTCAGGTAGTGCACAGCAGTCGAAGTCAGCATCTTCGTTCTGCCATGACCAGGTAGCGTTTCAACAGTGCCCTTTGCCTTGAATTTGCGAATGATGCTTCCTATGGTGTCTCTTGGTATGTTTAACATCTTTGCAATCTTCTTATAGCCATTGCCCTTCCTGTGAAGAGTAATCACCTCTTCTCTTGTCTTCCTGGACCATTCTCTTGACTTCACCATGTTTGTAACCACACCAGTAAATGTCTAGAAGGAGCTGAGTATCACAGTAATTTTAAAGCTGCCTGATTGGTGCTTATTAGGCTTTATTGCTGCTCCCTGACATCCACAGGTGTTTTCAGTACCAGATTGAATACACTTCAATGAACCTCTGTTCTTCAGAGTGGTAGTCTTTAAGGGGTTGAATAATTGTGTAAATGAAGAATTCACAAAATAAACATTTACTACTGTATTACAAAACCGATTGATGTCATTTTAGTTGCATATGGTTCTTTAAGAAGTCCTTGTAGGATTTCATTCTGAATACAATTACAAATGTACACTAAATTCCCTAAAACCCTTTACAGCATTGGGGGGTTGAATAATTTTGAACACAACTGTATATATATATATATATACACAGTTGTGTGAAAAAGGAATTGCCCCTGAACCTAATAACTGGTTGTGCCACCCTTGGCAGCAAAAACTGCAATCAAGCGTTTGTGATAACTGGCAATGAGTCTTTAACATTTCTGTGGAGCAATATCGGCCCACTCTACTTTGCAGAATTTTTTAAATTCAGCCACATAGGAGGGTTTTCCAGCATGAACAGCCTGTGTAAGATCATGATACAGCATCTCAATTGGATTTAAGTCCGGGCTTTAACTCCAAAACCTAAATTTTGTTTTGTTTAAACCATTTGAAGGTGGACTTGCTGTTTTGTTTCATATCATTGTCCTGCTGCATAACCCAAGTACACTTGAGCTTGAGGTCACAAACTGATGGCCGGACATTCTCCTTTAGGATTTTCTGGTAAAGCTCAGAATTCATGGTACCATCAATTATGGTAAGTAGTCCAGCTCCTGACCATCATACTACCACCACCATGTCTGACCATGTCTGACTGTTGGTATGATGTTCTTGTTATGAAATGCTGTATTCGTTTTATGCCAGCTGCCACCTTCCAAAAAGTGAAATTTTTGTCTCATCAGTCCACAGAATATTTGCCTAAAAGTCTTGGGGATAATCAAGATGTTTTTTTGGTAAATGTGAGATGAGCCTTTGAGTTCGCTTTGGTCAGCAGTGGCTTTGGCCTTGGAACTCTCCCATGGATGCCATTTTTGCCCAGTCTCTTTCTTATTGTTGAATCATGAACACTGATCTTACCTGAGGCAAGTGAGGCCTGACATTCTTTAGATGCTGTTATGGGTTCTTTTATGACCTCATGGATGAGTTGTCATCATGCTCTTAAGCCCCATACACACTATCAGTTTTCCTGCAGGTTTTTCTCTTCAGGTTTACCAAAACCATCTAATATGAGGTCAAACCTTAAGAGTTTAAATTTGCATGCAATCAGGCAGGCCCTTGCACTTCATGGTTTTGGTAAACCTGAAGAGAAAAGCCTGCAGGAAAACTGATAGTGTGTATGGGGCTTTAGAGTAATTTATGTAGGCCGGCCACTCCTGAGAAGGTTCACCACTGTTCCAAGTTATCTCCATTTGTGGATATAGGCTCTCCCTTTTGTTCACTGGAGTTTCAAAGTCTTAGAAATGGCTTTGAAACCCTTCCTAGACAGATACTTGTACATTACTTTGTTTCTAATCTGTTCTTGATTTTTTTTTTAGATTGTAGCATGATATGTGGCTTTTTGTGATCTGTTAGCATGCTTTAGTTTGTCAGACAGCTTCTATTTGTGTGATTTCTTGATTCAACAGGTTTGGCAGTAATCAGGTCTGGGTGTTGCAAGTGAAATTTAACTGAGCTTTCCAAAACAAATGTGGTCAATCACAGTTCATTCATTAATCAGCATGGAAGGGGGCAATTACTTTTTCACAGGTATGAACAGCTTTTTCCCCATAATAAATTAAATAATTAAAAAACTGCATCTTGGATTTACTCGTGTTATCTGTGGGTAATATTAAAATGTGTTTGATGATCTGAATCATTTAAGTATAAGAAATATGCAAAAAAAGGAAGGGGGCAAATACTTTTTCGTACAACTGTATATATATATTACAGATAGAATATATTTCTAAAATATGTCCTGTATTACTTACGCAATTTGTAGCTGTGATTGTCAGAGGGCTAGTTAAAGCAGTGTTTCCATTGTTTACGCTCACCCAAACCTCCATGGTTCTAGAAAACATACCAAGAAAATCAAGCATGTTACTTTACATGAATCAATCTATATGGCAACATTAAAGTGTGGGATACCTTTAAATAAAGCTCTCTCTTAATGAATGATAGTACATAATTTTATGATAGTACATACTGGGATAAATAGGTGACAATAGACACCAAAGGTGCCAGTACACTCTACCCCAAGCCAAGGTGTGGTAAGTGTGCAGGCTGGACATGTCTTCTATCATTCTACAATGCAGTGTTAGGTCCTTGTTGTTCTAATAAGAGGCTGCCACATTGCCTTGCTTGATGCAACAGCAGCTGAATGTCTGAGCTTCAACTTTGAAGTCAAGTCTATGTTTTCATATGGCTTTTACAGGGAATACTTGATGTGCCATCCAGTGTTCGGCGCTGGCAACTTGTTATTCCTGTCGGTACTTATAGTACCAACAGCAGCTTATGCCAGCTTTTAAAAATTATATGTAGTGACAGGTGCATGGTGTCAGCAGATTCGCATAATTTTGTACACTATTGAGGTAGTAGCCAGAAATTTCATAAACATGCAAACACCAGTTCTTACTAAAAATAAATTAACTCTTCATACAAGTGTAACTACATATACATTAATGCCTTTACAAATACAAATTCTTACAACTTCTTACAGCATCATCAACTATGCAGTATGACGGGGCATTGGGTGCTAGGCTTTTTGTATTGCTGGACCTTGTAACATGTCAATTCCTGCTTTACATTCAGAAATTTCCTGGTGGGCCGGCACCTGAAAAAAATATGGCTATGTGGCCGGGCCGACATGCAACTGCGCAGGCGCCAGCGCTTTTCCGACGTTAGCTGTGCTCGGGAAAGCCTGTACACGATTGGCAATTTTTGGAAAGGTGGGCGCATGTGCAGTGACGCGGTGGCGCTGAGCGATGCCATTTTTAAAAGTAAAGCAGTAGCGCTCAGTGAGGTCTCGTCTGGCGTATGCTGTGCTTTTAACTACGTCCCCTCTGCAGCCTCTGACCTCCTGCCCCCTGCAACCTCTGACCTCCTGTCCCTCCCCACAGCCTCTGACCTCCTGTCCCCTCCCTGCAGCCTCTGACCTCCTGCCCCCCCTGCAGCCTCTGACCTCCTGCCCCCCCCCTGCAGCCTCTGACTACCTGCCCCCCTGCAGCCTCTGACCTCTCCTGTACCATCCGCAGCCTCTGACTTCTCCTATACCATCCGCAACCTCTGACCTCCCTGTACCATCCGCAGCCTCTGACTTCCCCTGTACCATCCACAGCCTCTGACCTTCCCTGTACCATCCGCAGTCTCTGACTTCCCCTTTACCATCCTCAGCCTCTGACCTCCCCTGTACCACTGCAGCCTCTGACCTCTCCTGTACCATCCGCAGCCTCTGACCTCTCCTGTACCATCCACAGCCTCTGACCTCCCCTGTACCATCCGCAGCCTCTGACTTCCCCTGTACCATCCGTAGCCTCTGACCTCCCCTGTACCATCCGCAGCCTCTGACTTCCCCTTTACCATCCTCAGCCTCTGACCTCTCCTGTACCATCCGCAGCCTCTGACTTCCCCTGTACCATCCGCAGCCTCTGACCTCTCCTGTACCATCCGCAGCCTCTGACCTCCCCTGTACCATCCGCAGCTTCTGACCTCTTGTCTTATATCACGTCTGCCGCCAGGATGGGGGTCACGGAAGAAGTCAGATATGTGTGGAATGTGGAGAGGAAACTATGGGATAAAACCAGAGCCACCAAGCTGGAGCCGACTGAATGAGCCCTCCACCAGGCCAGTCTGAGGGGGAGTCAATACAATATTGTAAGGGGGCAATGATATAAAGGTTTTCCCCTAATATCAGTAAACACTCTTACCTTAGTGTTTTCTTTCTGTGGAAGGTGGTCTCTGGTCACCAGAGTCCTCCCCACATTCCCAGAGTTCCCCTTTACATCATAGTCTGCAGGATTCCACCTTACAGTGCAAGGGGGAACTCTGATGTAAAGGGCAATGCTGCAGACCCTGATGTAGGGGGGAACTCTGATGTAAAGGGGAATGCATTGGACTCTGATATAAGTGAGGTCTCTGGTCACCAGTGCCCCCCTTTATATCAGAGTTTCCGCTTAGATCATGATCTGCAATGTTCCCGTTTATGTCATGTGCTTGCTGGGTTATATTAATCTGACCTTCATGTAAATGGAGAAATATGTTTTTTGACTTAAACACATTGCTATTAGCTTTAGCTACTTGTTTATAGCTTAATAGGTAGATTCAGGTAGAGTTAGGCCGACGTATCAGTAGATACCCCGACCTAACTCAGAATCTGCGCCGACCTATGTTTAAGTGTATTCTCAAACAGAGATACGCTTAAACATATCTAAGATACGACGGCTTGCGCCGTCCTATCTTAGGTTGCAATATTTCGGCTGGCCGTTAGGTGGCGCTTCCATTGCGGTCGGCGTAGAATATGTAAATCAGTAGATACGCCTATTCTCAAAAGTACGCCCGGCCGCCGCAGTACATTTACGCCATTTATGTAAGAGATAGGCCGCCTAAAGTTAAAGCTGCCCCCTAGGTGGCGTAGACAATGTTAAAGTATGGCCGCCGTTCCCGCTTCGAAATTCAAAAATTTTATGTCGTTTGCGTAAGTCGTCCGTGAATAGGGATTTACGTAGTTTACGTCCACTTCGAAATCAATAGGCCCGTGCGGCGGACTTAGCCGCAATGCACACTGGGAAATGTAGGCGCCGGCGCATGCGCAGTTAAAAAAAAACGTCAACCACGTCGGGTCAAGCCTCATTACCATAAAACACGCCCCCTCAGACAAATTTTAATTAGGCGCCCTTACACCCGCCCGCTTTAGGCTACGCCGCCGTAACTTAGCAGGCAAGTACTTTGAGAATCAAGTACTTGCCTCGCTAACTTACGGCGGCGTAGCCTAAACACGCTAAGCTACGCCGCCGCATAGTTGCGGCAATCTCTCTGAATCTACCTATAAATGTTGATATTTGCACTGAAAACTGCCATTTTAGGTACTTTTATTGCAGTGTCAGTAAAAAATGTGTGCTGTTTGTAAATTCCATGTCGCTTATCTATATATAATACACTCTTCAAATGTGCTTTAAAATGCATGGTTTTCCCTTTTGTGAACAAGAAAATAATGACGTTATGCGGTTGGGCTGGTATAAAAATGCTATGGGGCTGGTATGACATTATTTCCAGGGCTGGTTTTTGTTCCCAGCCTGGCCCTGGAGGTGGAGTGAAATTCTGTTTTCCCTTCAATCTTTTTTTTTATTTTGTTTATTTATTTATTTATTTATTTATTAAAATGCTTATAAAACACAGCGCAGTCTTACACACGTGCCTCGATGCGCTGGCGGGATAAAAACAGAACAGAAAAGGGGCAAAAACTACATCGACCAAACAAGTGACAATAAAACAATAACAATCAGTGAATAAAAAATATAAAACATACAAAGCTAAATATATAAAATTTTGAGCTATCAAAATACTTAATATTTAAGTCACCCCGAAAGCCTGGATATATAGCCATGTTTTTAACAATCTCCTAAACTTTAGGAGATCATTTTCCAGTCTTATGTGAAGGGGCAAGGAGTTCCAGAACTGAGCTCCTTGAACTTCCAGGGTCCTCCCACCACATTTGTTTTTAGCAAATTTGGGGATGTTCAACAAAGCCAAATTCTCAGACCGCAGTGATCTAGTAGGCACATGTCTGATGAATTTTTCTCTGAGATAGCCCGGTCCAAAACCATGGATGGCCTTATGCACAAGACACCCCGTCTTAAACTGAGCCCGTTGTGCCACGGGCAGCCAGTGTAAGGCTTGTAGGGATGGAGTGATGTGATCGTACCGGCCCACGCCTGTGAGTAACCTGGCAGCCGCATTCTGCACCAGCTGAAATTGTATGTATTAACAAAGTGGGCAAAAAACAAAATAAAACACTGATTTCATGTGTTAACCTCCCTGACGGTATGATTATTTCAGAAAAAAGGTGCTGAAAGCGATACCATTATTTGCAAGGAAATTTGGCGTTTTATACTGTAGGCCTGTAATTCTTAGGAATAACTCACTTAAATCTGACCAAACAAGAGTCTAGTAGGCATCCCGGGTATGATTTTTTTTTTAAAACAAAATTATAAATTATAATATAATAAATAATTATAAATAATTATAACAAATAATAATATAATTATAATAAAAATTATTTAATAATGTAATCAACTCAAAATCACTGAAATTTGCTCAGTTGCAGAATTGTCGCTGTCATTACTTTTTTTTTTTTATGACAAATTTCCCCACAAATTGCTATCGCTCAATTCTGCAAGTGATTATAATTTATTATGGCTGTTTTCTAGCTGCTCTAAAACCATTTTTGACATAAAGTGACACTTTTGGTTGCTATGGACAATCTACAGTTTGCAGGCAGAAAGAACAGTTTTTATTATATAAAAGTACATGTAGGACACTGGGCAGACCACTAGGGACAAAGGGGGTGTGTATTTTTTACATACAGTACTGTAATCTATAAGATTACAGTATACTGTATGTATTGTTTTAGTTTACTTTTTTGAATTTGGCGCCGTTCTCCGCTTCCGTGCGTCGTAACTTTGCAGGGAACGGAGATTGGCGGCACACAGAGGCACTGTGTGAATTGAGCGAGGTCCCGCTCGCTCACACAGCGCGGTGGCATCGCTGGATCCAGGGACAAGGTAAGTAAACCAAGCCTGTGGATTCAGTGAGGCGAGCCAGAGTCTGACTCGGGGTTACCGATCGTAGCCGAAAAATCTCACCCCGAGTCAGACTCGGGAATACCGCCAGGGGGGTTAATATATTTTCATTATTATTATTATTATTATTATTATTATTATTATTATTATTATTATCTGTCATTGGTGGTAACTATTTTATTTAAATATTACTGGTTTGAAGGAGACCAATTATGAATGTTAAAGTAATCATGTGTTACTGATGTAATAGTGTTGGTAGAAACTCATGCTGAGGGACAAATACAGATAGCGCTTAAACGTCCATGGGTGGGTTGGGCATATAATTCTGTCCATATCACCCACTCTAGAGGAGTATCTATTCTCATAGCGAAAACCACACACTTTGAGCTCCAGGGTTCTGAAATCGATCCATTGGGTAGATATGTATTTTTATATGCTACAGTGTATGAGGGCCCAATACTGTTGATGACTTTCTATCACCATCTAACGCTGCAATTTTGTCTGATGGGTTTAGCTTCATGGCACTATACCCCTCTGTGCCGACAGTAAGGCTGGAAGATTTTAACAATACCCTCAATCCTTATATTGATAGACTGTGTAGAAACACTCTAACTCAACCTACATACCACCCTACATGATTTGCTTGACTGCTAGCTGACTTTAACCTTGTGGACACTTGGAAAATCAAGCACCCCATGTTTGCGGGCATACTCCTGCTTCTCCCCCTCAACACTCAATGTCCAGGATAGACCTCATCATTATATCCTGTTTTCTCTTACCCAGACTAATGCTGCGTACACACGGTCGTTTTATGTGATGAAAAAAAATGACGTTTTTAAAAACGTCACTTTAATTGACCGTGTGTGGGGGAAAACGTCGTTTTATGTCTTCTAAAAAACGACCAAAAAAAATTGAAGCATGCTTCAATTTTATGTGTCGTTTTTCAAAACGTCAACTTTTACTTCACAGAAATTGACCGTGTGTAGCAAAAACGTCGTTTAAAACGACGTTTTTTCATCCGCGCATGCCCAGAAGCTACTTATGAAGCGAGCTTCAATGGAAAAACGTGGTGGAACGTAACCTCGCTTTGCTAGAACATTGTGAGAAAACGATGGTGTGTATGCAACTTCGTCTTTGAAAATTGAAGTTTCAAAAACGTCGTTTTTTACTTCACAGAAAATTTCGTTTTTTTTCATCGCAGAAAGTGATGGTGTGTACGCGGCATAAGAGATGCAGGCTTCTCCCCTAGATCACGTTCAGACCATTGCCCCTCCTGGGCCACATTGTCTCTACCACACAACAGGCCTCAGGTCACGTGGCGGTTAAACCCCTTCTGGCTAACATTACTACCAGAAGAAGATGACATAACGGCTGACTGGGAGCAATACTTCCTAACTAATAGAGATACTGCACCACTGCAAGTAGTTTGGGACATCTTTAAAATTCACGCCCGCTCGACACTTACAACTCGAATCAACGACTAAACAGGACCTCAGAAAAAACTCTGGGCATGGCTCCCCGCAGAGCGAGAGTTTTTGGATGACCCCACACATGACAGGGCTAATAGTCTCAAACTACACTCTAGTGCAGTTGAACAAATGCACTGTAAAAAATCTAGGCATAAAATGTTTTTTCATAGACAAAAATTGTTCGAACATGGGGAGAGAGCTGGGAAACTATTAGCATACCCAGTACACTGCCAGGAGAGGCCACATGTAGTGATTTCACTCCGCTCTCCTGGGCAGGGACTGGCAACAGAACCCAGTCAGTGACGACTTCTTTGCCGCACTGTACACAACTTCAGTCTCGAATGACACCTCCTCCATGGACTCCAGATTCCTTTCTGATATACAACTTCCTCAACTAACCAAGAAACAAGTTGTGGAATTGGAGGCACCACTGAAGGCAGAAGGGATAGACGAGGCCATAGCTGCATTCCCCAGATCTAAAGCACCAGGATCAGAAGGCTTACCCATAGAATTATATTCAACATACTCTGAACTTCTTGTTCCAAAGCTTCTCTCACTATACAATTCCATATATGAAGACTCAAACTTACCCACCTCCATGAGGGAAGCATCAATCGTATTAATCCCCAAGCCCGGCCAGGATCCAAGTCTCCCAGAATCATATCGCCCCATTTCTCTACTCCAGGTGGATTTCAAGATCCTTGCAAAAGTCCTTGCCATCCACCTCAACAAGGTTATTTTATCACTCGTACACAAAGACCAATCATGCCAGGCAGAAACACCTTGTTCAATCATAGACGATTGTTTTTAAATCTTCAGACATCTCATGACAATCCAGGGTCCAGGGTGATTGTGACCTTGGATACGACCAAGACGTTCGACTTGGTTGAGTGGCAGTATCTATGGACCTGCCTTAAAAAATTGGGACTAGGCCCTAGATTTATAAAATGAGTTCAACTAATGTTTCAGGCTCCAGTCTATAGGGTTCTGGCTAACGGGTGGACCTCTAAGCAGTTCCCCCTTTCTAGGGGCACATGACAGGGATGTCCTCTATTGCCATTGCTTTACGCACTGGCGGCAGAGCCATTGGTAATTGCCATACATGCACACCCTGACATAGTTGGACTTAGCAAGGGGCCAGTTACAGAGAAGATCAGTACCTATGCAGATAACACCCTGCTCTACCTTGATGATGCAGATAATTCCCTGCCCACAGCCCTGGACTTAAAAGAATGTTTCGGTACCTTTTCCGGTCTCCGGATTAATTGGGACAAATCCAAGGTACTCCCTCTTGATAGTTCCCCCCCCCCCCCCCGCCAAAAGACCGAGCCATGCTCCCCTCGCAGAGAGTGGATCGCATTAAATACCTGGGAATACAGACCACTCGAGACATGGCTGACTACGTCCTACTTAATATAATACCACTCTTTGAGATGCTTAAGCAGAAAACTCAAATTTGGGAGTAATGGGCTAAATAAATCTTGTGATATGATATGGCACTCATCAGCGTACTTGGTGCTTAGGCATTTCAAATCAATGGAAGCAAAACTGAAACCATTTATATGGGGTAAAAATATACACAAACTCCCCCTAGACAGCAACCCTTTAATGGAAGTGCTAAAAAGCCCTGATCCCAAAAAACAGATCTCTCACTTCTATAACATGTTGTCACTCCCCGAGGAATCCACATCAGCCTATGCACTGAAGACTAGGTGGGAGGGGGAGGTGGGAACCACAGAGGATGAAGAGTGGAGTGAAGCCTTAGATACCTGCAAACTAGTCTCACTCAAACTCTCTGATCGATTGATTCAGCTCTTTATACTGCATCGATCATATCTTACACCACTAATGCCATGTACACATGATCGGACATTCCGACAACAAAACCGTGGATTTTTTTCCAATGGATTGTTCGCTCAAACTTGGCTTGCATACACACGGTCACAAAAATGTTGTCGGAAATTCTGAACGTCAAGAACGCGGTCACGTACAACACTACAACGAGCCGAGAAAAATTAAGTTCAATGATTCTGAGCATGTGTCAAATTGATTCCGAGCATGCGTAGGATTTTTGTGAATCGGAATTGCATACAGACAATCGAAATTGAGAACCAGCTCTCAAACATTTGTTGTTGGAAATTCCGACATCAAATGTCCGATGGAGCCCACACACGGTCGGAATATCCGACCAAAAGCTCACATCGAACATTTGTTGTCGGAAATTCCAACCGTGTGTACACGGCATAGGAGTTTCTTGTTATAAACAAGGTCAATCCACTAAATGCCCAATGTACAATCAAGACACAGGCATGGATGAAGACCAACCCACCGGAGCTCACTAACTGGATAGTTGAAATAATTAATAATTTGCCCTAAAAAAACTCATATACTCCCATAGAGGATGCCCTTCAAAGTACAACAACATCTGGGATAGGTGGCTACAGACCCCTGACACCCGCGTTTAAAGGGGAGTCAATACACCATAAACCTTCAGGCCTCCAGTATCCCTGCTAGTTTTATGTGGTGAAACTATTATACCTTGAAAAGCTGTACAACCTGACATGAAATTCTCATGTTTATGTCTTTAATATCATCAAGGGATGTATTTGTGTGATAGTTGACTACGATATTGTCTAACATACCAATTATTTGTCGCAAATGTTTTATATATGTATATTTTCTTTTTGTTCAATAAAGAAAGTTTCCAATAAAAAAAAAGTAATCATTTGTAATGAGGAAAATATTTACAGAGTTCCTTCATTAAAAAGTGTGAAGAGGCCTGAACATTAACCTTGTAAATCTTAGAGAATGTGTACATAGAAAAACAGATGGCAACCTTTAAAATATAAGTGCACCTTGACAGGAAAGGGTGAGACCAGATCCTTAAGACCAGGGGTAGGCAAACTTCAGCCCTCCAACTGTTGCAAAACAAAAGTCCCACAAGGCATTGCAAGACACTGACAGCAACACGCATGATTCCCAGAGGCAGAGGCATAATGGGATTGTGCAGTTTCTTAACAGCTGGAGGGCTGAAGGTTGTCAGCTTCTGTTTAAAGTGGTTGTAAACCCTCCTGGGAAAAAAAAAACACCCTGTAAGTTAAAGGCATAATGAGCTAGTATGCATAGTATAATAGCTCATTATGAATTACTTACCCGAGAACGAAGCCCCCACAGCCATCCTTGACATCTATCCTGGAGGTTATTTCCGGGTTTACAACCACTTTAAAGCCCTGTACACACGATCAGTCCATCCGATGAGAACGTACTGAAGGACCGTTTCATCGGTTAACCAATGAAGCTGCCTGATGGTCTGATGTGCCTACACACCATCAGTTAAAAAAACGATCGAGTCCAACGCGGTGACGTAAAACACAATGACGTGCTGAGAAAAATTAAGTTCAATACTTCCAAGCATGCGTCGACTTGATTCTGAGCATGCGTGGGCTTTTAACCAATGCTTTTGCATACTAACCGTCGGTTTTGACCGATCGGTTAGGCCTTGAACACAAGGTCGGTCAAAACCAATGGAAATGGACTGAAGGTCCGTTTCATCGGTCCAAACCGATGGTGTGTGTGCCCCATCAGTCCGTTATCCTTCGGTCGAAAAATTTAGAACTTGCTTTAAAATTCAACCAATGGACGCCTAAGGCCTCGTACACACGACCGAGTTTCTTGGCAAAAACCAGCAAGAAGCTTGCTGGGGGTTTTTTTTGCCGAGGAAACCGGTCGTGTGTACACTTTTCGACAAGGAAACCGTCGAGGATCTCGTCAGGCCAAAAAGAAAGCATGTCTTCTTTTTCCTCGATACGAATGGGAAAATTTGGCTTGCCGAGATCCTCGGCGGCTTCACAAGGAACTCGACGAGCAAAACGATGTGTTTCGCCCGTCGAGTTCCTCGGTTGTGTGTACGAGGCTTTACCGATCGGTCAAAACCGACGGTTAGTATGCAAAAGCATCGGTTTAAAGCCTGCGCATGCTCAGAATCAAGTCGACGCATGCTTGGAAGCATTGAACTTCATTTTTCTCAGCACGTCGTTGTGTTTTATGTCACCGCGTCGGACTCGATCGTTTTTTTAACTGATGGTGTGTAGGCACATCAGACCATCAGTCAGCTTCATCGGTTAACCGATGAAACGGTCCTTCCGTCCGTTCTCATCGGATGGACTGATCGTGTGTACAGGGCTTTAGGCGACCATCGGTTGAATTTTAAAGAAAGTTCTAATTTTTTCGATCGAAGGATAACGGACCTTTGGTAATCCTCAGATTTCATGATGCTTTGCACACACTCAAGGCACCCAGTGCCAGAGGCAGCAAAACAACCCCAAAACATCATTGAACCTCCACCATATTTCACTGTAGGTACTGTGTTCTTTTCTTTGTAGGCCTCATTCCATTTTCGGTAAACAGTAGAATAATGTGATTTACCAAAAAGCTCTATCTTGGTCTCATCTGTCCACAATACCTTTTCCCAGAAGGATTTTGGCTTACTCAAATACATTTTGGCAAACGGTAGTCTTGCTTTTTTATGTCTCTGTGTCAGCAGTTGGGTCCTCCTGGGTCTCCTGCCATAGCATTTCATTTCATTTAAATGTCGACGGATAGTTGGCGCTGACACTGACGCTCCCTGAGCCTGCAGGACAGCTTGAATTCCTTTGGAACATGTTTGGGGATGGCTTATCCACCATCCGGACTATCCTGCATTGCAACCTTTCATTAATTTTTCTCTCCCCTCCACGCCCAGAGAGATTAGCTACAGTGCCATGGGTTGCAAATTTCTTGATAATGTTGTGCACTGTGGACAAAGGCAAATCTAGATCTCTGGAGATGGACTTGTAACCTTGAGATTGTTGAATTTTTTCACAATTTTGGTTCTCAAGTCCTTAGACAGTTCTCTTCTCCTCTTTCTGTTGTCTATGCTTAGTGTGGCACACACAGTCACAGAATGCAAAGACTAAGTGAACTGCTCTCCTTTTTATCTGCTTTCAGGTGTGATTTTTATATTGCCCACACCTGTTACTTGCCCCAGGTGAGTTTAAAGGAGCATCACATGCTTGAAACAATCTTATTTATCCACAATTTTGAAAGGGTGCCAAGAATGTTGACCAGCCCATTTTTGGAGTTTTATGTGACATTATGTTCAATTTGCTTTTTTTCCTCCCTTTTTTTGTTTTGTTCCAGTACATACAAAGGGAATAAACGTGTATTGCAAAACATGCGTTACTGCTATACTTTTCTGTGAGAAATACTGGATTTTCTGCCAACAATTTCGGCCATTACTGTATGTGTTTTGTTGCCATATTGCGTCTTTGATTTTGAGTGGGGATATCTGAATGATGCCTGCAGCTACAGGCATCATTCAGATATCATCTTTTGGAGCCAGCGATTCCCTACACCATAAGAACATGCATAGTGGCTGTTCAGCTGCTAGATTGTTCTTACGGGGTGAGATGGGATTTCCCCCCTCCCGCCGCCCTCCTGTGCTTCTACCGACTCGCCCCTGCCATCTGTGAGTCAGAGAACAGATCCACTGGCCCCGGATGTTTACCATAGAGATTTCTGATGGACCAGATGGTCCCTGGAGTCTCTATGACCGTTCAAAGGCCGAGTGCCCGGCCTCTGCATTCGAAAAAATGTTTGAGACACTGAGATTGTTTGTTTATTTTTTTTATTTCAGACTTCCCAGCCTAGAGGTGAGGTGTGGGGTCTTATTGACCCCATATCTCACTGTAAAGAGGACCTGTCATGCTTATTCCTATTACAAGGGATGTTTACATTCCTTGTAATAGGAATAAAAGTGATAAAAAAATAGGAAAAAAAGTGTCAAACTCGAAAAATAAAAGTAAAATTAACAATAGAAAAAAATATATTTAAGTGCCCCTGTCCCCGTGTGCTCGCACGCAGAAGTGAATGCATTTATAAGTCGCGCCCACATATGTAAATGGTGTGCAAATCACACATGTGAGATATCGCTGCAAACATTAGACCTTCTCTGTAACTCAAAACATGTAACCAGTAAAAAAAAGCGAAGTTTGGCGCCATTCCACGAGCGTATGCAATTTTGAAGCGTGACATGTTAGGTATCTATTTACTCGGCGTTACATTATCTTTCACATTATGCAAAAAAATTGGGCTAACTTTAGTGTGAAAAAAAGCGATTGAAAAATAGCTGCGCAAATACCATGTGAGATAAAAAAGTTGCAACAACCGCCATATTATTCTCTAGGGTGTCTGTTAAAAAAAAAACATATATAATGTTTGAGGGTTCTATGTAATTTTCTAGCAAAAAAATATGATTTTTACATGTTGGAAAGAAATGTCAGAATTGGCCTGGGTGGCAGGTGGTTAAAAAAGCGCCAAAATGCACGATAGAAAAAACCCGCGGCCAGTGCGCGTTAAAAAAAATAGGGCATGTTGAAAAATGGCAAAATTTGCATAAATAATGCCAAAATTAGCAATAAAAAAGGGCCAAAACACACATTTAAAGAATGTGCCAAAATGTGTGTAAAAATAATGCAAATTAAAAAAAGCACCAGTGGTCAGTGCTTATTATTTTCATGTATTTACTTGGTCTTTTTAACTTTGGTTTCACTTTTAAAACTCAGCTGCTCAGTAATCACACATGTATCTCAGGAGATCGCAGGCAGCCCTCCTTCTACACAGATCTCAGGTGTTTTCAGAGGAAAAACTTCTCCTCTCTTCTCTTACTGAGAATAAATGTTCTCCGCTTCATAAACAGGTTGCCAGAGGAGATTTTTCCTTGAGAACTGCTGAGAACTGAAATGAGATAAATGATCTCTGTTTGATAAACATACACCAATATGTTTTTTTAATATAAATCTGAATCTTTAGGATTTTTGCATTTCAGATGGCTGTAGGTGACTAGGTCAGCGTAAGCGGGAAGTGATGACTGAGGATAGATCCATATGGCAATTGCAGTCAGGAGCAGTGGCAGTGAGGTACTTCCTCAATGCTGCATGGTGTGTAAGAGAGTGAATAATTCACATGCACAACACTCCATCCAATGGATGATGTCAACCCTTGGTTTTTCAATGTTAGCCCCTTCTGCAGTAAACCAAAGGAAAGTAGGGAGGTCAAATTGTGGATCTAGTAATAAGATATCTTCCAGTGCTTGGCCTGCACAGCCTACTTACAAAGTGAGTCTTCAGAGACAGGGTCACAACCGGGCTGTGCCATGGCTCTGGACCCGGAAAGCTCTCCACCGATAACACAGTACACTTTGGTCTGGAAAGTTCCACAATTCAGAAACCAGTTCCTGGAGGTCACAACTCCACAACTGAGCAGGCCAGCAGGGACTGGGTACAGTCTTCAAAGCTGTGAGAAAACACCAATCGAGATAGCTGCATATAGCAGTTTATAGAGGAATCTTGAATGAAGAATTAAGATAATTTTGATTGAGGAAAAATATGTAGCAAAAGGTTAGACTTTTCAAAGTGGAGCAGAGAGAAGAAGTAAACCCTCATGGATATCGGCAAAAAACAAACAAAAGTCATGCTGGGAGAAGGGTGAGAGTCCAATTTTTCCTGTATCCCTTAGTGAATGAGAAAGAAAATTATTTTAAAAACTAACTGACTAATATGTACTATTTTTTTCCCTGTGTCCAGTAGACAAGGCTACCATAGTAAACTGGACATGGCCCTTTGCCACGTGCCTGATTAAGAATTTCACATCAAGTGAATTACAGTTGACATTTCAATCCACAGAAACCTATTTGCAAAGTATTCATTTGCTCCTTGTTTTACGAGTGTACAATAAAAGATTGTCATTTTACGATCCATTAAAAAAAGATGAAAAAATGTTAAATAAAATCATGAAAGACATTTGCTGAAAGTAATAAATAATTTACCTCTAATTTTCACACACTGAAAATTAAACTGGCAACTGTTCAAAAAGTTATTAAAATTATAATGACTGATATTTTGAAATCAAGCACCAGCACTAAAATGAATAAATTACGCCAACAATTTAAAAAAAAATAATAGCAGTCTTGATTAGTGAATAGAAGACTGTTTGTAAAGAAGTTTTAGTAGCCAATGGAGACCTAATGAATTCAAGTGAGCTAATTTAGTAACTTTAAAAAGAGAGAAGCTACAGTATGAGTGTTACGTATATTAAGAGTATAGGAAAGAAAAATAAATTGTTGCCTGTTGCACCCAACAAAATTTCACAAGCCATGATTTTGCTGCAGGTTAAAAAAGAGGGGTGATTAAAATGTTAGTGTAAATACTTGGAAGTTAGAACGGAAGTTATAACAAATGACAAAAAAACATTGATGCATACTCCAAATAATACCTGATTTTAGAGCATAGTATATTGCTTCCACACCAAGGCAAGTGTGTATAGATAGGGTAGATTCAATTTGAGGCTGCTTTTGTTGCCTGAATACATTTCAGTGCAGGTTAAGATGACATTTGGGAGGTAAAGGCTCAAAACAATGAGGTTGTTTGAGAATGTAGCTATAAACTGCACAACTGGTAACTTACAGTACAGACCAAAAGTTTGGACACACCTTCTCATTCAAATAGTTTTCTTTATTTTCATGACTATGAAAATTGTAGATTCACACTGAAAGCATCAAAACTATGAATTAACACATGTGGAATTATACATAACAAAAAAGTGTGAAACAACTGAAAATATATTTCATATTCTAGATTCTTCAAAGTAGCCACCTTTTGCTGCAAGATGCTGTGGTAGCCATGCTGGTTCAGTATGCCTTCAATTTTGAATAAATCCCCAACAGTGTCACCAGCAAAGCACCCCTACACCATCACACCTCCTCCTCCATGCTTCACGGTGGGAACCAGGCATGTAGAGTCCATCCATTCACCTTTTCTGCGTCGCACAAAGACACGGGGTTGGAACCAAAGATCTCAAGTTTGGACTCATCAGACCAAAGCACAGATTTCCACTGGTCTAATGTCCATTCCTTGTGTTCTTTAGCCCAAACAAGTCTCTTCTGCTTGTTGCCTTTTTTTAGCAGTGGTTTCCTAGCAGATATTCTACCATGAAGGCCTGATTCATATAGTCTCCTCTTAACATTTCTAGAGATGTGTCTGCTGCAAAAGGTGGCTACTTTGAAGAACCTAGAATATGAAATATATTTTCAGTTGTTTCACACTTTTTTGTTATGTATAATTCCACATGTGTTAATTCATAGTTTTGATGCCTTCAGTGTGAATCTACAATTTTCAGAGTCATAAAAATAAAGAAAACTCTTTGAATGAGAAGGTGTGTCCAAACTTTTGGTCTGTACTGTACATCAGTAGCACACTTAAAATAGATGTAATATAACCCTAAAACAATATTATTTTGTATTATTATAATTATTATTATTATTATTAGTAGTAGTAGTAGTAGTATTATCTGTTGAACAGAAGATAAAAGCATACAAGCTCACAAAATATACAGCCACCTCCTACATGTGGCATTGCTATATTATTCCAATAGTTTTAAGTTAATGACGTAAACATGCAAAATAATAGTGGTTTTGGCTCTGTATTAGACAGAAGTCCTTAGAACAGTCTTTAAAATGGTTAACGGGATGCAATGTATATGGTGTATACTGACCATTCCCGCATGATATTTTGGTTACCAACCTTCATTGTGCAATACTATATATAGATACATAGAACACAATGATAGTAAAAGGTTTATTCAACATGGCATTGAAAAGCGTAAAAGTAGGGGGGCGTGGCCAGCAGCCGGAGCGGATGGCTGTGTGAGAGGAGAGCTCCGTCCACAGAACCTCCATCCAGCGACATCCAGAGCTTAAACCAGCCAGTTTTTTTCTACCTGACCTCCGCAGACGTCCCAGGGGGAGAAGGAGCAACGATGGGGAAGCGGAAGCAAGATAGGAAGCCCAGAAAGCTTACAGACTTCTACCCCGCAGCGAGCACACCTAGGCCGCAAGATGGCGCCGGGGCCTCGGCCTCGCAGCGCGGCTCCGACGGCGGCGGACGCCAGCATAGCCCATCGCACCTGACGAGCGGTTCTCCATCCCAGCGAACAGGGGGGGGAAGCGGGGGCTCCACGCCGACCCCGTCCCCACTGAACAGCCCGCAGAAATCTGCTTTGAGGAGATCGGAGGAACACAGATATGCAGGTGAGCAAGATGACACCTGCAACTCCCAAAACAGCACAAGAGATTTTGTGGAACAGATCCACGAGTTCCCTACTTCTGGGGTCCCGCTTAGTGACACAGTTATGAAGGACATGCTGGTAACCCTTAGGGGGTCTATGCATAGAGACATGATGCAGTGTGTATCGCAGCTGAAGCATGAGGTGTCAGCCATTGGAGACAGGATAAGCCACGTGGAGGATAAAATGGGAGATTTTACCATAGCTCACAATGACTTGGTAGAGGCACATTATGAGGCAGAGGGGGATATCCAGGCCATGCGTGAAAAATTGGCGGACTTGGAAGATAGGTCCAGAAGGAACAATATAAAATTGCGGGGGGTAGAGGAGTCAGTACCACCATCAGACCTAAGGCAATATGTGCAAGAATTCATAGCGGCCATCTTGCCTGATGCCCCTGGAACTGAGATCATTGTAGACAGAGCACACCGCCTCCCCAAACCTAAATTTCTGCCTGAGAAAGTCCCCAGGGATGTCATTGCCCGCATTCATTTTTTCCATATTAAAGATGATTTAATGCGCTTTGCGAGGAAAAACCATCCCCTCCCTGCTCCATACTCGGACATTTCAATCTATTCGGATTTATCACAATTCACCATGATGGCACGCAAAAATTTGACCTCCATTACTAAGATCCTGCAAAATAACAAGATCACATACTCATGGGGCTTCCCCACTAAGCTGCTGATCACAAGAGATAACCGCACCTTTGCTATAAGAAATATTGATGAGGGACTGGATCTAGCCAAAAAATGGAACCTTCTTCCAGCAGAAGCTCCTACTTCTCTTCCCAAAACCACACATGCTCGGTTATCCCCTGACTGGAGCACCACTTGAAATGCATTGTATTTTGGCATTGAATGCTTTCTTCTTCCACACCTCACCCGAGGCTGGTTTAAGATGACAACTGTAGTCATCTTTTTTTTTCTCCCTATGTTTGGTTCTGTTGGGAGCTCATACCCCCCCATGAGAAATGCGAGGGACACTCGCACTCTGTGAAAGTCTTCACATTTTTATGTGTTGTTTGACATTTTTGCTCTTTTATTTTTTTGTTTGGTCTGTTTTTCTCTCCCCCCCTTCTCTCTTTTTTCTATTCAACATATTGCCTGAAGAATATGATACCATACCTGCCTGCTACGCAATTCTCCTACTTCGTATGTATCCAGCCGTTCGCATTAATGTTGAGATATGGACACCCATCTCCACCTCGATAGCACCATCTACAGGTAACTTTTTAGTACTACACATGGAAGAACTATTTATCAGCAGCAATGAAAAATCTAGACTTACACCTTTAATATGTCTTTGTCTATAGTATCCATGAACGTGCATGGGCTAAATAGTCCGTATAAACGAAGTGCTATGTGGAGGGAGGCTATCAAACTTAAAGGGGAAATTCTATGTGCACAGGAAACCCACTTTATGACTGCAAAACAACCGAAATGCACCCACAGGGCCTTCCCTCACATCTTTCAGGCAACAGCAGCAGTTAAAAAAAGGGGAGTGTTAATTGCAATTAAGCAATCTATTACTTTCCAGCTACATGAAGTGTTTACAGACCCGAATGGCAGGTATATCATCCTGATATGCGAATTAAACAACTCCACATATACCTTGGTGAACGTATATGCCCCTAACCGCAGACCCCTCTCTTTTCTCAAATCACTGTTAAAAAAAGTTGATAAAATCAAGAAGGGCTCTCTGTTGGTATGCGGAGACTTTAATTGCATTGTTGATAAGCACTTGGACAGCTCTGGCACGAAGCCCTCTTCTAGAAAAGAACTGCAACCGTTACTATCAGAGCACAACCTTTATGACCCTTGGAGATGCCTCAACTCGACAGAAAGAGACTATACCTATTTTTCTTCCCCTCACCGCATATACTCTAGGATTGATCTCATCCTCACGGATTTACCGCTTTTACATAAAGCACAATTAGCCAAAATCCACTCCATTATGTGGTCAGACCACGCCCCGATCTCTTTAGTAGTACAGAATAACTCTCAAGTTCCCCCCACGTACCTTTGGAGAAACAATACTGAACTTCTAACTAATCCTTCTATTATTTCCTCTCTTGATTCTCAATTATCTGAATTTTTTAAATTTAATGATACTGATGGTATAGATGTTTCTATGTTATGGTGCTCACATAAGGCCTTTAGCAGGGGACTGCTTATCCAAGCGGCAGCTCGGGAGAAAAAACGTAGGGGGGCAGTGCTGAACAGCCTCCTCAGGGACCTAAAATCCTTAGAGGACCTTCATAAGTCGACCCCTTCCCCTGCAATAGAATCTGACCTAATAGAATGTAGACAGAAAGTACGCTTAACCCTCTTATCTGGCCACCAAAATTGCTTAAAGAGACTCAAGGCTCAATTTTATGTACACGGTAATAAAGCGGGTAAACTTTTGGCTAGTTATATATCTAGGCGACAACAGAAATCCAACCTGATTTCCATCAGGGACCCCCACACCAACATACTTGAACATCACCCCAATAAAATAGCCAACTCTTTCATGAAATATTACCATGACCTGTATAATCTCCACTTAGACAGCGACACCCCACAACCGACTCCTTACTCCATTGACTCCTTCCTATCTACAGTGTCACTACCTTCACTGACGGAAGAAGACTTAGCCATGTTAAATTCGCAATTCTCCCAAAAAGAAATTCTGGACACCATCAATTCCCTCCCAAAAAATAAATCCCCAGGGGAGGATGGCTTTTCATCCGAATATTATAGAGCATTTTCCCACCTACTTGTCCCATATATGGAGAGGTTGTTCAGCAAGGTCTCATCCCTAGCCTCCTTCCCAGAGGAAATGTTACAAGCTGTAATCGTGACTCTGCCCAAACCGGGGAAGAAGCCGGACTCACCCCAGAATTTTAGGCCCATCTCCCTCCTTAACACGGATCTAAAGATCTACGCCAAAATCCTGGCCAACAGGTTAGCTAAAATAACTCCCTCCTTGGTCAAAGCGGACCAGGTGGGCTTTGTCAAGGGAAGACAGGCTCCTGACGGCACTAGGAGGCTGTTTAACCTACTTCACATAGCTGAAAGCAAAAAAAATCCCCGCAGCTATTCTAGCACTCGACGCCGAAAAGGCTTTTGATAGGGTCCACTGGGGATACCTTCGTGCTACGCTGCAAAAATTTGGCCTTCAGGGACATATCCTATCGGCAATACTAGCCTTATATTCCAACCCATCGGCGAAAGTTTTCACCTCAACTGCTCTTTCAGATAAGTTTTACATTACGAACGGTACCCGCCAGGGGTGCCCTCTATCCCCTATCATCTTTACTCTTATGATGGAGCCCCTGGCGGAAGCCATTAGGACTGATGACTCGATTTCGGGTTTTAAGATAGGGAAAACCACCCACAAAATCTGTCTTTTTGCCGATGACGTAGTTTTAACTCTTACCGACCCGGCTTCTTCCCTGGAGGGCGTATTTGACATATTGACAAGGTATAGCAATGTCTCATATTATAAGTTGAATGTAGTAAAGTCATGCCTGTTGCCTGTAAATCTATCACAGAGACAAATATCTTTCCTGAAAAGTAGATACAAATTTCAATGGATGTCCAAGGCGATCTCCTATCTGGGTGTCCGTTTAGCCTTTCCATCCTCGTATACATATGAGGCAAACTTCCCTAGCTTAATCCACACAGTGAGGAACGATCTACAGCACATTGCCTCTTACGAACTATCGTGGTTAGGGAAGATTGCCGCACTAAAAATGGTGGTACTCCCAAAACTGATCTACTACTTTCGTACTATCCCTGTATGTCTTCCTGAATCTTTCTTTGCACTTATAGACAAACTCTTTAGACAGTTTATATGGAACCGGAAAATGGCTAAGATCCCTTATGTAACAATACAGAAACATAGAAAAAATGGCGGGGCAGGATTCCCAAATGTGAGAAACTATTACAAAGCGGCGATACTAGACCAGAGTAAAGCCTGGTTTGACCAACAGTCTCCCAAACTTTGGGTACACATAGAGAGATCAGTAGTATCTAATAGAGATCTTCCATCCCTCCTTATAGCAAACCTGATCGAAGCTCCTTTAATTTGTCCTAAGCTCCCCTCTATTGAGGCGACGCTTTCTGCTTGGAAAAAACTCCATCTCACAGCCCCCCGGGAGTCTTTACAACACTGTCCCTTGTCTAGTCTACAGGTGTACGAATACCTGATTCCCAACGTTAGAGTAGATCAGTGGCTAAAAAAAGGAATACTCACTTACGAGGACTTGCTAGCAAGGGATCCAGATACACATCAGTTCTCTAAAACACAGATCCATTACTTTCGCTCTAGTTATCCAGATAAGACTTTTTCTTTACATAATGAAGTATGGGAATACCTCAGGTCTAATCACGGGAAGCCTAAAGGTTTGTCTTGGTTTTATAACTTACTACAAAACAATTCTAGATTTAGCAAATCTTCCCACATGTTGAACTGGGAAAGGGATCTGGGCTCTGTCCATTCCATAGAAGAATGGAAAAGGGCAATAGCCAATTGTTATAAAGTCTCTCATTGCTCCAACCACTGGGATCTAATGTTAAAGACGCTCCACAGGTCTTACCTGACTCCGGTGAGGATGTCTCTGATATTTTCCTCAGAGACCAGTGAATGCTGGAGATTATGCGGAGCAAGAGGGAATATATTACATATTCTCTGGGAGTGCAAATCCATTCGCAGTTTTTGGCGTGAAGTTTTTAAACTGATCTCTTCAATAACAGGATTTTTTCTTAAACCTTCCCCTCAATTAGCGCTACTCTTTCTCAACATCCAGACTATCCCTACACAACTTAGAAGCATCATAAGCCATGTTATCATTGCAGCAAGGCTTACGATCACTTCTAAATGGAGGTCCACCTTAGTTCCTAACATCAGTGAAGTTATCCAACGGGTGCAGGAACAGTACTCATATGAAAAGCATTTTGCGGCCCAATCACATTCAATAGCAAAATTTCGTGACCATTGGGATCCATGGACATCTAAATTTCAGATTAACTAGGCAATTAGGTATAAAGTTTACTGATTTGCTGACACATATATGCTGGCAGGCAGGCAAAACGATCACTAGCTATTTACTCTAGTATCACTCTTGAGGCAATCTCTTTTCTCTTCTTCCTCTCCCTCTTTCTACTTCCCTTAGTAGTCTTCCTTTTTCCCTATTCTCCTCCTTTTCTCTTCCTTCCCCCTCATTCTTTGTTTGTTTTCCCTTTGTACCCCTTTGATTTGTTGATTATAACCCTGGTTCATTTCTCGGGTGCTATATTTATAAGCAACCTACATTCTGGGTTAATATCCATTACCATACTACGTGTGGTATAATTTAGATCACCGGATAAGTGTTATGGTGGTAAGATCTATAGTAATCTTGGGGGTCATGCCACCTCCCAACTTGGGAATGTCCAGAGGGGAGGTAACGCCCACATTTAGCGGTAGGGCGTGCTTCCTCATTTACTTATTACTCCTTGGAGACAGGCGTGACCCTACTGGCAATATCTTAATGCTAAGTTTCTCGTTTTGTATTATCTCCTCTACTAATTCTACGCAAATATCCGTTGGTTCTGCATTGACGAATGTTGAAAAACTGTATACGTCTGTATAGAGAATTGCAATTTTTGTATTGTCACTCTTTTTTATGAACCAATAAAAACTAATTGAAAAGAAAAGCGTAAAAGTAGTAACTAACAGATTAAAATTTGCCTTGTTAGCACACAGAAATATAAATTCTGATTGCTGTGTATGTATTGTACTTTGCTTAATAAATAAAAATAAAGCTATTCTAAAGAAACAGCTTGATTATCCTATCATCTACATTGAATCCTTGACTTTGTCTTGTTTATAATTCTTTGAAAGAAAAATTGTTGTGTTGTAGTCAATGAAAAATCACACCTTAGCATATTTTTGTGAAGTTTTATTTGTGGCTGAATTACTAAAGGAGTAAAGCCTGTTTTCACAGGGAATCGCTACTTGGTTTAGTAAACAATGTATAGCTTTGGGACTTCTATCATTCAAATGTGTGAAAGCAAAAATCATTTTTTATCCTATTCCTTGTGTGTGATTGGGTATTCTGTGCAAAGTCAAATACCACAAACATTAGAATGAGTGTTTTACTCCAAATTATTTTCGAAAAACCTAATTGTTAGCTTTGGGCAAACACAATATTTAAGCTAAAATTAAAAAATTCATACTATTAAAAAAAGATATATATTTTCTACAATGCTGAATGTGGTATATTAAAAGGTTGTGGGGCCATTCCCATGGATCCTTATGTTTATATCAAAATGACCATGTCATGAAAAATGATTCTTAAAACACCTGTTTCTTGTAAAAAAAAGGGATTTTTAATACAGCTTACCTGTAAAATCCTTTTCTTGGAGTACATCACGGGACACAGAGCAGCATATTCATTACTATGTGGGTTATATGGAGTACCTTCAGGTGATGGACACTGGCAATCTCAAAAATAGGAAGTGCCCCTCCCTATATAACCCCCTCCCATAGGAGGAGTACCTCAGTTTTGTAGCAAGCAGTATGCCTCCCAAAATGGTCCCCAAAAGAGGGGTGGGAGCTCTGTGTCCCGTGATGTACTCCAAGAAAAGGATTTTACAGGTAAGCTGTATTAAAAATCCCTTTTTCTTTCTCGTACATCACGGGACACAGAGCAGCATATTCATTACTATGTGGGATGTCCCAAAGCAATGCTTACAATGAGGGGAGGGAGAACATCTTCCCAAGACAAAAGGATTTAATTTAGAGATATACTCAAATCATAATAAATCCAACTTAGTTGAGAAAAAATAATTTTAAATTTTAAATTTAACTCAAAAGGGAGCCCCCGGAATCCGAAGGGGCTCAAACTGCAGCCTGCAGCACTGCCTGCCCAAAGGCTGTATCAGTATTCCTTCTTACGTCCAACTGGTAGAACTTTGTAAACGTGTGGACAGAAGACCAGGTTGCCGCCTTGCAAACTTGAGCCATAGAGATCTGGTGGTGTGCTGCCCAGGAGGCGCCCATGGCCCTAGTAGAATGAGCCTTTAATGATAACGGAGGAGGCAACCCTTTCAAGCCGTAGGCCTGAGTGATTAACTGTTTAATCCACCTCGATATGGTGGATTTTGCAGCTGCCTGCCCCTTCTTGGGCCCATCCGGTAAAATGAACAACACATCTGTTTTCCGGATCTTCTCTGTAGCTTTAAGATAGGCCTTCATGGCCCTGACAATATCCAAGGTATGCAGCAACCCTTCCTTTCTGGAAGTAGGTTTAGGAAAGAAGGATGGTAATACCAAATCCTGGTTTAGATGAAAACTGGATATAACCTTTGGTAGGAAGGAAGGATGAGGGCGGAGAACGACCCTGTCCTTATGAAAAATAAGATATGGTTCCTTACAGGATAAGGCTGCCAGTTCCGATACTCTTCTGGCGGAAACTATGGCGACCAAAAATACTAACTTCCTTGTCAGTAAAACCAAAGGAATTTCAGCCAACGGCTCAAAAGGTTGTTTCTGTAAACTTGACAGAACAAGATTTAAATCCCACGGACAAAGCGGGGATTTAACTGGAGGATTAATACGTAAGACCCCCTGCATGAAGGTCTTAACCAGCGAGTGGGTGGCCAGCGGCCGCTGAAACCACACTGACAAAGCTGAAATCTGTCCTTTGATAGTGCTTAATGCCAGTCCTTTATCCACTCCTAGCTGGAGAAAACTTAATACTCTATCGATGGTAAACTTACGAGAAAGCCATAGCTTGGACTCACACCAGCCTACATAGGCCTTCCAGACCCTGTAATAAATCACCCTAGAGACCGGTTTCCTGGCTCTGATTAGGGTAGAGATTACTTTCTGAGACAAACCTCTACCCCTGAGAATCAGGGATTCAGCTTCCAGGCCGTCAAATTTAGATGCCGTAAGGCAGGGTGGAGGATCGGACCTTGCGATAGCAGGTCTGGCCGTAGAGGAAGAGTCCAAGGGTCTCCCACTACCATCTTCAGGATTAGTGAATACCATGCCCTTCTGGGCCATGCTGGAGCTACCAGGATGACTGGTATGTGCTCCACCCTGATCCTGCGCAGCAGGCGGGGTAGTAACTGGAGCGGGGGAAAAGCATAAAGAAGTTTGAACTGATGCCAAGGGCAAACCAGCGCATCGGTTCCGCAGGCCATCGGATCCCTTGAGCGGGATATGAACCTGTCTAGCTTCTTGTTGAGTCTTGATGCCATGACGTCCACGTCCGGCACTCCCCATCTCTGGCAGAGTGTCTGAAAGACCTGTGGATGTAGAGACCATTCCCCCGGCAACAGAGTCTGGCGACTTAAGAAGTCCGCCTGAAGGTTGTCCACTCCTGGAATGAATATTGCCGATATGCAGGGCACATGAGCTTCTGCCCATAGGAGAATCAAGCTCACCTCTCTCTGAGCGGCTTGACTCTTGGTTCCCCCTTGGTGATTTATGTATGCCACTGCTGTGGCATTGTCCGATTGAATTCTCACCGGGAACCCCTGCAACTTGGACGTCCAAGCCCTGAGGGCTAGTCGAGCAGCTCTGAGCTCCAAGATGTTGATGGGCAATTGCTTCTCTGGCTTTGCCCAAGTGCCTTGGCGAGTGCAACCATCCAAAATTGCTCCCCAGCCTGTCAGGCTGGCGTCTGTGGTTACTATCTTCCAAGCCACTGGGCTGAAAGACTTCCCCCTCAGTAGATTCTGAGGGTCTAACCACCAACACAGACTTTGTCGGACTCTTGATGAGAGCGGCAAAGGGATATCTAAGGCCTGTGGCCTCCTGCTCCATGCTGACAGGATGGCTGCCTGCAGGATGCGAGTGTGGCTCTGGGCGTACGGTACCGCCTCGAATGTGGCCACCATCTTGCCTAGTAACCGCATACATAGGCGAACAGTTGGTTCTCTCTTGCTTAGAACCAGTAGGATTAATTCCTTGATGGCTTTGACTTTTATCAGAGGCAGAAACACCCTCTGTTGTTCTGTGTCTAATCTCATGCCGAGATATTCCAACTGCCTTGTGGGCTGGAATGCTGATTTTTCTTGATTTAGGACCCAGCCGAACCTCTCGAGGTACTGAACTGTGAGGGCCACTGCTCGTTCCAGACCAGGAGACGAGTGATCTATGACTAGGAGGTCGTCCAGGTATGCTAGGATCGTGACCCCTTGGATCCTTAGATTGGCTAGGATTGGAGCTAGGACCTTCGTAAACACCCGGGGGGGCGTAGCCAACCCGAAGGGAAGCGCCACGAATTGGAAATGACGTAGAGCCACCGAGAAGCGTAGAAATCTTTGATGTGGCTGGTAAACTGGAACATGAAGGTAAGCATCCTTTATGTCTATGGATGCCATAAAATCGTCCTTCTGAAGTGCGGCAACTGCTGACCGCACAGATTCCATCCGAAATGAGCGGACCTTTAGGTATGCATTCACCATTTTTAAGTCCAAAATTGGCCTGACATCGCCGTTGGGCTTTGGGATGATGAATAGGTTGGAGTAGAAACCTAGCCCCTGTTCTTGGACTGGTACCTCTACTATTACCTCCTGAGAGAGTAGATGATTCAATGCCGCTATTAATGCGGCTCCCTTCTTCGGATCGTTTGGTACTCTTGACTCCTGAAAATGAGGAGGAGGAAACTTTAGGAAGTCTAGTTTGTAGCCTGTAGCCACGGAAGACCGTACCCATCTGTCGGGAATGCTGGCCTCCCAAACCTCTGCAAAGAGACTCAGTCTTCCCCCCACCTTCGAGGGTGGGGGCGCCCCTTCATAAGGCCGGCTTGGGGGCTGGTTTTGCTGGTTTGCGAAACCACTGCTTCTTGCCTGCGACGGCCTGTCCCTGCGACTTGTTAAAATTTGATCTTGCAGGAGGCCGTCGATACTGTTTGGTATTGGAAGGCCCCTGCCCAGGGGAGTACTGTCGTTTAAACGCAGGCCCCCGGAACTTCTTCTTGGTGGGCAAAAGAGTACTTTTTCCGCTTGAAATGGTCTGGATGTATTTGTCCAGGTCTTCTCCAAAGAGTCGTCCTCCATGGAAGGGGAACCCTACCAGGAGCTTCTTGCATGGGGGCTCTGCCTCCCAGCTCTTTAACCATAAGAGTCTTCTCATATGGATAAGGGATAACGATAAACGTGACGCTTGCTGGATAGAATCCTTAATCGCGTCTACCGTAAAGAGTATGGCCCTAGGGACGTCCGAAAATTCTTCTGCCTGCTGGGCAGGAATAAGTTTAAGCATCTGCTTAGCTTGATCCGATAATGCTTGTGCAACCCCAATCGCAGCCACAGCTGGCTGCACTACTGCCCCTGCAGTAGTGAAGGAGGTTTTAAGTAGCGTTTCCAAGCGTTTATCAACCGGATCCTTGAACACCTGTATGTTTTCTACAGGGCATGTTAAAGATTTGTTAACACATGAGATGGCTGCGTCTACAGCCGGGGCTGCCCATCTCTTGGAAAATTTCTCTTCCATAGGATATAAGGCAGAGAATCTTTTTGGTGGTACAAAGATTCTATCTGGTTTGGCCCAATCTTGGAACATAACTTCCTCTAGTAGAGGATGGATCGGAAAAACCGCATTGGTTTGAGGCGCTTTTAGTGAGCCCAAAGCTGAGACCGCTGATACTTGGAGATCTGGTACTGGCAAGTTGAACGTCCTATGGACCAAGTCTGTTAAAACTTGAACCCACCAGCTCTCCCTTTGGGAGGCTGCGCCAGACTCCTCTGTACCCGGGTCCTCGATCCCTGAACCTGCTTGGTCCTTGTCCAAGAGGTCTTCCAATTCCCCTGTGAAAGGGACCTCCTCATCTGAGGGTTCACGCTCGGGCGACGGAGATCTATTCCGTTTTTTGCCCCGCATAGCTCTGGCTATCATTTTTTCCATTCTTTTTTCCATCTCCTTTAGAGAGGTGGACAGTACCTCGTCCGTGACCACCCTAGGGTTGGACTGACCCGTGCCAGCTCCAGCCCCAGATCCCGATGGTCTCACCAAGGCTCCCTCTGGGGAAAGTAGCGGTATGACTTTGTCCGAGACCTCAGACTCTCTGGGGGAATCCCCACCTCTTGTACCCTCCGAACCAGATGCCATGGTACAATACTGAGGTACGCCCGCTACTTAACGGTGTTTGGGAAAATAAATAGTTGTTGCCCAAAAAACCTTTCTGGGGAAAAATGCCTTCTTTCTTATTAACTTGGTTTGTCTTTTTTTTTTTTTTTTTTTTTTTTTAAACCAAAGAAAGAAAAACTATTCTGTCCCCCTTTAGTAGTATTTGCCAAAAAAAACTGCTGAAAAGAAAAAGAAACCCTATCTCTAGGGTAAAAGACAGTCTTTTTAAAGACTGTAATACTCTTTTTTGGCCACTGAGTGTCCTCGGCGCCCCACTCTGCCGCTCTGGTCCTTCCTCTCTCAGTTCCAACACTTCACTGAGCTGGGAACTTTTTGGAAGGGCCGCCCCTTCCTTTTACCTACGGGCCCGCCCTTCCCCTGTCAGCAAACGGCGCAAAATTGCGCCCATATCACGGGGACGCGCGCGCGCGCCCGCCGGCGGAGGGGGGGGAGGGGGCCACCACGAGGAGGTCAGAGGCTGATCCTGCCGTCCAGGCCAGGATCCACAGAGCGGCATATTGTTTCTGCAGCAACCGCCTGGACCTCTCTGAACAGGCTTGCAGGTAAGAGCATACATTCCCTTACATAAGAAACCTCAGTAGATTCCCAGGGGCTTCTCTTAGAGAGAATAGTCACTATACACACAGGCCCTTTTTCAATGCTTTCTAGCACCAGCTTGCAATACTACCAGGGAGGTCACATTTATGGGGAATATACACATACAGAGTCATCCTATCCTAAGATATGTGACTCACCTTGCCAGATGCAGCGCATAAACCATAGGCATGTCCCACTGTGACCTTCCCCCAGAAAAAACCTGCTGCGAACCAAGTTCCGCAAGTTTCCCCTTCACTTACCTGCTCCATGCCGCAGGACTTTGCACAGCAAGAGGTCCAATCTTCCCCCATCTCCGTGGGGCGTCTAGACCTTCAGGCCCTGGGTTCCTATGAAGGATCCACTGTCCTGGGCCCATATAGCACCCTGGCAACAGAAACATTAGGCCCCCAAAGGTTTCTAAGTTCTGGGCCCAGAGTCCAGCTCTCTGTGACAGAAAGCATTATGGGCTATACCCCAATGGTTTGGGGTCCGGTTGCTGACCACTTTAGCACTGAGGCCTTTGGACAGAACCGGTTAGCCCACCTTAATCCCAAGGATGTGGAGGCAAGCTAAACCATGACCAACACCTAAGACACTGGCGTAAAAACTGAGGTACTCCTCCTATGGGAGGGGGTTATATAGGGAGGGGCACTTCCTGTTTTTGAGATTGCCAGTGTCCATCACCTGAAGGTACTCCATATAACCCACATAGTAATGAATATGCTGCTCTGTGTCCCGTGATGTACGAGAAAGAAATAACAGTAATTACTCACTTCCCACTGCTCACAATGGCAAACACATCCAAAATAGTTAGTTTAAAGCAAGGGTGCCTAACCAGTGGCCCATCAGAGCCCTCTGATGTGGCCCACGACCTCCTGCTCTGGGATGCAATACAATGGAATACTGTTATTAATGGTCAGTTTATTACTAAAATCACAGTGTGTATATATATATATATATATATATATATATATATATATATATATATATATATATATATATATATACACATATATATATATATATATATATATACACATATATATATATATATATATATATATATATATAGGCATATATTTTCTGGACTGGTTACTAGGCTGCTTTTAAACTGATCTGCAGGTGCAGAGCAGTTTACCTGTGGGTTACCTACAATGAGCCATGGACTTCTGTTATTACCTGCGAGTTTGGTGAGCTTTCTAAAAAGGGCACCAAACCCGCAATGCAGAAAAGCCAAAGGTACACTGCGTTGCACCCATGGTGCGGGTAAACCACAGAGCATCAGTGTGAAAGCAGCCTTGGGCCGCTTTAATATGGTCAGTCCAACCAATTGGACCCTCCATTCACCTCTAAGTAGTGGCAGACATAAACCGACTTGTGTTCTACCTCCAATATGATCTGCTAAAAAGTATTGTGGGCTGTGTCCGTGTCTGCTCTGCATATGCAGAGCAGACACGGATATGCCATCCACCCGCTCAACTCATTGTGGCCCACGACTGGTTACCAAGTCGCTGAAGTGGCCCTCGCTCTTCAAAAGGTTGGGCACCCCTGGTTTAAAGCTTGCTTGGAAACTGACCTTTTCGGGCTTGTTGAACTACTGGGTCCCCTGAAACACTCATTATTGCAATCACTAAACCGGTCCTTCAAAATCCTCTACCTTTTATGGAAACCCTTACGCTTCAACTTCAAGCTCATTCTCAGGAGACCGTTCATATTCTCCTCTGCTATAGGCCCCCTGGGCCCAAATCGCAGTTGATATCAGCATTAACGGAGTTCATTTCCACCTACTCCCTTAGCAGCAATCATCTTTTGCTGCTCGGGGATTTCAATTTGTGGGCTAACTCCTCACAGGATCCCATCGCGGATGCCTGCATCAACCACCTGGAAGGATTAGGACTTCAACAACTTATACGCGGACCAACGCATGCTTCAGGTCACACACTCGACCTAATTTTCAGACAAAATCTGAAAATAAACATTTTGGGAAATGAACCTTTGCCATGGACAGACCACCATGCAATTAGCTTCATAATCCCCAGAACTCCATTAGTCAGGAAAGTACCCAAGCCGGTGACAATACACTGGGCTAGATCTCAGAGGAAGCTCCACTCGGAACTCTTCAGATCTACCCTGGGAAACCGAATTGGGGCTATTCCTCCTCAGCCAGCAGCCTCAGATACTTTGGATGCCATTAATGCAGCTCTGCTACAGTCAGCCGACTTAGCAGCACCAAAGCGCAAACTCCGCAGCCGGGCAAAAAAGTCCAGCTGGTTCAATAACCAGCTGTCGCTATTGAAGCAAGAGCGCAGAAGGGCGGAAGCCGCCTGGAAAAGAAGTCCGTCAGAAGACCACCTCAACTTCTACAAAGCAGTAACAACGCGCTATCACAAGGAAATTTTCAAAGCCAAAAAACTTCACTTCTCCAGGGTGATTAACAGCGCAATGAATCGCCCACGCGAACTCTTCAGGATGGTCACCCAGACCATGAATCCGGGCTGTCTAGAAGTCCCCACTTCAGACACCCAAGAGTTCTGCAATGAACTATCGGATTTCTTCATCAACAAAATTGAAAAAATTCGGGTAAGTATTCAGCAAAACAATACTCCACTCAGCCCCGTCTTCAATCAAAACAACGACGGAACGCCTCTACAATCAACTAAGTTCACTTTGGAACCCATCTCCATCGATACAACAAAAAAATTCATTGGTGTGCTGCGCAACAGCACAGCACCGAATGACATCATTCCCACGAAGCTACTGAAGGAATGTGCCGACATCCTGGCGCCTCCGATCACGCAGCTTATAAATCAGTCATTTAAGGAAGGCATAGTGCCTTCCCTGCTGAAAGAGGGCACAATCATGCCGATCTTGAAAAAACCTAATTTGGATCCTATGGACCCAACTCACCGCCGTCCCATAACAGGTCTAAATGCTCTGTCCAAGATAATGGAGAAAGTGGTGGTAAATCAGCTGCAACAGCATCTGGACACCCACAACCTACTCGATCCATTTCAATCCGGGTTCCGTCCCGGTCACGGGACAGAAACGGCCTTACTGAAAATATGGGACGATGCGCTCGAGGCCGCAGACGAAGGAGAATCCTGTCTCCTGGTTCTGCTGGACCTAAGCGCAGCTTTTGACACAGTAGACCATAAATTGCTACTGAGACGACTAACAGAAGTCGCCGGAGTCTCAGAAGATGCCTTACCATGGTTCTCCTCTTTTCTTGGAAACCGATCACAAACAGTGAAACTGGGATCCTTCACGTCAGAAAAACGCACGGTGCCATGTGGGGTCCCCCAAGGATCCCCCCTATCACCAGTGCTGTTTAATATCTATCTTCGTCCTCTCTTTGATATTATCAGTAGCCATGAACTACTTTATCACTCTTATGCAGACGACACGCAGTTGTACTTTCGCATCTGCCATAAAAAGGATCATCATCTCAGATTAGAGAAATGTCTCTCTTCAATAGAAAACTGGATGACTAAGAGTTATCTCAAACTCAATAGTGCTAAAACAGAACTCTTTATCTTCGATGCCAGTCGGAAGAAACCACCGACAACAAACTGGACACCATCTCCCATCCTGGGACAAATCATCGCCCCTAGCTCCAAAGTCAAAAGTCTGGGAGTCACGTTTGACACCTTCATGACAATGGACGCACAAATAGGGTCAGTAGTCAGCGGGGCGCACCATTTGATGCGCCTACTACGCAGACTGATTCCATTTATCCCCAAAGAAGACGTAGCAGTCGTGGTGGGATCTATCGTGAATTCCAGACTGGACTATGCAAATGCCCTTTACCTCGGGCTACCCAAGTACCAAATCGCTCGTCTTCAAGTCGTACAGAATACGGCCGCTAGACTGGTGACTGGGAAAAAATCTTGGGAATCAATCTCACCTTCACTGAGATCCCTTCACTGGCTGCCAGTGAAAGACAGAATTGCATTCAAAGCACTCTGCCTGACACATAAGTGCATCCATGGGAAGGCTCCTAGATATCTATGCGATAAGATCAAACCGCACAATTGCAACCGCATTCTGCGATCCACCGACCAAAATCTGGTCAAGGTTCCTAAAACCAAATACAAGTCCAAAGGAGAAAGAAGGTTTGCTTTCCAGGGCCCCAGGCTTTGGAATGCTTTACCAACCAGCATTCGGTTGGAGCAAAACCACCTGTCTTTCAGAGGGCAGATCAAAACCCTGCTTTTCTGAAAGGCATGAGACACAAACAACAAGCGCCCAGAGGCGATTCAGTTCGCATGTGCCGCGCTATATAAGTTTTTCATTCATTCATTCATTCATTAAATGGCAGCATACAGTAGTGGCATGAGGTTAGAGAGAGAAACCAGGGAGAGCTGTGGGGGATCTGGTAGATTGACAATCTCAGAAGTGTTGACTTCCCACCATGGAGGTGGGGGGCAGATTTTATGAACAGAGATGTGTTCAGAGGTGTGAGCCCCAGAGGTGTGAGCCCCACTCTTTTACAGTTAACGGGGGGGGGGGGGGTGCATTTAACAATACATTTTTGCAACAGTGAAGCTTTGTTTTTTTAAATAATTTCCCTGAACTTATTAGTTAGTTGAAGTGAACACAAGCTAAGGTAAAATGTAATCGTTTTGTAGATCAGCCTTTTTATATTTACTCCAATAAAAGGCTTCACAAAGATTAATAATAAATGCCCCTTAAAATATGTGTCTATTTGTAGACACGTAAGTTATTAAAGCTAAAAAAGTTCCAGTTGGTCATAAATACCGGCACTTTGAGAACATTTAGCTGGCTAAGAGGCAGTCTGTTTAAGGCTGCTCCTCCAGTGTGCTGTTAATTATTTAAACGCGGAGAGCAGGGTAAATGATCGCCACATCTGTCACCCACACAGAGAGAACCCTCACTCATTGCAGGACCAGATGTGTTTATTTTCAACATGTACTAACTACTAGCTACTTAATGGGTTCCAATCCTTAGCCAAAAGTTAATTAAGCAAACATACTAAACATTAGTTATCTTACATGACAGTCATTTCTACGTTTTATCTTGAACTCTTTAATCAGATCTCTCCAGGAATTCAAGAGGCGTGACAATTATAACCTTAACAGAGCAAAGCAATTTTCTTAATAGCTCCTGTGATTTTAGACCATCACCAGTCACCATAAGTAAATAAGATAATAATAATACACAGTTTGTTATTTTATGTTAACAAAATTGGGGCCTTGGATTTCCTAACTAATGCTGATCCTTACTGTAGTTATTATTAGTTCAAGAAAGCCCATGCTGAGAGACATAAGCAAGGCTGCTGTGACTTTGAAAATGCTTCAAACCTGGCTGTCCTTGATTTTAATACTTGTTAAGTAGTACTTATAAAGTGTTAGCTGGATTCAGGTAGCCTGGCGCATCTTTCCGGCGGCGTATCGTATCCTGTTTATGCTACGCCGCCGTAAGTGACGCAAGTACTGTATTCACAAAGCACTTGCCTCCTAACTTACGGCGGCGTAGCGTAAATGGGGCCAGCGTAAGCGCACCTAATTCAAATGAGGATGGGGGGCGTGTTTTATGTAAATGTGTGGTGACCCAACGTGATTGACGTTTTTTACGAACGGCGCATGCACCATCCGTGTACATATCCCAGTGTGCATTGCTCCAAAGTACACCGCAAGGACGTATTGGTTTCGACGTGAACGTAAATGACGTCCAGCCCCATTCACGGACGACTTACGCAAACAATGTAAATTTTTCAAATTTTGACGCGGGAACGACGGCTATACTTAACATTGACTAGGCCAGCTAGGGGGCAGCTTTAACTTTATGCCGCTTATCTCTTACAGAAACGGCGTATCTTTACTGCGACGGGCGCACGTACGTTTGTGATTCGGCGTATCTAGGCATTTACATATTCTACGTCGAACTCAACGGAAGCGCCACCTAGCGGCCAGCCTAAATATTGCACCCTAAGATACGACGACGCAGGCTGTCGTATCTTTTTTTGTGTCTGACTGAAAGACTGATCAGTTACTAGCAAGCGCCATCCCCTTCTGTGGGCATATTTCAGGTATTTCAGCTATTGAAATCTATAAATATTTTTTTTTCTTTATTAGAAGGCTAACTAGAAGTTCATTTACCTAAATAAAAATAATATATAGCCAAAAATGTGTCCTGAATATAAAGAAATTAATCATACACCAAATCACTACTTCACATTTCCTCCAGGCTTATTTAAATGTATTTATTTTCCTTTAGGTTTGTTTTCACTTTTCCCTAATTACGCTATTAGTATTGTACATTCCTTTTTTCATATTCCAAACATTACCTCTAATAAATTTATTTACAACTAATGCTTGCCACACATGCTACAATTTGATTGCACAATATGCAAAATGCAGTAACGTTTATCAAGCAAAACTCCTATTAGTCTGACTACCCTTAACTGCTGAAATCTGAGATTAAATTCACTAAAAACTAACATAATAAATTTTAAAACTTCTTGACTTCTAGGTTGTGAATCCACTAATGAATCTGCAAGTCTATAGGTCTAGAGAATTGCAAGTTTACTTCATTATTATTCATCCAGTGATTAGGTATTTACACATACAGTAAGCAGTGGGTGTTCTTCTGTGTGTGTATAACAGCACTTGCAAAATGTATTTAAACTTGCAAGGTGCATTGTTATTTTTTAGGATTCTTTATTACACAGGCACATGGATACTGTGTATAGATAAAAAGCAATCTACTGTGTGAATAATTGTTTCCTGTTATTGATATATGCTCAGATTGTTCTCCATTGTTCCTGCAATGTAAAAATGGCTGTAAGCAGAAGAATTGGTGCAATTATTCCCTGCAGCTACCTAGTGGCTGATATTAAAGGACTATATTTTTTTCTAAGAACAGCATGCCCATTGTACAGGACATGTCACAGATAGGATTAATTTCCAGATACAGGCTCAGAATATTATAAAACATTTTTTCTTTCTTTCAGACTGCATGCACAAACCCTTTGCAGCATATGTTGCTGCTGCTGTGTAGTTATGATCCCATCTAACAATTACAGGTTATATTGCTTGATTGATCATGGGATCATTCCCCTATACCCCAAACGATAAAATGTTGTGATTAGAAGTAATTGCTAAGCTGAGAAAACTTTGACTGCAAATACAGTTACAGTTCACAGACACACAAAAAGAAAAAGTCAGTTTCCCAACAATTTATATCCTGTGTGCAGGGCCACCATCAGGGTGGTACAGGCATTACACCTGTAAGGGGCCCGACGGTCCCCAGGGGCCCGGCTAGTCCCCAGGGGCCCGGCTGTTCCCCCTCCCGTGTTTTTTTTTTTCATTACACCTGTAACGGGTGGTCCTCAGAGCCCCTCACAGGCCCGGCTGGCGCCCCTCCAATTTTTTTTTGCATTACACCTGTAAGGGGCCCAATGGTCTTTTTTTTTTTCGTCAGCACCCCCCCCGCCCCGGGTTCTTTGCTCCAGGGGGGCCCTGCCTAAGGCTGTGTAAGGGGCCCCAAAATGTGTGATTACTGCCCTGCCTGTGTGAAGATTCCTTTTA
Organism: Rana temporaria; assembly: GCF_905171775.1. Taxonomy (NCBI): domain Eukaryota; kingdom Metazoa; phylum Chordata; class Amphibia; order Anura; family Ranidae; genus Rana; species Rana temporaria. The sequence goes on from NC_053489.1 coordinate 418,511,111, forward strand.
AGACAAAAAACTGTAAATACATTAAATGAAAAGTAAATATTTGAGCTGCCTAGATTTATATTCTATTTGTACCTCCAATACTAATGGCATAATTAGGGAAACATTTATTTTTATTTACTTTGTGTGAATTTTATCATATCATTTGACTGCTTTGCTTCATAGCTTTTGTATGACGTGCAAGCTTCATGAGCAAATTTTTCCAGCCCCATTCTGAGAAATGTTTATCATATAAGATCCTCACTGGATCTTATATGTAGGAGAAAATTGACCATGATTAAGCACTAGCTACGAGTGCGAAACGCGTCAGCTGTTCTGTTTTTGTGGTTGCAGTGACTGTGTGTGTGTACAGTTGAAAATAAAAGACAACTTTTTTTAAGTCATTTTGGAGTGCGGCTGTCCAATTTTCTCCTTCATTTCGCCATTGCTACAAGCATTGCCAGCACCTTGGTAATCCAACCGTCCTTGATTGCTTACGGGGCTCACCTGGAGTGGTGAAAAAATATCTACATGTGTAAACAAGGTCTTAATGAGTAATGATAGATTTGGGAAAGTACTTACTGTCCAGCCTCTTCAAGTACTGTAACTGGACAAAGCATATACTGAGCTTCCACTGTTAGTGGTTTTTTATCTGTGGATAGAAAAGGAGTGTTAAAATTCACAGGTTTTAAAAAATATGATTATTTATTATTTGACAAAAAATAAATAAAAAATTGGTGAGGCTAAAGGGCAATAGGAGTAAGCACACCTGGGTTTAAACTGGATAATGTTAGTGGATATTTCTCAGAATTTTTGCTCATACTAATATTGATACACTTCTCAATATTTACAAAGAAAAAATAAAGAAGCACTTATGCAATTACAAAATAGTTAAGCTGCAAACACATAAGAGAAAGTATTCCTCCCAAGAAACATAAATGTACAAAAGTGTTGCACTTTATCAAAACAAATTACAAAAATTTGTGAAATATGACAAAGTTTATATATAAAACATATAAAGGTGAAGACTCAAAGATATACCACATGAAGTCCACAAAAATTCCAAATCAATGGGTTATCCGGAACGTCTGTGCCAACGTCATTGCATTCCTGCAACTAGGAGCTTATGCCAGCTTGACATTTCTATTTACATGCACATGTCTTTGATACCTTATGTGAATGTATTTTATCTATTCATTAAATATGGTACCAGCTTTTATTGCACAATGGAGAGGTGCCTTACATGAATATCCCCGTGTGGAGTTTGGTTGCTTTGTCAAGTGGCGGAGACCCAGATGTCAGGAGAGTGCTGGGGAAAGTAGAGTGACAGTCCTGCTGTGATTTCTTAAGCGTTAAATTACAGTATTTATCGGCGTATAACACGCACCCTAACATTAAGAGGGAAGTTTCAGGAAAAAAACTTTCTACAGCCCCCTGCGTATAACACGCAGGCACAGTTTACCCTTTATTTTCAGGGTAAAAAAGTGAGTGTTATACGCCAATAAATACAGTACTTCTCTTGAGTAAAGAGGGTCATGGTAGTTTGGTAAGCACCTTACTGCACTTGGGTTGATGGTGGCTGCTGGTGACTCTTTTTGTTGTAAAACTTTACTAATGAGCACCTTCTCATGGTCATTTTGGACCCACAGATTTGGAATATCTGTGGAAATGTTGTGATATATTTTTGAGTCTTTGTATGTTTTATATTTGAACTTTGTCACATTTCACAGATTTTTGTAATTGGTTTTGATATAGCACAACACGTTTGTACATTTAGACTTACACAATCCTTATCATCCCCATTGTCCTCCCATTCATTCCCACAACCTCAGAGGAGTTCAGATATTAGACTTATTTTTCTTACATTGCATTACCCTGTTACTAGACACTTCATCTCAGTAGTACTCAGAGCCTTTATCAGTCACAAAGTAGACAGGCTGTTTGGGCTCACTCATCACCCTTACATCAATTAAGGCCAAGGTTGATTGACTTTTGTTTGCTTCAGAACTGCTTCTTCCTTCATACAAGTTGATGGTATTTCAAAAGCAGCTAAAGCAGGTCAAGTGCAAATCAATATACCTTGATTACCCATGGATGCCTATGATTATTCAGGATGTGGTATTACAAATATGCTTTGGATATTATTATGCCAATTTGGATGCTCCTAGTGGACTCCTAATGCCTGAACTGTATCCCAATTGCAGTATTTATGGATTATGTGAGGGAGGTTTGGGAGAATTCTGTCCTTTGAGAAATCTTTTAAAGTGATGTTTCTAACAGCCCAAAAATGTGTCTTTGTTGGCAATTTGGTGGTTGTATATCCATCCTCCTCTAGACAGGTACTTTAGGTACACTGACTTGTGATTAAGTCAAAGCTATAGAAGATGCACTTTGTTATTTGGAGCCGGAAATACATCCAGTCCACCCATGGTGATATCCTTAATATAGCTCTTGAGAAGCATACTTGGATAATTTAAATATATACAGTTTTAATCCTGCATCTCTGTATGTGTAAATATACCATTTTCTTGCATTCCATATGGGACCATGTGGAAATCTACTTCACACAGTTGTCACACATGAGATGTAGTATTGTACACCATATAATGTAGGATTGTACAACACTGGCTTTAGAGTACAGTTATGTCTCAAACAAGGTTTTTGTTGTATTTTTGTTATATGCATCTTTACTAACCCAAAAAACAGAGCAACCTTTTATTTTAGATATGTTATAGTCTAACTGGTTTTGTTTTGATGCTGAAGTGTATCCTGCACATAAAAACATTTTTTTTAGTTAATTACACATATTTTCTCTGATACCTGAGCACACATTGTGTGTCTAGAAAATTCAGTGAGCATATGATTTGCTTGTTTGTGCATGATTATTAGCAGTCATTATTTACTAGGCTAGTGTAAATGTTAACCTAGTAGTAAACCAACTCTGAATATTAGAAAGACATTTAAGCCCATTAGTCTGCAAAGAAGCACATATAAAAAAAAAAAAAAAAACAGAGAATAGTGGTTAATTTTGTAGATTTCCATATATTAGCAGCTCTTCTGCTAATATTTGCTGAAATTCTGGAGATCAACTTCTTTCAGAAATCACATAACAACAACTATATGGATCTCAACCAGCTGGATCTTTATGTGGAGCATATCCCATAAAGTGTAGGGACCAGATTTTTTTTTTTTTTTTTTTAGGTGTTACAGTGATGCCTACATAGTTTCATAAAAACATGAATTTTAATCATACAAAATTAAGGCGGAACACAGGGAGAGCCTGGCTGCTATGGATGGGGATACCCATTTAACCAGCAGACAGTGATTGGACTGATTAATTTTGGGGAAATTGACAGCATACTTCGCCTCAGCGCCATTTCTGAAAAGAGATCTGCTGATTGATCTAAACATTGCCTAAATTTGTCTGAAACCTGTTGCTGTTCCTGTACTGGCATTTGACTTTGAGTTTTATGATTGGATTTGCTGCCATCTAGGGGACTAGCAAAGTAATATATTACATACACCCATTAAAGAGTGCCCCCCAGAGGGTGCAGGTATATCAGGTGCATCTGTATGGCCAATAACAGCAATGGGAAGAACATATTAAGGGATGCATATTTCCTTAAATAAAGTAAGGTCTGGCCATTTGGGTTCACCATGAGGTTTCTTCCCAGCCACCCTGGTCACTTAAATCTGGGTTTTCTTCTTGTTGGCTGTGCATGTAATTATTAAGATAAAGATGACAATGTTGATGATTATTATTATTATTTTACACTCATGGTATCTTGTGAAGAAACAGACATCATAGTCATTGAAATGCATTGAGAGAGTAAAATGCCACCAGCCTTTCAATGGAGAAGTTATTATCTTTTGACTTAAGTTGAAGTGGTATCTTCAGCAATATATGGTATAGTAACAGTGGCCCATGGTGTGTGGGGGAACTCTCAGATGTGACAAGAATAAGATGAATGTTTTTATGAAACTATGCAGTGATCACTGTAGCACCTGCAAAGTCCTTAAAAAATAATTTATACCCCCGATCTTAAGGGCAGACTCTGGGTCGCACTACTGGCATCATGCACTTTAGTGTTCTGATCACTGGAAACTGTAGAGGGTAGTCAGTGATTCCCTCACCCCCTCTCCTCAACACATTCTTATCCTTACCCTCCCTTCCCTCCACCCCCCCTTTTTTATTTTTTTATTTAAAAATATATATATACTGTATATATACATACAGTATATATACAGTTATATATTATCAGTATATTATCAGTATTATCATTATTATTATTAATATATATATATATATATATATATATATATATATATATATATATATATATATATATATATATATATATATATATATTTATTGCAGTTGTTTCATAAATCAGTGCAAACATTTATCACTGTTAACTAGAGATCAAGCAATGATATCCTTATCTTTTTAGCACATTTTAAGCTGTCTGTCATGTGATCTAAATACTCTAAACTTGATCCTGGGCAATAATATAGCCTTGTGGTTTCTACCACTGCAATCTAAAGTAGCTAAAAATATAACTGTGTATCTTAGAACTCATGTCTAAAACAGGCTAATAACACTTTTTTGCAGTTAATCTGCTAATGTGTAATGCAGTGCTCCGTTTCCCGAGCTGAATATTTGTATGTACTTACGTTCTGTTGTCTTGTTCACGTGGTATGCACACATGACATTATCTGAATTCCGGCCAAACAAAAATCCATTCCCTCTTAAGACAACTTGAAAACTCTCTAGAATAAGATATAGATGTTTGTGTAATCAAATTGTATAATTTCCCTTACTAACATATACGATTATAGATATAAATTAAGTATTGAGGCTATGGAAATTTGAAAGGAAATTCTGCAATCATAACAACTGAGAAAACCTGAACACTCCAACATTTACTGCTAAAATATTAATACACCTATAACCCATATGAATGGGCTTTTATTCACTTCAGATGGGTTTTACATCCCCCTACAAGTCTACAGGATTGCAAAACTCACTTGAAGCAGGTCAAATGCACATGTCCATGAATTCTGAAACTAATGTCATCAACACAATCCCAAAGTCCATTAACCACTTAAGGATCGGATTTACCCCCTAATGACCAGGCCATCTTTTGCGATACGGCACTGCATCGATTGAACTGACAATTGCATGGTCATGCAAAACACTCAAACACAATTTGTGTCCTTTTTTCCCTACAAATAGAGCTTTCTTTTGGTGATATTTGATCACCTCTGCGGTTTTAATTTTTTGTGCTATTAACAAAAAAATTGTGTTAATTTTGAAAAAAAAAAAGTTTTTATTTTTGTACTTTTTGCTATAATAAATATCCCCCCAAAAATATAAAAAAACACATTTCTTCCCCAGTTTAGGCCAATATGTATTTTTCTACAAATTTTTGGTAAAGGAAAATCGCAATAAGCATATATTGATTGGTTTGCACAAAAATTATAGTGTCTACAAAATAGGGGATAGATTTATGTCATTTTTATTATTATTATTTTTTAACTGGTTATGTCGGTGATCAGCAATTTTTAGCAAGACTGCGACATTGCGACGGACAAATCAGACAGTTTTGAGACTTTTTTAGGACCAGTGACATTTATACAGCGAGCAGTGCTAACAAAATGCACTGATTACTGTATAAATGACACTGGAAGGGAAGGGGTTAATACTAGTGGTGATCAAGGGGCTAAATTTGTTCCCTGGGAGGTGTTTCTAACTGTGGGGGGAGTGCACTGACATGGAGGAGTGAGATTGCTGTTCCTGATCACTAGGAATAGACTATCTCGCGCCACTCTCCTGTCAGAATGGGGATCCGTTTGTTTACATTGACAGATCCCTGTTCTGGCTCTCTGTGGATTGACCGCGAGTGGCCAGCGGACATTGCGGCCGCAGGTCACACACATCAGCTCTGGCACCGTGCCGAAGGCACATGCACGGCACGAACCGTCGTACAGCTACTGCGATTCGCACAATAGAGCCAACCTGCCATATTATAATGATGGCAGCTGGTCGGCAAGTGGTTAAAACAGACCTTCAGGCTGGGTTTACACTGGTGCAATGTGGGAAGCCTGCAAATCCAGTGTGGGTTCCTGTATCACACAGTGGTTCGCAATGAGATCTGCAAACCACTGGGGGTGTCAATGTAAAGTTAATGACACCCCCAGATAGGTTCGCAGATCGCAGTGCAAACTGTGAAATAGTAGAGGAAACAGATCGCATAGGTGTGAAAACCCATGCCATTAAATTCCAGTGCGGACCAAAAAAAGGGTCCTGCACCATTTTGGTGCGACAGCGATTTCATCCATACAGTTTGTATGGCTAAAATCGCATTGCACAGATATTGCATGTGATCTGCAAAGAAATGCGGTGCGAATCACACACAATGTCTGTCATCGCACTAGTGTGAACTGGGACTCAAAGAGACACTTGAGCTGCTTTATGAAAGGAGTTGAGGATATCTGCGCAATAGATATTCAGTTTAGCTATATAATCATGTGAAAAGTATATTCATGTTCATTTTGAGTACTCAGTCATGTGAACATGAAAGTAATCAGGAATTTTATTTTCAACTAACCAGATAATTGACGTGAATAGTCACATAATTGATTGCATGTAAAGGTGCTAAACCCTACATTTTAATAAATCAGGTTCCCTGTCTCTAGAAAAATAAAGGGAAACAAATGTACTATATGCAACAGTTTTTTCTATTTCTGGTGCGAAGACACACTTATAAAGCAGTGCATTTGACACTTACCAAGCATTCAATGCATGTATATCTTCCTGGTGTATGTGTTGGAAATGACAGTAATTGATTCACCTGCAGTAAATGTTTGGTAAATGTCAAATTCCCTGGTTTATAAATATGCCTACCTTTATATTTATTCACTACCAATAGCATTAATGATTTGAAAAGTGCAGTAAAAATCAGATACCTTTATAATTAGCTGTTACTGTATTTTGATATCAATGTTGTTAGCAATTTAATACTAAATAAACCTGATTGTACATTTCTCTGTGATTTACAGAATAACAATAGATTCAAAATACCTTTATGTTTTTTATGTTGTGAAATCTTTTTGTTAATTTATCTACAGGGAGTTGTTGGTTCCATTAGCCACGCAAGTCTCTTGTGCTGTATATTTATTTTACTCTGAATTATGCCAGTTTTGCCACAATTTACTTGACCATAATGTGTGTTTATTAAAAACTGTACACATTTTCTGTTGACATTTAACAGCGATTCAGCAAAATTAATTGCTTAGGTGTTTAAAACAAGGGTTTTACTAGAAGCAGGGGCAAACCAAGACTCTTCTTTGTTATTACTAGCCTCCACGATGTTTTATTCTCTAGTACAAAAAATAAAAAAAAGATAATTATTGTTTATTACATCTGTTCAAATTTAACCCTATTTGTGGACATGCCACGATAATAAATTGAGCTTGTTCTGCAAGGTTAAATTCTGAAGTACAAAATGAATTTGGCTCTAGGAGATTAACAAATACTAAGAACTTATTTGTTTTTAGCACAATGACTCAATAACATCTGGAATAATAAGGTCATGAAGTATAGCTAATTCCAGCCAGAAAACCTCATATGCAGCAAAAGACAATGGGGCAGATCCACATACATCTGCGCCGGGCGCAGCGTATCTAAGATACGCTACGCCGCTGTAACTTACTTTTGTTTAGTTTGAATCCTCAACGAATTTGCGCCATAAGTTACGGCGGCGTAGAGTATCTGTTGCGGGGTAAGGGCGCGGAATTCAAATGGAAGTGATGGGGGCGTGTTTTATGTTAATACGTCGTGACACGACGTAAACAATGTTTTTTTTTAACTGCACATGCGCCGTCCCTGGGGGTATCCCAGTGCGCATGCTCGAAATTAAACCAGAACCAGCCAATGCTTACGACAGTGACGTCATTCTACGCAAATTCCTATTCGCGAATGACTTACGCAAACAACGCAAACAATTTAAAATTGTATGCGGGAAGGACAGCCATACTTAACATTGAGTACGCCTCAGAACAGCAGCTTTAACTATACGCCGGAAAAAGCCGAACGCAAACGACGAAAAAAAATACGCCGGGCCGACATACGTTCATGGATCGCCGTAAATAGCAAATTTGCATACTCGACGCGGATTTCGACGCAAACTCCACCTAGTGGCCGCCAAAAAATTGCATCTAAGATCCAAAGGCGTACGAAGACGTACGCCTGTCGGATCAAGCCGAGATGCCGTCGTATCTTGTTTTGAGGATTCAAAACAAAGATACGACGCAGGAATTTTGAAATTACGCCGGCGTATCAATAGATACACCGGCGCAATTTCTTTGTGAATCTGCCGCAATAACTTCATCTGAAGAGAGAATTTATTATGGAAACATAAATTCAGTTGATCTTGAATCAAGGTTTGAAATATGCACCCAGAAAACCACTTAATAAGTTTCAGATGTTTTTAGACATCAACAAATTCACGAGAAAACTGAATATTAAACGGCACTTTTTATCTAATCCTATTGTTTCCAATTCTTTACCAAATGCATCCACCAAATTGGGTGCCACTGGGCTCCGCAATGCCTCTTTGTTCAACCCAGGCAAACCTGCGGCAGGAATTACTGTATTCAAGGATTTGGTTTTGAAGGAACTATCTCAAATTTCTTTTAAAAAAGAAAGACCGAAGAAGAAGGAGGAAGGCATTGATGCACTATGTGAAAGAAAAGATCTGGTGATAAGACCAGCAGACAAAGGGGGTGGGGTTGTGATTCTGAAAAAGGATGATTATAGAAACGAAATGGAGAACTTATTGTCAGATAGAAATACCTATACCATCTTAAAAAAGGACCCAGTAGAAAAATATCAAAAACTACTCAAAAGTATTGTCCGAGATGGATATAGAAAACAAGTCATCAATGACAAGGAATTAGAGTTTTTAGTACCTCTAGTCCCACGAACCCCTATAATTTACTATCTCCCGAAGATACACAAGAACCCAGTTCACCCTCCCGGACGTCCAATAGTAAGTGGAATTAATTCCCTTACGTCAAGAATTGGCAAGTTCATAGATGTCTTCTTACAACCAGCAGTAAACAAAACCCCAGCTTTTTTAAAAGATTCAATGCAGGTGATGAGAGAGATCTCAATACTATCAGTCGAGGATGATGTACTGTTGGTGACAGCAGATGTGTGCTCGTTGTACACGGTTATCCCCCATCAGCTGGGATATCAAGCTGCGGAATTCTTCTTACGGAAAGAACCTTCACTAAAAACCTCAACTCGTGAATTTGTGATGAAACTTTTAAATTTCGCAATGGAGCATAATTACTTCTTCTATGGGGGGCAATTCTATTTGCAAAGCACTGGGGTTGCGATGGGGGCCAAATTTGCCCCCAGCCTGGCAGGGCTGTTCATGGCCCTGTGGGAACATGATAGGCTATTCTCCGTCAATGACCCCCGCTTGCTAATCTGGCGAAGATATATAGATGACGCCTTCTTTCTGTGGAAAGGCAGTGAGGAGTCCTTAGAAGTTTTTATGAAGTCTCTTAATGAGAACAATTGGGGCATCCGATTCACGTATGAACACAGTGCCACTAGTGTCAACTTCCTTGACTTGGTGATCTTTAGGGAGGGAAATGCTCTGATGACCAGAACCTTTTTTAAGGATACAGACAGGAATGGATTTATCCCAGTAGACAGTGGCCACCATCCTAACTGGTTGAATGCTATTCCGAAAGGTCAATTTCAACGCATCAGGCGCAATTGTTCTAAAGCAGAAGATTTCAAATCACAGGCTGTCACCCTGAAGAATCGGTTTTTGGAAAAGGGGTACGAATCTACAGCTTTGGATACCAATATAGAAAGTGTGTTAATGATGGATAGATCCAAATTGCTGGTCCCTAAAAGAAAGGAAAAGGATAATAAGAACACAGAATTTCAATGGTCTTTTCTGACCACCTTCTCCTCCAAATTTTGGTGGGTGAAGAAGGTCCTGTCTAAATATTGGCACGTTCTTAAAAGCGATAAGATTCTGGGACCCCAGTTACCCCCTGCTCCTAAAGTACTTTTCCGGAAGAACCAAAATCTAAAAGATCTTCTAGCCACCAGTGTGATTGACCCTCCTGCCAAAATCACTATGTTTGGCTCCCTAAAAGGCTTCTTTCCTTGCAAACGCTGTAAGGTGTGTGCTTCTGCTACAACTATCAGAACCGGCACCTTCAGCTCTTCTGTTACCTCCCGACACTACCAAATCTCTGACCTAATCACCTGTGACGCTATTGGGGTCATTTACCTCCTTTTTTGCCCTTGTGGCTTACAATACATAGGAAGAACAATTCGGGCTCTTAAGATCAGAGTAGGGGAACATGTTGCTAACATAAGGAAAGGATTTGAAGAGCACAGTGTGTCTTTACACTTTAAAAGGTACCATGATCGGAATCCAGCATTGCTTCATGTCATTGGGATTGAAAAGTACACCCGTCATTGGAGGGGGGATGACATGAAGCGACAGATCTCACGTCGTGAGACCAGATGGATCTTTGATATGATGTGTTACACGCCGCATGGGTTAAACGTAGAGTGGGATATCAATTGCTACATTGACAACAGATAATTTACGTTTACCCCATGCTTGCGTGTACGTGTACCAATATTCTGACACTGTATACCATCTTTGGTGCAGGATGTGCACACGCATCCATGAAGGAATATCCTTGACCCCCAAATTCCCGCCCTACTTTTTTAAATAATCATGCTCAAATGTGTGAGAGATATAAGTTTGGGCTCACACTTATATATTTTTATATGTATATGGTCTGTTGCTTTTTTCTATATCTTATTATATACATATTTTTTATTTTATTTTTTGTGGAACATCTACCTGAGTTCGATTTCCTGTAGATGGTCTGATTTTTTGTGGCCAAATTAAGGGATAGTCATCCTTTGATGCATTTGTGTTTGTGATCTGCAACAATGTCTCAATGTGGCAGCTCCAGAGACTTAATTATTTGTTTGGATGACTGACACATATGTTTTATATTGATACATTAGTACTCCACTCTCTGTTTTGGACAGAGAGAAGTGTATCTCTTATTCCTTTCTGTTTGAGAAAAACAGTCATAATATTTATATAGACATCGTTATATGTGAGAGGGAGTATATTCCATGTATATATTCTGCAAGACGAATGGTCATTTCTAATTGTCATATTTATTTGTTTTTTATTTATGTATTTCATAATTGGACTTATGTTAGGACGCAATGCAATTGTCATTATAATTTTAAACGTCCACATATATGCCTTTATGTATATAACAATTTCTGTCTGCATGTCCCGCGCTGCAGTTGCTGGTTCCTTATGAGGGCAGCGTGGGGATGCGGGAGAAAAATGTTTTTCTTTTTATTTTAATATTGATTTTTTAAATCTAATAATGTAGATGAGACTAAGGTCTCGTGATCTAGATTATTTTTATTTATTTTTACTCATAGTTTTTTTTATCTATTTTTGTAGTTCCTCTCAAGATGCAGGGACACGGATTTTTTATCTGTGTTTCCGGTGTCTCTCATATAAAATCAAGTGGCAGATGGTGCTCTTGAGATTGCCTCCTTTCCCAGTGGAAGCCTATTAGAAGGGCGAAACGCAGCGTAGGTTGGAGCCTATATTTTTTCAAAGACATTGCCATTACTTAGCCTGCTGGTTGCTACCAAGGTTATTTGGATTTTAGAGATACCGCTATCTGTTTCTGTTTAAACTTTCACAAGTATCAAAACTGTGTTGTTCCTATTCAGAAACTTTTTTATTAAAGAAGTGTTTTGCTACTAAGTACTACACTATGAAGTCTTCCTTTTCTTTTTTTACTTTGTTGCTACTGGTTTTTTAAAACATCCGGGGAGAGCTGTTCATGCTGATCACCTCACTGCTGAGGAGTGGATTACAAGCGCTGCTGCACCTGAAGCACAGAACGCCAGATCCTGCTTGTCTGCACGAACTACAGCTCCCAGGTCGGGGATGATATGCCCATAAGATCGTCTCTCTGGTAAGAGGCTGACTTATCTACACTTTTCACCGTATTATTTGTACTGCATGGATGTACCTATATTGAAGCAAGCTGATCGCTGGTGTCAGAAACTAGGAATGTTCGTTTATGGACTGCCTTTGATTCTATGCACTTAATCTCACTAGTTTATGCTTTTTTTGGACACAGGAAATTTTTATTACAGACTTTATCCTTATTTATTTTTACATATGTAATTTTACCTTCACTTATATGTTTGTGGGTTGCGCACTATTATTTTATTAACATACCTTTGCTTGCTGAATATTCCAGCAAACTCCACTATTGCAGCACCTAATTGAAAGTTTTTTCATCTCAAACCCTTCTTTCACCTACTGAATTAAATTTGAGTCTCAAGGTGTTCTAATTAGAATGTAAACCTTTATTAATACTCACCATTATATCTGCCAATCACTTTTTTTCATTTATTTTTGTATCTGATACTTTAAAGGAGAAGCGCAAATTCACCTTGCCTTACAAACATAAATTCACACCTCGTTAAAGTTGTCCCTATGGTTGCAGTTATTCCCTTAAATTAGGAAATGCTACCTTTGTCAGTTCAATGTTGCTGTCACTGTCTTATTAAGGAGATTTTCCTTTACTTCCTGTTCCAAAGATACAACAGGAAAAGGAAATCTCTATAAAATGAACATATGTCACTAACATATGAGCCACATTTGAAATATTTATCCCGTTCTCATGTTCTGGTTACAACTCTCAGGCCCCGTACACACGACCGAGTTTCTCGGCAGAATTCAGCCAGAAACTCGGTTCAGAGCTGAATTCTGCCGAGAAACCCGGCCGTGTGTACACTTTCGGCCGAGGAAACCGACGAGGACCTCGGCGAGGAAATAGAGAACATGTTCTCTATTTCCTCGTTGTTCAATGGGAAATTTCAGCTCGCCGAGGTCCTCGGCGGCTTCACAAGGAACTCGACGGACAAAACGATGTGTTTTGCCCGTCGAGTTCCTCGGTCGTGTGTACGCGGCCTAATGCCTCGTACACAGGACCGGTTTTCCCGACCAGAAAACTGACATGTTTTAGATTGGTTGGGAAAACCGGTCGTGTGTATGCTCCATAGCAGTTTTCCTGACGAGAAAACTGCCCGCAAAAAAAATTCGAATCTGCTCTATTTTTTCCTGTTGTGTTTACCTTCAGTCTTTTTCTCATCGCGAAAACTGCTAGTGTGTATGATTTTCCGAGGGGGAAAAAACACGTGCATGCTCAGAATCAAGTATGTGACGGGAGCGCTCGTTCTGGTAAAACTAGCGTTCGTAATGGAGATAGCACATTCGTCACGCTTTAACAGAGTAAAAAGCACAAGGCTGAAAAGTGCAAATAGTCTCTCACCAAACTTTTACTAACACAAGGATCAGCAAAAGCAGCCCAAAGGGTGGCGCCATTTGAATGGAACGTCCCCTTTATAGTGCCGTCGTATGTGTTGGACGTCACCGCGCTTTGGTCGAGCATTTTTTGACTGAATGTGTGTATGCAAGGCAGGCTTGAGAGGAATCACGATAAAAAATGAATGTTACCGGCGCAAAAGAATATATATAATATATATAATAGATTTATAGCTTATTATTTAGTTTGCTGCAATCAAAAATGCACGTCACCCTTGAATGAAATGCTAAAAAATGTTTAAACAATGAATGGATTGCGCTAACCTTGAAATTGTTAACCAAATTTGTGAGCAACCTATTTTTATGGAGGAAACCCGTAAAGTGGTTTCCTATACTCCCATTCAGTGATTAACCACTTCATTACCACTTTATGATTAACCACTTTATTTTTTGCGCTATAAACATAAAAAAACAGAAAATTTTGAAAAAAAACACAATATTTTTGACTTTTTGTTACAATAATATCCCATTTTTTTTTTCAAAAAAATAAAAATTTCCCTCGGTTTAGGCCGATACATATTCTTCTACATATTTTTGTTAAAAAAATTCTGCAAAAAGATAAGAGAGCTGTTCAGCAGATCATCCCAGTTTTAGCTGCGAATTTGGAGACCTGGCAGAGGGGAGGGGGGAAGTGTATTGAGTAGAATGAGAGAAATCCTGAAGAGAAATGAACACATCTGCGAATCAGATACGTGCCCATGGAAGATAATGGGCCTGAATTCGCACCTAAGCCGCACCGCAATGCCTAGAAATCGCACGCGTTTTTTCTGCAATGCGCAGTGCAAATGCATCGCACATATGTGAACCAGCCTCATTGAAATTAATGCATTTAGAAATGTTCTGCGAATTGGATGCGGTTTAAACCACACTCAATTCGCATAGGTGTGAACCCGGCCTTAATCCTCCCCTTATTTATCCAAAACTAAAAGTGGGCTATACATACATTTAAGAGTGTTGGTGTTGGATTTTTACTACGTCCTTAAACTCTACATGTCATGTCTCAACATCTGGACCATCTAACAGATACAATTCTGCTCTCTCTGTTCTCTGCCATTTCAGCAGCCAAGACAGACATTTTTTCTGTAAGCAAGAATAAAAATGTCACCTGGTGTGCAGGAGGCAGGGGTTTAATTAATGTGTAATTTACTTTTTAGAGTTTCCCAGTTTCTGAAGCACAAAGCTGGTGAATACTGGTTAGTGACTGGCTGGGGGGACGTTTACATATGTCTCTGCTGAGTAAAGGACTATGGGCCAGATCCACAAAAGGGATACGCAGGTGTATCTGCTGATACGCCATCGTATCCCTGTTTCTATCTATGCGGCTGATTCATAGAATCAGTTACGCATAGATATTCCTAAGATCCGGCAGGTGTAATAGTTTTACACTGTCGGATCTTAGGATGCAGTACCGCGGCCGCCGCTGGGGGCATTTCTCGTCGAAATTCTGCGTCGGGTATGCAAATTAGCACTTACGGAGATCCACAAAGCTTTTTCCCTTCGTTATTTCTCCGTAAGTGTTAGTTTGCCGTCGCAAAATTAGGGCTGCTTTTACAAAGTGTAAACTTAGTACACCATGTAAAAGTATACCCTTCTATCCCGTGTCGCTGTAAATTTTTTTTTATTTTATTTTTTTTCCCGCCGCAACTCTTTTTTTTTCTTTTACACCTGTTGCGATTCTCAAAACTCGGCGCAGCGTAAATCCGCGCAAAGCACGTCGGGAAAATTGTGTCGGGAGCATGCGCAGTACGTCCGGCGCGGGAGCGCGCCTAATTTAAATGGGACTCGCCCCATTAGATTGGGCCTGCCTTGCGCCGGACAGATTTAAGTTACACCGCTGCAAATTTCTAGGTAAGTGCTTTGTGGATCGGGCACTTAGGTAGAAATTTTGCCGCGGTGTAACTTAAATCGGAAGATTTAAGTTGCGCTCGCTGGCTGTGGATCTGGCCCTAAGTACCTCCACAGATGATCTGCAGTGTTGTCATTTATTTATGTAATTTTAAAAATAGGCTATCTCTGCGCTTAAGTGTAGCCCCCACCCCAAAAAAAAAAAAACAGCTGTTAGCACCAAATAAGCCTGTGATACTAGGCCCAAAAGCATACAATAATATGTAATATTATGATATGTATGTATTTATATACAGCTGGGTTAGAGCTGCACTATTTTATATTATGTCATTACATTTTTTAACATTTGGCTCAGATTACTCAGTATCCAAACTTGACTTTTATATACCTTTTTTTTGGGGGGGGGGGGGGTTGAGAATTTTATAGAGATAGAGAATAAGAATCTTTGAGCCTAGGTTCACACTGCTGCAAATTCAAAATCGCGGCTGCGATTTTGCCACGATTTTGCCGCGATTTCGGCCGCAATTTAATGTAAATCGCGGCCCAAAATCGCAAAAAGTAGTACAGGAACTACTTTTTGAAATCGCAGATGCGGCGTCGCACTGATTAGGACAGTGCCATTGCCGACAATTGCCGCTGATTTGAGATGCGATTTGACATGTCAAATCGCATCTCAAATTGTTCCAAATCGTACCCAGTGTGAACCAGGGCTGAGACTATAAATGCATAGTAGTTTTCTGTAATACTTTTCCCCTGTGATTTGGCCTACATTTGAATGTTTATCTCTACATTCACCTGTCACCATCACATATCTGTGCTGTTAAAGTAAATGTTTTAGTCAGAAAATCAATTATCCCATTTCTCTGGAATCATGCTCATCCACCCAACCCCCAGGAAATATTAAATTGAAGAAGTGATGCTTTGCTTATGGAGAAAAACAAGCACAGCTCTTAAAATCTTAGGTCTGACATGTGAATCCTGTTAAATGTATTCGGCTAACAAATAATCAATCCACTTTGTCCTGTGACATGAATTGCCTACCTATTACATAACCTCAAAAATATTAACTACAATAGGCCGGCAATACACATAAAAGTGTACCATTGTTATGAATGCTAGACAGGTCTCTATTAATTGCAGCAGCCATAAATTAGCAAATGTTTTATTAAAAGTGTCATTTTGATCTTTAGAATGATCTTTTTTTGTGTTTCAATACGCTCAGTAAAGTTCAATTATAAACAAATAGCTACAGTAAAACCATTGAATTATAAACTGTATAAATGGTTACTATTTTTCCTGCATAGAATGTGCAGTTCAGTTTAGCCAGTCCAATGAATTACACACATCTATCACTATTATAGAGGGCCACTCAGGTGTCACATCCATGTATCATTATATACCAAAACTGTAACAGACTTTACTGGCACAGGAAGAAGCACACACGGTACAATGCAAAATCATACACAAAGTTTTATTATGAACATTACATAAAAGACACATAAATACCTATTGTGAGTCACAGTGGCGGCTGGTGCTCAAAATATTTGGGGGGGCGCAAACAAACGAAAAGAAAAAAAAAACTATTGCAGCCTCACTGTGCCCATCAAATGCAGCCACTGTGCCCATCAAATGCAACCACTGTGCCATGCCATCAATTGTCGCCACTGTGCCATGCCATCAATTTTCGCCACTGTGCCATCAATTGTCGCCACTGTGCCATGCCTTCAAATGCAGCCACTGTGCTATGCAACACAGCCACTGTGCCATCATTTATCACCACTGTGCCCATCAATTGTCACCACTGTGCCATGTCATCAAACGCAGCCACTGTGCCATCAATTATCGCCACAGTGCCCATTAATTGTCACCACTGAGCCATGCCATCAAACGCAGTCACTGTGCCATCAATTGTTGCCACTGTGCCATCAATTGTCACCACTGTGCCATGCCAAACGCAGCCACTGTGCCATGCCATCAATTGTTACCACTGTGCCCACATCAATTGTTACCACTGTGCCCACATCAATTGTCGCCACTGTGCCCTTTAATTGTCACCACTGTGCCCTTTAATTGTCACCACTGTGCCCTTTAATTGTTGCCACTGTGCCCTGTAAAAATACTGCCCCTTGCCCCCCCCCCCGCCTGGCACTTACCTTTCTGGGGTCAGCCATCCTCCTTCCACGGTCCCTCAATGTCTTCTTCCGCCCTCAATGACGCTTCAGCCAATCAGGTTTCCGGTAACCAGAACCGGTGAACCCGATTGGCTGAGACGCCTGTTAGTCTTATCCAAGGAACGCACCCCGCGTGCGTCCCCTGGATAACTATTTGGAAGCCAATTACAGCCTGAGGGCTGTAATCGGAAAGCCTATCAGTGCTGCTGGCTCTGATAGGCACTTCCAAAGCCAACCAGCTGCCGTTATTCAGATGGTCGGCGCTCACCAGGGGGCCGGCCATCTGAATAGTGGGCGGCAGCAACAATACACAGATTCATGCAATGCATGAATCTGTGTATTGTATTCAGTGGCGGTGCGGGAGCCAGAGGGGGCGTCGCTCCTGCACCCTCTATGAACGCACTGCCACTGGTGAGTCATAAAATCAATGTTGGTACACAAATACAACTATCCACTGCATTTATCTACCACAGCAAGTGATTACACTTGAATAAATTGCAAATGTTTCTTCAGGACATATAGAGGAGAATTGCAATGTTGGCTTAAGCCC
The DNA here is from genome assembly GCF_905171775.1 of Rana temporaria. Classification (NCBI taxonomy): domain Eukaryota; kingdom Metazoa; phylum Chordata; class Amphibia; order Anura; family Ranidae; genus Rana; species Rana temporaria. Next base: position 418,529,140 of record NC_053489.1, read on the forward strand.
TGTACACACGCCATTTGCCCATACAAAAAATACAAACTGACATTCTGCGTGTGTGATAGTCTGTCTGTCCAAAAGTCGGCCGACTTATGTCGGACATGCAGGTGTAAAACCAGCAGCCGAATGACTCCCAAACAGCGCTCTCAGCCAATAGCAGAGAGCGCTGATCAGAGTGTTCTGGGGGGGGGGGGGCTTGCAATTATGGGGGTGGAGGAAGTGCAGCGGAACTACAGCTTGAAGTGATCCATAACACACCGTTGGGACTGGTAGTAATTTGCAGTGAGCAATACTATAAAAAAAAGTGCCTGTTCCTCCAGAACAGGTATAGTTGGGGTTGGTATGATGGCGGCTAAATTGGTGAGAGCAGATGGACTGAGATGGTGGTAAGTGCAGTAGTAACAGTAGGTTTGGGGGGTGCATGAGAAGTCCTGTGCTGGGAAGAAGGAAGTAAAATGGTAATGGAAGAATGGCAAGAATGGATGGGCATCCTTATTGTGAGTAGGGTTGAGCGAACCCGAACTGTAAAGTTCGGGTTCGTACCGGACTTTTGGGTTTTTGGTACCCGAACCCGAACAATTTGCTGTAAGTTCGGGTTTGGGTTCGGTGTTCGGCAATGTAATGGCACACTGCAGGGCAGCCAATCACCATTTGTTTTACTCGTGTGACCTAGAAGCCATCACAGCCATGCCTACTAATGGCATGGCTGTGATTGGCCAGTGCAGCATGTGACCCAGCATGTGACCCAGCCTCTATATAAGCTAGAGGCACATAGCACAGCTCGTCACTCTGCTTTAGATAGGGTAGGGAAAGGCTGCTGCTGTTGCTACTATGAGGGAGAGAATTAGATAGGAGTCAGACTGTCCTGCTTCAGAAATCAAATTACACCAGCACTGCATATGTTCCTGTGAGATACTCTGCATTAGATACTTTAGGGAAAGGTTCCTGATTGCGCTTATAGGGACAGAAATATATAGGAGTCAGTCCTGCTTCAGAAATCATATTACACCAGCACTGCATATGTTACTGTGAGATACACCCTTTAGATACTTTTCTTCTATTGTGCTATTCAAAAAACATCTATTTAGGTAAAAAAAAAAAACATTTGCAGTGTTTCCTCCAGTGTTTGCAGTGTTTCCTCCATATCTGTATGTGTGAGATAAACACTTTAGCTAGTGTTCTTCTATTGTTCTATTCAAAAAGCAACCATTTAGGGCATAAAAATATATTTTGCAATGTTTCCTCCAGTGTTTGCAGTGTTTCCTCCATATCTGTAGGTGTGAGATAAACACTTTAGCTAGTGTTCTTCTATTGTTCTGTTCAAAAAACACCCATTTAGGGCAAAAAAATATATTTTGCAGTGTTTCCTCCAGTGTTTCCTCCATATCTGTAGGTGTGAGATAAACACTTTAGCTAGTGTTCTTCTATTGTTCTAATTAAAAAACACCCATTTAGGGTCCTCCTCCACCGCCGCTTCCACCTACACCGCCACATCCACCGCCCTATCAACCTCCTACTCCATATGGACCTCGTCCTCCTAGGTCAAGATTATTATGTTTTTTTAATGTTATTTTAAGTTATTTCCCTATCCACATTTATTTGCAGAGTACTTGCCATGCTCTTACCAACATTTTGCTGCCATTTGCAGCCCTCTAGAGACATTTTAGTACTCAAAAGTTCGGGTCCCCATTGACTTCAATGGTGTTCGGGTTCGGGGTCAAGTTCGGGTCCCGAACCCGGACTTTTTTCCGAAGTTCGGCCCGAAACCCGTCGAACCCGAACTTCCAGGTGTCCGCTCAACTCTAATTGTGAGTACTGAAGGGCAGAGTTTCGAGTGGTGAGTGGAGTGAAGCAGAGAGATGAGAAAGGGGGTAAAGCAGAGTGGTGGGGGATGGTAGAGTGGTGAGGGGGATGACCAAGTCGTGGTATAAGAGGGGTTTACACTTTCTAAATTTTGCCTGCCAGCACGTTTTCCTCTGTTTGCCCTTCTCCTCTTTTGCTGCCTACAGCAGGACAGGTCAGAGAGCAAACGTAAAAAGTGCTGCCAGAAGTTCTCTAGGTGTACCCCCACCCCACCTGCTCCATAAAAAAACACAACCCCCTAGGTTCACTAATGGGAAATGTAAAATTACAATCGCCCTCTGAGAAATCACTAATTTCTCAGGACCCCCTATATTTCTCAGGACGTGTGCCTTTGTTCAGCCAGATGATGCGGCAGAGATCAAAACCACTACTTGCCTTTATTTCTATTCCCTGGCTGCAGGAGGAATACTGTGATAACAGCAATATGACAATGGAGAACAATGGAAGTGCTCGCTATCACTACCAATGTTTGCGGTGAATCCTGCTGCTAAATTTTGATGTCAGAAATATGGTGGCAAGCAGTGATGCCATGGTGGTGGGATAGTGGAAGGTATGGTGGTGACATTGGAAGGAGCCCTTAAGGCATATGTTTTTGAAGGTCAGATTCAATGTTTTAACTGAGCATGCAAGTGGAGTGGTGTTGGTGGGGTATGCAAGTGTGCTGGTGCACACTGGTGTGCGCAGTCTTTTGCATTAGGGTGTGCACCTCAAAGCTCAAACACACACTACCAATCACGTACAATGTTCATTCAGAAAGGGAAGAGGCCAGTGAATTACATGTTTACCGGCTCCTTCCCTCATCCTAAAGCATCCCCCGCAGCAACAGCCAGTGAGAGAGGAGAGGAGGGAAGCCAGGAGCGATGTGGGGGAAACCAGGACAGGAGGGGAAATCTGTGCTACACAAGGTGATTAGGGTGTGCCTGGGCACACCTGGCACACCCTGTGCGCACGCCTATGCTGGTGCATGATGAGGAGAGGGGTGTGGAGGTACATCAGCAGCAGTGGGAGGAGTAGTGTGAATATGTTAGGGAGGGGTGTAATTCAGACAGAGTAGCGAAAGTGAAGGGAGCAGTGCTTGCATTGTAAGAGTAAGTGGGGAAGTGTAATTCTGGGGCTTGATTGCTGGCAGATTAGTGATTAATGAGAATGGAAGATAAGTAGTACTGGCTGCAAAGTGGTGAGAAAGAGGGGATTCCGGCTAGCAGAGTAGGTTCACCAAACACCTGCTAGCACTTTTCCTGTCATCTTCCACCTTCCATGCAACAGTAAAAAAAGGAGAATGCACTGTGTAAGTGACACAATAATTATGACTGCAATAAATCATACAGCAATTCATACAAAAAGTTATAAAACGGACAGGCGCCTCTAAGTGTAATACAGTAAAACCTTGGTTTGTGAGCATAATTCGTTCCAGAAATAAGCTTGTAATCCAAAGCACTTGTATATCAAAGCATTTTTTTACAGGGTATAAAAGAGAAGATAGGCACCTCTAAGGCCTCGTACTCACGACCAAACATGTCTGCTGAAACTGGTCCGCGGACCAGTTTCAGCGGACATGTTCGTTCGTGTGTAGGCAGTAACGTACAGAATTCCAGCAAACAATCGTCGGCCAGACCGTTTTCCAACGAACAACTGTTTCCTGGTCTTGCTTTAAAACAGTCTGCTGGAATCGTGTCCGTCAGACATGTTCGGTCGTCTGTACACAAAAGCAGCGTACAAAAACCCCGCGCATGCTCAGTCCAAATGAGGAGACGGGAGCGCTCGTTCAGGTAAAACTCGCGTTTCTTTGGGATATGGCACATTCGTCATTAGAAACCTTTTATTCTAGCAAGAGAACAATGTCTTAAAAAGGCGCACTAAACCACATTTTAAAGCCTCGTTTTATTAATTCTTCTCTTGCTAGAATAACCCCGTTCTCTTGCTGATGCAATTTCAATAGAGTTGTCCCATACTGAAATGTCACATTTCTTGCTTGTGATGTAATCCTTTAATAATGTTTTCTATGCCAGACGTGTGTTTTGGTTGGTGGTCCTCCATAATTTAGAGTAGTCATTTTTGTAAAGGAATGTTCATTTTGTTTTAATTTTTTTTTTTGTTTCTAGTTATGTCACCATTTAAACTATTTTTTTTTTACATGTTTTTTGAAAATTTTTTTTTTTTTTTGGTGTTTCATTAGAGAATATTAAACCATGTTGGCACACCAAATGTCCCCCCCCCCCCCCAAGGAGTGTGTCCTTTGTAAATTACCCATTGTATATTTATTAAAGGTTTGCTGCCTAATAATCCCCACAGTATATCAAACAATAGACATGTTTTCAAATGAAAGCAAAAGGCCTTTTATTCAGGCAAATGTCATCACAAAAAAATAAAAAGAACGGCAGCACTAGAATAGATAGCAAACTATATGCAAACTTGCATTTCCAACATGGTGAAGGATAAACTTCCAAGCCTCAGTAGCCAAACACAAAAATATGAAGCAGCAGCACACAAACAAAGGAACCCAAACTGTGGTAGTACAAACACGATGTCCTTTATGTGGAAGGAAATGGAAGGCAGAAAATCAACGTTTCCTCCTCTTTCCAGCCTTCCCTCCAGGCAGCCTTCCAGCGGATCGAACACGGGGTCTTGCAGGTGGGGTTGATGTGGCAGCAGGAGGATGGTGTTCCGCAAGCCGGGCCGGGTCACATAGCCCAGTGTCTGGGGTCAGCAGGCCCCTCTGCATCCACCAAAGGACCTGGTTCATCAGGGCCTTTGCCAGTCTTCTCTGGTCCTCCTCCCCTTCATTTAAATCATGGGCCAATGAGGCACTGAAGGCCTCTGTGGGGTTGAGGGGGGCCCTCATGATGGCGCTTGCCTCCTGGATCATGCGGAGGCTTGCCTCCTCCACAGGCCTCAACTGCCTCCTTCGGCCTGATGGCCTCACCTGGGGGGGAGAAGACTGGCTGGTGGTGGTTCTCCTGGCCGGGTGGACCTGCTGCAGGCCACTGGGCCCAGCCTCCTCCTGGCTGCCACTGACCCCGGCCTCCTCCTGGCTGCCACTGACCCCGGCCTCCTCCTGGCTGCCACTGACCCCGGCCTCCTCCTGGCTGCCACTGACCCCGGCCTCCTCCTGGCTGACAGACACCTGAGGATCTGCCACCTCCTGGCTGATCTCTTCTTCCTGTGTGGAAAAAAAAAGAATTTTTTTACAATTTCGCTAAATAAAACCACACTCATTTTCATGTTTTTCGTTCAGTATTTTCTGTTCATTATTACTTGAATACACTCTACTTCTGACCCCTGCAGTTGTCATCCCTGACACCTATTTGTCTGTACACCTTTTTGTTTGCTTTTTTCCAGCTTGGTTTTATTTTTACAATATCTAATCATTAATCCACCAAGAATTATTTACGCCATAAATATAGAGGAAACTACTATACCTCCTCATCGAAGGGTGGCAGATCTGCATCTCTGTCAGCCAGGCCCTCTTCCTCCGACTCTGCAGGGCTGTGGTCATCTGGGGAAGGTCCGCTGGAAGGTAGCATGGAGGAAAGGTTGGAAGAAAGACTGGACATCGTTTTCCTGCCTTCCATTTCGTCCCGCAAAAAAGCCATCTGTTTATAATACCACAGTTTGGGTTCCTTTGCTTGTCTTGCTGCTGCTCCCGATTTTTTGATTTTATTAGCTTTGTATGCTCTCCTGTATGTGCTTCTGAGGTTGGCAAGTTTATCCTTCACCATGTTGGCAGTGCATCCTGGCACCCATGTTTGCATATAGTTTGCTAGCTCTTCTAGTGCTGCCGCTCGTACATCTTTATTACAATATAATGCGTGTTTTGAATTCCACAGGATGGGCGTGTCCTGATATTTTTGTAGTAAGGCCTCTATAGCTTCCTTGGTTTGTAGTTGGTCCATTTTACTTTTTGAAATATGATATTTTTTTTTGAGTCTAGATTCAAAAAACATAAACCAAAGAAAAATAAATATTCAAAAGGATCAGCGTTGACCTTGATATAATATGTGTCTTTAAATTTATTACCTATATCTAATTACAAACACAGTCTCTCTTGTTTAAACAATGATTGTCAGCTCGGCCGCATTGGTTGTACCAAACATTGATTTGCTAGATGCAGAGCCATTGTTAACATTGCAGTAAATATTTTTAATATTGAAAAATAAACAATGCTTACAAATGACAGTATTCATCTAGGCACTCTTTCCTGTGTAAATCTCATGCCCCTGACAATGGATGACATAAAAGACACTTCCTAATGACCTCTGTACAACCAACACTTGAACAATACTTTGCCTGATCTGAATACACCATTCAAAAACTTGTCAATGAGGTACAGCATTGTTCACATCTCTATTTTGTGAGGTGTCCAAAAGCATTTGGATACCAAAATAACATTGTGGTACCCCATAGACAGAATAGCTTAAAAAGGGTGCAACCAACAGCCCAAACCCCCATCCCATGTGTCTACATTTTCAAGGCCTCTGCTGATCACATTTTTAATTTCCTTACCTTCCTGTCTCTCGCTCCTCGTTTCTCACGCTCGCCTAATTACCGCGTAAGATGCGTAATCACGGCGTAAACCTTTTAAACACTCCGCGTATTTATGAAACCCCGCCCTCGTCACCTTTGCGAGGCCCCTAATCAATGAGTTTAGGAAATATGGCGTTAACTGTGTATGTTCTGGATGCGCTCGAAGATTCTCCGCGTAACGGACGTAAACACGTTGTTTGCATTCTCTACACTCCGCGTATGTATTAAACGCCGCCCTCTTCTCCGCCCATGGCGTAAGAATTCATCTTTTCCACGCCCATAATCTCTGTGGGAAAGGAAAGATGGCGATGTCACACGAGCGGGCACGATGCTCTCATGCCACAAGTGAAGGGACAGAGGCAGGGACGTCCCGATCAAGGAAAAGAAGATATAAAGCCACTAATATGCGGTTCCAGGAAATGGTGGAGTTAGTTTACATCATGCGAAAGAAGGACTATGATGGGGAATTAGGGCCATACAAGACCCCTAACCGCCGAAAGGCACATATTATGGACAAGGTGGCGAGGAGAATGCAGAGGATGTTTGGGATCACCAGGTCCAAGGAACAGCTGAGGAAACGATGGTCAGACTTAAAATTGAGGGAGCCACATCAGATGAAGAAAATACTTAAAATTCTGCGTAAAAGTAAGTAAATATATATTGGGGTTGGGGGGGGGGGGGGTGGTGATTGTCTGCAATAATGTGTTGCCATGTATATTTCACCATCTGCCTCCTTGGCCAGCTTGTAATTTTAAAGACATGTTGTTATTTATTTTTTAGAACATAAATAACTACATATTTACAAACAGTGTTCTTAGTAAACAACGTAACATCACATAGTTTATCAGAAAGGCTCGGTTATTACAGGAACAACACACCTGGACATGGCTCACTGGCCAAAAACTTTGTTTGTAAACATTGTGTAAAAGCTAGTTCTAGAAAAAAAAAGTATGAGAATGGGAAAGGCAAACAGGATTCATTCTAAAAACAGTGGTAATAAAGCAGATGTTTTCACATCTGCAATGCAGAGCACCTGTGTCTCCCCAAATCAAAAATGGGTTTTGGTAGGGTCTCCCAGAAATACAGTTTAGGGGGGACATCCATGTGTGTCACTTTGCTAAAAAGGGGCAGGATCAGAGCTTGCCATATAGAAGTAATTGCAAAATGTAGGTTTGGTGAAAGATAAAAGTAACTAAATGAAAGCATCTTCTAAGCAATGTGTGCGATTTATGCTCTCCAATATCTGTGTGCTGATGAGTCTACATTTTTTTTGGTTTATTTCAGGGGAAAGAAGTCGCCAGCATTTGGAGGAGGCAGAGAGGGCCAGACAAGGCCAAAATCTGCCATCTCAACATGTGGAGGAGGAGGAGGATGTGGAAGGAGAAGAGGATGTGGAAGGAGAGGAGAATGTGGAAGGAGAAGAGGATGTGGAAGGAGAGGAGGATGTGGAAGGAGAGGAGGATGTGGAAGGAGAGGAGGAAGGAAGAGAGGAGGAAGAAGTAATTTTGGACTTAGAAGTCATAGCAGATGAAGGGCAAGTGGCGGAAGAACAATTTGGCGAATTGAAAGAAGGTGGATTGATGGATGAAGGAGGAGTCCAAGATGATGGGGAAGTGGTGGAAGAAGGAGGAGTGATAGAAGATGATGGGGAGGTGGTGGAAGAAGGAGGAGTGATAGAAGATGTCGAAGAGGTGGAAAGGAGAAGCCCATCAGGTCAGTGTCACCCTAGCTTGATTCCAAAAAACATATGTAGATAGGCCTCATTGAAAAATAATATTGTAAATGCCATTTTTTTTTGTTGTTTTAGGGGAGGAGGATGGTGTGCCAATATTTTCACGTGCAAGTGCTGCTATAATTATTCAGCAGGTAATGGAGTGCAGCACTGAAATGCACAATATGCGTGAAAGGATGTTTCTCATGGAACAGAATGTAACAAATGTCCTTTTGGAATGCAGCACGGAAATGGACAATATGCGGCAAAGAATGATGGTGATCGAATCTAATTTTAAGAACATTATTGACATGATGGGCCGTGTCAAAGACTGAAACACCCCCCGCCCATCCCCCGCCCCCACAAACATTTTTACAGTTTGAATAATGAATACGCCAAAATTTGAATATACACACACAGTGTGCCAACATGTGCTATCTGCCATCACAGAATATCTAATGTCTGTGCTTTGTGGGTCCAACCCCCTCCTCCATCCTCAAGTAGTTGAGAGGAAGGGTTTGCTCCCACAAAACACAGACATTGATCACCCATGATGTCAGATAGCACATGTGGCCATTTGTCTGTTGAACCAATGACATTTGGCGAGTTTGCACTGAATGTGTGTATCTTCCAATTTTGGCGTGTTCCAGTGTGAAAGCACACCATGACTGACTGCTGTTGTGAGTTTTTATATTTTTTGAATTGGATTTTGTTACTTTTTGACCATGTTGAACATTTTGGGATACTATAAAGTTTAGACCATAAAGAATAAACAACGCCAAAAAATTTTTTAAATATATATATAGAATTATAAATCTCTCTAATCACTGAATTTAGTGAAGTAGAGATTTGACTTCAAATTCTCACCTAAAAATTTTCTTTTAGAAAAACACACCAAAAAAAAAAAAAATGGTTAAAAAATTATTGTTTTTTGTGCCTAAAAAATATGGCCAAAAAAAAAATTAAGGCGGTAAACACCCCACCAAATATAATCTATATATATATATATATGTAAACAATAAATCTAACTATATTTGATGAAAAAAAAAGTGAACTTGTTAATAAATGTATAATCTGCATAATATTTTTGGTTGAATTACCTGAAAAAAAAAAGAAAATTTTAAAAAAATTTTGAAGACTCCTAAGTACAAAAGCAGGGAGTAATGAAAAAAATATAAAATTATTTTTGGGGTCATGAACAAGCAAAAATTAAAAAAAATTGACCTCAACATTTACAAATGGAGTTGCTTCTTATTTCTAGACTCAATACCCTGTTTGTAGATGAGTGAATAATGTGCAAAATGTGGTTAGTTACTAAAAGTGGAGAAATCAATTATGCATTACAATTGAAGAAGTTAGTTAGAGAACCAGGAAGACAGAAAAAGAGAAAAAGCATTAATGACAAACAACTGTATAAAGTCCAATGGTCTAATTATTTATTATTTTTTAGAATATTCCTTTCTTTGGGGGCCGAATTAGAAAGAAATATGATCTGGCATAGCAATGGCCCCCCGACCCATGAAGTACTCAACATATTTGTCGCGTACCTCACGAGCTGATTGGGGGGCCAAGCCAGCGCGACCAGTGTCCAGCCCGGGAAGGGGATCTGAGGGTAGTCTTGCCTCAGAACCGATGTCGGGTAGGTACGTCTGGGAGTGCCTGCGTAAAAAGTTGTGCAAAATGCAGCAGGCAAATACAACGGTGTCCAATTTATATTCCGCCAGATGTATCGATGTCCTGAACAGGCGGAACCGGTTGGTGAGTATCCCAAAGGCATTCTCGACTACCCTCCGAGCCCTGGCCAACCGAAAATTAAACACACTCCTCTCTGAGGTGAGGGTCCTCTGGGGAAAAGGCCGCATGAGGTGAGGACCAAGCCCAAAAGCCTCGTCCGCTAGGAACACAAACGGAAGTCCTTCCACATTATCTTCATCTGGTGGCAATGCCAGACCACCAGCTTGGAGACGATCATAGAAATCAGTCCGTGCGAACACTCCCCCATCAGACATCCGGCCGTTCTTCCCCACGTCCACATATAGAAACTCATACTGTGCCGACACCACCGCCATCAACACAATACTATGATAACCCTTGTAATTATAATAGTACGACCCCGAGCGGGGTGGGGGCACAATGCGGACGTGTTTCCCATCTATTGCTCCACCGCAGTTTGGAAAATCACACCGCTGGGCAAATTGGGAAGCCACAGACTGCCATTCCTGTGGTGTGGAGGGTAGCTGTGGGGACAAACAAAATTAGAGATTTAGTACTTTGTAACAAATACATCCTACAAGCATCCTTGTGACAGTTCACAGTATTAAAATTGCATTAGAAAAATGTGCATGGAGAATTTGGGAAATGAAATATATAGGGCCACTTCATTAAGAGACTCCACAGCCCTCTGATGGGGACAATAAAAGTTTGAAGGGGGGGGGGGGGGGCACAAAAACCAAAAAGTCCTGTTAGAAAAAATGGCAAGGTGGGTTTGTCCCTAGGATAGCATGCTGGACAGGTTAATATTGGGTAAGGGACAAATATGCAGGTAGGCCAAGAATAAAACATGTAAAGCTGATATCAACATGCATAGGGAGAAAAGGTAACGTTAGTTAAACACACAGCATATCTGGGAAAATAAAAAGAAAGTTAGTTGGCCACATTATTAGAGCCAGGAAACTTACCTTAATATACTCCTCATGCATAACTTTGATGATGGCAGCACACGTGTCCGGTATGATGACCCCAAGCGCCTGCGGAGAGATGCCTGTCGAGAACTTGAGGTCCTGCAGGCTCCTCCCAGTCGCCAGGTACCGCAACGTGGCAATAAGCCTCTGCTCGGCCGTGATGGCTTGGCGCATCACAGTGTCCTGCCTCGTGATATAGGGGGACAGAAGATCCAGCAGACGGTTGAATACGGGGTCCGTCATGCGGAGAAAATTCCTAAAGTCATTAGGATTATTCTCCTGGAGTTCCCTAAGCAGAGGCATATGTGAGAACTGGTCACGCTGGCGCAACCAATTCTTGGTCCAGAAACGCCTCCGCCCCCTGTTTCTGGCCAAAGTACTGGACAAATGAACATATCCAGCAGCCATCCCATAAACAGCACCAACTCGCGAAAATTGACGCTGCTGCTCCATCATGGCTTCAAACCGGCCGGCTGGTCAGTCAAGAACACACTGAAACAGAAAGCACTCGCAAATCCAGCACTACCTGCGACAAACGCGCGACAAACAGATACGAGCGCACAGGATGCAACTGCTAAAGCAGAAACAACCTGCTTGCCTATAGCCGAATGACAACTACGTTACCGCAAGCACACGCACTGAACCCGTGAATACACGCTGTCAAAGCCTGGAGACCGAGAAGCGCGAATCAGCTCTAACCAAACCTTCACTAACACGAGCAAACACGTAACTAGCAAAAGAGGAACAGAGGGCGGCGCCATTAACTTTGGTCTTCCCCTTTATAGTGACGTCGTACGTAGTTTACGTGCACGCGTTCCGGTACGACGGGAATTTGGTCCGCTGGTGTGTACACGCCAGCGGAACAAAACACAAATCAGCCTTGTACGCCGGAAACTGTCGGGCAGACAGTTTCCAGCGCACAGATCCGGTCGTGAGTACAAGGCCTAAGTGTAGCAATAAGTTGCTAAATTCTGTACCTTCATTAAATGTAACCATATTGCTACACTTAGAGGCTCCTCTCTTCTTTTTTATACTCAGTTGTGACTTGATGCTACTCTTATATCAAGACATCACTTGTATATCAAGGCAAAATTTATTAAAACATTTTGCTTGTCTTGCAAAACGCTCTCAAGTTACTCTCAAACCAATGTTTTACTGTATCTCAAAAACAATTTATTAAGACCAACAGATTGTGCACTCACACGATATCGTGGGTCGAACCCACGGGGCCAGAATGGGAAGACTGGAGCTGTGTAGGATGTTGGGGCGCAGTGTGGAATGCACTCGTTGGAAGTGACAACCAAAGGAACGTGTTTCAGGCCTCGTACACATGGCCGAGTTTCTTGGCAAAAAACAGCAAGAAGCTTGATGGGTTTATTTTTTTTGCCGAGGAAACCGGTCGTGTGTACACTTTTCAACGAGGAAACCACAGAGGATCTCGTCGGGCCAAAAAGAAAGCATGTCTTCTTTTTCCTCGACGGCAATGGGAAAATTTGGCTCTCCGAGATCCTCAGCGGCTTCACAAGGAACTCGACGAGCAAAACGATGTGTTTCGCCCGTCGATTTCCTCGGACGTGTGTACGAGGCTTCAGAGAATGCACAGCAGTCCACGGTGAAGCCACATCACTCCTTTCTCACGCACTCTAAATTGGGTTAACACACGCACTTTGACCACGCGGTCTCTAAAAGAGAGGCGAAGGACTAATGGGGCTGGTTGAGCGGGCTAATCCTCTTACTCCCTTATAGGGAGTCCCTCTGCCCCGTTGGGCTTCAAAGCGGAGCAGGTAGGGCGGGCTGTGTGGGAGGACCCCCTCACACACCCGCCATTGCCACCCGGGGCATGGAGAAAGGTGGCAGATTGCCTCTGGGGGAGGCCTGCCTACTCCCAACTCCTGCAGTCCGGCTCCTCTCTCGAGTACACGCACAAAAATACACTTAAAAAAAAAAAAAAAAGAAAGGAGCGATGCGGCTTCACCACAAACTGTAAGCTTGAGAAAGGAGCAATGCGGTTTCATTATGAAGTACAGCACAAGCTCTGAAACGTGTTGCGCCACTTCCTTTGGTTGTCATTTCCAACGAGTGCATGCCACGCTGCGCTCCAACATCCTACACAGCTCCAGTCTTCCCATCCTGGCCGCGTAGGTTCGACCGCAGCCACTGGCTCAGCTGACGGGATGCTGGCAGAGTGGTGAGAGCAGGGCTGGACTGGGACAACAATTTGGCCCTGGACTTCATCCAGACCGGCCCACTTCAATTCAATAAAATGCTGCCCCCCACCTCCCCCCTACATCCATTATTGAATATCATGAGAGGGTGAGAGAGAGGGAAATGAGAGCGAGAGAGTGGGAGGGTTGAGGGAAGTGAGTGTAAGATAAAGAGAGTGAGTGTAAAAGAGAGGGGGTAAGTGTAGGACCCCTTTCACACTGAAGCGTTTTTTAGGCGCTTTTGGGCTAAAAATAGCGCCTGTAAAGCGACTGAAACATGCCTCCGCTGCAGTCCCAGTGTGAAAGCCTGAGTGCTTTCACACTGGGGTGCTGCCTGGGCATTAAAATAAGTCCTCCAAGCAGCATCTTTGGGGCAGTGGAGGAGCGGTGTACAAACTGCTCCTGCCCATTGAAATTAATGGCCACCGCAGCTGAAGCGCCTGCAAAGCACTTCGGCAGCAGCGATACATGGGCACATTTAACCTTGAATTTGGCTGCTAGTGGGGGTTAAAAGTGCCTGCTAGATGCCGATGCAGCTAAAACGACATTAAAGTGCTGCTAAAACTAGCAGTGTTTTACCTTCAATGCCCGCCCCAGTGTGAAAGCAGCCTAAGAGTCAGGGAGCTGAGAGACAGAAGAGGGAGCTGGGAGACAGAGGGGGGGAGCTGAGAGACAGAGGGGGGAGCTGAGAGACAGAGGGGGGGAGCTGAGAGACAGAGGGGGGGAGCTGAGAGACAGAGGGGGGGGGAGCTGAGAGACAGAGGGGGGGGGAGCTGAGAGACAGAGGGGGGGGAGCTGAGAGACAGAGGGGGGGGAGCTGAGAGACAGAGGGGGGGGGGAGCTGAGAGACAGAGGGGGGGAGCTGAGAGACAGAGGGGGGGTCTGAGAGATAGAGGGGGCTGAGAGACAGAGGAGGGGGCTAAAAGAGTGGGGGACTGAGAGACAGGGGGGGACTGAGAGACAGATGGGGGGGACTAAGAGACAGGGGGGTCTAAGAGAGTCTCTGTTTAAAAAAACGGCCCACTGAGCCATCGGCCCACCGGGAAACTCCCTGTAGTCCCTATGGCCAGTCCATCCCTGGGTGAGAGGGTAAACATGGGAAGAATTGGCACACATTTGTCTCATTATTTATCCAGCATAACCCTCCTACAACCCATCCTTTACTATAGTCTGCTATACATAGCGTTTAGTGTAGCCTGATCGACCTGAGCTACTGCTGCACCATTTTTTTTTACCCCAAAGCTGTAGTTTTGTTGCTAGTTGACAGTGAGAACATGCAATGTTAGCAGACCTGGAAAACCAGAGACTCCACTGACACTTAAACCTATAATGGTGATAACAGCACCTTTATTTTAATGATAAACACAAATAATTTTCCTGGCTATTTCAAGTCACTTTTTCCCACGGATGTGCAATGTAACCCATAACCCCAAGCCTGTGCAACAGATTTTACTGGCCTTTACTGCAACTAATATGCAAGCACTAAACCTCACTGCCATATTGTGATGTCATGAACACTGTATGGCATTCACCGCCACAGTGCAGGAATAAGACCCCATACACACTATTAGATTTTCTGCAGATTTTTGTCTTCAGATTTACCAAAACCATGTACAGTAGTGCAAGGGCCTGCCTGAATGCATACAAATGGAAACTCTTAAGCCCTTTACACAAGATCGGTTTGTCCGATGAAAACAGACCGATGGACTGTTTTCCTCAGACAAACCGATCGTGTGTTGCCCCTATCGGTTTTATTTCCATCAGTGAAAAAAATAGAACATGTTTTACATTTTTTTTATGGATAAAAAAAACAATAGAAAAAACGATCGTCTGTGTGGAAGTCCATCGGTCAAAAATCCACGCATGCTCAGAATCAAGTTGACGCATGCTCGGAAGCATTGAACTTCATTTTTTTCAGCACGTCGTAGTGTTTTACGTCACCGCGTTTTGGCGTGGTCGGATTTTTGACTGATGGTGTGTAGGCAAGACTGATGAAAGCCAGCTTCATCAGATATCCGACGAAAAAATCCTTCGGACTAGATTCCGTCAAATATCTAATTGTGTGTACGAGGCTTCAAGGTTTGACCTCATATTATATGGTTTTCATAGATCTGAAGACAAAAATCTGCATAAAATCGAATAGTGTGTATAGGGCTTTAGGCTCAGTTCACACCTATGTGTGCTTTGGTACTTTTTGCAGAAACGCCCTACAGTTCATTTAACATGGTTTCCTATGGGACACATTCACATCTATGCTTTTTTCAGCCATTGCGTCTTAGGAAAGTGTCAGGGACTTTTTTTTTAAAATGCAAAACTTGTTTTTTTGCTTTTTTGGTTCAATAGACTTCAATGGAGAAGCATCAAAACAGCATTTTGTGCATTTTTTTCCCACAATTTGCATTTTTTAATCTGCCCAACAAAAATTGGGCAAAAAAAAGCATAAAAAAGGCAAAACACAAATCGTGGCAAAAGTGGGTGTGCAAAAATGCAAATTGCACGGCAAAAAGCACTTCAGAAACTATCAAAAGCAAACTGCATAGGTGTGAACCAAGCCTAATGCCTCATATACACGGGTCGAATGTGTATGCCACCCTGTTCAACAAAATCCAGCTTCTGTCAGATGTGCATGCTGGAAAACCAGCGGCCGACTGACCCCCGATCAGCGCTCTCAGCGCTCTCAGCCAATGGCAGAGATCACTGATCGGAGTGTTATGGCAGGGGAGATCGGGGGAGATGGCTATACTAACTTAGCATAGTTGAGCTGACATTTAATCTTTGTTCAAAACTTAAACTGTAGTGGGTAACAGGCTTTACACTTTACTGCAGGCAAGCTACATAATGATATTTACTGCACCTGCATGGGGATATAGGTTACAGCTTAGCTATAGAGGATTACATTATATATGTTCATACATGTATAGGGCAGGCAGCATCATTCTCTGTGACAAAAAGCTGCTGTGTTCATTTACAGAACCTTGATGCCATCTTGCCAAAGCCCAGGACTGAAACATAATGTTTGAATATTGAACTTTGTATTTGTAACTAAACAAGCATTGTATATCCCTTACCAACTAACATACTGCTTATCATGTATTTTTACTATAAGCATGAATTTAGATTTTAAACCTGAAACCTAAGAGGGAAAGAAAAACACCATTTGACTTACTATATTCTTCCTTTAATATAGCTATAGGATAATAATAGACGGTAAATATTGATGCTACATTCCAATTTCGCTCAAGCAAGCTTTAGTAATTTGATGGTCTTCAGCTATGAAGGTGATGTAAAGAATGTTTATGGCCCACTGTAGGATGAACTGTGTACTTCACACCTTCCCAGCTGCTTTGCCTTTTTTAATACTCTTTTGATCATTTTTATATCTTGGATTGCATTGTGTTTCCTTTTATGAACACTAAACGCAGAAATGTTTCACTTTTTCTGTGTGACCTAGCACACTGATTACAGAGTTGTCAGCAGCTGAGCTGTCGATAAACTACGATAAACCTGGGGATGCTTCTGTGCTGAGAAATATTAAAACTGGTAACTGTGCTGTGCAGGAGAAATAAGAGTAGGCCAAAGTAATATCAAAAAATAAATAAATATGTAACATTTTGCATTGGATAACTTTAATGTAGTTATGCTCAATCACTTTTATTTATTTTTTCAGATCACCATCCCTTCCATAAAAATATCTGAGCATGAATATTTATTTGGCTGTAAGACAGAAAAGCGAGAGATGGGAAGTTTTACTTTATGTGGTGATAGCACAATATAGCATGGCGTAGTATAAGGCTAAAGGAAGTCAGTATACCTTACAGCTTATAAAAAGGTAAAAAAATAACATAAATGAGCTTACCACCAACACACACAGATGATGGCTCTACGGTCAAAATTTCTGAGCATGACTTCTTTAATATCTGCACAAAAGAAGAGTTCTTAATTAGAATTTAACTACTTCATTATTGGGCACTTAAACCCTCTTCCTGCCCAGACCAATTTTCAGCTTTCAGCGCTGATGCATTTTGAATGACAATTGCGCGGTCATACAACACTGTACCCAAATTATATTTTTATAATTTTTTTCCCACAAATAGAGCTTTCTTTTGGTGGTACTTGATCATCTCTGCGATTTAATTTTTTTTTGCGCTATAAACAAAAAATAAAAAAAAAATTGAAAAAAAAACACAATATTTTTTACTTTTTGTTATAATAATATCCCAATTAAAAAAAAAAAAAATTGTCCTCAGTTTAGGCCGATACGAGTTCTTTTACATATTTTTGTTAAAAAAAATCGCAATAAGCGTATAATGATTGGTTTGCGCAAAAGTTATAGCGCCTACAAAATAGGGGATAGATTTATTAGCGGGGCGCGCGGGGAATGCAAATAAAAGGATGTCTACCTGGCAGTTGAGAGCCGCGCTGTGGACGTCTTTCGTCTACAGCGCGGGTCTCAAGTGGTTAAGTGTTGCCGAAAGCTATACAACATGTAACAACCAAAACACAGTTTAAAAAAAAAAAATATCTGGAAAATAATTTATCTGCCAAATGATTTATAATTACAGCAACCAGTTCTGTGAGCCAGGTACCCCTGCCAGACAGCTTAATCAGTTCATAGAACTTCACTGAAGGAGCAAAACAGCTTGGTTAAGACTACAGGTAAAATATCCCCCATACCTGTTGATTGTATAATGAAGAACAGAGGTATACTGATGAGGTCATACTATTGCACAATCTGTCTCTACACATATGCACTCAGCAGAACTTCATAGGCTCCTTGTTTTGAGTGCTGCAATATACAGTAAGTGACTCTATTAAAGCGGAGTTCCACCGAAAAAAATAAAATAAAAGTCAGTAGCTACAAATACTGCAGCTGTTGACTTTTAATACATGGACACCTATCTATCCAGGGCGCCCACAATGTCTGCACTTGAAGCCGATCTGTCCCTCGGCTGGAGGCGCTGCCATCTTCAGTAAGGAAATCAGGAAGTGCATGCGTGAGTCGCGCTACACGATTTCACTGGTCCTTGCTGTCTTCTGGGACCTGTGTGCCTCCCAGAAGATATCGGGGGGACGAAGGAGGGGCCGGTGACGCAGATCACCGTGGATACTGTGGCTCTCTATGCCCAGAAGTGGGAGCAAATACCTGGATTACACAGGTATCTGCTCCCCCCTGAAAGTTGCCAAGTGTGACACCGGAGAGGGGGGAGGAATCCAAAAAGCGGAAGTTCAATTTTTGGGTGGAACTCCGCCTTAAACTGCATTCCCCTTGCATTCAAGATCAGTTGAGATCATTCAGAGATAATTAACAGATGCATTTCAGCTGACATTGACCTCTGTCTGACCTGTGTTTCATTTGTTTCTAATGCTAGTCATACACCAGTTGAAAAATCGTTCAAACCCATTTTCGAAAAATAAACACTTGGTTGTGAGAACAAATGATATTGCCATCATGTATTGACCGATGGACATAAATGAATCCCTTTCTTGTTTGTTTTCTGCTTCTGGGTAGGGATGAGCCAAACACCCCCCTGTCCGGTTCGCACCAGAACTTGCGAACACACCAAATGTTCGTGTGAACTTTAGAACCCTATTAAAGTCTATGGGACTCGAACATTTGAAATCCAAAGTGCCATTTTAAAGGCTAATATGCAAGTTATTGTCCTAAAAAAAGTCTGGGGACCGGGTCCTGCCCCAGGGGACATGTATCAATGCAATGGATTGTCGGCTCCCGGCAATTCAGAGAGGATTCATTCATTGAAAAAATAAAAAATAAAGCTTGGGGGTCCCCCCAAATTCAATTACCAGGCCCTTCAGGTCTGGTATGGATATTAAGGGAAACTCCACTCCAAATTTTTTTGAAAAATGGCGTGGAGTTTCCCCAAAAATCCACACCAGACCCCTTATCCGAGCACATTAACCTGGCCGGACGCTGAAAAGAAGTGGGGACAGAGTGCAGCCCCCCCCTCTCCTGAACCGTACCAGGCCACATGCCCTCAACATGGGGAGGATGTCCCCATGTTGATGGGGATAAGGGCCTCATCCCCACAACCCTTGCCCGGTGGGCCCCCAGATCCTGCCCCCCCCCCCCTATGTGAATTGGTAATGGGGTACATTGTACCCATACCATTTCACAAAGGAAATGTAAATAGTTGTAAAAAACACACACACACACACACCGTAGAAAAAAGTCATTTATTAATAAAATAAAAATAAAAAAATCCAGCGATGGTAATCCACTCGTTCCCGGCTCCCTGCTCCAACGTTGTCTGTATCCAGCGACGGGTGATCTCCTCTCCGGTCCAGCGATGAGAAGATCTTCCGGGATTTAACCTACTTGGCGGTATGATTCTGTCTGGAATTACGTACCAAAAGTGGTACAATTATTTTGCAAGGAAATTTGGCGTTTTATACTGTAGGCCTGTAATTTTTAGGAATAACTCACTTAAATCTGACCAAACAAGAGTCTTGTAGGCATCCCGGGTATGATTTAAAAAAAAAAAAAAAATTATAAATTATAATATAATAAATAATTATAAATAATTATAACAAATAATAATATAATTATAATAAAAATTATTCAATAATGTAATCAACTCAAAATCACAGAAATTCACTGGGCAGACCACTAGGGACAAGGGGGGTGTGTATTTTTTACATACAGTACTGTAATCTATAAGATTACAGTATACTGTATGTAATGTGTTTGTTTACTTTTTTGAATTTGGCGCCATTCTCTGCCCCCGTGCGTCATAACGTTGCAGGGAACAGAGATCGGCGGCACACGGGGACACTGTGAATCGAGCGAGGATCCAGGGACAAGGTGAGTAACTTGTCTGTGGATCCAGCGAGAAGGTAAGCCGCTGCACGCCGCTGCACACTCTGCACATCCACCCCGAGCATGACTCGGGGATACCGATAATAGCATAAAAAATCCACCCCGAGTCACGCTCGGGTTTACCGCCAGGGAGGTTAAAGCGCAGCATCGTCTGCCTCCTCTCTCCGCCGGACACAGCCCGGCGAATGACGCGCCTGAAGCTGTGACATTTCTTTTATTGGTGAGGCGGGGCCACCCATCACGTGATCCCGTCCCCCTCTGACGCACCCTCTGCTACGTCACGTGACCCTGCCCCCTCTGACGCAAGGGGGAAGCCAGTGACGTAGCAGAGGGTGCTTCAGATTCTGCCTTCCTTCTTTTGCATATCCATCATATCTGGTGAGATGACTGGGTTTTAATCCCTTGGGAATACGTGATTTGAAGGAGGAAAGTGATTACCAGCACCACGCCAGCCTTCTCTATTATCCTCAGAGGGGAACACTGCTTGCATGGCTTACAGTGCCATCTTTGGGAGTTTTATACCTTACCTTTTTTATATATTATTAAGCATTTTAAACGGAGAGCACTATATTCTGCCTTTCTTCTTTTGGATAAACATCATATCTGGTGAGATGTTTAGGGTTTTAATCCCATGGGAATATGGGGAACACTGCTAATTTTATTCAGATATGAGGTAATAAGCCTGTGAGACTGGTGGAGGAAAGCACAAGCAATTTGGATTTTTGCACCACTGATGTATTGATTTTTTGAATTCACTTCAATCAGTCACAGATACTATATATAAACTTTCAGTAATATATGTTTATTGATTACCAATTTTAGTTACACTTTTATTATTATTGATGTTTTTTTTTTTTTATAGCGCAGCACTGTCATTGATTATTTTCACCTTTTAAGTGAAATAAAAATAATTGTTAGTGATAGCAGCTATTATTAATTATTCAAAATTTGCTTACACCACTTTATTTCACGAGATTACGCAGATTGATATTCACTTTATACATACTACCACTGAGCTTGAGTCCACCCTGTTTTTCTCCAGATATTTAGAAGTGATTAGTTACTATGGAGTGGCAGAAAGCTTGGGGAAGGGGTGTGACCTTAACACACTCCCAAAATCAGTGTTACCTCATTAGTATAGTCTCAGTGTCAAGCTTCCAGAACAATCTAGTAAAATATCTACACAATGGGGTTGATTTACTAAAGGCAAATAGCAGTTGCTCAAGAGCTTATTAATGAGGTGAAGCTGGACTTTGCAAAGAATATCCAATCACATGCAAGGAAAAAAAAGAAAAGCATTGTTGCTTGCATATGATTGGATGATGGAAGTCAGCGGAGCTACCCCTCATTTACTAAGCACTGGAGCAACTGCACGTGCAAAGTGCTCAGTCTATTAGCCTTTAGTAAATCAACCCCAATGTGCAGCAATTTCTAGATGCATGTATTTTATTCTATATGTCAGTTTACCCTGTTTACCTTCTGCACAGATCCACTTACTAACTTACAGTAGGTGCTGCTGATTGTGTTTCAATCTCGCCTCTGCTAGTGGCGAGATTGACCACCCACGGTCCCCGTCGTGGGAGCCAGCGCCGAGCTATGTCGCTCCTTCCGCTCGCCGCCCCCAATGGATTCCTATGGATGTGCGGCATCTCCTAGAGGCACCGAGCTCGAGAAACACAGCCTCCAGCGGCGATATCCAGCGTGATCCCATCGCGCTGGATGTAAAAAAGCAATAATGCAAAAAGGATAAATTATAAAATATCCAAACAATTATTTTTCTTTCATATATGAAAGAAATAGGTAGCAACTGTATAGTAACACATCCGTAAACATTTTCTTTTCCTTAGGCATCCATTACACTACCATTCTGATGCCCCCACTGTATTCCAGCAGCAAGAATAAGCACATGTTTACAGCTCGAATGACTGGGGCATGCCAATAGCAATGGCCCCTCAGCCCATATAAGCTAATGGCAGTCTGACGGTGGCCACCACTGTTCGCATGTAGCCACACGCAAAGTGGTTACTTGTGGTTAGGGATGGATGTCTGAGCCTGTGGACGCAGTCAGCTTTGTCCAGGCTCAGGCACCTTGGAGTTGCAAAAGGAAATCCCTCTTTTTTTTTTAACAAGTCAACCCATAACCTTGCACTTCAAGTAGCAGTTAAGCACTACCAATGTGTAGCACTTCAAAGGAGGAAATGGATACTATTTTACAAATATGGCTGCCCCCATAAACATATATAAATACAAATTATACCTAAAAGCTAGGCTTTTTAAAAAGTTAGCATACATTGATATATTTAGGTAAAAAAATCATTTAGAAGACCAAGCATTTCCATGAATGTGATTTATAATATCTACACCAATGGGGTTGATGGTAAGGTCCCCTATTTATACGATAACACAAAACCGGATAGCCTTATTATTATCTCTCGATTTCATAATGCAACTTTTTCCAAAAACAAGTTTAACACAAGTCCATAGCCCTATGTAAATACAGTAACATTTTTCCAAGTGGATGTGAAGCGATGTAAAATATATGTATCCTGACAATAAAAGAGATAAACGGTTTGCAGATGAAGCAAGCAACTAAATATCTTCCTGTATGTGCTAAGTGCTACTAAAACTCAGCTGAAAAAAAAATGTTGCCATAAAAATGAAACACGTTTCTGTTTTATTTGAGCTCTTTATCGGGGTCTACGAGAATGGTGATGCATTACTGCATGCTGGGAAACTGGCTGCCACCGCAGGGAATGAACACAAACCAGCTACAGAATGAAGAATGTACTTCCATTCTGGTGATATGTCAGGAGTGCCAGAAACCCATTGATTATGTGCCATTATTATAGATGCTTATTACACATTCATCTAGAAAGAGTGTACAGTAATATCTGTTGAATAATGTAATAATTGAACAGGGCATTAAATAACCCTAACTGTCCTCATAAGGAAGATTGCTGCTAAATTTCACTATCACCGTTCCCTGTAAAGATACCAAGCTCACTCACAGCCCTTATCTCAGCACACTTTAGGGACTTGTAGGCTCAAGTACTGCCATATTGTTGCTAATATAATCTGATAGCTAAAAATGAAAAGTGATCATGACGTACTTCATGAGATAGTGTGCTAATTACAAAATCTTACAGTTAGCAAATTTATTCAGAGGTAAAAAACTTTTTATGACGATGATGTGATTGGAACTATAGGCTTGCATCACAGGAGACGTGGGTCCTGTTACCACCAAGGATGCAAGCGTTTACATGTTTCTTTTTGTGTTTGCACATGACTCCTTGAGTGCTTATGGTTCCTGAAGTTAGTACCTGCTATTACCTGTTCTTTCTGATCTGTTATGCTAATGTTCATTATGTTGCAAATTAACGAGCGTTTATGTTAAAGAGAAGGTGAAACCCTCTGCAAAAAAAAAAAAAAAAACACCCTGCAAGACAAAGGCATAATGAGCTAGTATGCATAGCATACTAGCTCATTATCAATGAATTACCTGAGATCAAAGCCCCCGCAGCAGTATTCGTTCCCCTCCTCCATCACCGCCATCTCTCCCAGAGTGACTTCTGGGTATCGCAGCTCTGGCGATGTGATTTACCGCCAGTCGCGGCACATCCTCCTTTAGAAACGGCACAATGCCATTTCTAAGTGCTCCTGTGCCGTTGTCTGCGGCGCATGCGCCATAGACATGGGCGCAAGTCTCTAGTGCAAATATCTAAACCGTGTAGGTTTAGGAGATATTCCTTGCACCTACAGGTAAGCCTTAGGCCTCGTACACACGACAGAGTTTCTCGGCAGAATTCAGCGAGAAACTTGGTCAGAGCCGGATTGTGCCGAGAAACTCTGTCGTCTGTACACTTTCGGCCCGATGGAGCCGCCGAGGAACTCGTCGAGAAAATAGAGAACATGTTCTCTATTTTCTCGTTGTTCTATGGGAGAACTCGGCCCGCCGAGCTCCTCGGCAGCTTCAGGGCTGAACTCGCCAAGGAACTCGACGTGTTTGGCACGTCGAGTTCCTCGGCCGTGTGTACGAGGCCTCAATCTAGGCTTAACTGTAGGTAAAAGTGGTCTGTAAGGGTTTACAACCACTTTAAGGCAGTGCATTCAATTTTAATGGGCTGCCAATGCCCTAGATCATAGAAAAGAATGCACCTGCACCTTTTTTTCTTCCCATATCCTGACTATAGGGCTGTCTAGCACTTGACTCAGGTTTTGTTTTGCATAGGCCTGTTGAACATTGATTGTTTAACCACTTCAATATAGGGCATTTTCACCCCCTTCCTGCCCAGGCCAATTTTCAGCTTTCAGCGCTGTAACATTTTGAATGACAATTGTGTGGTCGCGCGACGTTGTACCCAAACAACATTTTTTGCATTTTTTTCCCCCTGAAAATAGAGCTTTCTTTTAGTTATATTTGATTACCTCTGTTGTTTAAAATTTTTGTGCTATAAACAAAAAAAGACCCACAATTTTGAAAAAAAAACACAATATTTTTTACTTTTTGCTATAATAAAGATTCCAATGTATTATTTGTTTTCAATAATTTTTGCTTAGTTTAGGCCGATATGTATTCTTCTACATATTAAATGGTAAAAAAAAAAAAAATCGCAATTAGCATATGGATTGGATTGCACAAAAGTTATAGCGTCTACAAAATAGGTTATTGATTTATGGCATTTTTATTACTTAATTTTTTTTAACTAGCTATGGCAGTGATCTGCGATATTTATTGGGAGTGCCACATTGCGTCAGACACATCGGACACTTTTGACACATTTTTGGGACCATTGGCATTTATACAGCGATCAGTGTGCTATAAAAATGCACTGATTGTAGTGTAAATGTCATTGGCAGGGAAGTGGTTAACACTAAGGGGCGATAAAGGGGTTAAATGTGTTACCTAGGGAGTGATTCTAACTGTGGGGGGAGGGGACTGACTAGGGAAAGAGACTGATCGGCATTCCTATACACTAAGAACACACAGATCAGTCTCCTCTCCCCTGACATGACGTGGATCTGTGTGTTTACAGATCCACCTTAGCACAATTTACTTCCCCGGTGCCAAAAAGGTTGTGAGCGCTGGCCTATAGAATGCTTATCAGCAGTTAGGATCTATAGGTTATATAGACTTAAATGGCTAAATACATATAAATGCTCAGTAATGATGAGCTCAGGCGTGTTCAGATCGTACCCGTCAGGAAGCTGTCACTTCACACCACCTTCCATAGGCAGCGTGTGTATGTGCAGCTGCGGACCGGGAAATGCCTCACTGTCCATGATTGGTGGTGTGCAGTGACCTGGCGGGCATGATCCGAACATGCCTGAGCCCATCATTAATGCTCAGTAAAGCATTTGCTTTGTACTAAGGAGAATAGTGCACACCGCCTCTGATGGGTTTTGTGCTTCAAAGACAGCTCTCTGTGCTCACCTGTCTGCAGTAGTACTGAATAAGTGTTTGTGTGTGAAATATAAAAAAAAGTGTAAAATTATTAGTTCTAACTATGTTGCTACGCTGTTGTAGCAGCTTGAAGGAAATCAGAACAGGAAGTTGGGATACCACACAGGGTTGCTGCCTTGCCATATCAGTGAAAAGGGAAGTTACTTTGTGTGAAGTGCGCGGTTAAAAAAAAATCATCATACTTTAAAGAAATGACAACTTCATTTAAAGTGTAATTGCACTTAGTCTTTTTAACCTACCATAAAAATTCCTTTCTTGAAATTAGGGCTGCACCGATATCAATACTAGTAAAGGTATCAGTGCCGAAACCAAGCATTTGCATGATTTCTTGTCCTCATGCAAATGCTCTGATGCTTGACTCGATACTTGGACAGTCAGGAACGATTGGTGCAGCCGTGAGGGGAGTTACAATCACCAATCTCCCTGCGTGGCTTTTAATAAAGCATCTGACAGCTGCTTCTCCTCCTCTCCCTTCTGCGGCTTTCAACTGCTTTATTGAAAGCCATGTAGAGAGATCGATGATTGCTCCTCAGTGTGCTCCCCCCCCCCCCCCCCCCCCACGGTGTCCCCCCTGTGTCCTTCTCCGTGCACTCCTATGTGTTCTTATCCGGTCCCCCTCTGTCCTCCCCCCCCCCCGTCCCAGATGGAGAGTGGAGGAAGGAGCCAGTATATATGTAATTTACCGGGTCCTTCCTTTTCTGTAATGCACAGAGTCAGTGATCACTGACTGTGTCCATTCATAAGTTAGCATCGTAAACTGTGTTTACGATGTTTCCGTTTATGAATAAAGAGGAGCCTCTGTCTCCTGTCCATTTATCTCCAGCGTAGCTGAGGCTGCTGAGAAAAAGAATGGGGAATCTCTGTCCTCAGTCCCTTTCCCTGTTTCAAAGGGGAGATGTCAAGAAAGCATTGTTAAAAAATAAAGAAATAACAAAAAAAATATAAATTGTAAAAAATTCAATTGTAAAAAAAAAAAAAGAATAGGAAAACTACTGACACCGTCCACGCCTCAGTGCCCATCAGTGCCACCTATCAGTGCCCATCGGTGCTGCATATTAGTGCTACTGTCACATGACATTAAAAAAGTATCAGTAATCGGTATTGGCGAGTACTTCAAAAAAGTATTGGTACTTGTACTCAGTCTTAAAAGAGTGGTATCAGTCTAGCTCTACTTGATATACATTAGGGGCCACAAGAAAAAGTATTCAGGTACATTGAATTATGCTACTGCTTTTAGGAGATTGGCACTGTCCCTCATAACCTGGGCTTTAACAGCCAAACCAGTAAAGCCATTGACCAGAAAGTAGGATGTTAAACTGGTCCTTGGGGCAGAGGATTTGGTTGATCCAAAAGTTTGTAGCCTCTGGGTGCAACTATCTGGACCTAAAAGTCTGAATTGTCCTGGAACAAGACAGACACAAGGCCAACAGACGTCCCCCCCCCCCCCCGCTCTGATGAATGGGAATACCCTCCCATTAAAAGGAGAGCTTGTTTGACACTCTGGACATCAAGTAAACCTGTTAATACAATTGAGTAGGACCACAGGCATGAGCTACAGCTGTTGGAGGACATAAGGTTCTGTGAAGATGGATCCTAAATGTGCGAAGATAAGTCTGAGGCATATCCTTGTAACAAATATTTAAAGTCTGGTAGAACAACATAATGGCGGGTTAGAGGGCAGGGCCAGCAAGGAAAATAAGGCCTTACAAAGGGCTTCTAGCATTTTATCCACAGCGTTTATAAACATTAGGGTGTCTTTACAGGGACAGTCAAAATCTTGTTAAGACATGAATGGTTTCTATAGAGAGGGCCTGCTTTTTAGAGGGGTCAGGTGCCCTAGATGGTACACTGCAAGTCCAAAAGAACTGTTAGTAAATCATACTGCCAAGGCCCACAGGATATCTACCTTTGTTCTTATGATCTGCCGTACTAAATATACAAATGAGGCATTCCCACAAGGGGTACCCACGCAAACAATTCAGGATCAGGAAGGGTTAATGCTGTCTGTGATCCAGCACTAAGTAGGAGGTGTCCAGAAACTTGTGGAGAGCCAGTTAAAACTAAGGAAGAGATACAGTGCATGTAGAGGTTGGGGTTACAACCTGAGAATGTGTTGCAGGCCATAGACTGCAAATTTGCATCCCATCAACACAAACAGTGCTGACAGGGGAATCCCTCCTTCTGAGCCATTGTGAAAACATTGCGATTTATGCTAGTCGCTATAGTAGCTGCTAGTGATAATCACAAGCAAAATCTGGCAGGTTGGTCGTACCCAAGTTGATTGATCAACTTGGTACATTCAGCCTGCCCATACATGGTTCAAATCATGGTTCAGTTCCTGCTAAGGTTTGAAACATCCATGGTCAGCCTTACTTGGCATCAATGACAAATATAAATTGCTCTGCGGTACCAAAATTAGTGTGTTTCACAAAGCATATGCAACAAATGTAGAAAAGTTTACTCAAAAGGGTGCTGGTTGCTAAAAAGGCAAGGACAAGCCCTTTTACTCAAAAAAGGTAGTCTGGATTGGCAGCAAGTAGCCAATGAAAAATATCAGGTGCATGCCATACAGACTATGTCCCTCCCGTGGGCATACCCAGTGTCATCTTAAGAGCATTATAGGCCCCCGGGCAATACAGTGCACTGGGGCCCTGTCTACGCACGAGAATTTACTGACAAAAATCATAACATTTACTGGCAGAACCACATTTTTTACTGCCAGTGCAAAAAAAGTACCTAAAATTACAGTTTTCAATGTTTAAACTATAAACATATACAGTAGCTAGTGCTATTAGCAATGTGTTTAAGTTAAACAAAAGTAAAAAAATAAATAAATGTCTTCATTGACATGAAGGTCAGGTTACTATAACCCAGCCAAGCACAGAGTTTCCTCTTACATCAGAGTCTGCAGGATTCCCCCTTACAGTGAAAGGGAACTCTTATGTAAAGGGGAACGCTGCAGATCATGATCTAAGGAGGGAACTCTGATGTGGAGGGGGGCTCTGGTGACCAGCGACCACCTTATATCAGAGTCCACTGCTTTCTCTTTCCCACTTACATCAGGGTCCGCACACTGAGTTCCCCCTTGCATTGTAAGGGCGAATCCTGCAGACTCTGATGTAAAGGGGAACTCTGATGTGGGGGGCACTCTGGTGACCAGAGACCCCCTTACATTTTTGCATTCACTCCCCCCTTACATCAGCAACCCCCCGCACTCGTGGAGGACCGGATCTTCTCTGTGATTTCCGCAAACTGGGCATGGGCAGTTCTAACCCGTCACTCTCCACTCTACTGGAGTTGCTGGGCAGCCGGTGGGGCCCCCCAGGCAAGCGGGGCCCCCGGGCAACTGCCCAGCGTGCCCAATGGAAAAGATGGCCCTGGGCATACCCCCTAGGGGGTCTATAGGCACAGGCTTCCACCAGCAGATGCAGCATGGTCTTGGATCTGCAATGCACTCTGTGGCTAACTCACGTTACACCAAGGTTGTCAAGGAGATCAAGGCATGCAGTGTTTAGTTCTCAAGGACACATTACACGCTGACCCCATATTCTCCCAGCTACAGTAGGTCCAGGTATGAAAAAAGGCTATGCCAAGTATTTGCTAATCTAAAAAGCTTGTACTACCTCACTGGAATTACTGCACAACATAAATCACTAATTATAATCTAGTAATAATGACCATTGATATAAGTCATTAGTAGCCTTTTTCTAATATTGAGCACCAATATAAAACATTAAACATTTTTCATGACCTGTGATGGGACTTTCTACCAATTTTTTCAAGACTTGTATTTGTTACTGTGCCAAAGACAGTGAGAAGTGTGGGAACTACTGAAACTGAGAGTATGAATAAGCATTCCATTCAACATCAACAAATGAACATGTACCTTTTTGGTTCGCTGGTAAATTTTTCAAAAGCTCGGCACTGCACAAAGCTAAAAATGACTTGCATAAAATAATAAGTTAACTACCCCAGGGTCTCTTTAATCAGTGTAGCTTGTTCATTGATATCCCACTGTGTGATGCACTGAATCCCTGTGTGGTAGCTAACATAATATAGTATGTTTTAAATATAAAATTTGTAACTTTACTGCCACACAAGTAATGTTGCTCCAACAGCAAAACATGTCTCAGAGGTGAAGAGCTTAAAAAGGAAATAAAACAGACCACAACTGAATTTATTGTAACCCTCGGGCAGGAAATACATCTAAGCTTTTAGCAAAATACATCTCACTGCATCAAATAAAGATAATTGACAGGTGATATAGACAGCGAACGAGAATAATGTGCAACAGTAAAATACATGTTGTTTCTCAAAGAAAACATGAAAAATAATGTTTTCTCCAATCGTCTTCTAACATAGCTGATAAACATAAACTACATACAAAAGTCTGCATTACTACATTGGATTTCTAAGATTAAAAGACAATGGGCTAGATTCAAGTAGCCCGCCGTAAGTTTGTGCCGGCGAAGCGTATGTTATTTACGCTACGCCGCCGCAACTTACACGGGCAAGTGCAGTATTCACAAAGCACTTGCTCCGTAAGTTGCGGCGGCGTAGCGTAAATCAGCCGGCGTAAGCACGCCGAATTCAAATTTGCTAGAGGTGGGCGTGTTTTATGTAAATAAAACATGACCCCACGTAAATGACGTTTTTAACCAACGACGCATGCGCCGTTCGTGAAAGAATCCCAGTACGCATGCTCGAAATTCCGCCGCAAATCGTCAATGCTTTCGACGTGGACATAATTTACGCAAAGCCCTATTCGCAAACGACTTGCGCAAACGACCAAAACATGTTAAATTTTGACGCGGGAACGACGGCCATACTTAACATTGCGTACGCCTCCTATTAGCAGGAGTAACCTTACGCCGAAAAAGACTAACGTAAACAAAGTAAAAAAATAGCGCCGGGCGTACGTACATTTGTAAATCGGCGTATCTAGGTCATTTGCATACTCTACGCCGAAAACTACGGAAGCGCCACCTAGCGGCCAGCGTAAATATGCAACAAATCAAAGACCTATAAATAGGTGAGAGCACAAGTTCTATGAATTCATAGATAGCATAGACAGACAACTCATGTTAAGCATTATATGCTTTCATGTGCTGCCAGCCAAACATCTGCATATTGAACATGTGCCATAACAGCACCTTATGCACCATGATTTACTAAGGTAAACCACTAACAAAGATTATAACAACTAGTTATAACAAACAAAGATGTTAGTAAGTCATATTTGATTATTTCAAGTGTGACTCTGGAAGACCATGCCAATCATATATATAGTTATATACATCTAATTTTGGGTTAATGTAAAAAAAAAAAAAAACAGTATTTTACTAAATTGATCAGCATTCTTTTGTGAAATACTTGTTGTTTACAGGGTCTAGTGGACTAAAAATGCAATGGTGCACTTCCTTACGCGCACAAAAGGACACCTATTTAAAACTTAACCAAAATAAAAATCATAAAAGGTATGTAAATAGGGATGAGCTTTATGTTCGGGTCGAACATGAGTTTGACTTGAACATGAGTTCTAATTTTAAAGGTTAATATGCAAGTTATTGTCAAAAAATGCCCCAGGGGACATGTATCAATGCAAAAAAAAAGTTTTAAAAACTGCAGTTTTTCTTGGGGAGCAGTGATTTTAATAATGCTTAAAGTGAAATATTCCTTTAGTAGACATCAGTCTAGTGTGGTCTTTGGTGACAGATACAAGTCTTTGAAAAAAACAGCAGTTCCCCCCAGTCCATTACCCCGAATCAAAATTAAAAAAAAACTGCATGCAAATCACATGAAAATGAAACTCCAGTTACTTATTTCTTTTGCACATGATTGAATGATTAAAGTAAAAATGTACACAATTTATTGTGTGAAGGCTCTCAACTTCTTTAGTAACTCAGCCTCATTAATGAAGGTTGAGGCCCAATTGTAACTAAAATCAACAGTAAAATATTACTGCTTCTATAAGATCTAGCAGGACAAGCCACTTGTTACACAGATGATGTCAATATAACAGAACACCCCATTAAGGGTATGAATGCATAATCAGCAGTAACACCTGACCAATTATTCTCATGAAATTAAACAAGTCCTTGATGTCTTATTCAACTATACATTTTTCATAAAAATGAAACTAAATTAATAAACTAAAAACAAAACAAATTCATCATATCAGTATGTGATCTGGTTTCAAAGCAAATAAATAAACTCTCTATATTGTCTAAATTGCATATTAGATTAGGTGAATAAAAATATTTTTTTCTAGTATATACGGTAATGTAAGATTGTAGGAAAAATACATTTACTAAATGTATGCATGAAGACTAACTTAACTCCACTTGGAAATTTACAACCCATCCATTTCCTTTGTCATACTTACGGAATTAATGATCCCTCCTAAAGCTTTAAATCCACCATCAACAGCAAACACGTGTTCTTGGGAGTCAGCAATTTTTATCAGCTTGAGGAAATAAATGAAAAGTGTTTAGTAAGAAAATATTGTTAGAGACATTTTGACAGTTTTAAGAAATGCCGGTAGATGCACACGTTTATGTTGCATTGATAATAACAATAAAGTCTAAATATGGCTACAGTGTTTATATGATAAAGTTTAGTACAGTTTTAAATTCAGTAAATTTAAAAGTCCAAAACTATGGCCTATTGACAATGAATAAATGGAAGTTTTCTTCACGCTGACACATGCTTTATCATGCCATTATCCAGTCCAGCTGTGTCACACTTTGCTGCTGTTCACTTTGCTGCTGTTCAAAATAACACACTACAGTTCAGCCATGATCTGCAATAAGGTAGAAAGTCTATAGTGAACAGATGCTGCTGGATTTTTTTATTTTATTTGAACTGCCCTGTAATGTGCTGTATTTTTACCAGTTGTGAAATTTAAAACATGAATTTCATTGGTAATCATCATAACACACAATTATAACTACCCAGTAAGTATTTACAAATAGCATTCTTATTAATCACAGTAACCAAATATTACTTTAGTCATCTTAGATAAAGTGAAAAAACTGTTTTTCATTGGTTTAGAATAGAACGTGGAAGTGATAGAATCCTTGTCAGATTTGTATTGCTGTCTGTGTCCTTGCAGTGTCCTTATTGTTTGTTCCGCTGACTATTGTCAAAGTGATCAGAAATCAAACATTTTTGAGTTGTCAAAGGAACAAAAGGTGAGGAAAAATCTTTCAATGAGTAATCCTGTTTTGGTGACAACTGTCTATGGTTGGGAGGGTATCCCCTCCATGTGAAGAGATCTTGTCAGGCCCCTTACACACAAAAAAGTCCAATCAGCTCCTCCTGTCAGTTTTTCAGGCAGACCTGATCAGACCGTCCATTTATCTCTATGGATTGGCAGGTGTAACGGACTTGTGACTGTTTACACTTGCCTACCTCTAATCTGATCTGGTCCTCTAAAGGAAACAAAGAAGGGATTCCATCCCTGTCCATCAAGGTGAATCAGATTGAAGGGCAGTTGGGTGTAAACAGACAGCAGATTTAGTTTACACACAAAATATCTGTGTGTGTATTTATTTTTCTCCTGATAAACTTTTTCTCTTTCCTTTTAGAGATACAATGGTTAAATGAGTGTATACATTAAAAGAACAGGAAGCAAGTTATTTGTAGGCTCACCAAGAGAAAATAGAGGGTAAAAACCTGGAAAACGAATGCAGCTACCGCATCTAAGGAAAGCTGCAGTATTACATAATTGGCCAGATCCACAAAAGGGTTACGATCAGCAGATACGCCGTCGTATCCCTGTTTCTATCTATGCGGCTGATTCATAGAATCAGTTACGCATAGATATCCCTAAGATCCGACATGTGTAATTGTTTTACACTGTCGGATCTTAGGATGCAGTACCGCGGCCGCCGCTGGGGGCATTTCTCGTCGTAAACCAGCGTCGGGTATGCAAATTAGCACTTACGGAGATCCACAAAGGTTTTTCCCTTCGCGAAGTCGCCGTAAGTGTTAGTTTGCCGTCGCAAAGATAGGGCTGCTTTTACAAAGTGTAAAGTTAGTACACCATGTAAAAGTATACCCGTCTTTCCCGCGTCGCTGTCAAATTTTTTTAAAATGTTTTATTTTTCCCGCCGCAACTCTTTTTTACCCATCGCGATTCACAAAACCGGGATCGGGCACTAACTTGGGCAATTTGCGGCAGTGTAACTTAAATCGGAAAAGTTACGTTGCGCCTGCTCGTTGTGGATCTGGCCCTTAGTTTCTGGATTTAGACAAACTTTCAATTTAATAGATGCTATGGGTTACTGCAGTTTGCAAGATCTCATACATTTTGGGCTGCTCCAATAAATAAGGGTGCTTTAATCAGGTTTGGAAAAATTTTAAACTAGATAAACCATAACCCTGCCCTACCCATGTGTAGCATCCCAAAGGAGGATAGATGCATCAGTCATTTCTGATAATTGTTTGATTACCACTGCAAATAAGTAAGGCAGTATGTGGAGTCAAGTCTGAAGTAACCATGAACTCTTGTTGCTAACCAATCATATTCACAGATTCATCCTAAATTGTTAATTTTAGCCTACACCTAATGGTATATGAAAGTTTTTTTTACAGCATATGTAACATTTAATGTGTTTTATAATGTTTACCTGATCAAACTTGAAGTCAAGAACCCCTACACAGTATACTCTTGATCCCATATCCCGGGCTTTGTCAGCCTGTATTAAAAACACAAAAAAATCAATAAAAAAGAGTTTCAAGTAAGTATAAGGAGAATGCATAGAACAAGCTAGCACTTACCTCCTTTATAGTCAGAATAGGGATCTGGTCAGCGAGCTTACCATCCGTCAGGGCAATTATTATAGAAGCTGTACTTCTTGCTCCAGCTTCTTGAATCTGTTTATTAGCCTAATAAAAATAAAGCAATGTAAATATAGTTTGCATAGTTGATAAAGTTGAATAAAGGCACCAGTTAATGCAGTTCAACCTGTTTGGGTGTGTGTGTATTATGGCTCCACCACTTCTTAATTCCCTATATATTGTGTTTGCTAAGATGCCCATCCAAAAGTTTTTTCTTAAATTAAAATACAGTGTATGATGTCTCTTAAACGTCCCCTTCTTATTAAAGACGAAGATAGCAATACAAAAAAACCAAAAAAACAAAGCTTATTGAAATATTAAACTCTTTCTACTTAACTACAGTTTATGTTTATTCCTTCCTCTAGAAATTCTGTTCACTGCCTGTCCCAGTGATCACACAGGATGTAAACTGAAATCTAGACAAAGGAAATATAAGAATGGGTTCCTAACAGAGATGGAACCTCACTTCAGCTCTTAAAGTTATTGTAAAGGATCACATTATTATAATTTTTTTAAATAACAAACATGTTATACTTACTCTGGGCAATGGTTTTGCACAGCCCCAGTCCTCCTTTTCTGTGATCCCTCACTGGTGCTAACAACCCATACCCCCCCACTTGTTCTAGCGGTACATGTTTGTTTTTGCTACCAAGTCAGCTTGGTGTGTCCGAAGAACACACAGAGTGTAGCTTGGCCCCACCCCCTGCTCCCTCCTTGATTGACAGCAGCAGGAGCCAATGGGAGGGAGATAGCAGAGAGACTCTGCTCTTGACACAATGCTGGCTCGAGATGGGACTCAGGTAAGTATAAAGGGGGGCTAGGGAAAGGGAGCTGCATGCAGAATTTTTTTACCTTAACTAGTTCGGAAGGATTTCTGATTTGTTTTGCGATACGGCACTGCATAGCTTTAACTGACAATTGCACGGTCATGCAACTCTGTACCCAAACAAAATGTATGCCCTTTTTTCCCCAATAGAGCTTTCTTTTGATGGTATTCGATCACCTCCGTATTTTTTTTTCCGCTATAAACCAAAAAAGGCCGCCAATTTTGTAAAAAACAACAATATTTTAAACTTTTTGCTATAATAAATATCCCCACAGAAAAATTAAAAAATCTAATTTCTTTATCAGTTTAGGCCAATATGTATTCTCCTACATATTTTTGGTAAAAAAAAAATCGCAATAAGCGTATATTGATTGGTTTGCGCAAAAGTTAAAGCGTCTACAAAATAGAGGCTAGATTTATGCCATTTTTATTATTATTTTTTTCAATCAGCGATTTTTAGCCGAACTGCAACATTGCAGTGGACAGATAGGACACTTTTGACACTTTTTTGGGACCAGTTACATTTATACAGTGATCAGTGCTAAAAACAGCCACTGATTGCTATATAAATGTCACTGGCAGGGAAGGGGTTAACACTAATCAAGGTGGTTAAGTGTTACCTAGGGAGGTGTTTCTAACTGTGGGGGGAGTGTAGTGACTGGAGAAGGCGACAGATTGCTGTTTGTAATCACTAGGAACAGCAGATCTGTCTCCCCCCCCCTGACAGAACGGAGATCTGTCTGTTTACAATTACATTGACAGATCCCTGTTCTGTCTCTCTCACGAGGGATCGCAGGTGGCTGGCGGGCGTCGTAGCTGCCGGCCACGCACATTGGCTTCAGCATCATGCTCGCTCCCTAAAGCTCTTGAAGCGCCCAACGTACATTGACAGCGATTTTCTCAGGAAGTACAACTGCGGCGGCTGGTCTTTAAGTGATTAATGCATAGAATGCATTAAAAGGTTTTAAAACCACTTTAAGGGGCATTTGATATGTCCAAAATTGTTAGATGCTAAACATTCTAGTGATGCTTGTAACTGTTTTTGAAGCTGACAGTGTTGCCTAAAATGGCTTCTTTTGTGTCACACATGAATATTTGTCTAGTTTTTTTATTTATTTTTTTGCATTTACAGTACTTCTCTCTTCCAATATCAGAAATAAATGAGGAAATTATATAATTTTTTTCAGATACTTGAGGCCCTCACTGCTCCAAGGAAACTAAATTTCATATCTCCTTAAGCCTCGTACACACAACCGAGGAACTTGACGGGCGAAACACAGTTTTCCTCATCGAGTTCTTTGTTAGGCTGTCGAGGAACTCGACAAGCCAATTTTCTTCATTCCTGTCAAGAGAACATGCTCTCTTTTTGGCTCGTCGAGTTTCTCGACAGTTTCCTCGACGAAAATGTACACACGACCAGTTTCCTCCGCAAAAAAATATCTCACAGCAAGTTTCTTGCTGGTTTTTGCCGAGAAACTCGGTCGTGTGTACGAAGCTTTACAGTATCTCACAAAAGTGAGTACACCCCTAACATTTTTGTAAATATTTTATTATATGTGACAACACTGAAGAAATTAAAGTACAGCTTGTAAAACAGTGTAAATTTCCTTTCCCATTAATATAACTCAAAACACAGCCATTAATGTCTAAACCGCTGGCAAGAAAAATGAGTACACAAAAAAATGTCCAAATTGGGCCCAAATTGTCAATATTTTGTGTGGCCATCATTATTTCCCAGCACTGCCTTAACCCTTTTGGGCATGGAGTTGACCTGAGATTCACAGGTTGCCACTGGAGTCCTCTTCCAGGCCTCCATGACAACATCACAGAGCTGGTGGATGTTAGAGACCTTGCACTCCTCCACCTTCCGTTTGAGGATGCCCCACAGATGCTCAATAGGGTTTAGGTCTGGAGACATGCTTGGCCAGTCCATCACCTTTACCCTCAGCTTCTTTAGCAAGGCAGTGGTCATCTTGGAGGTGTGTTTGGGGTCGTTATCATGTTGGAATTCTGCCCTGTGGCCCAGTCTCTGAAGGAAGGGGATCATACTCTGCTTCAGTATGTCACAGTACAAGTTGGCGTTCATGGCTCCCTCAATAAATTGTAGCTCCCCAGTGTCGGCAGCACTCATGCTGCCCCATACCATGACACTCCCACCAGCATGCTTGATTGTAGGCAAGACACTTGTCTTTGTATTCCTCACCTGGTTGCCACCACACACGCTTGACACATTCTGAACCAAATAGGTTTATCTTGGTCTCATCAGACCACAGGACATGGTTCCAGTAATCCATGTCCTTAGTATACTTGTCTTAAGCAAACTGTTTGCAGGCTTTCTTGTGCATAATCTTTAGAAGAGGCTTCTTTCTGGACAACAGCCATGCAGACCAATTTGATTCAGTGTGCAGCGTATTGTCTGACATCTGACAGGCTGACCCCCCCTACCCACCCCCTCAAGCTCTGCAGCAATACTGGCAGCACTCATACCTTTTATTTTCCAAAGACAACCTCTGGATATGACGCTGAGCACGTGCACTCAACTTCTTTGGTCTGCCATGGTGAGGCCTGTTCTGAGTGGAACCTGTCCTGTTAAACCACTGTATGGTCTTGGCCACCATGCTGCAGCTCAGTTTCAGGGTCTTGGCGATCTTCTTATAGCCTAGGGTCCTCTTTATGTTAAGCAACAAATTTTTTTTTCAGATCCTCAGAGAGTTCTTTGCCATGAGGTGCTATGTTGAACTTCCAGTGACCAGTATGAGAGATTGAGAGAGATAACACCAAATTTCACACATTGCTCCCCATTCACACCAGAGAATTTGTAGTCACATGACACTGGGGAGGGAAAATGGCTTATTGGGCCCAATTTGGACATTTTCATTTAGAGGTGTACTCACTTTTGTTGCCAGTGGTTTAGATATTAACCCCCCTGGCGGTGTTCCCGAGTCTGACTCGGGTGAGATTTTTTGGCTACGATCGGTAACCCCGAGTCAGACTCAAGCTCGCCTCGCTGAATCCACAGGCTTGGTTTACTTACCTTGTCCCTGGATCCAGCGATGCCACCGCGCTGTGTGAGCGAGCGGGACCTCGCTCAATTCACACAGTGTCCTCCTGTGCCGCCAATCTCCGTTCCCTGCGACGTTACGACACACGGGAGCAGAGAACGGCGCCAAATTCAAAAAGGTAAACAAACACAATACATACAGTATACTGTAATCTTAGTACTGTATGTAAAAAATACACACCCCCCTTGTCCCTAGTGGTATGCCTAGTGGCCTACATGTACTTTTATATAATAAAAACTGTTTTCTGCCTGCAAACTGTAGATTGTCTACAGCAACCAAAAGTGTCCCTTTATGTCAAAAATGGTTTTAGAGCAGCTAGAAAACAGCGATAATAAATTATAATCACTTGCAGAATTGTGCGATAGCGATTTGTGGGGAAATTCGTCATCAAAAAATAAAAGTAATGACAGCGACAATTCTGCAACTGAGCAAATTTCAGTGATTTTGAGTTGATTACATTATTGAATAATTTTTATTATAATTAGATTATTATTTGTTATAATTATTTATAATTATTTATTATATTATAATTTATAATTTTTGTTTTAAAAAAAAAATCATACCCGGGATGCCTACTATACTCTTGTTTGGTCAGATTTAAAGCGGTTGTAAACCCGCATGAAATTATTATTTTTTTTCTCCTGTAAGGGAAAAGTCATAATGAGCTAATATGCACCGCATATTAGCTCATTATGAAATACTTACCTCGGAACGAGGTGCGTAGCACTTACCTGGTTCACGCCGAGCGAGATTTCATCTTGCCTTGGCGTGTCTTCCGGGTATCGCCGCTCCAGCGCTGTGATTGGCTGGAGCGGCAATGACGTCACGTGTGCGCGCGGGAGATTTAAAACTCAGCATGTGCAGCGGCGCATTGCAAGGGGAATATCTCCTAAACCGTGCAGGTTTAGGAGATATTCTCCTTACCTACAGGTAAGCCTTGTTATAGGCTTACCTGTACAGTAGGTAAAAGTACAAAAAGTGGGTTTACAACCACTTTAAGTGAGTTCTTCCTATGAATTACAGGCCTACAGTACAAATCACCAAATTTCCTTGCAAATAATGGTACCGCTTTCAGCACCTTTTTTTCTGAAAGAATCATACCGCCAGGGAGGTTAATGGCTGTGTGTTGAGTTATTTTGAGGGGATAGCAAATTGACACTGTTACACAAGCTGTACACTCACTACTTTACATTATAGCAAGGACAGACTAATTTCTTCAGTGTTGTCACATGAAAAGATATAATAAAATATTTACAAAAAAACGTGAGTGGTGTACTCACTTTTGTGAGATACTGTATATTTGTCACAGAAAACGTATCAGACAGTCCGCTACCTAGTATTACAGACCCACTTTATCTCCCACCATCTGACTAATTCTATGATTATCCAACTACTTCGAGGAGCTTCCCCCCGATTTTGTATTTCCAGAACAATGCCAATCCACCTTCTATATATCGACCCAGTGTGGGGCAAAAGGGGCAAAAGCAGGCACTGAAATGCATTTTTTGTCCCACCCTTAGTGCTTATGGGTCCCAAATGTATGCACTCATATCAGAGAGTATTCCCAGAATGACCAAAAACAATCACCAACTGGGTGCTGGATTGGTTGTATAACAGCTGGCTGTAGACCGCTTTTGCTGCTCTGTACTGGTCTGTACTGGGTTGCAAGTATCTCTTATTAACGGGTTGTGGCCACATGTACGTAAGAAAAGTTGCAATGTCTTGAATATTTGCCTAGGAAAGCTCCAATCTATTGGGTCTACAGAACTCGGCCCGGTCTGGACATTGCAAAAAGCATATGGCAAATTTTATTGTGTCTTAATTTTACAAAAGAAGAAAAAACAAGTCCTAATTAATAACAGGCTGTCATTCAATGCAGAAATATAGTCTGCGATCTGCTTTGTATTAATAAGGTATGACACAGCCACCAGATGCTGTGCATCTATATTTAGAACCCTACATAAGGAATGAAAGCCACATGTCTCACTGGTACATTTGCTGATTCACAGATCATTCTGCTCTGATTTGATCTGATCATTCACAAAATGGCCAGAATATGAAGAATGTTGATGTACAACACAGTGCATGCCAAACGTTTTGTGAGACTTTTCATGACTACATTTTGCAATGCACATGTTTAAACATCTTGATGGCATATCCATACAAGGAATTTTTTTTTTCTGAGTGTGACATTGCTTGAAGCAGACAAAGTTTGGAGTCAAATAATAGCCTTTATTAGCTAACCCAAAATGTGCAACACACTTCATGGTTCTTCATAGGGTATTTTGCAATGTAGTGATAAACCACATATTTATGCAAAGAACAACAATAAATAGAGTCAAGTGCAAATGTTCTCTTTGTGACATTCAAGTGGCTTTAGTCATTGTGAAATTTACAGACAATGATCAAAGCTAGCTGGCCATAAACCAGTAGAATTTAAATCAAAATTGTTTGTTTTAAGAACGTTCATTTGATTTTCTAATCATTAGTGAGGTCAAATCGTGTACTGATGATAGTGAAAAGTGAAAGTATGTTTGAAAAGTTATATTAAGTTATATTAGATTATATTAAACAGTTCAATGGAGTGGCAGAAACATTCAAAGGTCCAGTAAGAAATTAGGGCCAGATCCACAAAAGGGTTACGACGGCGTATCTGCTGATACGCCGTCGTATCCCGGTTTCTATCTATGCGGCTGATTCATAGAATCAGATACGCATAGATAT
Source organism: Rana temporaria (assembly GCF_905171775.1). Lineage (NCBI taxonomy): Eukaryota > Metazoa > Chordata > Amphibia > Anura > Ranidae > Rana > Rana temporaria. The sequence continues at coordinate 418,569,869 of NC_053489.1, forward strand.
CCCTAAGATCCGACATGTGTAATTGTTTTACACTGTCGGATCTTAGGATGCAGTACCGCGGCCGCCGCTGGGGGCATTTCTCGTCGTAAACCAGCGTCGGGTATGCAAATTAGCACTTACGGAGATCCAAGAAGGTTTTTCCCTTCATGAAGTTGCCGTAACTGTTAGTTTGCCGTCGCAAAGATAGGGCTGCTTTTACAAAGTGTAAAGTTAGTACACCATGTAAAAGTATACCCGTCTTTCCCGCGTCGCTGTCAATTTTTTTTTAAATGTTTTATTTTTCCCGCCGCAACTCTTTTTTACCCGTCGCGATTCACAAAACCTTGGGGCAATGTAACTTTGCGCAAAGCACGTCGGTAAAATAGCGTCGGGAGCATGCGCAGTACGTCCGGCGCGGGAGGGCGCCTAATTTAAATGGGACTCGCCCCATTTATATTGGCCCGCCTTGCGCCGGACTGATTTAGGATACAACGCAGCAAATTTCCAGGTTAGTGCTTTTTTGAATCGGGCACTAAATTGGGCAATTTGCGACGGTGTAACTTAAATCGGAAAAGTTACGTTGCGCCCGCTCGTTGTGAGTGTAAAGTGGATTGGATCACCATTTTTTTATATTTTTGTGAAGATATATTTAGGACTTTCCAGCACTGACTACCATCTGCCATATTAGCACTTTCTTAATTTTTTTTTTGATTATGACACACTTTTATGGGACTTTTGAGAACTAGTTATTATTTTATAAATAGTACTTTTCATAAGGCATCATCATTTGTTCATGAACTGGGAATTTGTGGAACTAGAGATGTGGTTTAAAATTCCCCACATTTTATAAAAAAAAAAAAAAAAAAAAATTGGATGGTTGAATTGATGTAACACATGATTCTTATTGTATTATTTATATGCAATTTAAGTAGACAAGTAGAGTTTTAATGTAGGTCAAATTCCCCCCAAAAATATTTTTAAAATCAGAAGTTCTGCATGTTTTGTGATTAGATGGTGCCACCATTGGTTTCGAAATTCTACCAACCAAGGCCCAGATTCACATACATCGGCGCATATTTATGCCGCCGTAGCGTATCTTATTTACGCTACGCCGACACAGCGCAGAGAGACAAGAACTGGATTCACAAAGCCAGTGCTGCCAAATCTGCGCTGGGTTTCTTAGGCATAAGTCGTCGTAAGTGGAAGTGGGCGCGAGCCATGCTAATGAGGCGTGACCCCATGCAAATGATGGGCCGAGCACCAGACAGATACGAATAACGAACAGCACATGCACCATCCCATGGACGCATCCCAGTGTGCATGCTCAGAATCACGTCGGAACGAATGCCTAAGATACGACGGATCACTGCCTACGGCGTGAACGTAACCTACGCCCAGCCATATTCACATCCAACGTAAACGACGTAAAATACGATGGCTTGAGTTCCCTGGTCTATACCTTTGCATGGGTTGCCCCTAATATATGGGCAATAACTTTACGCCGGGGCGCAAGTACATTCGTGAATCGCCGTATCTCCCACATTTGCATATGTGCATAGAAAATGCATGGGAGCGGCAAATGCGCCCAGCGTAAATATGCACCCACGCTGCTCTAAAGCGTCACCACGGACACGTCTCCGACTCCCCCGGGACCCGCCGACACAATGACCCGAAAACGGGCACAGGAACGCGGCCCGAAAAGGCTGGAATCCTTCTCCTTCCAGCCCCGCCGGAAAAGCCAAGATGGCGCCGACGGGAGCACAGCGCGGCAGATGCTGGACTACACGGCTCTCCCCACAGCCCATCCACGGGATCTGAAGCTGCCGCAGCAGCTCTCCTACCCTCCGGACAACTCGCCTGCCACGCCGGGAACGCAGAGCCCCGCCAAGTCCAAGATGAGGATGGACCCCCACACGCAGGCCTCAATCGCAGTGAGTACAAGCCTACACAATGACTCTGCTATATCCTCCCTACAGTCCTCCATTGCTCAATTCCCCACCACAGGGCAGCCGGTGTTAGACACCACGATGAAGGACATGCTCATGACATTACAATCCTCACTCATGACTAACCTATCCTCATTAATCAACACATTCTCTCTGGAAATGAAACATATGGACAATAGAATGCAATTTATAGAGAACAAAATGGTGGATTGCACTGACACTGTAAACGAGCTAGTAGATGGCTATGCTGAGCAAAGGGATGACAATTTATGGATCAAAGCGAAGCTCGCGGACCTTGAGGACCGCTCCAGACGCAACAACATTAAAATACGCGGGGTCCCTGAGAGCGTTCAGCCAAAGGAGCTACATGCCTATGCCAGCACCATGTTCTCCAGCATGCTACCTGATCTCTCCCCCATTGAACTCACTATAGACCGCATACATCGGCTCCCCAAGCCCCGCCATTTGGAAGCAGATATACCTAGAGATGTTCTACTAAGAATTCATTTTTTTCAAGCTAAAGAGCAAATATTAATGAAAGCAAGGGAAGTATCCCCGCTCCCGACGCCATACTCAGATATCCAGCTGTACGCCGATCTCTCTCAGTACACACTCCAGATGAGAAGACAGCTTAAAACCATCACGAAGGCCCTGCATAACCATAAGATCATCTATAAATGGCGACACCCAGCGACCATCTTGGTCACTCACAATGGCATCCCACACGCCATATCCACCCTAGAAGGCGGTATGAAGCTGCTACACTCCTGGGGAATTCTACCGGATCCCCCCCACAACCAGCCTGAACACAACGGGGCCCCTAACCCATTCACGCTAAGCTATGATTAAGCATTGACACTCAATGCGAAACGCGTCAGCTGTTTATCCCACTGTGTGCTGATATCTGTAGTGCATTTTTTCCTGTACCCAATAAAGGGCACGTCTTTTTTCAAGTTACTGGAGTGCGGCTGTCCATATCCTTATTGTTTTTGCACATCCTGTGCATTGCCAGCACCCATCTGCTTCTGAGTGGACATCAATTACCCTAGTGAGCTCACCTGGAGCGGCAGCTCTCTTACCCTAACCCATTCACCTTTGGAGCTGACAAGGGGAAGTTCAAAATGAATAACCCGAGACCGCTACGCTGAGCAACGCATGTGTCCGGTCTGGTCATGCGACCCACCAACTGCTCACAAAACTCTCCCCTGCACTTAATCAGCCGCTCGAGTTGAGCAGTTTGTTGCTGATTCCTACGTTACTCCCTGTACAGGGAGATTGTTGACCTCTTGTTCCCTACGGTTCATTTTTCATTTTTCATTTTTTCTTTGTTGTTTTATTTCTGTATTTCTTCTGAATTGGATATTTTCTCCTCACCAGGGATCACCTAACGGCGCTGCCTCTACATACACTGTACCAAGTGAACCTCTCCTCTAAACCTAAGGCACGAACTCCTCTCAATACCCTATTGTGATTAATCACCTCTACCTTTGTCTCCTACATCTTAGCGGCTCAATCCTGCCCTACCTTCTGATACGCCAGAAAAGCACACCACCTCGTCTTCCCTATCTGTCTACCTGGGTCTTGAGCGGCCTTCACCTACAACTGTAAGTACTTTTAAGCTCTCTTACTACCACCTCACATCAGAACATGGGGTTCAAAATACTCTCCCTCAATGCCAAGGGCCTAAACCACCCCGCGAAACGGACATCTTTGTGGTCATCAGCACTTGCCCACAATTGTGACGTTCTGTGCGTCCAGGAGACCCACTTTGCGCTACAAGCAGCTCCCAAGTGCTCCCACAAACAGTTCCCACATGTCTTTCAAGCCTACTTTTCCAAGAAACAACGTGGAGTGATGATCGCCATCAGAGACTTGGTCACCTTCCAACTACACCAAAGTGTCACTGACCAGGATGGTAGATATGTGTTTCTCAACTGTGACATCAACAATGTACCGTACACACTGGTATCCCTCTATGTCCCAAATCAGGGCCAAATGACATTCCTCAGGAAAGTGATGAAGGCAATTCGCAAGTTCCAAACTGGACACCTACTCATATGTGGGGATTTCAATAAGGTCCCTAACAATGCCATGGACTCTACCGCCGGGCCTCCCCGGCGTGCTTCTTCCTTGGACTCTTTCATTTCTTCTCATAGCATGTATGATGTGTGGAGGTGCTGTCATGCGAGTGAGAGGGACTTTACGTTCTTGTCGCCCCGTCACAATACCTACTCGCGTATTGACCTATTTTTAACTGATGGCTGGTTATTGCAAAGGGTTCTAGGATCTGAAATCCACACCACCACCTGGTCAGATCATGCCCCCATCAGTCTCACCATCTCTGACAATTCTTCCCTTCCCACTACCTATATATGGAGAGCCAACAACTACCTCCTCAATACTCCCTACTACTCAGACACCATCAAAAAAAACCTTGAGGAATACTTCTCAATCAATCACACTCCCACGTCTGACCCGCTGGTGGTGTGGAATGCCCACAAGGCTGTGATACGGGGGGTCTTCCTCCAAATGGGGGCTAGAGCTAAAAGACATAGAACTCAAAAGATGGACGAACTCACACACGCCCTGACCTCGGCGGAGGCCCTTAACAAAACCAACCCCTCCCCGTCCCTACAGTCGCAAATCTTTACTTTAAGACATGACCTTAGAGCACTACTCCTTGAAAAACATGAAAAATCATATAAGCTTCTTAAAGCCACTTGCTACTCCACGGGCAATAAAGCTGGGAAAGCAATGTCCCTCAGAGTCAAAGGCTACAGGACCAAAACGAAAATTCCTTATCTGATCCACCCCCACTCCGGAGAAAAGCTCCTTAAACCTCAATCGATAGCGGATGCATTCAGTGCGTACTATGCAGACCTCTACAATCTCAAAAAGGACCCCTCCACAACTCAACCATCTCCTGCCTCGATCCAAACGTTCCTGGATAGTGTTAATCTCCCATCGGTTACCCCCACACAACTCTCCACGTTGAACGACCCCTTCACGATTGATGAAATCCTTAAAGCGATAAACGGCCCCCCCTCCTCTAAATCCCCAGGCCCAGATGGCTTCACCGGGGAATACTACCGGAAATTCCAACTCCTTTTAGCTCCCACTTTGCAGCGCACCTTCAACTCAGCCGCTGGATCAGCATCCTTCCCGGCTGAAATGCTTGCGGCTACGGTAGTGACCTTACCCAAACCAGGCAAAGACCCCATCTCCCCGAAAAATTTCCGCCCCATCTCCCTGCTAAACGTCGACCTAAAAATTTATGCCAAACTCATAGCCAACAGACTGGAACTCATTCTCCCCTCTTTAATTTCCCCAGACCAGTCAGGTTTCACCAAGGGACGCCAGGCCTCAGACGCCACGCGACGGATGATAAACATCATGCACCAGATCGAGGCCTCCGGAACGCCTTCTCTGCTTCTCTCCCTAGATGCAGAGAAGGCGTTTGACAGGGTCCACTGGGGATATGTGTCGGCAGTATTGAACAAATTTGGTTTAGTAGGTGGCATCCATGATGCCATCATGGCTTTATACTCCAACCCTTCAGCCAGAGTACTCTCGGCGGGTGCCCTTTCCATGCCCTTCCAAATCACCAACGGCACTAGGCAGGGATGCCCCCTATCACCCCTAATATTCAACCTAGTCATGGAGCCCCTAGCAGAAGTTATAAGAACTCCTTGCTAAGATCTGGTGTGGAATTTCTGATCAGAAGTGGAATTTTTGATTACAAGTGGAGAGTTAGTAACCAGGATTTGCTTTTAGCTGCTTTTAACTGTTTCTGCTGCAAGTGTTCAATTGTTTGTCTTTTTTTCTCTGACACTTTTTAAACAGCTTTTTTTTTCCTTTCTGCTAATTTAGGGGAGTGTTTAATTGTTAACAGGGGAGTGTCTAATTGTTAACAGGTGAGTATATAAGTGTCTGTAAAAACTCCATAAGAGCTGGCTCCTTGCTAAGATCTGGTGTGGAATTTCTGATCAGAAGTGGAATTTTTGATTACAAGTGGAGAGTTAATAACCAGGATTTGCTTTTAGCTGCTTTTAACTGTTTCTGCTGCAAGTGTTCAATTGTTTGTCTTTTTTTCTCTGACACTTTTTAAACAGCTTTTTTTTTCCTTTCTGCTAATTTAGGGGAGTGTTTAATTGTTAACAGGGGAGTGTCTAATTGTTAACAGGTGAGTATATAAGTGTCTGTAAAAACTCCATAAGAGCTGGCTCCTTGCTAAGATCTGGTGTGGAATTTCTGATCAGAAGTGGAATTTTTGATTACAAGTGGAGAGTTAATAACCAGGATTTGCTTTTAGCTGCTTTTAACTGTTTCTGCTGCAAGTGTTCAATTGTTTGTCTTTTTTTCTCTGACACTTTTTAAACAGCTTTTTTTTCCTTTCTGCTAATTTAGGGGAGTGTTTAATTGTTAACAGGGGAGTGTCTAATTGTTAACAGGTGAGTATATAAGTGTCTGTAAAAACTCCATAAGAGCTGGCTCCTTGCTAAGATCTGGTGTGGAATTTCTGATCAGAAGTGGAATTTTTGATTACAAGTGGAGAGTTAATAACCAGGAGTTTAAAACAAGAGTTAAGGGGGGCGTGGCCAGGACAGGCATGTGAGAGGACGCATCTCTCACAGCTCCCAGCGCTGATCCGGTATTGATCCTCCCCCGGCCGTTATTCCGGTTCGAGACCGCCATATGCTGGAAGCCAGCACTCCCGGGACCACAGCGGTACCACCACCGGCGTTGTGCACCAGGGGAAAGACCCGCAAAGGACAGGTGGAGATCGCGGGGATGGAGGCCCAAGATGGCGCCGCCGCGCCAACTGCCAGAGGGACGCCTCGTGGAGCGGACAGAACGGGCCCCAAACAGGGTAAGCCTGCCAAGACCCAGGGAAAAGAGGCCCCCAGGGACATGCTTTACTATGCCCAAAAGATGTCTGGAACGGGGGGGCCAGAACAACCGTCCCGCTCCGGTGCCATGCACCAGGCTAGACCCGCAGCACAGGGCGACAGTGTCCCACTATACTGGGGGGAGGAGGAGGACAGAGAAGGAGCAGGCCAGGGACCGGAGGACGAGCAGGCCCCAGACGCACAAGCTGAGAATGCTGTGCAACCCACGCTGGCAGACATACTTAAAGCAGTTAATAAATGTACTGCATCTGTGGACACTTTGAAGGAGCAGTTTGGTTTACTAAGGCAGGATATGCAAAAGATTCGTGAACGTACTACTGCAGTGGAAAGCAGAGTCAGTGAGGTGGAGGATCAGCTGCAGCCCATGGCCCAAGACACCAGAGCTGCCCTGCAGATGGCAAGAGACGCTTATGACCGCGTGGAAGACATGGAGAACCGTCTCAGACGCAATAATGTCCGTATAGTAGGGCTGCCGGAAAGGGTGGAAGGTAAAGACCCCACCATGTTTGTAGAGAACTGGCTGATTGAACTTTTTGGCAAAAATACGTTGTCACCATTTTTTGCGGTGGAAAGAGCCCACCGAGTACCTTCGCGCCCACCGCAGCAGGGGGGCCCCCCTAGATCCATCCTGGCAAAACTACTCCACTACCGGGACAGGGAGGCGGTGCTGCGTCAGGCTCGGGAGCGAGCTAACATCCAACACAATGGCGTCCGGGTGTCATTTTACCCAGATTTTTCGCAGGAAGTACAACGGCGCCGGGCCAAATTCCTTGATGTAAAAAGGCGACTGCGACGGATACAACTCCCATATGCTATGCTCTACCCAGCGAAGCTCCGGGTGGTGGTGCGGGGTCAAGCCCAATTCTTTGAGTCTGCAAAGGAGGCCATGTCATGGCTGGATAGAAACGAGCAATCTTTACAACGCCAAGCACAGGAGGAGGGGGAGTGAGGCATGGGCAAGTTATTTTTACTTTTTATTTCTTTGGTTTTGCCTCCAGTCACTGACTATGCAAGATTGACATGTTTCTATGCTTCACTGCTGTCCCTTTTTTAGGGGGGATCCCCTACAATTTGCCTGTTTGAATATTCCTTTTTCACTTACCCTTTGGCCGGGGGAAATTATGATTGGCAGCACATCGTGAGGAAAGCTGTTCTAAGTAAAATGATTTCTGTGACTGAAGTAAGCCGACGTTTAGTCGCACAAAGTGCTGGAGCCGCCCTGTTGGTGGACACTGATGTTTCGGGACCCGTTTGGTCCGCAAGTTATGCTAACTTTTGTTTTTCTAGCTACCATATGAAGACAGAGGTACATCTTAACAGACCTGGGCCGTTGGCCCTTACGCAAGATACTGTGCAGGAGAGGACAGAACTGGGGGGTGGCCCGTTTTCCCGACGGTGGGGTCAGACTGTGCATTTTTGCCCACAAGTATATTGCTTTCTGATGTTAAAGGAAGACACCCATGGCTAAGGTACCTATTGTGTCATGGAACGTGAGGGGTATGCTTTCTCCATTGAAACGCACGATGATATTTATGTGTTTAAAGAAATTTCTGCCTGGGGTGATATGTTTTCAGGAAACACACCTGACTGCGGATACTGTGGGCTTTTTGAAATATGTGTGGGCGGGCAAGGCATATCACTCTACACACACCTCCTTCTCTAGGGGGGTGAGTGTACTAGTGCACAATGCCCTGGATTTCCAGGAATTTGACAGTGCGGTAGACTCTGAAGGTCGCTATGTATTCATCCATTGCAAAATTGGTACATTGATTTGTGTATTGGCGTGTGTTTACATCCCCCCGCCGTTCACGGCAGCGGTGCTCAGGCTCCTCCTTTCCTTTTTAGGGGGCAGGCCGGAGGTTCCGTTGCTCGTGATCGGCGACTTTAATTGCTGTCTGGACCAGGTGGCGGATAGACATCCGTGCCCTAGACCCTCTGCCCTCGCTAGGAGTACTCCCCTGGCGCGGTTGTTGCAAGAGGTGGGCTGGACTGATATCTGGAGGCACCGTAATCCAGGGGGCAGGCAGTTCACGTGCTTCTCGAAGACGCATGGCTGCCTGTCCAGGATAGATCTGGGGGTGGGTAACGCAAGCATGCTTCCACTGATAGCAGACCTGTCGCATAGGCCCCGTAGTGTGTCGGATCACTCGGCCCTGGTGGTGCAACTCTGCGTGGCACCGCAGGGGAACCTGGTTAAGGCACCATGGAAGCTGAATGCATTTTGGTTGAAATTGATTAGATCCCACACCGAAATAGAGGACAGTATACGGAGGTATTTTGTTGCGGAGGAGGGGGTGGAACGAAATGTGCTACAGTGGGATGCCTTTAAGGCTTATCTTAGAGGCCTCCTCATACGGGAAGTGACTGGGGTGAAGAGGGCCTCTGCTGCATTACTGATAGAAGTGGAGAACAGGGTCCAGGAAATGGAGCGGGCTTACATTACAGATCCTTCTGATTCGGCCAGGGAGTCCTGGCAGGCGGCTCAGTCCGCCTACCAGCAGTTGCTCTCCTCGTCAGCAGAAAAGAAGAGATTCTTTGCCAAACAGGCGTTTTTTGAGGAGGGTGAGAAAACCGGCCGTATACTGGCACGGATTGCGAACTCTCATCAACGGTCACCTGAGATAGGGGCTATTAGAGCTAGGTCAGGAGGGGTAGTCTCTCAGCCAGACCAGATTATGCAGGAACTGGCGGGTTTCTATGAAGCCCTGTACAGTTCCGGCGCGGCATACACCCAGGAGGATCTGGAGCTATATTTGAACCAATTGACCTTCCCGGGACTGTCAGATAATCAGCGTATTTCGCTGGAGAAACCAGTTACTGTTGAGGAACTGCAAGAGGCAGTCAGTGCCTTCCCTAATTGTAAAGCCCCGGGGGAGGATGGGCTGCCCATGGAGGTATACAAACAGTATTCGGGGGTGTTGCTGCCACAGCTTTTGCAGGTTTTTAACAGCGCCAGGGAGGGAGGGACTTTGCCCCCTTCCATGTCCAAAGCAAATATAGTACTGTTACTTAAGCCAGGCAAGGACCCCGTGGACCCGGGGGCCTACCGTCCCATTTCCTTATTACAGAGTGACGTTAAGATCCTGGCCAAGGTGCTCGCCATCCGGCTAAATGGGGTGGTGACTTCCATAGTACATGGAGACCAAGCTGGGTTCATGCCTAACAAATCAACGGCGGTTAATTTGAGAAGGTTGTTCCTTAATATACAAGCGCGGGCAGACAACATGGGCAGTAGGGCTCTACTATCCTTAGACGCAACAAAAGCCTTCGATAGTATCGATTGGAATTATCTTTGGACCGTTTTGCGGAAATTCGGATTTGGCCCTATCTACATTTCCTGGGTGCGGCTGCTGTACAGCCAGCCGCAGGCAGCGATACGGACATTTGGCTCGTTGTCGGCGGGCTTTGCACTGAGGAGGGGGACTCGGCAGGGTTGCCCCCTGTCCCCCCTCCTCTTTGCCCTGGCTATTGAGCCGCTGGCCATGAGTATCAGGGCTAACCCCCGCATCACCGGTTTTTGCTATGGCGACATGCAGGAAAAGGTGATGTTGTATGCTGATGATACGCTTCTGCTGCTGGGAGACACGGATTCCTCCCTTAGAGAGGCTATGATGGCAATCACAGAGTTTGGAAAATTCTCTGGCTTGCTCATAAACTGGACAAAGTCAGCACTGCTTCTGTTGGATGGTGATGACACACAAGTAATTAACGCTGTTTGCCCCTTATCCATTACTTCATCCTTTAAATATCTAGGGGTACAGGTAACGGCCCGGCCACGAGATTTCATACATCTAAATATTTCCCCCCTGTTGTTGAGGTTTAGGGATAAGGTTAAAACTTGGAAGGCCCTGCTTCTGTTGGTTGCTGGGAGGGTGAATCTAATCAAGATGATACTCATGCCGCAACTGCTGTACTTTCTACACAACACCCCCATGGTCATCCCCCTGAAAGTCTTTCACACCGTGAACAGTATTTTTCGGGGACTTATCTGGAAGGATAAGAACCCTAGGATTAAGTTGGAACACCTGCAGAGACCTAAAGATAGCGGGGGATTGGCGCTGCCAAACCCCTGGCTATACTATTTGGCGGCTCAGATGCAGCAGCTGGTTGGCATGTTTCGGCCGACGGTGCGGTCCTCGGCTCAGAGGCTTATGGAGCACACCGTGGGCGGAGGTCCGATCCCTGAGGCGTTGGAGGCGCAGGCATTTGCTAGACCGCACAAGAAGCTCCCCACATTTAGTCTGATTCAGAAGGTATGGAATAAGGTTAAATATGTCCAAGGCGCAGAGGGTTACACGAAGTACAGTCCCATATGGCTAAACGACACGTACACTGAACTGGCTAAACTACAGTCCGGTGCCAGGTGGAAACACTATGGGATTACACACCTTACCCAAATATTCCGAAACGGGGTACTTCGCACGTTTCCGGACTTGCGGGAGGCGTTTGGCCTGCCACAGTCCATGTACTTCTCATACATACAGTTGAGACACGCAGTGGCGGCACAGGGTCGCTCCTCTGAGTGGTGCCTGTCGCCGACCCCTGCTTTTGATCTTCTGGGGGAGGCTGGGACGTCTAAGGGCTTTATCTCCCAATGCTATGCCATCCTGTTGCAGTATGTGATGAAGCAGCATCCCCTGAAGATACGGGAAAGGTGGGAAGCTGATGCAGGGGACTTGGACGGGGAACAATGGGAGGAAATTTTTCAGGCAGTAGGCAAGTGCTCACTGAATGTCTCACAGAGGCTCACGCAACTGTACATTTTGTTACGAATATATTATACCCCACACAGACTCCATAGAATGAACCCACAGCTCGACCCTACCTGCACCAGGTGCAAGAGAGACCATGGAGACCTGATACATATGCTGTGGAGATGCCCAAAACTCCACACATATTGGGCGGGAGTCGTGAGTACCATCAACTCAGCATTTGGAGTGTCTCTTCCGCAGGACCCGAGGGCTTGTCTCTTGGGGGCTCTGGAGGAGTATGAATGGGAGGAGATGGACAGGGAGGCGGTGCAAAGGGTCTTATTCCAAGCTAGGAAGCTCATTATGGTTCACTGGAAGGCCGAGGCTCCTCCGACGCTGGCTGAATGGATCAATAACATTGGGACAGTGCTGAGGATGGAGAAGGTGATATATCAACACAGGGGTAATGCCCAAAAATTTGAGAAGTTATGGGCAAAGTGGCTGGATGTGCCGGGTCTGGCCCCTGTGGACCTGGTGATGGACAGGCTTCTGGGCATTAATATTGGGTGAGGTGGGCATTGAGCCAATTGTCGGGAGGGAAATGTTTGACTTGCTTGGGGGGGGGGGGGGGGTTTACCTCCTGTTCATAGATGTATTCTGAATATGTGGCTGTCTCGCTGCAGATCTTTATTTTCCCCGCACTGTTAAGGGGACTTTGTATACCTTGTACCTCTGTAAACTAAACTAAATAAAATTTTGTTGGATTAAAAAAAAAAAAAAACAAGAGTTAAGACACGAGTCTTCTAAAACTGTAAGTATTATCTTAATCTTCATACAAGTAATTATATTGTAACTGGGAAATGAGTGCTAGCAGGGTTGAAGGTTTTGCTCAGTGCACAGTGTGTCACATGTATGCAAAATTGGTGCAACAGCTCCAAGATGGATACCGCTGTGACAGATGTGAGCAGGTTGCCCTTCTGGAAGCTCGTATTAGAGATCTGGAGGAGCAAGTTGCAACACTGGGTAGAAATGACAACCTTGAAAGGGGTCCTCTGCTCGCTGAGCAAGTGGTCAGTAAGGTTGATGTGGAGGGTGGAGGGGAAAGTCAGGATTATCAGATAGGGAGATGGGTTAATGCAGTTAGAGGGAGTGGAAGGGGCGTGAAGAAAGGGAAGGCCAGTCCTGTATTTGTGCATCAAAACAAATTTGCCAAGTTGGGTGATGATGTGGAGGTGGCAAACACAGAGGTGGCAGCCCTAGATGTTACTGCTACCCCTAACAGCCGGGAGAGCAACCCATCTAGTAGAGGTGGGGAGGGGAGTGCAGGTAGGCCTAGACAGTTGGTGGTAATAGGGGATTCTATAATCAGAAGGACTGAAGGACTGAATAATTTGTCGCCAGGATCGCTTCAACCGAATGGTTTGCTGTCTCCCTGGTGCCAGGGTTCGGCATGTGGTGGACCGGGTGGATAAATTACTGGGAGGGGCTGGGCATGACCCAGCTGTCTTGGTCCACGTTGGAACCAATGACAGTATACATGGAAGGTGGAGGCTCCTTAAGAATCAATTTAAAGAACTAGGCTGCAAGATGAAGGGAAGGACCTCCATGGTGATATTCTCTGAAATATTGCCTGTGCCATGCGCAACACAGGAAAGGCAGGGGGAGATTAGAGAGCTGAATGCATGGCTAAAGACCTGGTGTAGGAAGGAGGGATTTGGGTTTCTAGAGCACTGGGCTGACTTTTCATTGGGGTGCAGCCTATATGCTAAAGACGGTTTGCACTTGAATGGAAGGGGGTCTGCTGTGCTGGGGGAGAGGTTTATGGGAATGCTGGAGGAGTATTTAAACTAGGATTGAGGGGGGAGGGTGAATTAGAATTACATCGAGCAGACAGGTCAGTTAGTGGTCAGACATTAATGGAGAGTGGAATGGGGATAGATGGGGGGAGGGTTATGGCAGGTGACAAGAAAGTTCCCATGTTGCAAACAGCCATTGGAAATAATAGTGCCATTTGTACTACTATAAATTATATGAAAAACACCAGAGAAAAATGTAACAATACATTTAAGTGTTTGTTCACCAATGCCAGAAGTCTGCCAAGCAAAACAGGTGAGCTGGAAGCTCTGATGCATGAGGAGAGCTATGATGTAATCGGTATTGCTGAAACTTGGCTTCAATCCTCACATGACTGGGCTATTAATATTCCTGGCTATGCTCTCTTTCGGAAAGACAGGGTAAAAAGGAAAGGTGGAGGGGTCTGTCTCTATGTGAGAAGTGACCTCAAAGCAAGCGTGAAAGAGAACCTGGTTGATGGAGCGTGTGATGAGGCTGAAGCATTATGGGTGGAACTGCATACAGATGTGCGTAGTTCAAAATTAATCATTGGAGTTTGTTATAAACCACCCAATGTTAATGAGGAGGTGGAGACTCAGCTCCTTGCACAGATGGAAAGGGCTGCAAGGTCTGGGACGGTGATAATAATGGGGGATTTTAACTACCCAGAAATTGACTGGATTAATGGCACTTCTGGGACAGTTAAAGGACAAAAATTTAAAAACCTATTGCAGGACAATTTTATGGTGCAGTTTATTGAGGCCCCAACTAGGAATGATGCTCTGTTGGACCTGATAATCTCAAACCATGCAGAGCTTATTACTAATGTTCAGATAAAGGAACACCTGGGTAGCAGTGATCATAACATGATTTCATTTAATGTTAACTATAAGCAAGAAATACATACAGGAAATATTAAAACACTAAATTTTAAGAGAGCAAATTTTCCAAGGATGAGGGCTGCTCTCCAGGACTTGGACTGGGAGGGACTATTGGCACATATGAACACAGAACAGAAATGGGAATTCTTCAAAAAGACTGTGTGGAACCTCACTGCAAAGTATGTTCCCATGGGCAATAAGTTTAAAAGGCTAAAAATAAAACCTATGTGGCTCACGGTCAAAGTTAAAAAAGCTATAAACAATAAGAAAGTAGCTTTTAAAAAATATAAAAATGAAGGAACACTAGTGTTGTTTAAATGTTACAAAGAATATAACAGGATATGCAAAAAGGAAATCAAGGATGCAAAAATTCAAAACGAACGACAGATTGCAAAAGATAGTAGGACAAACCCCAAAAAATTCTTTAAATATATTAATAGTAAAAAGGTGAAGTCTGAGCATGTAGGCCCCTTACAAAATAATCTAGAGTGGGTGACTGGGGACAAAGAGAAGGCAAATTTATTAAATGTTTTCTTCAGCTCTGTGTATACAATGGAGCATGGGGGAGCTCATGTCCAAAATGGGGGTGGGAGTGACACAGCCCCAAATCCACAATGGCTCAAAAGTGATATGGTCCAGAAATATTTAGACAGAATAAAGGTGGATAAAGCACCTGGACCTGATGGCATCCACCCACGGATCCTAGGTGAGTTGAGCTCTGTCATTTCAAAGCCACTGTATCTAATATTTAGGGACTCATTAAAGACAGGAATAGTACCACTGGATTGGCGCAGGGCCAATGTGGTGCCCATATTTAAAAAGGGAACAAAGTCTTTACCAAGTAACTATAGACCTGTTAGTTTAACTTCTATAGTTGGGAAGATACTGGAACGTTTAATAAAAGACCACATGGATGAGTTCTTGCTGGAAAAAAACTATTTAAGCAGCAGTCAACATGGATTCATGAAAGACAGAAGTTGTCAGACAAACCTGATTTCCTTTTATGAAGAGGTAAGTAAAACCCTGGACAGAGGCGTGGCTGTGGACGTGATATATTTGGATTTTGCAAAAGCGTTCGATACAGTTCCGCACACACAGCTCATGTGTAAGGTAAGGTCTACAGGATTGGATATATCAGTTTGTAAATGGATAGAAAACTGGCTGAAAGCCAGAATTCAGAGAGTCGTGGTTAATGATTCTTACTCTGAATGGTCCAATGTTATCAGTGGTGTACCCCAAGGTTCAGTGCTGGGACCCTTACTTTTCAATATATTTATAAATGATATTGGGTCTGAGATCAAAAGTAACATTTCTGTCTTTGCAGATGACACCAAGCTATGCAGTGGAATAACGTCCTTACAGGATGTCTCCAATTTACAAGCCGACCTCAATGCTCTGTCTGATTGGGCGACTAAGTGGCAGATGAGGTTTAATGTAGATAAATGTAAAGTTATGCACTTGGGGGCTAAGAATATGCATGCATCATACATACTAGGGGGAGTACAACTGGGGGGGTCTGTAGTGGAGAAAGATCTGGGGGTTTTAGTTGATCATAAGCTCAATAATGGCATGCAATGCCAAGCTGCGGTTTCCAAAGCGAGCAAAGTCCTTTCTTGTATTAAGAGAGGTATGGACTCCAGAGACAGAGATATAATTTTGCCCCTGTACAAATCATTAGTAAGACCTCATCTGGAATATGCAGTTCAGTTTTGGGCACCAGTTCTCAAAAAGGATATAGGAGAACTGGAGAAAGTGCAGAGAAGAGCAACCAAACTGATAAGAGGCATGGAGGAGCTCAGCTATGAGGAAAGATTAGAAGAACTAAATCTATTCACTCTTGAGAAGAGGAGAATTAGGGGGGATATGATCAACATGTACAAATATATAAGAGGTCCATACAGTGAACTTGGTGTTGAGTTATTCACTTTACGGTCATCACTGAGGACAAGGGGGCACTCTTTACGTCTAGAGGAAAAGAGATTTCACCTCCAAATACGGAAAGGTTTTTTCACAGTAAGAGCTGTGAAAATGTGGAACAGACTCCCTCCAGAGGTGGTTCTGGCCAGATCAGTAGATTGCTTTAAGAAAGGTCTGGATTCTTTCCTAAATGTACAGAATATAACTGAGTACTAAGATTTGTAGGTAAAGTTGATCCAGGGTAAATCCGATTGCCTCTCGGGGGATCAGGAAGGAATTTTTTCCCCTGCTGTAGCAAATTGGATCATGCTCTGCTGGGGTTTTTTGCCTTCCTCTGGATCAACTGTGGGTATGGAGTTGGGTGTATAGGATTTTACTGTGTTTTTTTATTTTGTTTTTTGTGGTTGAACTGGATGGACTTGTGTCTTTTTTCAACCTGACTAACTATGTAACTATGTAACTATGTAACAAAAACATCTCTGGAATGAATTTAGCAGGAGCAGAACACAAAATAAGCCTATTTGCGGACGATGTGATCCTTGTAGTTACTAATCCTGAGCGCTCCCTCCCTGAGATCCAAAGGATGCTTGCCTGGTTCAGCGAAATATCTTTTTACAAAGCAAATGAGGCCAAGTCTTATATGCTTAACCTAGGCTTAGACGAGGCTACCAAGAATCGGATCACACTCAATTTCCCATACGTCTGGGCGGACAGTAGCATTACATATTTGGGGATCCAGCTCACCACTACTACGAAAGCTTTATTTGCCTCTAACTATCTACCAATTCGCTCTAAACTTCAGGCGGATCTCACCAGGCTGGCATCCTTGGAGTTCTCATGGTCTGGCCGCTTAGCGGCGTTTAAAATGCTCCATCTCCCCCAAATATTGTATCTATTTCGAACCCTCCCCATCCCTATTCCCCTCAAATATTTCTCCTCACTACAAGCAATGCTATCGAAATACGTCTGGAAAGGTAAAAAACCCAGATGCGGCCACACTCGACTGACAAAACATCGCTCAGCAGGGGGAATGGGCTATGTCAACTTCCGAGACTACTACATGGCCTCAATTTTGACGCAAGCTAAGGAATGGATTTCCTCTGGCCCCCCCTCCACACTATGGGGTAGAATAGAACAATCCTTAGTTCCACATCATAACCTCCCAGCCTGGTTGTTTGCTACCACAATGGGAGCAAAGACACCTCCCCACCTCTCTCCGACCATTCTCGCGACCCTCAAGGTCTGGACCCGATTTGCGCGACTGCCCGCAACCCCTGACGTGCGCTCTACAATACCTGTCCCCCTAGAGACATTGCAAATCCTGATGGCTTCCACTTCATTTTCCCGTTGGAAATCCAAAGGGTTGACCCATATATCCGACCTAATAAGGGGAAGTACCATCAAATCCTTCCAGGACCTCCAGGAACGTTTCAACATCCCAGACTCTGACCTATTCCTTTACCTCCGCACCCGACACTGCCTTCTTTCATTCAAAACATGGGAATGCTCACTACCCCAAACCGCCTGGGTATACTATAGGTCCCCAACAACACACCGAAAAGGGATAACAACGTTTTATAACTTACTTGGCTCCAAGACCACATTTATTAGCTGCACCGCATTGACCACCTGGGAAAGAGATCTGGGACGAGAATTCACCCTGACTCAATGGGAAAGGGCTGCCCATTCCACCTATAAGGCTACATCCTGCTCCACTCTGTGGGAATTAGCATTTAAGATAACTTACCGTTGGTATCTAACCCCCGAAAGGATCTCCAAATTTGACACC
Source organism: Rana temporaria (assembly GCF_905171775.1). Taxonomy (NCBI): domain Eukaryota; kingdom Metazoa; phylum Chordata; class Amphibia; order Anura; family Ranidae; genus Rana; species Rana temporaria. The sequence continues at coordinate 418,587,815 of NC_053489.1, forward strand.
TCACTCAACAACACCTGCTGGAGGAATTGTGGCCAGAAAGGTGACTTGATTCATACGCTTTGGGGATGCCCAAAACTTACTCATTACTGGACCTCAGTGTTTCAACTCCTTCATGACGTCACAAAGGTGACCATAGACAAACAACCGTCCTTGGCACTACTATCTCTCACTATTGACCGTTTCCCTAACTCTGCGAGAACGATTATTGTTCACGTTCTCCTAGCCGCACGCCTTAGTATCACTAGGAAATGGAAGGATCCTGACCCTCCTACCCTCTGGGACGTAGTACACACCACACATACCCACTTTATCTATGAATCTACCCTGACGTTACGCCATAGCGACAAGACACAACTCCTCAGGAAATGGCAACTATGGACTGATTGGATAGACTCATCAGGATTGACAGACACACTCTCCTCTTCTCTTTGATTGACTTCTTTTAGAGGCTCACGGAATAGCAATAGGTGACACCCTCGCCCTATAGGGGCTTAACTAGGGATCGGAGGTGGCATGGGGGAAGGGGGATGGAGTTCCCTACCTGGGCACAGCATAGTGCCCGTAAGGGGTGCTCAGGGGGCGGGAGCCCTCTCCCATACCCTGGGAACATCAGTAATTGGCGAGTACTCTCCGATCCGTCTCCACTAGTCTGTTTAGATGTTTCAGTTTATGCTAATATGTTTGACTATGAGGCTTGTCAGATTGCCAATCTCAGGGCTAAAGCCCTTCATATGTCATGTTATATTTTATTGACCTCTGATCTTTATTATATCTCTGTAAAGTTCGCATAGGAAAAGAAATGTTATGTTATGTACATGCGATAATACCTCTGTATGCCTTATCAATCCTTAATAAAAACCTATTGAGTAAAAAAAAAAAAAGTGTCCGATGTGTCCACCGCAATATCGCAATCCTGACAAAATTTGCAGATCGCCGTATTACTAGTAAAAAAAAAAATAATAAAAAAAATGTGTGAATTCTATCCCCTATTTTGTTGCCACTATAACTTTTGCGAAAACCAATCACTATACGCTTATTGCAATTTTTTTTTACCAAAAATATGTAGAATACGTATCGGCCTAAACTGAGAAAACATTATTTTTTTTTTTTTAAATGGGATATTTATTACAGCAAAAAGTAAAAAATATATTATTTTTTTTTTCAAAATTGTTGCTCTTTTTTGTTTATAGCGCAAAAAATAAAAAACGCAGAGGTGATCAAATACCACCAAAAGAAAGCTCTATTTGTGGGAAAAAAGGACGTAAATTTTGTTTGGGAGGCACGTCGCACGGCCGCGCAATTTTAATTTAAAGTGACGCAGTGCTGAAAGCTGAAATTTCGCCTGGGCAGGGAGGGGGTATATGTGCCCAGTAAATAAGTGGTTAAAGTGATTGTAAAGTCTCACTTTAAAAAAAAAAACATTTCATACTTACCTCTTCTGTGCAGTTGGTTTTGCACAGAGCAGCCCGGATCCTCCTCTACTTGGGTCCCTCTTTGCTGCACCTGGATCCTCCCTCCTGACGAGTGCCCCCATAGACCAGCAGCTTTCTATGGGGGCACCCGAGCCCTGTGTGTCCGTTCAGCCCCGCTCCCTCTCTCCCATGATTGGCTAACTGACTTTAAATGACAGCCGCGGGAGCCAATGACACTGCAGCTGTGCCCCAGTCAATCAGGAGGAGAGTGTGAGGGAATCGTGGACATTGATGGATAGAGAAGGGGCTCAGGGTAAGTGTTGGGATGCCTGCATTAAGATAAAAAACCTTTTGCCTTTACAACCCCTTTAAGATTTTTGTATGGCTGGCTTTAATTTAAGTGCAGCACAACTTGGTTTATTATCTGGTTATGTTGATTTTTTCACTCAGTTCCTACCATTAGTTTGACTGTGTATACATATTTATTTATAATCTTATGGTTGTTAAAAAAAATTGTATGCACTTTCTGTAGATAGGTAGAGTTGTTTTTGTTCCTCCTATTTAGGTGAGGCACACATATTTGCATTATCTATTTACAATAAATATGTATTCTCTTAGTACTTGCAGCTAGATATGTTTAAATCCAGGGGAGGCACAGAAAATGTACATAGTTGTTGTGTCACTGCTGATAAAACATGGAACCCAAATAGTTTTTTTTTTCTTCATTATTCAATATGGTTAAGTCAGTGGTCATTATCAAAAATTCAGAATTGTAAAAGTGTTCTTAAATACTTACTAGCATAAAGCCTTCATGCATGTATGTTTCACCTGCTGGTATTACTTTACTCAAATCTTCAAGTCCCTTTGTGATTTTGGCCCTGCAAAAAAGTTAGAAAAGTATAATTCAAGTTGGAAAAGTTATCGGTTTAATGTAGCGATTATTTGCTGTAAATCTTTTCTAAATAATCTCCTAAACATGCTAGTACAGCACTTTTGTAAGCTGATCACTAGTAACTAGCCGAGTAATTGCAAACTGAGTTTGCAGCAAAATAATTGAGTTTACCATGTGGACTGCCTACACAAAACATAATTACCTTTACGTCTTGTTTTGTAGACAGAACAGAAACTGGGAGAATATCTCTCAAAGTGAGGGAAATTCTCTCACTATAAAGAGAGCCCTCATTGGAATATTTACCCTCTATACAGCTCCAAGACAAATAAAGATGGTGAAAGTACCCCGCAGAGAGAACATGATTTTTTTTTTTTTTTTTTGATCATTAAATAATTTTTATTGAAATTTCCATACAAATATCAGAAAAAATTAAAGGCAGCTGGTTCTGGTATGTAACAATCATGTATAGCAGTAAAACATTTACATACTAATCTCAATCAAAGTAATTGACGATAGTCATACAAATGATCAAAGCATTCATAAACAGTATAATAACATCCCTGTTTTCCTCATTGGGTTCTAACTGTAAACAGGCGCTAACCAGTATAATGACAACATTATCATGGACAATTCAAAAAAATTTAAAAAGAGAGAACTGTGAAACCTTGATATTACTCATGGAATAATAGGATTTTGTTTTTAGACACAATTTAATAAATCTTTGAAAGTAAATATTTTTGGAGAAACCGATAAAAAAAGAAATAGTCATGTCTTTAACTTGTCTAATAGGTGTTTATCTCTAATTTGACACCTTATTGGACATTACTGGTACGCAGTATAGTGACTGATCTCAGCCACTTTCATTAGTTAAAGGGAGCACTTAAGTGATCCATGTAATCATAGTCTATGGGGAAATTTACTAAAACTGACACATAGAATATGGTGCAGCTGTGCATAGTAGCCAAACAGCTTTTACGTTTTATTATCTTATTTGAAAAAGCTGAAGTTAGAAGCTGATTGGTTGTACAGCTGCACCAGATTCTGTGTGCACTAGTTTTAGTAAATCTCCCCTTGTGAGTCAAGCTGAGAGTGGGCTTTCCCGCTGACAGCTTAAAGTAAGAAAATCTATTACTATTAATTAAAAAATGTAAAAAAAAAAATTGGGCAGATTCCCCCCTTTGGGTGTGGTATGGATTTTAAAGGGAACCCACAGGGCGAATGTTTTTTTTAAAAAAAGCACCTTGGCCCCATGTTAATGGGGAAAAGAAAGGGCCTCTTCCCCATAACCCTGGCCAGTGGTTGTGGGGGACTGTGGGCGGGAGCTTATTGAAATCGGAAAGCTCCCTTTAACCACTTGCTTACTGGGTACATATACCCCCCTCCTGCCCAGGTGAAATTTCAGCTTCCGGCACTGCGTCGCTTTAACTAACAATTGCGCGGTCGTGCGACGTGGCTCCCAAACAAAATTGACGTCCTTTTTTCCCTACAACTAGAGCTTTCTTTTGGTGGTATTTGATCGCCTGTGCGGTTTTTATTTTTTGCGCTATAAACAAAAAAGAGCGACAATTTTGAAAAAAATACAATATTTTTTACTTGTTGCTATAATAAATATCCCAATTAAAAAAAAAAAAAAAATTTTTTTCCTCAGTTTAGGCCGATATGTATTCTTCCACATATTTTTGGTAAAAAAAAAAAAATCGCAATAAGCGACTGGTTTGCGCAAACGTTATAGCGCCTACAAAATAGGGGACATAATTATTATTTTTTATTATTTATTTTTTTTACTAGAAATGGCGGCGATCTGCGATTTTTATTGGGACTGCGACGTTATGGCGGACACATCGGACACTTTTGACACATTTTTGGCTCCATTCACATTTATACTGCGATCAGTGCTATAAATATGCACTAATTACAGTATAAATGTGACTGGCATTGAAGGGATTAACACTAGGGGGTGAGGAAGGGGTTAAATGTATTCCCTGCATTGTGTTCTAACTGTAGGTGGAGGGGAGGTGACTGGGGGGGTGACCGATCTATGTCTCTATGTACAAGGGACACAGATCAGTCTCCTCTCCAGAGACAGCACCGCTGTCTCTGTGTAAAACGGCAATGAGAGATGATCTCATATGTTTACATATGAGATCATCTCTCATTGGCCGCACAGATCGCATCGCAAATGGCCACTCTGATTGGCCGTTCGCGGCGATCTGTAATTGGCTGTGTCCAAGGGACACGGCCAACACAGAGTTTCCCCGCTGCGCGCTCTGGAGCGCGCGGGGAACGTGCAAAGGGGCGGACGTCAATTGACGTCCACTTGGATTTTGGGATCCGCGCTGTAGCCGTCATTTGACTATAGCGCGGGTCCCAAGCGGTTAATAAGGGGGCCCCCATATCCTGGCCTTCCCCATGTATTTTGTATTTTTGCAAAAACAATTTTTGTGAATTGACTTTCACTCCTGTTTTATGCGGTATTTACCAACACCAAATAAAGCAGTAGTAAATTGACATTTTCAGGATTCCATGCAGAATTTGTGAAAACACCTAAATACTGCAAGCGATCTGGTTCTGTGAATGGAGCCCATTGTCAAGTAGCATTGATGGCATAACACAATAATTTCAGTATTGCAAACATTGGGACATGATAACACTTTGGAAATGTGGATGCTTTCCTACTGTAGTATGAGGTTCATTGTGTATATAGTTACAATGTACCTCTAACTAGATCCTTGTTTTTTTTCTTTTACCTTTTTTTAACTATTATCTGGTGCTAGCTGGAGATTTGAGGGAAAATCATCAATAGGAAATTTGGGGGCTAAATTATAGAAGGTGTTGGGGGTTCCAACATTTCCCTACTTTACTAAAAGTAGTTTTTTATCCCTGTTCCTGGTGGAGATTTTACCTAACTTCCTGTCTCGTGACAATGTTGTGAGGGTAAATCTCTCTGACAGCAGTACAAACCTGACAGAAAATATATTCCTTTAACACTCTAAACACTAAAGGTTTGGCTGGCAGTGCACTCACATGTTAAGCCTATCAGTTGTGATTGATATCAGTCCTTACACTTTAGCATAATTTACCATAATTTTAAAGTAACAATTAGTTTAAATAATAATTAAAAAAAAATTGTTCAAATATTACTACATCACAAAATGAAGGTTCTGGCTTCTGGCACACCATTTTTATGTAGTTTTGTGCACAGATGTTTCTATGTATCAACTGAATTGCTAAATGTCTGGAAAAATATTTGTTGAAGCTGCCTCAAAACTGCCCGCCAACGTTAGGCTGGATAGATCTGGCAGACAATGGAATTTTCTATGTATTAATTAAAGTATTTTATGCAGTGTACATATTTTGTTTTGCGTTTAGGAAATGTAGTATTTTGACATGATTTTTTTTTCATAAAATGAACATAAATATCATTTGACCAGAAACTGAAAATTAATTAAAAAAAGCTACCGACAATTTGTTTAACTAAACAGTAGCAGTATGTCCCATTATACAGTTCACTTAAAAAAAAATAAACATTCCAAGCACACCAGTAAAGACTATTGTTAACTGAAAATTGACAAAAACATTAATTTGATGCAGCAAACATTAGTTTGGTGCAGTAACTGGAGAAAAATGGAAACTAGACTTTCACCAATCTTGAAGTGAAATAAAATGCGATTGGTTTCCCCCTGGATCACATGGTTTTCCTACCATTGCATTTGTTAAATAGGCCACAAAGTAGCTATTTAAATTAAACTGTAGATAATGGGGTTGGTTTACTAATGCAACAAAGTGAATGTTTATTAGGCAGTGAATGTTCACTTTGGAGAGTAGGTTGAAGGTGTGTTCATTAAAAAAACAGGGTTTTGTTCTAAAATGATTGGATAATTGATGCATGCACAGCGCTATTTTATTCTTTAAGATAAGAGACCATTTGCTTTACAAAGTAAAGATTTACTATTAACCACTTTAAGGCCGCCCTATAGATGTTTTACTGCTACAGATCGTGTATATATATATGTGATCCAACACTTACGGGTTTGGGGCACGCATGCGTGCTGCCAAAGGCTCACTTCCACTGTAATTACGCATAGCAGTAGCCAATTGGCGGGTGCAGGGTATTGGTGTCCTCAAGCAACCCACCTGCCCACAGTGGGCATGTGAGCATCATAACTGGACCACAGAGCAATAGAAGAAGGTGGTCTGATTTGATAAACCATGTTTTCTTTTACCACATTGTACATCATGTGAATGACCGGGTGCATGTGTGTTGCTTACCTTTGGAAGAGATGGCACCAGCATGCAGTATGGGAAGAAGGGAAGCCAGTAGAGGCAGTGTGATATTTTGTGCAATGTTCTGCTGCAAAACCTTGGGTTAATTTAGTTACTTGACACATAAGACCTACCTCAAAAATGTTTTGAGGAACACAACAAGTTTGAGGTGTTGCATTTTCCAAATCGCAATCCGATTAAGCATCTGTGATATGCGTTAGGACATTAGGACATCTAAAAGATCTGCTACTGGTGCCTTGGTGCCAGATATACCACAGCATACCTTCAGAGGTCTAGTAGTGTCCATGCCTCGATGGCTTAAGGCTGTTTTGGTGCTAAATGGGGGAGCTTCTCAATATTAGGCGAGCGGTCATAAAGTTAGGGCTGATCAATTAATATATTCACTTTAGGCATTTCCTGTAAGTATCCCAAGTCTAAATTAGAATGCTTTGCATAACATCAGCAAGAGTTAGGATTTCTGTGAAGCTTTTATTGCTGTCTGCATGAAGATATTTCCACTCACTGCCTGTTCTAAATCATAGAAAGTAAAAGGAAATCTCCCTAAAGTGAGAGTAAATCTTATCTTTGAAATCTATCACCTGAAGTGGTGTCCCTTGATTTGTAACAATGCCCCAATGATTCCCCCCACATATATTACTATTGAAAGCAGCAGACATCTGGACTTCCCTTTCATACTGCACTGGAGTCAACAGTCACCAGAAAAGAAAAAAATGAGAAGCCTTTTTTTTTTTTTTTTTTTCAGATGAGTCACAGAAAGCAGTAAAAGCCTAATAGAGGTTCTGATCCTTGCACACTTTTGACTTTCCAGTTTTGATTAATTTGTACTCGTGATTCTATTTTTTTTCCCATCCTTTCCAATTGCTGCAAAGTTTAAGAGAGTCATAACATGAGTGATAATAACTTGTTGCTGAACATAAATATTTCTCCCATCTTATCATTGTGCAATACTTTCTCATACAATACTATATTACAGGACATTAGTATAACTAATGGGATGTGATAAAACGTTACTGCTAGTTCGGTGCATATCACTGAACATAATAAACCCTACTTAACATGTCTGTCAATGTTATTATTTTGTCCTTTTAATTTCTCTCTAAGTAAAATTGGAATTTATATGTGCATCCCTTTGATGAGCACAAGGGTCACTTGAAAACCTCACACATTTACACTAGACAACTTTGGTTTCTATGGATCAATGATTTCCAAAGACAAGGATATAAGTATCTCAAGGTCCATTGGTGAATTTCTTGCCAGTATGCTGCTATTTAGACTGGCACAGATGAAAAGGATTTCTAAATATCTGTACTGTAGGCTGAACCCTAATATTTATGTAAAAAGTTATGTGGGGCATCCTCAAACAGAAGGTGGATGAGCGAAAGGTCTCTAACATCCACCAGCTCTGTGATGTCATCATGGAGGAGTGGAAGAAGACTCCAGTGGCAACCTGTGAAGCTCTGGTGAACTCCATGCCCAAGAGGGTTAAGGCAGTGGCCACACAAAATATTGACACTTTGGGCCCAATTTGGATATTTTCACTTAGGGGTGTACTCACTTTTGTTGCCAGCAGTTTAGACATTAATGGCTGTGTGTTGAGATATTTTGAGAGAACAGCAAATGTACACTGTTATACAAGCTGTACAATAACTACCTTACATTATAGCAAACTGTAATTTCTTCAGCGTTGTCACATGAAAAGATATAATAACATATTTACAAACATGTGAAATATTATATCTCATAAAATGAAGAGTAATGCCACATACACACAACCGTTTGTAGGCTCCAGAGCATTTTTCTCGATGAGAAAAATGTCTATTAAAAATTTAGAACCTGCTCTTTTTTTTCTCGTCGTTTTTCGCATCGTCGTTTTTCTCGTCGTGAAAAGCGGTCATGTGTAGGCTTTAACGACAGGGAATAAAACGTGTATGCTCAGTAGCAAGTTTTGAGAAGGGAAATTTGCATAATCAGCCCACAGGGTGGCGCCATTACGTGTTGTACGTGACCACGCTTTGCTCGAGCATTTTTTATCATGATCGTGTGTATGCAAGGCAGGCTTGAGAGGAATTACGTCGAGAAAAACGTTGTTTTTTTCAATGACATGAATAACGGTCGTGTGTACGCGGCATTAGGTTAGAGTTTACTTGTACAAGGCCAGTGGTCTGCATACTGGTTTCAAATTATTTTAAAAGCATTAAAGACTATATATAAACATGAGAGCCAGGCAGCTGCTATTTTTGAAAGGGGATGTAAGCAATGGCAATGTCCATATCTCCTCAGTAAAAAACTGGCCATACACTGATCAAAATTCAGCTAGGATCAGCCGAATCTCGATCAGTGTGTGGCAGTCTTTGCTTGAAAGAAATCTATTGTTTGACTGACTTTTGTCGATGCGATTTGTTGGCAACGTTTTCTGGATCAGCAGCTGCAGTGATTGAGCTGCACCTGCTGATCAGTGCATTCTTATAGCGACGGGAGCAGCCTTTAGAATACATTTTACCAGTGGGGGTAATTCCTCCATCCACCTTATTTGTGTCCAGTGGGCTGAAAAAAAAAAAAAACGAACGCATGGCCAGTTTAGATTTCTAAGTTTCCTTTAAATTTCAACAGTGCAGCTTTTTTGAGTAATTCTGAGACGTCAGCATAATGGATGGTCATCTATTACTAACCAGTTATAAATGTCTTATAAATCTATTCACTCCTAGTGTAAATTACCATTTCTATGTGCATGCATGAATCAAAAGTCTATAAACTGTTAAAGCTTTTTCTCACTTAGTTCTACGGAAACATTCAGTAGACAAAAGGTGTTAAACATTTACAGATGCTTGCTGGCAGTAGATGACATTTACATACTGAAACCGAAGTGCAACTGTTACAGTAATTCATGAAACATTAACAGATCTTAACAAAACAAATCCGATGTTCATTCAAGTTAAATTACATCCAGTGAGGTGGGAATGAAATCAAAACTTTAATGTAGACGACTGATATTTTTATATGCAAAATATCTTATAAACTACTTTTGAAATCATCCGGACCTACAGCCATTACCTTTGGGCAGAAGATTAAACTAAAAAAACTGAAACTGAAATAAGCTACTTTTATGTTTTGCATTAATGGAGTTTTATCAAAAATAAACCAGTAGCAGTTGCTGATTTATGGGGCCAACTTAGGTTTCCCGTGGGAGACTCATCGGAGTCTCCTGGATACAGCTGATCCATTGAAAGTAATGGGAGACTGACAGTATTCGCAGTTATTCATGACTTTTCTAATGTTATTGAACATGTAGTAATTACCTGTTGATGATTGGCCCTAGATGCAATTTAGGGCCACAATTTATGAAATTGAATGAGTTTAATAGAATATTATTTGAAATCCCAAGAACAAATAGACTTAGAAATTTAATGTACCCTTGTAATTTATGCACATGTAAATGTGCATCTCTCATACTCAATAGACACATAAAATGCCATAGCTATATTTACATAAATATCTCAGGAGTGTGGCCTTCAAGTCAGGATGCACTAAAAATAGGTCTGATATGATCATATGGTGCATCCTGCATGAGAGGTTGCACAAACATGAGTGTACTTCATAAGATAGATTTCTACTTCCCTACAGCTGGTATTGTTAATAGACTACTTGACAAGTCTATTTTAAAGCTGAACTCCAGGAAGGTAAAAAAATAAAACAATCATTGCAATTATGAGTTTATTGAAAGAAGAATGTATTTTAATGCAGCTAGTTCAAAAAGACTTTGGGCCAGATTCACAGAAGAAGTACGCCGGCGTATCTACTGATACACCGGCGTAATTTCAAATTTGCCGCGTCGTATCTAATTTGAATCCTCAAACCAAGATACGACGGCTTCTGTCTTCGATCCGACAGGCGTACGGCTTCGTACGCCTTCGGATTGTAGGTGCAATACTTCGGCGCCCGCTGGGTGGAGTTTGCGTCGGGTATGCTAATTTGCTTTTTCCGGCGAACCACGAAGGTACGCGCGGCCGTCGCATTCTCTTACGGCGTCGCTAGTCGGCTTTTCCCGGCGTATAGTTACAGCTGCTATTTCGTGGCGTATAGGTAGACTTGCCATGTTAAAGTATGGCTGTCGTTCCCGCGTCGAATTTAGAATTTTTTTCTTTTTTGCGTAAGTCGTCCGTGAATAGGAAAGGACGTAACTCACGTCTACGTTCAAAAAATGACGTTGGTGCGACGTCATTTCGCGCAAAGCACGGCGGGAAATTTCAAAACGGAGCATGCGCATTTCAATCGGCGCGGGGACACGCTTCATTTAAATGAATCACGCCCCCTACCCGCCCAATTTGAAATACGCGCCGAGAAATACACTACGCCACCGTAACTTACGGCGCAAAATCTTCCTGGATTCGAAATTCCGCAAGGTAAGATACGGCGGCCGCTGCGCCAGGGCAAATGTCTGTGAATCTGGCCCCACCCCTAATTCTGCCCCTAAACATACCCTCATAACCTATCTTGTGCTCCTCCATATCCAACACATCCATACCCAACTCTGTTCCTGGGGGCTCTGACAGTGTAGGAAAGTGGTGAGGGAGCCTGGTGTTGTAAGTATAAATGCATTGGGGTGAGCTATGTGAAGACACTGTTATTTTACCTAAAATAGGCAAAGTGACAATAAGAATTTGTGTTTATATCAGTCCAGTATAGAATAGCACTTTAGAAGGAAGGGCAGTACTGCCTTCTCTCTACTTATTCTATGCTGACTCAGTGATCTGAATATTTATTGTACTACATAAATAAAATCAGTGAATTGTAGTTTGAGTTAGGCAAGTAGCCTTGTCTTTGTTTTTGGTAATTTAATTGTTTGTACTGGGTGGGTTTGACTGTTCTCCTGATTGGATCTTGTTTTCAATTTATAGAGGCTTAGTTCCAATTATTGGTATCACTGCGGTTGGATTATAGGGGTCCATGTAACGGCTCCAAATAGTTGCTGAAATGATGTGATCAATAAATAGGCATTATATACAATAAGTATATATGGATGGAGTGTTGATGACATGCTTTATGAGTTGACTGACAAATGATGGCACTATCCACCACTGCCACTGCTGCAACCAATCCCTCAAAGTAGGGTTGTCCCGATACCACTTGTTTAAGACCGAGTACAAGTACTGATACTTTTTTTAATGTCATGTGACAATTTGAATAATGGGCACTGACAGGGGGCACTGACAGAGGGCACTGACAGGGGGCACTGATGGATGGATGGCACTGACTGATTGCACTGATAGGCAGCACTTATGGGCACTGATAGGCAGCACTTATAGGCACTGAAAGATGGCACTGATGGAAGGAACTGATGTCACTTATGGGCACTGAAAGGCGGCACTGATAGATGGTACTGATGTCACTAAGGCTGCTTTCACATTGCAGCGTCGAGCCGCGGTGACGGTATAGCCGCACTATTTGTAGCGCGGCTATACCATCGTGTTTACCGCGATATTCGGGCGCTAGCGGTGAGGTTTTAACCCCCGCTAGCGGCCAAAAAAGGGTTAATACCGCGGTATTACCACGCTTTCCCATTGATTTCAATGGGAAGGCGCGGTATAGGAGCGGTGGACACACCGCTCCTATACCGCAGTAAAGATGCGGCTAGCAGGACTTTTGGAGCGTTCCTGCTAGCGCACCGCTTCAGTGTGAAAGCCTTCGGGCTTTCACATTGAAGACTACAGGGCATGATTTTTCATGCGGTATAGCAGCGCTATTTTTAGCGCTGTACCGCTTGAAAAACGCCCCAATGTGTAAGGGGCCTTATAGGCACTTATGGGCACTGAAAGGCAGCACTGATAGATGGAACTGATGTCCCCTCTTTTATGCGCCTCCACACTCGCCCTCACCTTATTCCCAGTTGCTTATTAAATTTTGAGGGCTGGTATATTTAATTCAGTCATCTAACCATGGGCAGAAGAATTCCTGTTTGTTTTAAAAATGTCTTCTTTACATAACTGTTTGTTTAAGGTGAACACTGGTTGACTATTTTAAAATATTATTAAATATTTTATTACTCATTTAAGAAATTATTCTCATTATCTCCAGATTCTAACATATTAACTCCAGATTTCGATTTTTTGTGTCAATATTATGTGATATTATCTTAAAATATGAATTATTTTCTTAGAGCGCTCGTATATTTCTCTGAGGTCTAAGATATGTAAACCTTTTGATTTATTAGCCCATAGAAACAATAAATCTGAATTCTGATTTGTTCTTATAAAATGCCAACTTGCATTATTGGGGGTAATTTAATGGTAAAGAAATAAAAAATGTATTCTGCAGTGAAGGAAAATTCTTATTTTTCATAAATATCGGAAACTACCAGAATAATCAGAATGTGTAACTTGCAGAAGAAATTGACACATTTGACAAATGAAAATACAAACAACTTGCAAGATTCAATGTATACGTAAATCCTCTTAGACATGGAGTTGCTATATATCTTAATACAATTATGCGCAATGATTCTTTAGAAGTATTGCTAAACAAACTTGGACAAAGGATGTTATGAAAGTGTTATCACCTCATAGCCGTCAGATGTTAACATCCTTCCTCTTCTTGTGGTTAAAATAAACTTTGCAAATCTAAAGACAGTGCCAGGTATTCAGAAGCATAAGCTATCTAGTATACAGGGCTCAAGTCCTGCGGGAATGCGTGGGAACGGAGTTCCTGCACTTTTTTCACAGCAGGAACTCAGTTCCCTTTGCAGGACTAGAGCAGCCGAGAGCAGCTGAGCCGCCCGAGCCAATCCTTCACTAAGCGGCGATGTCATAGGTGTGTGCACAGGGTGTGCTGGGTGTGCCTAGGCACACCCTAATCACCCTGTGTGATTCTGATTTCCCTTGCTGAACTTCCCAACTCCCCCCACGTGGCAGCTGAGGCTACAGAGAAAAGCACTGGAGAATCTATCCTCAGTCCCTTTCTCTGCTATTTCATCAAAGCCCCTCAATGGGGCTTCTAACAAATTATAAAAAATAATAATAATATATATATTTTTTTAAATGACAACAAAATAAAATAATGATAAAAAAAAACTACGGACACCAATCTCATCCACTTCTTTACGCCGCATGTGTGTGTTTGAGCTTTGAGGTGCACACCCTAATGCAATAGGCTGCACACACCTATGGGCGATGCCCAGCTTGAGTCACTGTCAGGGGCAGGCGAACCTTAGTAATCCTTTATGTTACTGGCCGCTTCCTGTATATGGATTCATCGGGTAGTGTGTGGGTATTCCGTCACTTCCTCGATGTCGCAAGGTCTCCTGGGAGCTTTTGTCATTGTTCCCAGGAAACATTACGGAGGTCTGCCGCGAAATATCGCGGGATTTAGAAAGAACTTGCTTCTTTCTAATTCCCGCGTTAACTCGCGGCAGACCTCCCAGACCTCCCAGGAGACAATGCGGCATTGAGGAAGTGACGGAATACCTGCACACTACCCGATGAATCCATATACAGAAAGCGGCCACCAACATAAAGGATTATTAAGGTACAGTGGATCGGGGGAAAAAAACAGTAATTATGCATATGAGCGTATCATTTTTTTTTTGGGTGGGGGAGTGGATCTTGGGTGGGATTTCCCACATTTTTTTCCCCAGGACTTGACCCCTGCTAGTATACCTGCTGTCGAAAATCTCACCTCTGCTTTGCCCACAACCTATCAATTCAAAAATACCAATAGCAGCTATGAGAAGTTCCATTTACATTTGAATAGGCATACCCCATGTGAAAATGCTAGGGCCTGCTGAACGATGATTGCAGAGGAAGGTCCTCTAAAGAAGTCACATGTATAGTGACGTAACACATAAGGGCGGAGCTGGCAACATCATCATGCTATGACAGGAATTGAGCAGGCACCAGACTGAGTGGTGATGCTCACAATCAACATAGGGGATATACACATTATTTTACCACAGTGTGCAGTGTACATTAGCAAGTGAGTGTATTTGTATGCATAGTAAAGAATACGATTATGCAGAAAGCATTTGTATGTATTTCTTTTGAGTGGACTCTGGGGGAGCATTTTAATGGAAGATTGCCCACTTGCCCACTTAAGGGGAAAGAGGTGCTGAAAGGTGAAAAGTGAATATTGGAGAAGAGGTGTCCCAGAAGAGAAAAGAGCATGGTTGTGACCCTCAAATGGAGAAGCTGCATATTTGAACTATAGAATATTTATGGATCAACAACAGAGGTGAGCGCATATAAGAGCAAAAAGGATGAGGCACTTGGATGGTATCTTTGTTTACAGCACTGATCACTTAATTCTTTATCCACTTTCGGACCACCCATCGCCTTTTAACTGTGGCAGGGCGGCCCTGCTGTGGCGGATCACATACATGTACGTCATACAGAATTCCCAGGGAGGGGGCATAAGTGTGCACACCCACTGCCCTGTCTGTGCGGTTATTCGGTACAGCACAAGCTGATCAGCAGGCCCTGGCCTATGATTTATGGCCGTGACCTGCTGGTCACCTTAGCAAATCACAGAGCAGAACCCTGTGTTTACTACAGAGCCCTGTGTTTACTAACACCACAAACATGGAGCAGAGATGTGGCTGATTTTTTCTCCCTGCAAAACAGAGAGAAAAATCAGCCACATCTATCAGTTAGGCCTGATTCACACATATGCAGGTTAGAGTTTGCATATTGCAGGTATATTTTGACTTTTTTAATGCACATGTTTGATCCATTGAAGTCTATGGAACCAAAGACCAGAAAAAAATCCCAGACCCTTTCCATAAAATTCACAGATGTGAACTACATGCATAGGAAACCATGTTAAATGGACTGTAGTGTGTTTCTGGAAAACTGAAAACGAACAAAAAAATGCATAGGTGTGAACCAGGCCTTAAAGCAGTACATCATACACACATTACACTTGTTAGGCACACAGTTAAGCCCAGATATTTTAACCTCTTCCAAAGCAGTGTCATTAGTACAGTGACAGTGTATAGTATTAGGCCCCGTACACATGGCCGAGGAACTCGACGTGCCAAACACATCGAGTTCCTCGGCATGTTAAGTCCTGGAGCCGCCGAGGAGCTCGGCGGGCAGAGTTCTCCCATAGAACAACGAGGAAATAGAGAACATGTTCTCTATTTCCTCGCCGAGGTCCTCGTCGGCTTCCTCGGCCGAAAGTGTACACACGGCCGGGTTTCTCGGCGGAATTCAGCTTCCGACCGAGTTTCTGGCTGAATTCTGCCGAGAAACTCGGTCGTGTGTACGGGGCCTTAGCATTGAAAGATGGAATTAGTATCATTAGTGATGTCAGTGGTGGTCAATTCCCACCCAGCATCAGTTAGTGCCAGATTGCCTGCTGCACTATCACAGTGCCACTATAAGTTGCTGACTACCGTCATTACTAGTATGCAGAAATAAAAAAAAATACAGTATATATACCATTATTTGTAGACACTATAACTTTCACACAAACCAATCAAACTACACTTATTGTTTTTTTTTGTTTGTTTTTTTTACCAAAGACAGCTGAATGCATTTTGGTCTAAATTTAGGAATACATTTAAAAAAATAATTATTGTATATGTTTTAAAACAGGAAGTTGAAAATATATATTTTTTTCCAAATTTTCTGTATTTTTATATAATATATTTTGTATAATAAAAAAATAAAAAAAACAGTGGTGATCAAATACACCCAAAAGAAAGCTCTATCTGTGTGAAAATGTTTGTAAAATTTTGCATGCTGTTGTTAAAGGGTCACTAAAGGAAAACAAATGTTTTGCTGAAATGACTGTTTACAGGGTATAGAGACATAATAGTTAACTGATTTATTTTAAAAACGATTAAAAATAGATAAAAATCAATCATATAATGTACCTGTAGTTTTTTAGTTTTGTTTTTGCATTTAGTTTCGTTTTAGCATGTTATGCTGTATCTGTGCTGGACAGTGCCATAGAGCAGTATTGGTTTGAAAACAAAAATAAAATCTCCCAGTACTGTGGTGATCAGGAAACAGACAACCAGGAAGTGTCCAAAACAGAGGAGAATTACAGCAACATCAGAGCAAAAACGAACAATGAGGACATGAAACCAGGACTGCAGTAAGGTAAAGGAAGCTATTTAGCTAAAAAAAAAAAAAAATCCTTTAGTGACCCTTTACGTCCTATTTATTTACTAAAGACATGAATATTGAGAATGCAGCATGAAATGTAGATTTCAGAGTGGTTATATATATTTTTCAGCACACTGGACAATTTTTGTTTTGTTTTTATCTCTTTTTCACTATTTATTTACAATAAAAAGTGCTGTAATTTTCTAGATAATATTTCAGGTTTGATGTGGGAACACGCCAGTGCTAGCAAGCTGCTGAAAATACTATACTGTTGCACATTTGTGGTGTGGTTTATGTAGGATTTATTATTAATGCAACATTTTTGTTATAAATGTATTTTAAACACCAGCAGTTGTTCCTTGATCAAAACTACCCTGAAGACCACTGGTTAAGAAACAGTAAACTAGACAATTTTTGTTGGGTGTCAGAACTTTCCTAATATGCATCTCCTAGTTCAACCAATCACTGATGGAAACGGCTCAATGCTACATTGCTTTATACCATACTTATGTATGACATCAAGGCAGTGATATGCATAGATGTATCTGCAGTAAGAGGATGAGAGTATCCTGACCCCTTTTTCTGCAGAAGGTGGTAGCACAATTAAGTAATCAATTAGGTGATCATTTTAATAATTCATTACACAGAAGCAGAGATCAAATACCATAATAATATGAAATATATATGTGTATCTTGTCAAGGAAACAGAGCAAAAACCAGTGCATTAAAAGAATACAGTAAAGAGCCTAAAGTGAGGCTTAAAGCATTTCAGAAACCACATTCTATGTTCATAAATTTAAGTAGATCTTAAAACCCAGATGACGCAATGCAACAAAAGATGTACCGTATCTTCCGGTGTATAAGGCGACTGGGCGTATAAGACGACCCCCTAATTTTACAGTTTTTTAAGATTTTTTGCCTGTATTCACTGTATAAGACGACCCCCCTTCCGAGGCTTCCGACGCTTCATATTTCTTCCTTCTGGAGCCATATTCTTCTTCCTTCTTGCTGGAGCTGGAGCCAATCACGACGAGCGATGTATTCTATTAATGAATACAAAGCCTGCTTGGATTGGCAGAGGCTGTAACATCATCAGCCCACGCCTCTCTGACTCTCAAAGCCAATCCGAGCAGACTACTGTATGCAGCCTGCTCAGATTTGCAGAGGTTGTTACTTCTATCCGAGCAGGCTCTGTATTCATTTGAATACATCGCTCACTGGGATTGGCTAAACGGTATATACTGTATGTAGCCAAAGCTACATACAGTATTACCGCACATCCATCAGGCATCCGAGCAGCTGATCCGGCGTATAAGACGACCCCTGCTTTTTGGCTAATTTTTTTTAAGTGTAAAAGGTAGTCTTATACGCCAGCAAATACAGTATTCAAATCACCCTTTCTTAGTGCTTGTTTGCCGTTGTGGTGGGGGGTAAAAACATGCAGTGGAGCTGTGTTTTACCACCTCCTCACTGTCTACCAAACCCCCTTTGAAGACAAAAGGGATTGCTCTTCAGAGGGTAACACAAGTGTTTTTCATTTCAATTGTACATTGGTAATAAATACACATTAAAGGGTATAACCAGCCTGAAAATTTTTTTTTCAGCTTCAGAGTGGGAAAGGGTTGAAATCACTGTCAGGTTTTCAATCACGCCCCTCACTACCTGTCATGCTGACAACATTTTAACAGAATGGAAATAGGTGTACTCTCCAACATCAACACATACACAAATATTTACAGTTGTGTTGCCTATGAAAAGCGATGCACAGTGGATTGATTTTCACAGACCAGCAAGGCAGTAGGCGATACTGCCACCTCCTCAATGCTTAAAGGAGTTGTAAAGTAAAACATTTTTTCACCACAATGCAATCTATGCATTAAGGTGAAAAAACATCTGATGCTGCCGGCCTCCCCCAAGCCCCCGTTATACTTACCTGACCCCTTGAAAGTCCCGCGCTCGGTCCCGAGATCCTCTTCGCCGATCAGCTTGGCCGCTGATTGGCTAGAGCGGATGGATTGAGAGCAGCGCAGCCATTGGCTGGCGCTGCTGTCAATCACATCCAGTGACGTGGCATGCCGAGGGGCTGGGGCCGAGTGATACAGTGAGCGGCTATGGCCGCTCGCTGTATCACGGGAGCGTGCCCGCAATTACTGACCACCATGCGAGCTCTCTCGCATGACTGTGGTGAGTAATTGCGGAGAGGTCCAGAGACAGCCACCAAGGGACCCCAGAAGACGTGGATCGGGGCCACTCTGTGCAAAACGAACTGCACAGTGGAGGTAAGTATAACATGTTTGTTATTTTATAGGAAAAAATGTTTTTCCTTTACTAACCCTTTAAAAAAAATGCAGCTCAACCACCTATTTTCACTGCCCCAACTGAAAACAAGGCATTTTAGGAAGCAAGGGAAAATCTCCTTCAGACATCACACATCAACTCACACCGAAAAGAGGTTGTATATATTCAAAGCTAAAAAGGAAAATGTTGTCTGGAGTTGGGCTTTTATAACAGTTTGCATGCTTAGTTTAATCACATTTGGAATACGGTAAGTTAAAATCCAATCATACAAGGAGGTTACCGAAAGTACCATGGACTATATGCAAAAGCATTTCTAAATAATATTGGTGTGTGCAAGGTTATCTTAAACATTAAAGTGCATGTAAAGGTAATTTTTTTTTTGTTTTTAACCACTTCAATACAGGGCTTGTATACCCACCTCAATACCAGGCCTATTCTGGCACTTCTCTCCTACATGTACAAATCATCATTCTTTTGCTAGAAAATTACTCCGAACCCCCAAACATTATATATGTTTTTTTAGCAGACACCTTAGGGAATAAAATGATGGTCATTGCAATGTTTTATCTTGCACGGTATTTGCGCAAAGACTTTTTTAAACGCCTTTTTTTGGAAAAAAAATGATTTAGTGAATTAAAAAATAACAAAGCAGTAAAGTTAGCCCAATTTTTTTGTAAAATATGAAAGATTATGTTATGCCGAGTAAATATATACCTAACATGTCACACTTTAAAATTGCGCACACTCATGGAATGGCGCCAAATTTTGGTACTTAAAAATCTCCATTGGCAACGCTTTGAAATGTTTTACAGGTTACCAGTTTAAAGTTCCAGAGGAGGTCTAGTGCTAGAATTGTTGCTGGCACTCTAACGCACGCGGCGATACCTCACATATGTGGTTTGAACATATGTGGCGTTTACATATGTGGGCGGGACTTGTGTGTGTTCGCTTCTGCGTGCCAGCTACTGGGGACAGGGGCGTTGTAAAAACTTTTTTTTACTATTTCATTTTAAATTTCTTTACACTTTTTTTTTTTTTTTTATCACTTTTATTCCTATTACAAGGAATGTAAACATCCCTTGTAATAGTAAAGGTGTGTGACATGTCCTCTTTATGGAGAGATGCGGGGTCAATAAAACCCCACATCTCTCCTCCAGGCTGGAAAGCATGAGATCGTGAAAAAAATTCACCAATCTCATGCTTGCTAGCCGCAACCGTGGCTTTGTTTACTTCTGGGTTACCCGGGCGTGACGTCATCACATTGCGCCTGGGCCTCCGACGGTCATAGAGATGACTGGTGACCAGTCATCTCTATGCTTCCTATCCGGCACCGGGCGATTTTTTCTCCGGGCCCCCGATGGCACGGGAGAGCCCGGAGAAGCACCGGATGACGGCGGGAGGGGGATGTCCCCTCCCGCCACCTATAAGAACGATCAAGCGGCGGAACAACGTCCACCCGGGATGGGAGATCCCCTCTGTGGATGTCATATTAAAATGGGCCGGTGGTGAAGTGGTTAATGACATGGGTAGGTTGTATTTGTTGTCTGTGGGGTTGATTTACTAAAACTGGAGCACTCAAATCTGCTGCAGCTGTGCATAGTAACCAATCAGCTTCTAACTTCAACTTGCTCTATTAGGCTTTCCCTAAAGAAACTGGAAGCTTATTGGTTTCTATGCAGAGCCAGATTTTGCACTCTCCAGTTTTAGTAAATCAACCCCATTGTACCCAGTGAGGAGAAAATCCAAAATTTTAGAGTTGTCTCCAGAGCAAGAACTGTGGGCCAATCTGCCATTTGGGACACATGCTGGGTCGGACTTACCAATGGGCTTGACTGGGCTTAAGCCCATGGGCCCCACCCAATAGGGGGCTCCGCCCGTTTACATTTTTTTTTCAATAATATGGCAGTCTTTTAATTTTTAATTTAAAGTGTGTTGATTGGTCTAGCATTTTTACCTGTTCTAGGGACATTGATAATTTTTGTCCTCCATCCAAGTAGACAAACTGTCTTTCTTTTATTGCCGTTTTGAAGCTATTTTTGCAAAATTATGCCCAGTGTCTGTGCTTTTGCTGGATGTGGCATGTTACTTTGGCTTTGCCCTTTGAATACATTGCACTCTGACTTGTGTCATGTCCTTCGGGACAACACTATGTTTACTATTGATGACTATGCGTCATCATTATGCGACGTGGTCACAATGACGTCATTACGCCCGGTCATTTTTCTGCGCATTTGCGGGCATCGGAATGACACTATTTGTAGCTGGGGCGGCTACCGATAGACAGAGGTGACGGCTCGTACGGTGAAATTATATGATCCCTCTGACAAGTACAGCCTTGCCAGGCTCCTTGTGGTGATATTGGGTTATTTATCCCCATACACACATTCATTTTATACTGTTTTGTTTCCCTAGGCATACCCCTTTGAAGTGGGAGAATTGTATCCTCCACTTTTCATTATGGGTTGCTTATACCAGTATAATTGAAACTAATCCTGGAATTTTGGATACGCTTGAGTCACTTTCGAGTAGGACCCCCACCAACCTAAGTCCTGCCCTGGACACATGTATGACTACACTTTACATCGGAACTTTTATTTCATTTCCTGTTGCATCATCAGGACAGGAAGTGAAGAGAAATCACCCAAGGAGGACAAAGGCAGCAAAAAATAAACTGATGAGGGTTTTAACCCATCACTACTCTATAAAAAAAATTAAAAGCTTGGATTTACCGTATTTATCGGCGTATACTCGCACTTCAAACTGTAAGTATTTTTTTTTTTAAACTTTCCTTCTAGGTTGGGGGTGCGCGCTATACGCGGGTGCGCGCAATACCCCGATAAATATGCTTGTCACACATATTTCATTTTCTTCACTTTATTGCTATACCAATGCAAATATAAATGTGTCATGATCAGGTTCTTAAAGCATGTTCTTGTCTACTACGTCCTTACTATTGTTTTCATACAAACATATGTTGCATAAAGTCAATCATTTGTGCACTTATGCTTTCCTACTCCTTTCCCCAACAATTTAAAACAGGCAATACCTACAATTACACTGCTCTATGATCTTCACTGTGGTGGTATATAGGGGCAGCATATATGCTACCCCAAGTGAATGTGGATACAATAATAATGCTGGATTTGACAGTGTACTATTAATCGATCTGTTGCCATTCCTGTATGGGCATATGAGCTTTATGATTCTGTCATCTAGGGGGGTCTACCAAAGTGATACATTGTTAACATTGAATATATCCACCTTATGAACAATGCCCATCAGAGGGTTCAGGTACACCAGATCCATCTTTATGGTCAATATCAGCAGAAGAAGCCTCTATAAGAAATATTTGTAGGGATAGATATTCCTTTAAATAAAATAAGTTCTGCCCATCTGGGTTCCCCCTGAAGTCTCCTCCTGATTCTCTACCAGCCACCCTGGTCACAGAAACTGAGGTGCTCTACACATTGCAACTGCATGTAATTACGAAGGGTCTTCAAAAAGTTTCTACACTTTTTACTATTAAAAAGAGTTTTGAAAAGTGGGGAAACTTTCAATATCGCCTGAAGAAGCAGGCATCAAATTCTAGGAAACATGTTAAAAGTGTAGAGAGCTGCCAGTCCACAACTGCACCAAATGTTATCTTTTGACTAAAAGTTCCAATGGTGCTTTAAGCACTCCTTACCCCCTTACATGACACCTTTGGCATGTTATTTTTTTTGGGGGGGGGAGTGGGTGCCTAGTTTTGAGTGGGACTTCCTGTCCCACTTCCTGCTTCCGACTTCAGGCTGCCTAGGTGACTCCTCCTCTCCCCCTAGGTGGCCCCCCCTCGCCAATCGGAAATTGTCCACTCGGAGAGTGCAGCGCGATTCGCACATGTGCAGTACGCGCCCGGCCGTGAAGCCGCAAGCTGTCATGGCCGGGTGCCCACAGTTTCAATGGCGGCACTGCATTGAGGAGGGAGAGAGGAGCGAGGCTCCGTGCGGCCGCAACGCTGGACTGTGGGTGAGTGTCTGTTTATTAAAAGACAGCAGCTCCAATTTTGTAGCTGCTGACTTTTAATAAACTAAAAAAAGCCTGGAACTCCGCTTTAAGGAGAAGTGGTATTCTCAGAGATAAATGTTAGAGAAACTATTTGATGGTCTGTGGTGTGTGGGGGAAAGTAAGTGAGGTGTACAATATACAAAAAACATCCGCAAACTAGAAATATCATGCAACCTTGGTGTATTTTACACTGGGCCATGATTGGCCATGATATTTAGAAAAATGTAATATGAATACAATTATTATGTTTATGAAATGTTATCATCATCACTGTAGCATGTGAAAAGTCCCTAAAATGTCTTTATATGTTGTGGTTTATACAATTTATGGGAAGTGGTGCACTAAAAAAATCATATAGCTGTTGGTGTTTTATACCTAATATGAAAGTGCAAAAAATGTTTTTTAATCCTGTAACTGTTTAGAAAAAGCACTGTCTGGCATAAAATCTGCAGGAACACCTGCAAAGTACACTAAGCAGTATCTACACAAGTACACATTTATTGACTGATTTATTCGCAAAGTAATAAATATGTTTTCAATAGTCTCATAGAAGTAGGAAAGATACATCGATGCCTGGTAGGCAATAGAAGAAGCAATACTAAGTTAAAGTGTAGTTTCCATCCCAAAATGTTTTTTTCATTATTGTGCTCATTATACCTAAAAAAGAAAAAAAATAGAACAATTTTTTTACTCACCTGAAAATGCCTGTTGCTATGTGGTCCCACGAAATCTGCCTTCGGAATCACCTAGGATTCTGACATCATCTCCCTCTGCTCCTCAGCACGCTAATGTTCCTGAGAAATGTGTGTCATCATTTCCCAGGATGCAGTGTGCGCCCCCATTATAACTCCCCATCCAAGACTTCCAGGAAGTACTGTAAGTGCTTGTGGGCTTCACAATGCCCACAAGCAAAATGACAACGGTGTGGACATAGTTTTATAAACTATCTTTTTTGAATAACTATGCGGAGCGGCGGCGGATTGTAAAATAGTAAGTGACCGGATTTATATTATAAAAACGCATGATGAAAGGACATACATTTAAAAATGGTAATTGTGGTTGGAACCCCGCTTTAAAGCAATTTTAAAATGACTGCATTTTGGAAAAACAAATCAAAAGTCAGCATTTTGTTCCCATTTGTCCTGGTTCTCATAGAATATGATCAGCTGTTACCTAATTGCTCCTACGTATGTAATTACATTTTCTCTCAATATCTGTGCATTAAAGCAAGCCTTATTTGTCTTGGCATGTGAAATTCAATACCATATTTATTCTCATTTAGAATGCACTTTATTTGATCCTGGTTGTTTTATTTGTCTGCTTTTGATCAGCTGAATCCATAATTTTTGGCCTTATGTTTTTTACAGGCAGCTACTATGGGCCAGATTCACAGAGAGCAGGGTGCACATTACGCCACTGTAGAGCACGCCGTAAGCAAGATACGTCGGCGGGGTGTAGCCTGTTTTTAGGCGCATATTAGTTTGTGGGTCTGGCGCACAGATACGACGGCGCACATTTGCACTTACGTCGGCGTAACTTGTTATACGTCGGCGTAAGTGCTTTGTGAATCTGGGCCATTATCTCTTTCCAAAATGATACCCAAAATGTAATCTTATCTTAGAAATAACTGCAAATATAAATGATAAATACTAAATCCAACGACCAAACGAGCCGACCTGCCGCAGTATAATGATGGTGGCTGGTCGGCAAGCAGTTAAACATTTGTTTTTTTTGTTTTTAGTTAATTGTTTTACATATTTGACATATAGGGGGTTATTTACAAAAGGCAAATCCACTTTGCACTATAAGTGAAAACTACAAGTGCAAAGTGCACTTGAAATTGCACTGAAAGTACACTTGGAAGTGCAGGCACTGTAAATCTGAGGGGTAGATCTGAAATGAGGGGAAGCCCTGCTGATTTTATTATCCAATCATGTGCAAGCTAAAATTATGTTTTATATTTTCCTTTTATGTCCCCCTCGGATCTACAGCGACTGCACTTCCAAGTGCACTTTCGTTGCAATTTCAAGTGCACTTTGCACTTGTAGTTTTCACTTGTAGTGCAATGTGGATTTGCCTTTCATAAATAACCCCATTAGTTACACATTTCCCATTTAAAAAAGCACATAGTTTGAAAAGAAATTACTTTATTTAATTTGTAAATAACTTTGCAATGCTTTGTACCAGAATCATCATTTTAGTGTAATTTTAAATATCATGAAAAGAAAATCTGTTTTTCCTTAATAAAAAAAAACAAAAAAAAAACCAATAGACTGTATGTATTACCTTTTTATCTTTAGTAATGATAAAGCTATTGCATTGCTGAATTACTAGGTCTATAGCAGAAATGTAAAAAATGCTCTGGTCCATAGGGGGTGAGCAGATGTGAGAGGGGGAAATGGTTAAGTCACTACAGATTAAAAATACAATGTAAATTATTTACAATTATTATTCTTTTTTTGTAGTTAAATTACTACAATAGCTGCAAATAATGCTTTCATACATCTGAAACCACTTAACTGAGCACTTCCTGATAGAGAAATGTTATGTTTGAAAAAGCAACAAAAATTCTAACCACGTGGCATTAGTCAGAGAAGACAACAGGATATATTTTGTTGTATAACTTTTTTTGCTGCTGGCCATAGTCCTCTTTTAAAGGCACCACTGAGGCTAGGGGCTCTGAGGGTGACACCTAAATGACCCAAAGAGCACTGTCAACGCACTGCCAAACTGTCACCCATGTAACTGCACTGTGGTGCTTGTGTTGCCATGTGTTGTGCTAATGTGCGTTAAAGGAAGCATTTGGCTTCGAGTTACCACAAAGTCTAAAAAAGGCCCTGAAGGTTGGTGTTAATGATGTTCGTCTCACATGGTTGTAGTGTTGTCACAGGTTGTCGCGTGTTTAAAATATCTGAAATGCAGTTTTCACATTATGACTATATGGAGTACTCACTTGCATTCACTGTTGCTCTTACTATACTTTTCTTTTTTGAAAGCACATCATGTGTTATTTTGTTTCATTTTATATGCATTTTATTCCTTTGTACAAGTCAATATGCATACAGCATGGACACATGGTAAACACACCTTAATCACATTGCAAATTCATCAGACACAGGAGCTATATGCACATAGGGGTTTTTTATGAAAAGCAATTCCACTTTACACTACAAGTGCAAACTACAACTGCAAAGTGCACTTGAAATAGCAC
This sequence comes from Rana temporaria, assembly GCF_905171775.1. Classification (NCBI taxonomy): domain Eukaryota; kingdom Metazoa; phylum Chordata; class Amphibia; order Anura; family Ranidae; genus Rana; species Rana temporaria. The sequence goes on from NC_053489.1 coordinate 418,614,056, forward strand.
TGAAAGTGCACTTGGAAGTGCAGTCACTGTAGATACGAGGGGGACATGCTTTTCGTAAATAACCCCTATAGTTTGACATTTGTGTCTTCTATCCTTAAACTAACTCTCCTGCACACCTCTCCTCCACCCCACACAATGGGCCAAATCCTCAAAAAACCTGCCTAACTTAACTTTCAGCAGTTAAGTTACACAGGCGTAAAATTTCTACCTAAGTGCCCGATCCACAAAGCACTTACCTAGAAATTACACGCTGTGTAACTTAAGTGCCTCCGTCGCAAGGCGGTCGTCTGAGCGAGGGGGCGATTCCTATTTAAATGAGGCGCGCTCCCGCGTCGGACGTTCGGCGCATGCGTGTGACGTAATTTTTCCCGACGTGCATCGCGCGAACGTACTTTACGCCGGACTTTGTGGATCGCGACGGGACAATAAAGTTGCGTCGGGTAAAAAAAAAAATACGCGCCGGGAAAAAAAATTCGAAATTTTAAAAAAAACGCGGCGATCGAAAAAAAGGTTTGTTTTTACAAGGTCTAAACAGTTTAGGCCTTGTAAAAGCATCCATAATTTTACGCATGCAAAACGTAACTTACGCAGAAAACACAAAGCTAAAAAGCTTTGTGGATCTGCCTAAGTACTCATTTGCATACGCAAAGCGGCATTTCGACTCGAAATGCCCCCAGCGGCGGATGCGGTACTGCATCCTAAGATCCGACAGTGTAAGTCTATTACAGATGTCGGATCTTATGCCTATCTTTGGAAAAATCCTTCTGAGGATCGTTTCCAAAGATAGCCACAGGGATACGCAGGCTGAACAGCAGTTCCGCCTGCGTATCTCCTTTGAAGATTTGGCCCCTTATACATATCACTATCACTTCTGTCCTCTCCCTATTACTGCACCCACCAACTCCTGCTAATTTTAAATCCACACACACAATACTCCAGACCCCTGGGGCATGTCCCTTCATATAAATCATATTCCCACATTACCTCCCTCACCCTTCTGCTTCTCCTATCCTCTGGTGATGTATCCCCAAACCCTGGGCCTCCTTCACTTAACTGTATTCAATGCACCCATTACCCTACACCCTCTGGCTGCAGCCACAATGCACACAATCTAGTTCCCATTTCTCCTCTTCCCAAGACCAGACTCCCTTTCTCGTGTGCCCTTTGGAAAGCCTGCTCTGTCTGTAACAAACTCACCTCCCTCCACGATCTCTTATCGCTAACTAATTTAATCTACTCGCCATTACCAAAACCCGACTTTGCGAATCCGACACTGCGTCTTTTGCTGTTCTTTCCCACGGTGGTCTTCTGTGGACTTCCTCCCCCAGACCCAGTGGATGTAAAGGAGGGGGTGTTGGAATCCTTTTAGCCCCACATAACACCTTTTCACGTACTCCACCCACCTCCCTCTCTGTCACTCTCCTCATTTGAGGTGCACTGTATTCGTCTCTTCTCCCCAGTTTCTTAGGATAGCTGTGACCAGTATCTACCTTTCTTGATGACTCTGCCTGGCCATACTACTTTCTCTCTTCTGAAATCCCCACAATCATCCTTGGGGACTTTAACATCCCTACTAACACCAATATTCCTGCAACTTCCAAACTTCTCAGTCTAACCTCCTCCTTTGACCTGAAGCAATGGATACATGCTCCTACTCACGCTGAAGGCAATACCCTTGACCTTGTCTTTTCCCACCTATGCACTTCATGCAACCTCTCCAACTACCCTTACCCTCTTTCTGATCACTACCTTATTGATTTCACTCTCTCCCTCTCCTCCGCATCCTCTCCCTCCAAACGCCTAATGGTTACCCGTAGAAACATTTTCCATCTCAACCCTTCTCTTCTATACTCTGCGACTGACCACCTCTATGACAAAATTGCACCACTGTCCTGCACCGACCTAGCCACTTCTGTCTACAACAATTCACTTCTAGCATCACTGGACACACTGGCCCCCCTCACTACACACAGAATCAGGCCTCGTCCCCTTCAACCCTGGCAAACAGATGATACTAGAAGTCTGAAAAAACACAGCTGTGCTCTCGAGCGCCCGTGGTGTAAGACAAAGTCCCAGACAGATTTCAGCCGGTATAAATCTGCCCTCCTAAAATACAATTCCAGCATCCTCACTGCCAAGCAGACCTATTACATCACTCTCATTAAAAACGTATTATCCCGTCCTCGTCAACTCTTCTCTACCTTCAATTCTCTACTTCGACCTCCACCGCCTCCACCCACTAACTCACTCACTGCTCACTGCTCAGGAGATTGCCAATCACTTCAAACAGAAGATTGATACAATTCACAAGGAGATCTCTACTATTCAGATACCCTTCACACCTTACACCTCATGTTCACGGGTACAATCATTGCTCCCCTCCTTCAACCCCACCACTATTAATGAGGTTGCTAAATTACTTGCCAACGTCCATCTTACCACCTGCCCCCTGGATCCTGTTCCCTTGCGTTCACTCTCTGGCTCTATTCTACACTCTCTAACCCACATCTTTAATCTCTCCCTCTCTTCTGGAATCTTCCTTAACTCTATAAAACATGCACTAGTCAGCCCTATACTTAAAAAGCCCTCTCTGGACCCATACATTCTTAACAACCTATGCCCCATCTCCTTGCTTCCCTTTTTATCCAAACTCCTTGAACGTCTAGTCTACAACCGACTGAGCTTCCACCTTGCCGATAATGGCATTCTTGATCCCCTTCAGTCTGGTTTTCGACCCTCAACACTCTACAGAAACTTCTCTCCTAAAACTAACAAACGATCTACTAAAGGCCAAAACTAAGGGGCACTATTCTGTACTCCTACTCCTGGACCTCTCTGCTGCCTTTGATACGGTTGACCACCCCCTCCTCCTCAAAAAACTCCCCAATCTGTCTGCTTCAGGGATTGTCTAAACGCTAATAAGCTTTTAGACAATCCCTGAAAACCCTTCTCTTCAGAGAAGCCTATTCTACCCACACCTAAAAAAAAAGAAAGTTTTTTTTTTTTTCTTTTTCCATCTTGTCCATCTGATCATCCTCCACAGATACTACCCTTTGTTCCACGTGACCCTCCCTTCTAGATTGTAAGCTCTAACGAGCAGGGCCCTCTGATTCCTCCTGTATTGTATTGTAATTGTACTGTCTTCCCCGATGTTGTAAAGTGCTGCGCAATCTATATAAATCCTGTATAATAATAATAATAATAATAATAATAATAATAATAATAATCCAACTTTGGTTTCATTATCATAAATACCACAAGTACCTTTGACCATTGAACTCCAAGCTGCCATTTTAAATAAGCACTGGTATGCATTTATTGGTCCCAATGCTAATATGAATTAATACTGGGTTCTGTGGCCGCATGTGAATCTGCCAGGGTTTAGGGGTGATGTCTAGTGATACATTCTGCAGTTAAGTCATTCAGTTCCTGTTACAATGTAATCACAATGCTTATACATCGGTATGCATATTTGGGACTTTGCTATTTACTTAAAAGTTGCATTGGGAAATAAATGACCAACAAATATATTTCCTCTTCTCTAATCAAAACTTAAAAAAATAGAAAGGTGTATGCAAATTCATATGTTAGGACAGATCACAATTTAAAATGAACTAACACTCCCAAGACCTGAAAAAAAAGTTTTGGTAAATTGTAACCCAAAGCAGCCAGTCAGATTGGAATTCTAGATGATTTATGCCACCCCACACTTTTGGAAGCAGAGTTGCTGGGGTGTGCTAAAACATGCTTACAATCTCAGGAAAGTATGACCTTGTACTAAGCCTGTTAGGGGTGAAAGAGATCTACCTTTAAATTAACGTGGTGCAGTCTTAAAGTCTAACTAAAGACAAAACTTTTTTTGTCTTGGACAGTGTGGAGATGGATTAGTACACCTATCAGGTTTTTATTTCTGTTTGTGCCTTCATTAGGGAGATTCGCCTGCTCTACCTATCTGTCCTGTTTACCTAATTATCATTAAAAGGGAAAGTAAAAAAAAAATCCCACATTTTGGGTTGTCTCCACAAAAGTAACAGAGGGGACATTTTCCAATAGAGACACTAGTTTCAATGGCCTGGGTGTCCCCATAGGGATTCCCTTAATTTGCAGTGATTTCTGCTCACTTCCTGTTTGTCTGTGAGAGAAAAAGAGAAGGTAAATCTCCCCAATGGGACATAGATGGTAAAACAAAACTGACAGCGGTTATAACCCCTTATAACAGGAACAGGGGTGTTGCTTTGCAAAATCTCAGTAACCTGGTACTTGTATTTGGATTGTCCCTGGATTTTTTTTGTGTCTGCTGTTTTTTATTATTGTCATTTTTTCATTTGCAATTTTAACTTATCAACTAATATCCATATACATTGCCAAGCGAAGGCTAAATAAGAATGGCAAACAGTCTCTGACTCTCCAACAACAGTTTTTAAACTATAAGCACCAGTTTGCATGGGCTTGATGTTCCTCAACAGATAGACAGCTGAAGCTTGCAGTATTAGGTCATAAATATATTATATATTCAGAAATTATATGGTAAATGTTCTTACTTTTTTGGCTTTTTTGACTGTTTTTGCGACTGGTAACCTGCTCCAGTCTCTTAAAGCCCAACTCTGGGCAAAAGAACAGTTTTCTAATGCAGTGGGGCTGTGCCCCTACTGCATGTGTCAACTGTTTGCTTTGCCAAGGGGTGAAGAGAAAGCTTTTACTCACCTGATCCTTCATTCCACCAGAAAACAGTGCTTCCTGTGGTCCAGCGATGGAATGTTCTTAGTCTATCGAGTCTGTGGACTTGATGACATCAGAAAGAGTCCATAACTCAAGACCGCAGGAGATTAGGTAAAGTCATCTCCCTTTTCCTCTCTCCCAGACAAAAACAGGCACAGCCCCACTGCATAGAAAAACTTTGTTTGCCTGGAGTTGGGCTTCAAGGACCTATTCATACCACAATGTCTGCATTCCGGATGTGTGCATGCATGTTTTTGATGCATTTTCTATGCATTCCAGTGTGTTTTTTTCCCCTCTTTTTTTCTTCATCTCACTTGAGGACAATTGTGGACATGTGCATTGCGGTGCACTTTTGATGTGTTTTGTCACATTTTGTATGTGTTCCATACAGAACAAATGCAACATATTCTACTTTTGTTGCACTGGAACTCTCTGCACTGGTGTGAACTAGGGCCACCGGAATCCATGGTAAATACTGTCCATGCATTTTTGATGCAGAATAGAAATGCACTGGTGTGAATCAGTCCCTTGTGTAGAATGCAGGGCACTGGGCACATTTCTGATAGTAAGTCAGCGTAAACACTGAAAAGGTTAATCTGACAACCTTATGTACCTTAAAGACCAATACTCAAACCTCCCCTGTGTGAATATGTTGTATTGGAGAGTGGACCTGAACTGCTGTGTAATGGGGGCTGTTTACCTCAGTCTGTCATGGTATATAACATGCAGAATGGTAATGCAGAAAGGAAGAGCAAGCTGGGAAATATGAAGAGCATGCTGGTCCTGCAAGGTCCGTTACAGCTGAACTGTTACTGTGAAGCCTTGTACACACGACCGGTTTCCTCTGCAAAAAAATATCTCCCAGCAAGTTCCTTGCTGGTTTTGGCCGAGAAACTCGGTCGTGTGTACGAGGCTTTAGGCCTCATGCACTTGATGTTTATACATTCTTGAGTCTTACCTGCACCTGGCGAAGTGACTGTTCATTACAAGTAAATGGCTGTACATGGGTAACTGCTTGTAAGCTCTGATGATATTTGCAACAGCATTTACCTGTGCAGCGTATTTCCCCTGAATGCACCACTTTTGCGTTTGGGGAAATTGTCACGTGCATGGGTAATTTCCGATGCAGAAACCATCACATTTACAAGCAGCCTGCCATGTACAACCAGGAAAGGGGACTTTTTATGCATCAAAACTCAGGAGCGTGTAAATGTCCATGTGTGTGAACTTTTGACAGTTATCTATAATAGTTCTAATGCTAAACAGGGATCCCATATTACATATTATATATTATTTGTTATAACTCTCCTTCTGTGGCCTTACAAGCTAATGGTTGGCTGTGTCCTCAACGTTTACATAAAAGAGTTACGCTCCTGATGGTTTCAGCCAGATGTCTCAGCATAAACACCAGTAATAGTTTTTAACCCTTTGAGGTAGGAATGATGTAACACTGTACATGGTTTTCACAATGTTCCAATATTGTGATTTTAGTCTGCCTCTGTGTTTGTGTCTGCTCTATGCATCTTTGTTTCTACCCTTGCACTTCTGAACTTTCTTTAGACTCAGATTTGCCTCTCCCTTTTACGATGTCAGCGGCATTCCACTCTTTAATGCATACCATTTCTAATCTTAAAGTGGAACTATGGGAAAAATAAAACATGGCATACTGTATATGATGCTGTCGGTCACTAGAATTGACCCAGCTGTTTTACCTTTTCTGAGTTCCTCATAATAGGTGTACTGTAAGGATCAACAGGCAATAAAAGTATGTCACAAAGCAGACTAAAAAGTCCTATGTTGATTCTAGTGAAAAACTGCATCATATGCCTTTATAAATTTGCCTTTAGTTCCACTTTAAAGTGGTTGTGAACATGCTATATTATAGATACTTTCTACTACAGTAATAATGATGCTGGCACCATAACAGCCTTTGCTTACTTTCAGAAATGATCTTTCTTACCTTTTTTACAAGGTTAATGTCATGTAACCATGCATCTCTTCTTCCTGATAGTGGAGGGTGGGGTTACAGGGCACTGTGCAAACACACAATGTGCCTGTGTTCCATAGTCTGATAGGCCTGAGGCAAGATACAGGCTGTGCTTGAGCAAGGGGTGTGTTCTAAAGGCAGGCTGTGATTGGAAGGGGGTGTGTGTCAGAGGCAGGATGTTTATGGTTGGAGGTCTGGTAGCTGAACAAAATACCCAATACAGGCATGCTGTGTGTCTGCTTAGTGTCCTGTACCTCTCAATAGGCTGCCAAAAAATGAAAACTTACAACGCAAAAAGGATCAACTTCTGTGCTTTATGTGGTCAGTTAGGAACAAGGTGACTGGCAGGATCAACCAGATGGAAGATGTACATGAAAATGATAGGGATTATGATTATAAAATACTCATATGTAATCCCACACACACACTTGGTTAAAGTATGCTGTTCTTCTCTATCAAGCTCAAATGCATGCCATTTTAATAAAAGCACCCGAGAGCATTCTGAATTAAAATTGCTTCTGTTCCAGAGACTAATGTACACTAACCCTAATTATTCTTATGCTGTCAAAAGAGCCTTTACCCACTTTAGACCTGCACTATAGCCAAAAGATGGGTACATCGCAGCTTTGTTGTTCTGGGAGGGCATCCAGAATCCGGCATGCTCTGTGATCACTGTGTCCAATCACAGCAGCCCTTTACCACGTGATGAGCTGTTTCCAAGTAAAGCTGATCACTGTGTAAACAGACTTGGTGGTTATCGGCAGTGCTTTCCTCGTGCGCTGTCACAGTACGCGCTGATAGTATTTGTTCAAATGTTATCCCTGAATGAGCAAATGTCCCCTTTGGATCAATCAAATAGATTGAAAGCACATCACAATTATTACTGTCTTTCTCTCTTCGTACAAATCATTCACAGGTTTTCCAGCATACCGGAAAATCCTTGTAAATGTTAACATGTTTCTGCCATTCAATGCACTTGTTATTGCCCCCTAAGTATACTATTGAATGACTCAGGTCTTACTAGAGTGTCCGTTAGGGGCTACTAAATGAGATAGGATCAGCCAAGATATAGTCAGCCCTATTTTGTATAAATATTAACTAAAGCATGAAGAAAAACATTGATATATATATATATATATATATATATATATATATATATATATATATATATATATATATATATATATATATATATATATATATATATATGTATATATGTAATGGCAATATAAGGAAAACACTTTCCAGATATATTTGAATATGAAATGCGTTTAATTTTGCACAAACAATGTATGATGTCTGCTTTTATCAAAATATATATTGTATTAGATATTTACCTGTCACCTGTTAAAGGCATAATCATCTTTGCTTGAGTTGAGAATACAATGAAGGACACTCGCAATCTTGGACTGGAAAGAGAAAATAATACATAAAGATCATTAATCAATACAATAAGCATTTGGTTGAATACATCCTAAAGATATAACCAGTAGTGATAATGGCACCAAAGGCCACAAACAAATCTTTCATCCATACTCTTCCTAGATCTATATACATACATATAAGTCGTTATTCCTACTTTATATATGGACATCCTCATGAAGGGTGGGTTAAGAAAAATAAACAAAAATAAAACAGTAAACAAGGCTAAGCTTAACCAAAAATTCATAAGAGGTACAGCCCTTAATGAAAACAGACTGTCAAAGCAATCAATAGGCTAATGAAAAAATCTATGGCATACATAGTACAGGAGACTACAGATGGTGAGAAACATGTTATGGCAAATATTATAGGGCAATCGCCCAGCAGTATGTCTTCCAATTGAGTACTTGTTTTAGAAGTACTGGAGACACAGGGCTAAGGACGAAATAAAAGATATTAGTGTCAAAATCTTCTTACTGTGATGAACATGACATTCACATAAGAAAAATATACACTAGAAGAAAAACAGACAGAGAAAGCCCAGACTGCAGTTTCTGGAGGATATATGAGCTATATAGATGGTGACCAAATGGTTGCAAAAGGCAACACCAATCTTTCAGAGAAATATACTCAACAAGTTGCTCCCTATCTTCAGTTGCATAGTTTTTCTTTGCTGTTTCACTGATAAAAGCTGGCTAGTTAATAGGCAAATTGTCCATAAACACAGACAAGCGTAAAGGCTAAATTGTATATCAAACAGAACAAAGAGAAATAGCAGGAAGCAGAAGGCAAACCAGGACCACAAAAAGAACAGCAATGAAAAACACAATACCAGAACTAAAGCTCCTAAGCAAGAAGTCTCTGAACTGAACACTTGGTAATGTCACAGGACAGGACACTAACATTTTTCTGTGCTATAGTTCCCTGCTTCATCCAGAAAATAGTGTGGGCCCTTGGCAAGTAAGAAATTACCTATTCAACGATTAAAGTAAACATGAGACTTGGCCACGTTAACAGAGGCTGCCCACAGAAGGTAAGTAGAGCCACCATTCCTTAAAGTGGATGTAAACCCACCCTACACCCAGTGAAGTGAACAGCCTCAGATGATACACAGAGATTAACCAAATCTCCCTACATTGGTTTTATATGTATATCTGCTGTCTTCACATTTATATACTGTTTAGAAAGTTGAGAGATGTTTTCTTCCTGGTTAACACAGAGTGTGATGTGTGGGCATACAACCAAGATAGCTAACATTGCTGATTGGAGGAAAGGCACATACCCCCTCTCATCATAGGCAGAGACTCTCAGAGCTGTTTTGTAATAGGAGCTGCTCTCTGCTACTCTATTTTAGCAACCTCCTTTGACAAAAGATTCTGGCTGCTTTTGTCTAAAAAGTCAAAAAATATGTCAGGAGTTCTCAGGCTGATAACAGAGGAACCGTTCAGAAGAGAGCTATAAGACTTGGCTCATTGAAAAGAGATAACAAAATACTGCAGATATATGTGCCCAGCTCAAATTTCATGAATTGGGTTTACATCCACTTTAAAACATTTGGAATTACCTATCTATGTATTGTTGAAATTGGAAGCAGGGGTGTAAAATGGCTGAAAAAAATATTATATGTTATTTTTTTTAATGCCAGGGAATATCAAAATGTATTTTTTTTATATTAAAGTGGCGGTTCACACAAAAAGTGAACCTCTGCTTTTTGGATCCCTCCCCCCCTCCGGTGTTACATTTGGCACCTTTCAGGGGGAGGGGGGTGCAGATACCTGTCTGAGACAGGTATTTGCACCACTTGCGGGTTCTGACTCTCGCGGGGAATCCAGCCTTGCGTGCCACCCCCCCTGCTGTCTTCTGGGAAACACTGTTCCCAGGAGAGAGCGGGGACCAGTGACGGTGCACCGCGATCCTCGCGCATGCGCAGTAGGGAATCTGGCAGTGAAGCCGCAAGACTTCACTTCCTGATTCCCTCACCGAGGATGGCGGCGGAAGCAGCCGAGGACCGAGCGATTGCTCAGCCTTGGCTGCTGACATCGCGGGCACAGTGGACAGGTAAGTGTCTATTTTTAAAAGTCAGCAGCTGCAGTATTTGTAGCTGTTGGCTTTTAAAAAAAAAAAATTGGCGGAACCTCCGCTTTAAGGGATCAGGAAATTATGTACCCTGAAATCTTAATCAAGATCATTAATATAAAAATGTATGTGAACCTCCAAGATACATACTGCTTAATAAGATGTTGTAAATTCATGTTTTATTTTTTGTGAAAAATTACACTTTAATGTTGCTTGCAAATTTTGATTAAAGGAATTGTATAGAAAAACAATTTTTCACCTTAATGCAATCTATGCATTAAGGTGAAAAAACATCTGATGATGACGCCCCACCCCCCCTCCCGAGCCCCCGTTTTACTTACCTGACCCCTCGAAAGTCCCGCGCTCGGTCCCGAGATCCTCTTCGCCGCTCAGCCTGGCCGCTGATTGGCTAGAGCGGATGGATTGAGAGCAGCACAGCCATTGGCTGGTGCTGCTGTCAATCACATCCATTGACGCGGCGCGCCGACGGACGGGGCCCAGTGATACAGTGAGCGGCTATGGTCGCTCGCTGTATCACGGGAGCGCGCCCGCAAGGACTCATCACCATGCAAGCTCTCTCGCATGACTGTGATGAGTTCTTGCGGGGAGGACCAGAGACAGCCACCGAGGGACCCCAGAAGACGTGGATCGGGGCCACTCTGTGCAAAAGGCGCTTCACAGTGGAGGTAAGTATAACATGTTTGCTATTTTAAAGACATTTTTTTTTTCCTTTAGTAACCCTTTAAGTTTGATGAAAACTATAAATTATTATAATAGTTTAGATAGGGACCCATTTACATTGATAAAAATCTAAAGAACATTTGCAATTAATGAAAATACAAGCTGCATTTGACTATTGTAAGGAAACATGTACACCTAAAAAGAACTCCATTAAAAATATAACTTTTAGGCCTCATGCACACTGGACGTTTTTTACAGCTGCTGTTTTTGGCTTCAGGTGTTTTTTTCTGCAGCCAGTAAACTCCAAAGCATGCGGTCCTATGTGTCCATGCAGCATTTTTTGTCAGGGGCATTTTCTGGTTGAAAAAAAAACAGAACTATTGGGTTTGAAGGGAAGTTTTTCAGCTGTAAAAATGCTATAACTCTGAAAAGCTGAAAAATTTAATGTAGCTATTCAGTGTTTATGAGCGTTTTTGAGCCATAAGCTTTTATAGGAGTCTAGTTTTTCTTAAAAAAAACACTAAAAAATGCTGCAAGACACGGCAAAACTTGTGTTTTTAACGCAGCATTCTACAGCTGAAGCTACTGGTGTTTTTTATAATGTCCAGTGTGCATGAGGCCTTATAAATACATATCAAAACAAATTCTGATTGCTGTTCTTACATAAAGTGATATGAAGTATCTCAAATACAAGCTGCTTTGGCCCTAAAATTAAACGCCCTTTAGGAATATTTCAAACGGAAACGCTAAAGTGTTGCTCACTTCTCCAACATCCTTAATGTTTAATGTGATCTGAGTGATCTTGTCTATGATGTGTATTCAGATGCACAATATGAAAATGCATGAACAAGCACAATTCAGAGGTTTAGACAGTAAGAGTGAATAGCACACCAACTGCCAAGTATGCTGAATGCAACTGTGTAGACCCAGATTTCATTCTGATTTTAACAGCCTTAGTCTAACTAGATAACATACAATGTTTCTGGAAGGCTGGTCACCCTTTAAAACTTGTACACAGCCTGGCATCTGGATAAGCGAAGCATATATTAAACAAGTCTGACTGCATTTGGCATGCCTTAAAAATAGCCAAACAGGATAATTATCAGTTATACAGTATTGGAGTTTATCAAGACTGATGGCACTTGGCAGCCCCAGCAATGAAATTTGACCCATACTTCTCAATTTTTTTTTATTAACAGCGATAGATAGATAGATAGATAGATAGATAGATAGATAGATAGATAGATAGATAGATAGATAGATAGATAGATAGATAGATAGATAGATAGATAGATAGATATAGATAGAGAGACAAAAGGTATCAATTTATATATCTATATAAGAGCAAAGGTAGCACACACTGCACACCTTTTAAAATGTATTGTTCACATACTGCAGATTTTAAAACAGAACTATATTTCAGGTTAAATTTCATACCAGCAATTATTATTATTATATTACAGAATTTATATAGGGCCGACTGTTTACGCAGCGCTTTACAGGGGCAGGCAGTACAATTACAATATAACTTACATTACAGTAGAAATCAGAGAGCCCTGCCTGCTAAATTAGTATTATTGGGCTGTACATGGTGTGTGCAGAGCTGTGGAAGGGACCCAACAGGTCCATGCACAACAGACTGCCTGCAGAAAACTTCAGAAGGGGACACATACAAGACCAGTTCTTTTAGTGGTTTAGCTTTTAAGTTCATGTCTTCTTCTACAGTCAAATTTGAGAAAACCCCACTATATATTTGTTAACACAGTATGCCTATAAAAGTATGGACATGTATTGGGAGTAGGTGTTATGGCTGACTGCCAGGTTTATTAAACCATCTTAGTGAGCCTGTCCCAAGTCTGTCCACATTAACATAACATTAAAGAAACCCCAGCCTTTACACCTTTTAACCCTTTGTTAGAACAGACAGTGTTTAAATCTAGTTGAAATTGATCATGAAGATATGCCTGCACAGTAAAGACAGGGTTAATTATGGCAAACACAGGTTCCAGAATAGAGAATCTTAAAAAGCTATGCTACAGTTTTAATTTATTTATTTATTATTTTTTAAGTTATGTTATGTGAATTGGGTCATGTTTTAACAAATATAAAGTAGATGTTATACCAATTTGGCTACAAAAGTTAAAATACACTTTAACTGTTAGGGGTTGGTGTAGTATTTATCTCCTTGGGTGTTAAATATACTGGGCCAGATTCAGAAACAAGATACGACGGCGTATCTCCTGATATGCCGTCGTATCTCTGAGTGCGGGAGGTCGTATCTATGCGCCTGCTTCGGAGAATCAGTTACGCATAAATATCCCTAAGATCCGACAGGTGTAAGTGTCTTACACCGTCGTATCTTAGGCTGCATTTTCAGGCTGGCCGCTAGGTGGCGCTTCCGTATGTTTATGCAAGGAATATGCTAATTAGGTAGATACGGCGATTCAGAAACATACGTTCGGCCGGCGCAATTTTTTACGTCGTTTACGTTAGGCTTTTTTCGGCGTATAGTTACCCCTGCTATATGAGGCGTAGTTAATGTTAAGTATGGCCATCGTTCCCGCGCCGAGTTTTGAAATTTTACGTTGTTTGCCTAAGTCGTTCGCGAATAGGGATGTACGTCATTTACGTACACGTCCAATCCAATACGTCCTTGCGGCGTACTTTAGCGCAATGCACACTGGGATATTTTACGGACGGCGCATGCGCCGTTCAAAAAAAACGTCAAAAACGCGGGGTCAAGTAAAATTTGAATAAAACACGCCCCCAACATCCCCATTTGAATTAGGGGGGCTTACGCTGACACACATACGTTACGCCGCCGTAACTAAGGGCGCAAGTTCTTTCTGAATACAGAACTTGCGCCCAAAGTTACAGCGGCATAAAGTATCGGAGATACGTTACGCCAGCAGAAAGATCCGCTGATCTTTCTGAATCTGGCCCACTGTCTGTAGGGAATATCAGTGTAGCATATTATACTGGCTAATATTTATTATGAACTTGCCTGACTTGCCCCCTATGTAACCCTGTATAGTATAAACTGTGCAAATCCAACATTCCAATGCACACATATACATCATCATATGTTTGTCAGTAGCTGACATAAAATCTGGCATGAAAGTACATGTTTCCTTTATGTGTAGCTTTCCTTCAACTTTAGCAGTCTCTAAGACTGGACCTAGCTTCTGGGTATATAGTTGCATCAATAGGCTAAACTAAAGTAAAGGTTGCACGGTGTTCCTAACACTCAAAGGAGAATGTTAGCTTTAAGACCAAAGTACACAGCCTAACCTGTCTATACAGCCCAGATGATGTATTTCTGGAGCATGGCTTTTCCATAATGTAACTTAAGCTTTTAGAGAATCTAGCATTGAAATTCATTCAGAATTTAAAAAGTGGGGTAGAATGGTTGATATACAGTAGACCAGTGTCAAAAACAGAAATTTTATTTAAAAGTCAATCAGCTAATTCAATATGATAAAAGATAATATTTCAATTGTTCCAAAAAGTGTAAAGCTGAATATCAGGTATGTTTTTTTTCTTGCAGTTACATTGGTCCAGTATGTATATTATATACCTGGCCAATTTTTGTGGAAGGTGAAATCACTATAAAAGCTGCCACTACTACAATGATCCTTGCTGTCTTCCAGGTCCAACTTGTACCAAGTTGCTATCCTGCTGCATGATAACCGCAGAGAGTCGCCAACTCAGCGAGGGCATCATTCAGAGAATGCCTTCCATTTTTACTAATTAATACATGGCATTGAATGAGGTGGGGCGATGACTTTAACATAGACACCTGACAAGGCACTCTCTGAATGGTGCCTGTGTTGAGGGAGCAACACCTTATGTTAACTATGCAGCAGAGCAGCTGCATGGCAAAAAACCCAGATGACAGCAAAGATTACTGTAGTATCAGCAGTAGGGATGAGCTTTATGTTCGGGTCAAACATGAGTTTGACTCGAGCATTGGCTGTTCGCCTGTTCGCCGAATAGCGAACAATTTGGGGTGTTCGCGGCAATTTTGAAAGCCGCCAAACACCCTTTAAAAGTCTATGGGAGAAATAAAAAGTGTTTGGGGACCTGGGTCCTGCCAGGGACATTTATCAATGCAAAAAAAGTTTTCAAAACTGATGCTTTTTAGGGAGCAGTGATTTTAATAATGCTTAAAGTGAAACAATAAAAGTGAAATTTTCCTTTAAATTTGATACCTGGGGGGGGTGTCTATAGTATGCCTGTAAAGTAGCGCATGTTTCCCGTGCTTAGAAAAGTCCCTGCAGAAAATGACATTTCTAAAGGAAAAAAAGTCAGTTAAAACTACTCGCAGCTATAATGAACTGTCGGGTCCCGGCAATACGGATAAAAGTAATTGAAAAAAATTACATGGGTTCCCCCCCCCAGTCCATTACCAGGCCCTTTGGGTCTGGTATGAATATTAAGGGGAACCCCAACCAAAAAAAATGCGTGGGGGTCCCCCCATATTCCATTACCAGGCCCTTCAGGTCTGGTATGGATTTTAAGAGGAACCCTGCACCAAAAAAAATGGTGTGGGGTTCCCCCCAAAAATCCATACCAGACCCTTGTCCCCATCAACATGGGGACATCCTCATGTGGCCTGGTACGGTTCAGGAGGGGGCGCTCACTCATCCCCCCTCTTTTTCTGTGGCCTGCCAGGTTGCGTACTCGGATAAGGTATGGATTTTTGGGGGGAACCCAACGCCATTTTTTTTATTTTGGCACAGGGTTCCCCTTTAAATTCATACCAGACCTAAAAGGTCTGGTGTGGATTTTAAGGGGACCCCTACAGAATTTTTTTTTAAATTTGCTGCAGGGTTCCCCTTAATATCCATACCAGACCTGAAGAGCCTGGTAAAGGAATCTAGGGGGACTCCCACGCATTGTTTTAATTTTTTTTCATTCGGGAAACCCATGTCGTTTTTTTCAATGACTTCTATCTGTATTGCCGGGACCCGACAATTCATTATAGCTGCGAGTAGTTTTAAATGACTTTTTTTCCTTTAAAAATGTCATTTTGTACAAGGACTTTTCTAAGCATGGGAAACATGCGCTACTTTACAGGCATACTATAGACACCCCCAGGTACAACATTTAAAGGAATATTTAATTCTTAGTGTTTCACTTTAAACATTATTAAAATCACTGCTCCGGAAAAAACTACAGTTTTTAAAACATTTTTTTGCATTGATACATGTCCCCTGGGGCAGGACCCAGGTCCCCAAACATTTTTTTTGTATGACAATAACTTGCATAGTAACCTTTAAAATGAGCACTTTTGATTTTTCATGTTCGTGTCCCATAGACTTTATAGACTTTAACGGTGTTCGCATGTTCGAACAAATTTTTTGCCTGTTCGCATGTTCTGCTGCGAACCGAACCGGGGGGTGTTCGGCACATCCCTAATCATCAGCTACCAGAGTGATTATTCACTTCAATAGGGGTTGGCCAGGTATGGAATAAGTATAGGTAAATTAGTCAAGGCTAGACCAATGTAAATATGCAAAAAAGCAAGAACATGACATTCATTAAATGGTCTAAACTCAGATCATTTGGACATATATATATATATATATATATATATATATATATATATACACACTATATTGTCAAAAGTATTGGGACACCTGCCTTTCCAGGCACATGAACTTTAACCACTTGCCTACTGTGCACATACACCCCCTTCCTGCCCAGACGAGATTTTAGCTTCCGGCACTGCGTCGCTTTAACTGACAATTGCGCGGTCGTGCGACGTGGCTCCCAAACAAAATTGACGTCCTTTTTTCCCCACAAATAGAGCTTTATTTTGGTGGTATTTGATCGCCTGTGCGGTTTTTATTTTTTGGGCTATAAACAAAAAAAGAGCGTCAATTTTGAAAAAACTAAAAAAAACTATATTTTTTACTTTTTGCTAAAATAAATATCCCATTTTTAAAAAAAATATATATTTTTTTCTCAGTTTAGGCCGTTACATATTCTTCTACATATTTTTGGTAAAAAAAAAAAATCGCAATAACCTGGTTTCCGCAAAAGTTATATTGCCTACAAAATAGGGGACATGATGATTTTTTTTTTTTTTTTTTTTTACTAGGAATGGCAGCGATCTGCATTTTTTTTCGGGACTGCGACATTATAGCGGACACATCGGACACTTTTGACACATTTTTGGGACCATTTATACAGTGAACAGTGCTATAAATATGCATTGATTACTGTATAAATGTGACTGGCAGGAAAGGGGTTAACACTAGGGGGCGGGGAAGGGGTTAAATGTGTATCCTGGGTGTGTTCTAACTGTAGGGGGAGGGGGGTGACTGGGGGAGGTGACCGATCTGTGTCCCTACGTACAAGGGACACAGATCGGTCTCCTCTCTCCCTGACAGGACGTGGAGCTCTGTGTTTACACACAGAGCTCCACGTCCCTGCTCAGTTACTGGGCAATCGCGGGTGCCCAGCGGCCACCACGGCCGCTGGGCACGCGCACTGTGTTCCCAGTGACGCGACCGGTGCGCACGCCTAGAGGCTTTAAATAACAGGACGTCATATGACGTCCTGTCGGAACAATAGAGCATTCCACCCGCCGTCATTTGACGGCGGGCGGGTGTTAAGTGGTTAACAGCATTGCAGTCTTAGTCCGTAGGGTTCAATATTGAGTTGGCTCACTCTGTGCAGCTATAACATTTTCTACTCTTCTGGGGCTGGTGCACAGTCATGTTGGAATAGGAAGGGGCCATCCCCAAACTGTTTCCACAAAGTTGGGAGCATGAAATTGTCCAAAATATCTTGGTATGCTGATGCCTTAAGAGTTCCCTTCACTGGAAATAAGGGGCCAAGCCCAACCCCTGAAAAACAATCCTACATCATAATACCCTCTCCACCAAATGATTTGGATCAGTGCACAAAGCAAGGACCATAAATACAGGGATGAGCCTGTTTGGGGTGGAGGAACTTGACTGGCCTGCACAGAGTCCTGACCTCAACCTGATAGGTCACTTTTGAGATTAATTAGAGTGGAGACTGTGAGCCAGGCCTTCTTGTCCAACGTCAGTCCCTAACCTCACAAATGCACTTCTGGAAGAATGGTCAAACATTCCCATAGACACACTCCTAAACCTTGTGGACAGCCTTCCCAGAAGAGTTGAAGCTGTTATAGCTGCAAAGGATGGGCCAACTCAATATTGAATCCTAAGGACTAAGACTGGGGTGCCATTAAAATTAATGTGCATGTCCCAATACTTTTGGTAATATAGTGTACTTTTTATATATATATATATACACACACACACATATACAAATAGACTGCGTTATTTCAGGATGATAGGAGTGTCTGCCAGTTCTGTTCATTCAAACTGAATTGAAATGTTAATAAATACGAAAGTCAAAAGAATGAGGAACTTTGGAACCTCTGGGCCAGATTCACGTAGAATCGCGGCGGCGTAACGTATCCTAGATACGTTACACCGCCGCAATTTTTCATCGCAAGTGCCTGATTCACCAAGCACTTGCGATGAAAACCTACGCCGGCGGCCTCCGGCGCAAGGCGGGCCAATTCAAATGGGCGTGTGCCATTTAAATTAGGCGCGCTCCCGCGCCGGACCTACCGCGCATGCTCCGTTTCCGAACTCCCGCCGTGCTTTGCGCGAAGTGACGTAATTTTTTTGAAAGGCGACGCGCGTAGCGTAATTCCGTATTCCCGGACGGCTTACGCAAACGACGTTATTTTTTACATTTCGACGCGGGAACGACGCCCATACTTTACACAGCAATACGATTGCTGTGTAAAGTTAGGGCACCAAAAAAACGACTAACTTTGCGACGGGAAGCTAGACTAGCGGCGACGTAGCGAACGCGAAAAAACTTCGGGGATCGCCGTAACTCCTAATTTGCATAGCCGACGCTGGTTTACGACGCAAACTCCCCCCAGCGGCGGCCGCGGTATTGCATCTTAAGACAGTGTAAAACAATTACACCTGTCGGATCTTATGGCTATCTATGCGTAACTGATTCTATGAATCAGTCGCATAGATAGAAACAGAGATACGCCGTCGTATCTCATTTGTGAATCTGGCCCTCTGTCACTAAATAAAATTGTATTTGCTTTTGCTGTTAGGTTGTGTGTTCACTGTATAATTCAACTAGCATGTAGTTACAGTTGCTTTCCCAATGTGAGCTAATATGAGCTTCACTCAAAGATACAACTGATGCAATAAACTCATTTTGCAACACCATAAGCAGTATTTCACACACATCCTATAAAGCATAGCAACATTTAATATGTGATCTCCATGCTTTGACTTGTTGCACAACTCTCCAGTTGCTGTGTAAATAACACAGAATTTTTTTTAGTTGACAGACTACCCTTAAAGCCCAGTTATACCTGATTAAAATAGTGCAATCCTCAATCATGTGCCTGGATGCACAGTACAACAAATGGATTGATGAGCTATTTTAATTAAAACTAGTTAAGCAGAAACATATTACATTCCGCTTTCCTTTGCATTTGTATGTTTGGCAATTAGGTGAATCAAGATAAAAACCGACATTTAATGAACATACGACTATTTTGCCCACAAAAGGTTATATAAGATTTCATTATCATTAGCATGGAGGTAATTAACTATTTAGGAATAAAGAGAGTCGTCGGGAACTGTCATGTAGAATTTTCCTTGTTGCCTATATTTTTTTGTTGAAATTTTACTGCCTGCTCCTTTTTTTGAGTGAAGCATAGTTTTTTTTATGATAAAAGATCCAGTGATGAAGTTAAAGTTCAAAAGACAAAAATGGCCCTTATTTTTCTAATGTTTTATGGGATGTAAAACATATAAATAAAAAAAAGAAATATGGCATTCATCTCTGCAATAAATGCATATTTCCCAGTGTTTTATCCCTTTAAAGACCCTACAAGTACAGGAAAATACCTGTTGGTCTGCCAGAAATGCACTAAGCTGCTAAATTCTTTTGAGGGCTAATACCACACATCATTTTGCAGTGGTATCAGTCCTGCCCGTTGTCTTTTGCTAAACTACCAGGGGTCAAGTCCTGGGAAAAAAAGTGTGGGAACTCCCACCCAAGATCCATTCCCCCACCAAAAAAAAAAAAGATCCGCTCATATGCATAATTACTAAACCGCTTTTTTTTTTTTCGATCCACTGTACCTTAGTAATCCTTTATGTTACTGGCCGCTTCCTGTACTTCCTCAATGCCGCAATGTCTCCTGGGAGCTTTTGTCATTGTTCCCAGAAGACATTGCGGAGGTCTGCCACGAGTTATCGCGGGATTTAGAAAGAACTGGCTTAAAGACCTCTGCAATGTCTCCTGGGAACAATGACAAAAGCTCCCAGGAGACATTGCGGCATCGAGGAAGTGACGGAATACCCGCACACTACCCGGTGAATCCATATACAGGAAGCGGCCAGTAACAAAGGATTACTAAGATTCGCCTGCTTAGTGAAGGATTGGCTCGGGCGGCTCGGCTGCTCTCGGCTGCTCTAGTCCTGCAAAGGGAACTGCGTTCCTGCTGTAAAAAAAGTGCAGGAACTCCGTTCCCACGCGTTCCCGCAGGACTTTAGCCCTGTAAACTACCTCCACTCAAATCTTTAAAACAAAAAGGCTAAACACTCTGTAGTTCAAGATAAAAACTAGGAGGGCATTTGAACTTCAAGCAGAGTGTTCAGAAGACACAGGGAAATTTCTTACAAGATCAACATTTTGTTTCAATAATAAAAAGATATAACAAAATGCATCCAGTGATATATATATATATATATATATATATATATATATATATATATATATACACACACAACTTACCAAGATACACAAGAGAAGTTCATTGCTAGGGTTTTGATACCCTTTGGGTTAGATTCGAACGTTCATTTCATTTTAGTTTGAGTTTTTACGATCTATTAAATCTAGAATTTAGGAAGTTTTAACTTATGCTTCTGGCTAAGGTAGGATTTCTTACCACATCATTCAATGCAACTTTCCCCTCTGATATTGTTAAGAGTTAACAGGGCCAAGATTGGGGAGGGAGGGGCACACAGTCTTTATGTGTTGGGAAGGGAGGGAGCAGCCTTTAGCGTACATTGAACTGAGCTGATAGCCCGCCCCCACCCCTTCCGTCCTTTGCTGACCCGCCCTGCCACCTGGTGGCTGCGCTACCTAATTATTGCACTTGTAGTGCAAAGTGGATTTGACTTTTGTAAATAACCCCCATGTCTAAATACAACTATGGCTTTGAGGTGCATTGATAAAGAAGTAGTTGAATAACACCAATTTATAGAAACCAGACTTCACTTTGTTGGTTATTGGTTCATAATTTACAGAATAAGTTACATTTACATATTTTTACAAACCTTCATTATGCATCAGTGTGCTACTCAAACTGTTGTTTTATAAAAAAAAATGTAATTGGCATCTACAGCACTATCATCATGGAATATTAAAACACTCAGATAATGGCTCTTTTTAAACTGTGATGAGGAAAAGAAAAGGGAAGGTACGAAGAGGAGAAAGCTAGATGAGCATTAGGAATACACAATACTTATTACATAGTTGCAGAGGAATGTTGTTTACCGGCCGTTGGTTACATAGGGTCGTATAAGGATTTGTTGAGTGAGGATTTATTAAGGAAGGAAGAAATTAGGAAGGAAGTATTGTTTAAAGTTTAACTTGATTATCTGACTTGTTAGTTATAAAAAGAATATTGATTTGTCTCAATGAAAATAAACATTGCCCAATTCATAAAATTGTATATGGCTAGATAAGAAAAATAAAACAAAAGGGATTTTTTAAATGTAATATAATCTGAGAACAAATTTGCTGACGTGTTTTTACCATTAATGCATATAATATGACACAACCACAGATTCGCTTAACTTCCAGATGTATTGTAAACTGTATTACTTAAATAAGCTGAATCAGATCAAGATTAATTAAAGCATAACCACAGAAGCAAATAAAATTGCTTGTCTCAAACAGTCTGATATATGAGCATGGAGATCGCTGACAACACATTTTGTTTGAAATGCTTGTTTTATTCTGAAGTTTATGAAGCAATAACTGACAATAATAAAAAAAATCCTATAATTAAAAGAAGTTAAGATGTGTGGCATTCATCATATGCTAAAAAAACAATTTAAGTATCTTCCTGTTTATGTCTGATACCAATCCAATAAACTTCACAGAGCATGGATGGAGCCAGATTGCAACATTCTTTTTCTGAGAACACACGCTGTGTCAGAGCTTGAGCCATGTTCATGTACGATAACATTTTCTGTGTATACCTGTGCGCTCAACAACACACGCATACTTAATTATTCTTCGTGAGCTATCATATGTCAGTTTATTAGGAGAAATGCGTTGCTTGATTGTTCAAGCGCTGAAGAACAAAACAACGTTGAATGCTTTCTGCTTTTATTTTTAAGGAGCAACATCATTGTACACTGGTTGCTGTCGGGGGACAGCCAATAGGCTGGGTGCCTTTCTGAGACCTGAAGATTGACGGAGCCTGTCTGAGAGCATTCAACGCAGCAGTTATGTAATCCTCACTACTAATCTGGGCTGTTGGACCATGTTTTGGTATAAAAGTCGAGTGGAAAGAGAGAGGCCAGTTTATCAGCAACAGAGGTAACTAAAGTAGAGATCACTCTAGTTAGCTTATTGACGGAATGGTATCTTCTGTGCTATGCTAAACATGGCCATTGTGGCTAGACATTAACACTAATGAGACAAATGTTAACCTATGCAATACTCAATTGTTTTAGTTAAAGCGGAACTAAACCCATTGACCTAAACAGTCAAGCCCTGTACACACGCTCGGCTTTCTCGGCGGTAAAAAGTCTGCAGAGAAAACCAAGGGGAAAACCGAGAACCTGGCTGAAAACTGCCATGGAGTTTTGAGCAGGAATCCCGGCCATGTGTATGCTCCATCGGCACTGCCTCGCAGTGTTTCCCATAGGTAAGTAGTAGATCTATTGTATACCATAGGTAAGAGCAGGTTCTCTATTTTCCCGCCGGGATTCCCATCTGTTTTCCTGATGGGAAAACTGCGAGGAAACATACACACGGCCAAAAGCTCTCCTGGCAGTTTTCCTGCTGGGAAAACCGGTCGTGTGTACGAGGCTTTACAGTCAAAGCAAGTCGGGAAATGATAACTGTGAGGCCCCGTACACACGACCAGTTTCCTCGGCAGAATTCAGCTTCCGACCGAGTTTCTGGCTGAATTCTGCCGAGGAAACTGGTCGTGTGTACACTTTCGGCCGAGGAAGCCGACGAGGAGCTCGACGAGGAAATAGAGAACATGTTCTCTATTTCCTCGTTGTTCTATGGGAGCTCTCGGCCCGCCGAGCTCCTCGGCGGCTTCAGGGCTGAACTGGCCGAGGAACTCGATGTGTTTGGCACGTCGAGTTCCTCGGCCTTGTGTACGGGGCCTCAGAGTTTTCTTTGCTCTCTACCAAATTGTCAAGCCATCAAATGTCTGGTGTCATAACTGTTCACATGTGCAATACCATGGCAACTCCAGATTAAAATGATTGTAAAGTCTAGTTTTGTTTTCCCTATAAAAATAACATACATATTATACTTGCCTGCTCTGTTGCAGTGGTTTTGCACAGAACAGCCTGGATCCTCCTTTTCTCGGATCCCTCTTCTGTTCTTCTGCCCCCTCCCTCCTGTCGAGTGCCCATATAGAAAGCAGATTACTATGGGGGCACCTGAGCCGAGTCACAGCTCCTTGTGTCCATTCAGACACGGAGCCACGACCTGGCCCTGTCCCCCCTCTCTTCTGATTGGCTAGCTGACTTTGATAGACAGCAGCTGCAGCTAATGGCGCCACTGCTGTTTCTCAGCCAATCAGGAGGGAGAATCTCAGATGGATGAGGGACTCGTGGATATCGCTGGACAGAGAGGGACCTCATGTAAGTGTTAGAGGGACTGAGGGGGGCTGCTGCATACAGAGGGCTTTTTATCTTAATACCTGTACATAGAATGCATTAAGATTAAAAAACCTTCTAGTTTTACAACCCCTTTAACCAGTTCCCGACCACCGCATGTACATATACGTCCACAATATGGCACGTACAGGCACATGGGCGTATAGGTACGTCCCCGCCTTACCTCGGTTCGGGGGTCCGATCGGGACCCCCTCCGGTACATGCGGCGGCCGGGAACGGTGTACGGGAGGTCCGGGAGGAGGGGGCGGCTATTGGTTTCCAGCCGTCCCCTCTCGATCTCCCTCGGCGAATCGGATTGCAGCAGAGCCCTCCCTGCCTGTGTAACTGTAAACACAGGCAGGGAGGAAGTGACGTTTTCTCCCCTCTGGCGGTCTTTTCGTTTGATTCCAGAGGAGAGAAGACGTCAGTACTGTGAGTTGCACCAACAGCACACTGACACAGCACACATAGGCACATAACCCCCCCCGATCACCCCCCCAGCACCCCCAGATCACCCCCTGTCACAGTGTCACTGATTGCAGTGATCATTTATTTTCTGATCACTGCTTTTAGTGTCAGTGTGACAGAAAAAAGTGTCAGGGCAGTTAGGTTTAGGCCCCTTTAGGTCCAGGGTAGCCCCCTACCCCCCCCCAATAAAGGTTTAACCCCTGATTGCCCCTAAAGTTAACCCTTTCACCCCTATTGCCAGTGTCACTAAGCGATCGGTTTCTGATCGCTGCATTAGTGTCACTGTTGCCGCTAGGCAGTTAGTTTTTTTTGAGGTTCGCCGCCAGGTTTATATAGCGTTAGGTACCCCCATAAATAAAGGTTTTAACCCCTGATTGCCCCTAGAGTTAACCCTTTCACCCCTATTGCCAGTGTCACTAAGCGATCGGTTTCTGATCGCTGTATTAGTGTCACTGTTGCCGCTAGGCAGTTAGTTTTTTTTGAGGTTCGCCGCCAGGTTTATATAGCGTTAGGTACCCCCATAAATAAAGGTTTTAACCCCTGATTGCCCCTAGAGTTAACCCTTTCACCCCTATTGCCAGTGTCACTAAGCGATCGGTTTCTGATCGCTGTATTAGTGTCACTGTTGCCGCTAGGCAGTTAGTTTTTTTTGAGGTTCGCCGCCAGGTTTATATAGCGTTAGGTACCCCCATAAATAAAGGTTTTAACCCCTGATTGCCCCTAGAGTTAACCCTTTCACCACTGATCACTGTATAAGTGTCACTGGTGACGTGGTTAGCCAGTTAGTTATTTAGTTATTTTAGGTTCGCCACCAGGTTTTTAGAAAGCGTTAGGTACCCCCATATATTACCGAATAAAGGTTTTAACCCCCTGATTGCCCCCTAGTTAACCCTTTCACCAGTGATCACCGTATAAGTGTTACGGTTGACGCTGGTTGGTTAGTTTGCTGTTTATAGCATCAGAGCACCCGCCGTATATAACCCAATAGGTTTAACCCCCTGATCACCCGGCGGGTGATATAAATTTAATTTTAGCGCCAGTCAGGGTCTGCGTCACCCCAGGCAGCGTTAGGTTAGAGCCAGTACCGCTTACACCCACTCGCTAAGCATACACCCCCCTTAGTGGTATAGGATCTGAACGGATCGATACCTGATCTGATCAGATCTATACTAGCGTACCCAGCAGTTTAGGGTACCCAAAAACGCATTGTTAGCGGAATCAGCCCAGATACCCGCTAGCACCTGCGTTTTCCCCCCTCTGCCCAGCCCAACCCACCCAAGTGCAGTATCGATCGATCACTGTCACTTACAAAACACAAGACACATAACTGCAGCGTTCGCAGAGACAGGCCTGATCCCTGCGATCGCTTACAGTTTTTTTTGAAGCGTTTTCTACATTTGCTTTTCTATAGTCAGGTGCTTTTTTTACCTGTGAATCCTTACCATTGTACCACTAAATTTAGAGTCCAAAATGGCAAACCGAAGGTACAATGATAAGCAGGCCTTGGAGTTCATGTGCATGTCAGATAGTGAAGAGGAGGAGGTCACGCATCTGACAGATTCTGGCTCAGAATATGAACCCATTTACGACAGCGGCTCCATGTCAGATAGCTCGCACGACGAAGTTGAGGTCCCTGCTAAGGCCAGGCGTACCCGATCCCATTCTGATGTTGTTGAGCAGCAAGAACCGCAGGACCCTCGTATGGAGCAGAGATCCAGTACTAGCGCCGCTATTCCTTCTGGTGAATTGGCAAGCACCAGCGGCCTAGTACACCCTGGTCGTTTATCCAGCACTGCAGTAACACTTGGTGACGTGGCGAGTCCCATAAGTGCAGTTGAAGCTGGCGATGTGGCAAGCACAAGTAGTGTCCCGCTGCCACCAAGAAAAAGACAGAGACAGGCCCGTCGTGCCCATAGTGCCCTTCCTGTAGAATTTGCCTATCCTGATTGGGTCCCCACCACTTCTACAGCACCTGTACTTCCCCCATTCACTGGCCAACCCGGTATTCAGGTGGATACAGCGAACTTTATGTCACTTGATTTTTATTCGCTGTATTTCACGGAAGATCTCTATAGATCTATTGTGGACCAGACCAATTTATATGCTGGTACTTACATCGCCGCTAACCCCCAGTCTCGCCTTGCCAAAGAATGGAAACCTCTCGAGGTTTCCGAATTTAAGACCTTTCTGGGCCTTACCCTCAACATGGGCATACACAAATTTCCGTCATTGCGGATGTATTGGTCCACACATCCGATTGACCATATGTACATTTTCTCTGCTCACATGGCCAGGAGACGATACGAGGCGATCCTGCGGTTCCTGCATTTCAGTGACAATGCACTTTGTCGTCCACGTGGAGACCCTGAATTTGACCGGCTCTACAAAATTCGGCCCCTCGTAAACCATTTCAACGAACGTTTTGCAGCCTTGTTTAATCCCCAGCAGGTTGTATGCGTTGATGAGTCCCTGATTAAATTTGCTGGCCGCTTGTCTTTCAAACAGTTCCTTCCCAGCAAGCGTGCCAGATACGGGGTCAAGCTCTATAAGCTCTGTGACAGGGCCACAGGCTACACATGGAGCTTTAGGGTTTACGAGGGAAAAGATAGTCAGGTAGAGCCGGAAGGATGCCCAGATTACATGGGGAGCGCTGGCAAGATTGTTTGGGACTTGGTGTCACCCTTATTCGGAAAGGGGTACCATTTGTATGTGGACAATTTTTACAGCAGCGTGCCACTTTTTAGCCACTTATTTGATCAACAGATTGGAGCATGTGGCACCGTGCGACCTAATCGCCGGGGCTTCCCCCAGCGGCTTGTAGATGCCCGTGTTAGGCCGGGGGCGAGAGCCTGCTGCAGATGTAAAAATTTGCTCGCTGTGAAGTGGCGGGACAATAGGAATGTTTTCGTTCTTACCACCCTTCACGCAGACACGACAGTCCAAATTCGTACGGCGACTGGTGTTGTGGAGAAACCCCTCTGTGTCCACGAATATAACCTTAATATGGGAGGGGTGGACCTCAACGACCAGTTGATGGCGCCGTATCATATTGCCCGTAAGACGAGACGCTGGTACAAAAAAGTGTCTCTACATTTATTTCAATTGGCTCTACTGAATGCTCATGTCGTATACAGAGCTTCAGGACGGAATGAATCCTTCCTTCAATTCCAGAGGGATATCATCACAGAACTCCTGTATCCAGGCGGTATTGTACCTCACCATCTCCTACCAAATGCAGTAAGCCGACTGCATGAGAGGCATTTTTCTTATGTCCTCCCGAGTACCCCTACCCAACGAGCCCCCCAAAGAAAATGTCGTGTCTGTACCAAGCGCGGATTTAGGCGTGACACCCGTTATTTTTGTCCCAAATGTCCTGGCAATCCTGGTCTTTGTATTGGTGAATGTTTTGAACGCTTCCACACACACGTTAATTATTAGTGTAGGGTGAAACATTTCACAGGCTAGGCACACTCACACAGGGTCTCCCAAGATGCCATCGCATTTTGAGAGACCCAAACCTGGAACCGAAAAGTTGAAGTTACAGTTCACAGTTACAAAAAAAAGTGTTAAAAAAAAAAAAAAAAAAAGTAAAAAATAAAAACACACAAAAAAATATAAAATAAAAAAACCAAAAATAGTTGTCGTTTTATTGTTCTCTCCCTCTCTATTCTCTCTCTATTGTTCTGCTCTTTTTTACTGTATTCTATTCTGCAAAGTTTTATTGTTGTTATGTTTTTTCATGCTTGCTTTTCAGGTATGTAATTTATTTTACTGTTTTCAGGTACGCCATTCAGCTGTTGCGCGGACTTATTTATCTTGACAGCAACAGCGTTTGCTCCCACGATATATAAAGCCGCGACTCCAGTGCTGTAGGAGGTGATTTCACCACCACAGTTAAAAAAAAGAGCATATATGCCGAAGCATGCGGGCAGCAGGGGCGGAGGAGCGATTTTGCTCCTAATGCCGCGTACATACGGTTGACATTCCTACGGAGGCTTTCCCGTGGAAAAGTCTGACCATGTGTACACGGCATAGAAAAGTCCGACCGTGTGTACGCGGCATAGAAAAGTCCGACCGTACGCGGCATAACTTTTTTGCGGGAGGATGCCCCCATGCTTTGGCATATATATATATTTTAGGCACAGGTTGCGTTAAAAAATGTTTTATTTTTTACTATGTTTTTTTATAGGTATTTGCTTTGCAGGTATGGTATGATCTTACTGTTATACTGGAATGTTACTTTGTTTTAATGTTAACCATCATTTGCTTAGCAGGTACGCCATTCAGTTGCAGTGCGGATTTATTTAGCGTGACAGCAACAGCGTTTGCTCCCACGATATATAAAGCCGCGACTCCAATGCTGTAGGAGGTGATTTCACCACTACAGTTCAAAAAAGAGCATATATGCCGGAGCATGGGGGCATTAGGGGCGGAGGAGCGATTTTGCTCCTAATGCCGCGTACATACGGTTGACATTCCTACGGAGGCTTTCCTGTGGAAAAGTCTGACCATGTGTACACGGCATAGAAAAGTCCGACCGTGTGTACGCGGCATAGAAAAGTCCGACCGTACGCGGCATAACTTTTTTGCGGGAGGATGCCCCCATGCTTCGGCATATATAAATGGTGCATGTATGCCCATCATTAGAAGTGGGTGGATGAAGGGAGGTATTCTAATGGTGGGCATACCCACCGATCAATCTTTTTTTTGTTCAGCCAACAGACTGCATGAAAAAAAAAAAGATTACAATACATGTCCAACAAGAACCATCAACGTACTGGTATGTTGCAGGACTTTGAATGGTTATACCAGAATGATGCCTGCGGGTTTAGGCATCATCTTGGTATCATTCTTTTCAGCCAGCGGTCGGCTTTCATGTAAAAGCAGTCCTAGCGGCTAATTAGCCTCTAGACTGCTTTTACATTCAGTGGGAGGGAATGTCCCCCCCCCCAGATATAAACGGCGCCATTGAGAATATGGGAAAGCATTTTATCACACCGATCTTGGTGTGGTCAGATGCTTTGAGGGCAGAGGAAAGATCTAGGGTCTAATAGACCCCATTTAAAAAAAAAAAAAGAGTACCTGTCACTAACTATTGCTATCATAAGGGATATTTACATTCCCTGAGATAACAATAAAAATGGTAAAAAAATAAATAAATGGAAGGAACAGTTAACAAATAAAATAAAAAAAGCGAAATAAATATATAAAAAAATAAAAAAATAAAAAAAAGCATCCCTGTCCCCCCCTGCTCTTGCGCAAAGACGAACGCAAGCGTCGGTCTGGAGTCATATGTAAACAGCAATTGCACCATGCATGTGAGGTATCACCGCGAAGGGCAGATCGAGGGCAGTCATTTTAGCAGTAGACCTACTCTGTAAATCTAATGTGGTAACCTGTAAAGGCTTTTAAAGGCTTTTAAAAATGTATGTAGTTTGTCGCCACTGCGCGTTTGTGCGCAATTTTAAAGTATGTCGTGTTTGGTATCCATGTACTCGGCCTAAGATCATAATTTTTATTTCATCAATAATTTGGGCAATATAGTGTGTTTTAGTGCTTTAAAATAAAAAAAAGTGTATTTTTTCCCCAAAAAATGCGTTTGAAAAAACGCTGCGCAAATACTGTGTGGAAATTTTTTTTGCAACACCTACCATTTTAATCTGTAGGGCCTTTGCTTTAAAAAAATATATAATGTTTGGGGGTTCAACTTTACTTTCTTGCAAAAAAATAATATGTTTTTATGTAAACAAACAGTGTCAGAAAGGGCTTTTTCTTCAAGTGGTTAGAAGAGTGGGTGATGTGTGACATAAGCTTCTAATTGTTGTGCATAAAATGCCAGGACAATTGAAAACCCCCCCAAATGACCCCATTTTGGAAAGTAGACACCCCAAGCTATTTGCTGAGAGGCATCTTAAGTCCATGGAATATTTTAGATTTTGACCCAAGTTGCGGGAAATATAAATATATATATATATATATATTTTTTTTTGCGCAAAGTTGTCACTAAATGATATATTGCTCAAACATGCCATGGGCATATGTGGAATTACACCCCAAAATGCATTCTGCTGCTTCTCCTGAGTACGGGGAAACCACATGTGTGAGACTTTTTGGGAGCCTAGCCGCGTACGGGACCCCAAAAACCAATCACCGCCTTCAGGCTTTCTAAGGGTGTAAATTTTTGATTTCACTCCTCACTACCTATCACAGTTTCGAAGGCCATAAAATGCCAAAATAGCACAAAAAAAACCCAAATGACCCCATTTTGGAAAGAAGACACCCCAAGGAAACTGCTGAGAGGCATGTTGAGTCCATTGATTTTTTTTTTTTTTGTCCAAAGTGATTGAATAATGAGAAAAAAAAAAAAAAAAAGAAAAATGTGTCACTAAATGATATATTGCTCACACATGCCATGGTTATATGTGGAGTTGCACCCTAAAATACATTCTGCTGCTTCTCCTGAGTACGGGGATACCACATGTTTGGGACTTTTTGGGAGCCTAGCCGCGTACGGGACCCCGAAAACCAAGCACCGCCTTCAGCATTTCTAAGGGCGCAAATTTTTGATTTCACTCCTCACTACCTATCACAGTTTCGAAGGCCATAAAATGCCAAAATAGCACAAAAAACCCCCAAATGACCCCATTTTGGAAAGTAGACACCCCAAGCTATTTGCTGAGAGGCATGTTGAGTCCATGGAATATTTAATTTTTTTGCCCCAAGTGATTGAATCATGACCAAAAAAAATTAAAATAAAAAAATGTACAAAACATTGTCACTAAATGATATATTTCTCACACATGCCATGGTTATATGTGGAATTGCACCCCAAAATACATTCTGCTACTTCTCCTGAGTACGGGGATACCACATGTGTGGGACTTTTTGGGAGCCTAGCCGCGTATGAGACCCCGAAAACCAAGCACCGCCTTCAAGATTTCTAAGGACATAAATTTTTGATTTCACTCACACAAATCTTGAAGGCAGTGCTTGGTTTTCGGGGCCCCGTACGCGGCTAGGCTCCCAAAAAGTCCCACACATGTGGTATCCCCGTACTCAGGAGAAGCAGCAGAATGTATTTTGGGGTGCAATTCCACATATAACCGTGGCATGTGTGAGAAATATATCATTTAGTGACAACGTTTTGTATTTTTTTTTTTTTGGTCATTATTCAGTGACTTGGGGCAAAAAAATTAAATATTCCATGGACTCAACATGCCTCTCAGCAAATAGCTTGGGGTGTCTACTTTCCAAAATGGGGTCATTTGGGGGGGTTTTGTGCTGTTTTGGCATTTTATTGCCTTCGAAACTGTGATAGGTAGTGAGGAGTGAAATCAAAAATTTATGCCCTTAGAAATCCTGAAGGCGGTGATTGGTTTTCGGGGTCCCGTACGCGGCTAGGCTCCCAAAAAGTCCCACACATGTGGTATCCCCGTACTCAGGAGAAGCAGCAGAATGTATTTTGGGGTGCAATTCCACATATAACCGTGGCATGTGTGAGAAATATATCATTTAGTGACAACGTTTTGTATTTTTTTTTTTTTGGTCATTATTCAGTGACTTGGGGCAAAAAAATTAAATATTCCATGGACTCAACATGCCTCTCAGCAAATAGCTTGGGGTGTCTACTTTCCAAAATGGGGTCATTTGGGGGGGTTTTGTGCTGTTTTGGCATTTTATTGCCTTCGAAACTGTGATAGGTAGTGAGGAGTGAAATCAAAAATTTATGCCCTTAGAAATCCTGAAGGCGGTGATTGGTTTTCGGGGTCCCGTACGCGGCTAGGCTCCCAAAAAGTCCCACACATGTGGTATCCCCGTACTCAGGAGAAGCAGCAGAATGTATTTTGGGGTGCAATTCCACATATGCCCATTTTTTTTTTTTTGGTCATTATTCAATCACTTGGGGCCATAAAATTAAATATTCCATGGACTCAACATGCCTCTCAGCAAATAGCTTGGGGTGTCTTCTTTCCAAAATGGGGTCATTTGGGGGGGTTGTGTGACATCTTGGCATTTTATGGCCTTCAAAACTGTGATAGGTTTTGTACTGCCTTGCCATTTTAGCACCTCAAGAAATGAGATAGGCAGTCATAAAATAAAAGCTGTGTAAATTCCAGAAAATGTACCCTAGTTTGTAGACGCTATAACTTTTGCGAAAACCAATAAATATACGCTTATTGCGATTTTTTTTACTAAAGACATGTGGCTGAATACATTTTGGCCTAAATGTTTGACTAAAATTTAGTTTATTCGATTTTTTTTACTTTTTGTTATAAGAAAAATCATTTTTTTTCAAAATTTACGGTCTTTTTGCGTTTATATCGCAAAAAATAAAAATCGCAGAGGCGATCAAATACCATCAAAATAAAGCTCTATTTGTGGGAAGAAAAGGACGCAAGTTTCGTTTCGGTACAACATTGCATGACCGCGCAATTACCAGTTAAAGCAGCGCATTGCCAAATTGTAAAAACACCTCTGGTCTTTAGACAGCGTATTGGTCCGGAGCTTAAGTGGTTAAAGGATAGGTGGGTTTAGTTACATTGTTGAGCAATATGTCCAATATTGTTCCAAAAAGTAAAAATTTTTTATTATCATTATGTTAGGTACAGTATTTTTGGGTTGGACTATAATGCAAAAGCGAGTCCCCAAAAACAAAAAACAATTTAATTCAGCAAAGATAAAGGTGCAAAGCAAAATAAATTAAATTTTGACTGCTACAAACTTTAAGTGCATATCAACCCAAAATCAATGTTTTTAGTATGTTTGGCATCATGACACAATGGGGAATTTTTACTAAACCTGGAGAGTGCGAAATCTGGTGCAGTTGTGCATGATAGTTAATCAGCTTGTTCAATTAAGCTTTGACAAAAAACCTGGAATTTGATTGGTCCCTATGCAGAGCTGCTCCAGATTTTGCACTCTCCAACTTTAGTAAATGAACCCTATTATGTACAGTTTTCTATAAGAAAATAATTTGCTGTATATCTATTGCAAAGTTTCTTACCTGGACATCCGGCCAGTAACGTTGCATCCTATTGCACGT
Source organism: Rana temporaria (assembly GCF_905171775.1). NCBI lineage: Eukaryota > Metazoa > Chordata > Amphibia > Anura > Ranidae > Rana > Rana temporaria. The sequence continues at coordinate 418,647,399 of NC_053489.1, forward strand.
TGACAACATTATTATGACTACATATTTCTGATACAGTATCTCACAAAAGTGAGTACACCCCTCACATTTTTGTAAATATTTTATTATATCTTTTCATGTGACAACACTGAAGAAATTACACTTTGCTACAATGTAAAGTAGTGAGTGTACAGCTTGTATAACAGTGTAAATTTGCTGTCCCCTCAAAATAACTCAACACACAGCCATTAATGTCTAAACCGCTGGCATCAAAGATAAGTACACCCCTAAGTGAAAATTTTCAAATTTAGCCACCATTATTTTGTCAATATTATGTGTGGCTACCATTATTTTCCAGCACAGCCTTAACCTTCTTGGGCATGGAGTTCACCAGAGGTTCACAGGTTGCCACTGGGGTCCTCTTCCACTCCTCCATGATGACATAAAGGAGCAGGTGGATGTTGCGCTCCTCCACCTTCCATTTGAGGATGCCCCATAGATGCTCAATAGGGTTTAGGTCTGGAGACATGCTTAGCCAGGAAGGGAGTAATATATTGGTTCATTAAAGTAGAATATTGAAATGCAGATATTGAACATATACACTGTAACAAATCATCATATAACGGCTCTACGCATTTCGTGTTCACTTTAACACTCATCAGGAGCAGATACACAGTATGAAGGTATCTATAATAGAAAAAAATGCCATAGTAATAAGGTAGTTAAGGTTATAGAAAATATAGAAAAGAGGGGGAACAACTAAGGTCCCAATCACTCTCACCTAGTTGTAATATATTACAACTAGGTGAGAGTGATTGGCATTTTTTTCTATTATAGATACCTTCATACTGTGTATCTGCTCCTGATGAGTGTTAAAGTGAACACGAAACGCGTAGAGTCGTTATATGATGATTTGTCACAGTGTATATGTTCAATATCTGCATTTCAATATTCTACTTTAATGAACCAATATATTACTACCTTCCTGTCTATATGTTACCACTACAAAGCCAGTTCACATATCTAAGATTTATTACTATGGTTGTTAACCTGAGATAAATATGTATTATCATGTACTCTCCAGATTTTATGTACTGAGACCCACAATCACTATACATTACCATGTGTGTTATTGTTGGACTAATCATGTACTATTATGTAATATCTAGATTGTTATCATTGAAACCCATGAGTATTACCACACTATCTTATTATGTATATGTCATGCTCTCTTTGTTTTAATAAAATAATTTTTACTATATTTTGGTTCATATAATTCAGTAGTGTGCTTCAATAAAAGTCGCACCTTTTAGTTTTTCCATTCAAGTTATCGGGGATGGAGGCATATATAGTTATTGCCTCAATTCAAAGTCCCAACCTTAGCCTAATGCCGCGTACACACGATCATTTTTCGGCATGAAAGAAAACGTTGTTTTTAAAAACGTCATTTAAAATGATCGTGTGTGGGCTGCACATCGTTTTTGAGTTTCTGAAAAACGACCAAAAAAAATTCGAACATTTTTTAACGTCATTTTTAAAAATTTGGTTTTTCGGTTTGTAAAAAATGATCGTGTGTGGGCTAAAACAAAGTTTTAAACCCGCGCATGCTCAGAAGCAAGTTATGAGACGGGAGTGCTCGTTCTGGTAAAACTACCGTTCATAATGGAGTAAGCACATTCATCATGCTGTAACAGACAAAAAAATGGTACAAAACGCAGTCAGTTACCTGTAGGCCTCGAAGCGCCGACGCATTTACTAACAAGGAATCAGCTAAAGCAGCCCAAAGGCGAATAGAACTTCCCCTTTAGAGTGCCGTTGTATGTGTTGTACGTCACCGCGCTTTGTTCATGATTTTTTTTAAACGATAGTGTATGGGCAATGTCGTTTTTAATGATGAAGTTGGAAAAACTTTGTTTTTTGGACATGCTGAAAAACGATGCTTTCTTTCATGCCGAAAAATGATCATGTGTACGCGGCATTAGGCTCCTTTTTTCATTCCCATCACCATGCTTGACTGTAGGCAAGACACACTTGTCTTGTTACTCCTCACCTGGTTTCCCCCACACATGCTTGACACCATCTGAACCAAATATGTTTATCTTGGTCTCATCAAACCACAGGACATGGTTCCAGTAATCCATGTCCTTAGTTTGCTTGGTTTCAGGGATTTCTTGTGGATCATCTTTAGAAGAGGCTTCCTTCTGAGATGACAGCCATGCAGACCTATTTGATGCAGTGTGCAGTGTATGGTCAAAGCTCTGACAGGCTGAACCCCATCCCCTCAACCTCTGCAGCAATGCTGGCAGCACTCATACATCTATTTCCCAAAGACATTGTTCAATCAGATTGTATAGTGTATGAGCCTAAGACTCCATACACACAATACCATTTTTGTTGTCTGATTTCCTTTAGATTTACCAAAACCATGTAGTGAAAGGGTCTGCCTGATTGCATACATTAAGGTTTGACCTCATATTATATGGTTTTGGTAAATCTGAAGGAATTTTTTTTTACAGAAAATTGTAAAGTGTGTACCCAGCTTTAGGGAACATTTGCCCTTGTGATGACTATGAACCTGTTGCTGCTCAAGTAACCTCAATAGAGGCAGGAGTGACCCATGTTCCTTCAGTTACAATTTTGGAGGTATATTCCTCATAGACCAACTGTTTGAAACAGAAAAATTATGCTTACCTTACAAATCTCTGGGTTAGACTTTCCACAAATTGATAGATCTCTATCCAGTTATTTGCCACACTCCCCGACCTTATAAAAAAAATAAAAAAAATATAAAAGCACCAATATATATATTATATTACATGACAAGGCTGCAAGTAAAAATATGTTTTATACAGATTAGATAGATAGATAGATAGATAGATAGATAGATAGATAGATAGATAGATAGATAGATAGATAGATAGATAGATAGATAGATAGATAGATAGATAGATCTAGAAATATAAAGCAATATAATATAATATACAGCTTACAGAATATTGGATCATCTGCAGGCATTTGGTTCTGAGGGTTTAATGTCTGGCTCTCTTGCTGATCCATTGTACTATCGGTAATACTGGTTTGGAAAAAGTAGGCACATCCAGAAATTTGACTTCACTACTTCACTCACTCAGACACAAACTGCTGCACGCTTATTCCAGATCTATGACTCAGCCCAGGTTCACACTGGGTACGATTTGGTACGATTTGAGATGCGATTTCACATGTTAAATCGCATCTCAAATCGGCGGCATTTGCCGGCAATGGCACTGTCCTAATCGGTGCGACGCCGCTGCACTGATTTCATAAAGTAGTTCCTGTACTACTTTTTGCAATTTCAGGCCGCGATTTACATTGAACCCTGCACAGATGTCTCTTAAATCGCGGCAAAAACGCAGCCGCAAAATCGCGGCAAAAACGCAGCCGTAAAATCGCGGTAAAATCACGATTTTACCGCAATTTTGAATTCGCAGCAGTGTGAATCTAGCCTCAAAGAATAAAAGCAACGCAGTCAGGCAACTAGTATTTTCAGCAATGACAGCCTACAGGTTTCCTTCTGTAAAAGTTTCGAAAAATGGGAATTGCTATTGTCCACTTGGTTTTAAAGGTACAAGCTCCAGGAATATCATTCATAACTTTTCTTCAAATCAGTAACTTAGTAGTAAAGCCAGGATCAATATGGTGCCCAAAACCTAAGTAATGGATGTTTCCAGATTTATGTCAAGGGTTACCTTTAAAGGGTTACTGTTTATTTAACATTAAAGCCCAATCCCACTAGCTTTGCTCTCCTTCTGACCAAATTGTGAAAAACCACTACCAACCTCACATACAGGTAAACAAGCGTTCTCAATGGTGCTGCCTGGCCAGGACTAGTCCAGGACCTGCCCAGACATTTGTACTGCTCTGGCAAAAGACAATAATATTTTTGCGCAGAGTATTATGTGGATAACCATTGTTATTTCCTATGACAGCCGTATGTTTAATTTATCAACGGCATGCAAGACAGGTGCACAACTTAAAGAAGACTTTGCACTTGTGTGCTCCCATCTCAAATTGATAAAAAATAATAGAAGAAACAAACCACTGGAGGGGAAAAAAAAAACGTACTCCCAACTTCCATACAGTAGGGCATGATGTCACCATCCTTCAGTGTCATCTTGGGGGATATGATCTATCCAGCATTCAGTCTGGAGTCCAAGTAATGCCAGGTAGACCATATCCCCAATATGACACAGTGCAGTAACATTTTCTTGTGAAATTTGGGCTAATCCTCATGTCCCAGGATCTCATTGGAAGGATGGTAACCTAACTTTTCCCACCACTGGTGTTTTCTCTCTTTTTTTTTCGCAGCATTTTAGGATGGAGGAGGGGGGACACTGAACAAGCAGACCTTACAATTTTACTGCAAGGTCTGCTTAAAATCACTAGATTATAGGCAGACCACCACATTGATAGCAATCATGTATCTGTTATTGAGCTGTGTAATTAAGTTCAGCAATTAAATCGGGGTGGGGAAAAGGTGTAGGCAGTATAGAAATATATACTGTATTTATTGGCGGATAACACTCAATTTTTCACCCTGAAAATCGGTTGCAATAGTGTGTGTGCGTGTTATACGCCAATACTGCAATTTGGGCTGCCTCGGAGAGAACGGGGAGGGGGGTTGGACGAGCGCCGTCAGATTACATACAGTGAAAATCTCCTGTTTACTGAGCGACCTCTGTAATAGGAAGTCCCGTCTTCTGGGTCGGCATTGGACCCAGGCCCGGACTGGCCATAGGGCATACCGGGCATATGCCCGGTGGGCCGCGGCGGCCCGCGGGCCGGTAGTGGCCCGCGAATGGCCCTTGGCGGCCCGCGGGCCGATCGCGGCCCGCGAACGGCCCTCGGCGGCCCGCGAACGGCCCTCGGCGGCCCGCAATGTCACTTCTACCCAGAGGTGTACCAAGGCCCTTGGGGCAGACTGGGCTGGGTTGCAAGAATGCATTTGCCCCCTGGGCTGCTCTAATGTCCTGCAAAAAGGCCACTGAGCTGGCCGAGTACGCCACCTGCCAAAAGTTGTGGATTGTCCACTGGCCACGTCACCTGCCATGTCACCTGGCCACGTCACCTGCCACAAGTTGTGGATTGTCCACTTGCCATGTCACCTGGCCACTTCACCTGCCACGTCACCTGGCCACATCACCTGCCACGTCACCTGGCCACATCACCTGCCACAAGTTGTGGATTGTCCACTGGCCACATCACCTGCCACGTCAACTGGCCACGTCACCTGCCACAAGTTGTGGATTGTCCACTTGCCACGTCACCTGACAACGACACCTGCCACAAGTTGTGGATTGTACATTTGCCACGTCACCTGCCACAAGTGGATTATGCACTTGCCAAATCACCTGGCCACGTCACCTGCCACAAGTTGTGGATTGTCCACTGGCCACGTTACCTGGCCACGTCACCTGCCATGTCACCTGGCCACGTTACCTGCCACAAGTTGTGAATTGTCCACTGGCCACGTCACCTGCCACGTCAACTGGCCACATCAATTGCCACAAGTTGTGGATTGTCCACTGGCCACGTGACCTGGCCACGTCACCTGCCACATCACCTGGCCACGTCACCTACCATAAGTTGTGGATTTTCCACTTGCCACGTCACCTGCTTCAAGTTGTGTATTGTCCACTTGCCATGTCATCTGCCATGTCACCTGGCCACGCCACCTGCCACAAGTTGTGGGTTGTCCACTGGCCACGTCACCTGGCCACATCACCTGCCACAAGTTGTGGATTGTCCACTTGCCATGTCACCTGGCCACGTCACCTGCCACGTCACCTGGCCACGTCACCTGCCACATCACCTGGCCACGTCACCTGCCACAAGTTGTGGAATGTCCACTGGCCACGTCACCTGCCACGTCAACTGGCCACGCCACCTGCCACAAGTTGTGGATTGTCCACTGGCCACGTCACCTGGCCACGTCATCTGCCACAAGTTGTGGATTGTCCACTTGCCATGTCACCTGGCCACGTCACCTGCCACGTCACCTGGCCACGTCACCTGCCACAAGTTGTGGATTGTCCACTTGCCATGTCACCTGGCCATGTCACCTGCCACGTCACCTGGCCACGTCACCTGCCACAAGTTGTGGAATGTCCACTGGCCACGTCACCTGCCACGTCAACTGGCCACGTCACCTGCCACAAGTTGTGGATTGTCCACTTGCCACGTCACCTGCCACAAGTTGTGGATTGTCCACTTGCCACGTCACCTGACCACGTCACCTGCCACAAGTGGATTATCCACTTGCCAAATCACCTGGCCACGTCACCTGCCACAAGTTGTGGATTGTCCACTGGCCACGTCCCCCTCTCTGCATATTAAGTGTTATATTACAGCAGCCGGTGACAGTTTCTTGCCCTCCTAGATGTTATGATGTGGGTTCACACTGGCAAGCTGCAGTTTAGCTGCAGTTCTGGCATGTTACCCTCCAGTCCCATAGACTTCTATTAGGTTGTACATTTTTGCTGCATGTCCTGAAATTGCACAAAAAGTCCTGCATGCCGCATCTGTGGTGCAATTCCAAAAAATGCAGCAAAAACACACAATTTCTAATTAGAAGTCTGAGGGACTGGGGCTATGGAAAACCGCCACAGTGGCGGCCTGTCCATTAAGGGCACACAGGCACTGCCCCCTCCATTATGCCACCCCCATATGTAAAATGGATAGATTCATGCCTGACCGGCCACTAAGATGGGGTAAGTGTCGGTCAGACAGCGAGTGGGTGGAGGGTGTGTCACAGTGGCTGCATTTGATGGGACAAAGTGGCTGCATTTGATGGGACAAAGTGGCTGCATTTGATGGGGCACAGTGGCTGCATTTGATGGGGCACAGTGGCTGCATTTGATGGGGCACAGTGGCTGCATTTGATGGGACAAAGTGGCTGCATTTGATGGGGCACAGTGGCTGCATTTGATGGGACAAAGTGGCTGCATTTGATGGGGCACAGTGGCTGCATTTGATGGGGCACAGTGGCTGCATTTGATGGGACAGGTGGACTTAGGCCATCATAAATAGATTGAAAATCTGCCAGTTCAGCAGAAATTTCAATCTATCAATGTGCAGACTGGTTATACAGACTCCGATCTATCAACTGACTTCAGTACAACAATGGGAAATGTCCAACGATTTCTCTCTGTTCCAGCAATGTGGAGTGATTTCTCTCTCTGTGCCACAAATGTGGAGCAGTCTCTCTCTCTGTGCGGGCATCCCATCATTAACCCCCGCCGCGTGCCCCCCCCCCCCCCCGGGCTGCTCAGTCTAAAATGCCCGGGCCTATTTTTTGTCCCAGTCCGGGCCTGATTGGACCAATGTTCTTTCTATCATAGAAGCCGGTCCAGTTGGCAGGACTTTGTATTAAAGAGGCCGCCGAGTAAACAAGAGATTCTGTATGTAATCTGACGGCGCTCATTCCACCCCCCTCCCTGAGATGGGCATTGATCAGGCTCAATTCATGGAAATGGGGAGGCTGCAGATGGGCATTGATCAAGCTGCATTGATGGGCAATTGTGAGGCTACAGATGGGCATTGATCAAGCTGCATTAATGGGCAATTGTGAAGCTGCAGATGGGCATTGATAAAGCTGCATTGATGGGCAATTGTGAGGCTGCAGGTGGGCATTGATCAAGCTGCATTAATGGGCAATTGTGAAGCTGCAGATGGGCATTGATCAAGCTGCATTGATGGGCAATTGTGAGGCTGCGGATGGGCATTGATCAAGCTGCATTAATGGGCAATTGTGAAGCTGCAGATGGGCATTGATCAAGCTGCATTGATGGGCAATTTTGAGGCTACAGATGGGCATTCATCAGGCTGCATTGATGGGCACTGACCCTTATTTTGCTTCAAAGTTCTTTATTTAAAATTTACATTTTTTTTCCTGAAACTTCCCTCTTAAAATGAAGGTGCGTGTTAAGCCTCGTACACACGACCGAGGAACTCGATCGCGAAACACATAGTTTTCCTCGTCGAGTTCCTTGTTAGGCTGTCTAGGAATTCGACAAGGCAAGTTTCTCCATTCCCGTCGAGGAAATAGAGAACTTGCTCTCTTTTTGGCTCGTCGAGTTTCTCGACAGTTTCCTCGTCGAAAATGTACACGCGACCGGTTTCCTCAGCGAAAAAATATCTCCCAGCAAGTTTCTTGCTGTTTTTTTGCAGAGAAACTCGGTCGTGTGTATGAGGCTTAATACGCCTGTGCGTGTTATATGCCAATAAGTACGGTACTTTCATAAGGCAGCCTTATATGGTTACTACATGTGCTTATTGCTTGGTAATACAAATTTCACTATTCTCTTTTTTCATTGTAAGATTTTTTGGCTTTACTAACAAAAAGTAATGCAGACAATGAGGTGAGGCTGGGTTTACACTGATACTACACACAGTGATACGACTTTCATCCTACTTTGCGACATCAGTCCTACATTGATACTACATTGGTCCTACATTGGTCTGACTTTGAGGCTGGGTTCACACTTGTCCGACAAACGCTCCTACATTGGGAGCTCATGTCGCATGACGTGTGAAAATCAATGTTTCCCTATGAGAGCCGTCTTAACTGGTCCTACACAAGTCGGTCCAACTTTGAAAATGCTCCTTGTACTACTTTGGTCCTACATTGATCCTACTTCAGCCCATTGAATATCATTGAAGTCGGACCAAAGTAGGAGCATTGTCCTAACCATCAGACTTTTGACATCTGACATGTGATTACAGCAGCAGTAAAAGGAATTTATCTCACTCTGGGATAGTTTTGATTGGTCAAAGAACAAGTCAGACTATCACAAAGTCGGATCAAAGTAGTATTATGTTCATGAAAGTAGGATGGATGTAGGACCGATGTAGGATCAATGTAGGACCAATGTAGGACAGATGTCGCAGAGCAAAGTAGGATGAAAGTAGTACTGCTGTCGTGTAGTATAGTGTGAACCCAGCCTCATGAACAGAATACTACTTTGATCTGACTTTGTGATAGTCTGACTTGTTCTTTGACCAATCAAAACAATCCCAGTGTGAGATAAATTCCTTTTACTGCTGCCGTAATCACAATGTCGGATGTCACAAGTCGGATGGTAAGGACAAGGACCCTACTTTGATCCGACTTTAATGATATTCAATGGGCTGAAGTAGGATCAATGTCGGACCAAAGTAGTGCAGGAACTGTTTTTCAAAGTCGGACCGACATGTGTTGGACCAGTTAAGACGGCTCTCATAGGGAAACCTTGATTTTCATACGTAATGGGACATTAGCTCCTAATGTCGGAGCGTTTGTGGGACCACAACTACACTACTTTCATCCTACTTTGCTCTGCTACATTGGTCCTACATTTATCCTACATTGGTCCTACATCCATCCTACTTTCATGAACAGGATACTACTTTGGTCCGACTTCAATGATATTCAATGGGCCTGAAGTAGGATCAATGTAGGACCAAAAGTAGTAGAGGGAGCATTTTCAAAGTCGGACCGACTTGTGTAGGACGCTACAAGACGCTCTCATAGGGAAACATTGAACACAGAGCAAAGTAGGATGAAAGTAGTGTAGTAGTGTGAACCCAGCCTGAAGCTCTGTTCACAATTCAAAACTGGAGTGCAAAATCTGGTGCAGCTGTGCATGGAAGCCAATCACCTTCTAACTTCAGCTTGTTCAATTAAGCTTTGACAAAACAACTGGAAGCTGATTGGTTTCAATGCAAAGCTGCACCAGATTTTGCACTCACCAGTTTTAGTAAATTAACTCCACTGCATCTTCAATTATTAAGCTCAGCAAACATTAAGTTTGCTAGTTCCCTTAAGCCTGGCACACACTAGTCATTTTGTTTTTTTCCGTTCAATCCAGCAGGCTAAATGAAAAAAAAAACTGAAGAGCTCAAGAGGAGCTGCTATACTAACAATCTGAAGTTAGTACAGTAATCTCCCCTACTGAGTTATTGTGTGGGACTTCCTGCCAGAACACACCGGTCAGCGCACTTAGCCTTAGGCTGAGAGCACAGACCGGGTGCCAATTGGCAGACCCTTTTCAGTCATGCCCCATCGACAGAAGCTGGCCGAACGGCTGCTGTACATATGGGCCAAATGTCAGCTGGTTTCTATTGAGCTGGCTAATGCCGCACGATATTCGGCCCATGTGTGCGGCCCTTTAGTAAATAAACTTAGTATCAAATTGACAACAGACGTCCTATCAGGTTTGTTGAACTTATCTCAGCAGTCTTTAAACAAGAATGTTATATGCACGATTCCCTGATACACCGAGGACCATTACAGCATGGATTTATAAGTCTATGTATGAAACGCAATAATCTAAAAAAAGGGTGCAAAATGTAGTATTAAACCCAAAGCCGAATATGTAATATATTGCAGCTTACCAATCCTTAGATGTGGTGGCTGCCTTAGTTTTCTTAGGCTTTTTCCTCTGTTGATCTGGCTATAAACACACCTTCTTTATTAGAGTCCCTCATTCTGAATGAAGGAGAATGAGGGCACCTTTGGATAGCAGCATTGTCAGTCTGAAGGCAGGGGACTGTTAGATGTACTAGCAGACTCCAGTTCACACTGCAGTTACACAATTAGTTAAAACAACCCTTTTTTATTTTTCTTTGGGATAAAGGTTTTACCCAAATGAATAAAAGATAATCATTGTAAGTACCCCTCTCAGTGGTAAATGGTTTGTCTCAGCACTGGAACTGCTACATTTGCAGGAGAGCTTGTTCTGTTGAAAAGCAAAAGACCGAGGCCTCATACACACGGGCAAGAATCTAGTCAGGGAAAAAACATTGTTTTTCCCAACGAGATTCTTGGCAAGAATCTCTTGCCGCCCGAGTGTACACACTAACCTTTTCAAAAGAACCACGGTTCTCTTGAAAGGCAAGAACGAGGTGACGTCATCACGTAAGACGAGCATACGCTCATCACATTCGATGTCGTCGCCGCCATCTTGCTTCACCCTACCTATGCCTTGGAAGCTACCACGCATGCGTCAAAGTCATTTCGAGCATGTGCGGGTTTCCACGGCGATAGGTAAGTATAAACACTCTCGGGTTTCGCGTCAGGAAATAGGCCGACAAGAATCTCAACGAGAAAATAGAGGTTCTCTATTTTTCTCGTCGAGATTCTGGCCAGATTTCCCGACGAGAAGCCTGAAAGCATCGTACACACAAACGGTTTTCTCGGCAAGAAAGCTCTGCCAGCAGTTTTCTTGCTGGTTATTGCCGGGAAAACCTGTTGTGTGTACGAGGCCTGAGGCCCCGTACACACGTCCGAGGAACTCGACGTGCCAAACACATTGAGTTCCTCGTCGAGTTCAGTGTGGAAGCCGCCGAGGAGCTCGGCAGGCCGACTTTCCTCATTGAACAACGAGGAAATAGAAAACATGTTCTCTTTTCGGCCCGACGAGTTCCTCGTCGGCTTCCTTGCTGAAAAGTGTACACACGACCGAGTTTCTCGGCAGAATCCAGCTCCGACCGAGTTTCTGGCTGAATTCTGCCGAGAAACTCGGTCGCGTGTATGGGGCCTGACTGTCAAGATCACCAGATGAAATTAAAGAATAGAGAGCCTAAAAAAGAAGACTAACGCAGCTGCCACATCTGAGAATTAGTAAGCTGCAATATAATAAATGTTTGCTTTTGGGTTTAAAACCACTTTAAGTTAAAATATGAACTCCATGATAAAAACACAATAGTTTTCCTTTATGGTAGAGAGAGAGAGAGAGAGAGAGAGAGAGAGAGAGAGAGAGAGAGAGGATGATGGTTGTGTACAGATATCCCAGTAATGTTATTAGGGCAGCGCCCTCAGCATCAGCTTCCTACAGCACTACACACAGCACTGGGCTGCTACTATAATTCAACACATGACACATGCACTGCTGGCTTTTAAAGCATTGACTGTTTTAACTATTACATAGCCTGGGTTGTTTTTCTTAAGAAGATAAGCAACCAGCCCTGAGTGTAAAGTTATAAATCTTCATATCATTTTTGTATCCTTCTTTATCGGGGGATTAGGACTTTTCTATTCCTATATTGTTTTTAGGCCATGTGCAGGCCTCTAAGGCCGCATACACATGGTCGGTCTATCCGATGAGAACGGTCCGAAGGACCGTTGTCATCGGTTAACCGATGAAGCAGACTGATGGTCTGATGTGCCTACACACCATCAGTTAAAAAAACGATCGAGTCCAACGCGGTGACGTAAAACACGACGTGCAGAGAAAAATGAAGTTCAATGTTTCCAAGCATGCGTCGTCTTGATTCTGAGCATGCGCGGGTTTTGAACCGATGCTTTTGCGTACTAACCATCGGTTTTGACTTATCGGTTAGGCGTCCATCGGTTGATTTTTAAAGCAAGTTCTACATTTTTGGACTGAAGGATAACTGACCGATGGGGCCCACACACGGTCGGTTTGGACCGATGAAACTGAACTTCGGTTTTGTCCGATCGTGTGTACAGGGCTACTTGAATGAGGTTAAAGCCTGTTTTCCAGGTGATAAAGACTTAAAGCGGTAGTAAACCCACACAGAAAAAAAAAACAGGTGAAAAAAAAAAACCCTACAAGGCAAAGGCATAATGAGTTAGTATGCAGCACGTACTAGCTCATTATGAAAATACTTACCTCAGAACAAAGCCCCCCATATTGGTGCCCGGTCCACGCAGAGGGAGCTGACATCTTGCCCTCGGCGTTTTTTCCGGGTTGGCGGCTCTGGTGCTGTGAGTGGCCGGAGCCGAGATGACGTCACTCCCGCGCATGTGCGCGGGAGTTTTCTTCCCGGCAAGGTCCGGAAACGCTGCTGGACCTTCTACTGGGGCAGTCAGAGCGCATGCACCGCTGACGTCAGTGGCTTCATGCAAAGGGAGTATCTCCTAAACTGTACAGGTTTAGGAGATATTAATTTTACCTACAGGTAAACCTTTTTATATGCTTACCTGTAGGTAAAAGTGTAAAACTTGAGTATACAACCGCTTTAATCTACCTACAGTATATGATTTCGCATTTTTGATGGTATAAACATTGTATGTTGACATTGTTGACATTGTTACTAAAATATAAATTAACAATTAAAGGGGTTGTAAAGGTTTGTTTTTTATTTTCTAAATAGGTTACTTTAAGCTACTGCATTGTTGGGTCACTTACTGTTCCTTCAATTTCCCTTCTAAGGCTTCATTTCCATGGACGTTTTTATAGCCACTTTCTTTAGCCTTTTTTACAGCTTAAAAACGCCTGTCCATGTTTATTTATTTATTTATTTTTTGAGCGTTTTTGAGCGTTTTCACGAGTTTTTGAGCGTTTTTTAACGTCTGGCGTTTTTACAGCTCTACTCTGGAGCTTCAGAACGCCCTGCTCCTGCGTTTTTTTTACAGCTCAAAAACGCCTATGCCATTTGCAGCTCAAAAACGCCTATGTGGGCATGATGCCATAGAATAACATGGACAGGCGTTTTTAAGCTGTAAAAAACGCTCAGAAAGGTGGCTGTAAAAACGTCAGTGGAAATGAAGCCTAAATGTTTTTTTTTCTTTGTTTTCTTTGTCTAAATTTGTCATTTCCTGTTCCTCCTCTGTAAGCTTGCCCCCATAACCGGGCTGGTCTGGCTGGGGGTTAGTCAGCCAGAACAGCTTACTGAGGAGGAACAGGAAGTGAGAAATTCAGACAAAGAAAACAAAGAAAAAAAACATTTAGAAGGGAAATCAAAGGAAAAGGTAAGTGAACCAACAATGCACTAGCTTAAAGGAACCTATTTAGAAAATAAAAAATTAACCTTTACAACCTCTTTAAAAGGTTTTACATTTTCCATCATTTTATCTTTTTATTTGGATCTGACTACACGATCGTTGTTTGGGTGGAGTCCCCTGGATGCTCTGGAGCTGTTCCTGACGTGGTTCCTTTCTATAACCCCTAGCAGGACATATTCATCAAGCCTGTTTGATCCTGCGTAATAAAGGGTCCAGGCTCTCTGGTAAGAGTCCAACCAATCGTGGTGGTGGCGTGTTCACTTGGTGAATGGATTGGATAACCTTATCCACAGTTGAATAATGTAGTTTGCCATTTGACCATTATGGTCCATTTGAGAGACTGATTTTTCCGGACTATTTATTTATATATAATCTTTTTCAGTATTTTTACAGTATTATCAATCACTGTAGCGCAATACAACTTTATTTTGTTTCCTGTTTTTTGTGATAATATCTCACATTTGTGGTGCTGCTTTTTTTCCCACACTAAATCTTTTCAAATGCGCAGTATTATTTTTGTATTTAAATAAACCTAATGCCATTAGGCTAGGTTCACAAAGATGCAGTGCAAGTTGAATCCATTTTTCAGTGCAATTTTCTACTAGCAGCAGTCTGAGTTGATGCGGTTCAGAAGAGATTTGAATGCCTTTATTTTGATTTGGCTGCAATTTCTATCCTAGTCTCTGATCATCTCTCTCTCTCTCTCTCTCTCTCAACTCACTGGAATAGTGTTATTTTGGGCCAGATTACCTTTTTGGATGCAGTGTCAATTCAACTCTATGCACCTTAAAATCGCACCACAACGCACTAAACTCGCACAGGACCCTTTTTCAAATCAGAACAGATTTGAAATGCGCTGAAAGTCATGCTATTTCATTTTTTGTGGGAATCCATGTGTTCTGGAATGCATCTTAAATCGCATCAGTGTGAACAAGGGCTTACTTGCCCTTGAATTTATGTCAGATGGCTTAAAAGAGCCTATAAGGGAACGTTTGGATCATTCAGCTCCTAACTATAAAATGGTGAGTTTCCAGAAGCCACATTGACAATACAGTGGGACCTCGGTTTAAGAGTAACTTGGTTTGAGAGCGTTTTGATTTGCGAGCAACTTTTTTTTTAATTCTGACTCAGTTTGCGAGCAGAATTCAAGCTAAATAGGCCTGCAGTACCTCATTTGGCCTGAGGTACGGGACGCAGAAGCCGAGCAGAGCCGAAAATTGGCCTGCAGTAACTCATTTGGCCTGAGGTACAGGGGCGGAGGAGCCGAGAAAAGCCGAACATTGGCCTGCAGTACCTCATTTGGCCTAAGGTACGGGGTGCAGGAAACGAGCCAAAGTGTCCTCTGGCCTTTTCGGCCGTTTTCCGCGCTCTCTGGCGCCCCCACCTCTGGCCACATTCTGTATTCTCAAAGTACTTGCCTCCTAACTTACGGCGGCGTAGCGTAAATGCGGCGGGCGCAAGCGTGCCTAATTCAAAATAGGCTGAGGGGGCGTGTTTTTTGATAATTTTGTTTGACCTGACGTGATTGACGTTTTTTTGGAACGCCGCATGCGCCGTCCGCCTACATTACCCAGTGTGCATTGCGGCTAAGTACGCCGCACGGTCCTATTGATTTCGACGTGGACGTAAATTATGTAAATCCCTATTCACGGACGACTTACGCAAACAACGTAAAATTTTCGAATTTCGAAGCGGGAACGGCAGCCATACTTTAACATTGACTACGCCACCTAGGGGGCATCTTTATCTTTAGGCTACCTATCTCTTACGGAAACGGCGTATCTGTACTGCGTCGGCCGGGCGTACGTTCGTGAATAGGCATATCTAGTGATTTACATATTCTACGCCGACCGCAATGGAAGCGCCACCTAGCGGCCAGCCTAAATATTGCACCCTAAGATAGGACGCAAGCCGTTGTATCTTAGATAGGTTTAAGTGTATCTCTGTTTAAGAATACACTGGGCTCATTTCAATCTATTATAGATACTCTTTGTAGGCAAGTATCTGAGCTGGCAGCTTTGTCTTGCATGAAACCTTTTCTGATTTTGCATATAATGACAAAGTGGGGCTCAGACCACGAAACAGACCCCCCCCCTATATTGCAGCCTAAACAAGCTGCTTACAGTATATACTCTCCAACCACTGTACAAAATTTGTGGCTATCGTCTCTCAGATAAAACACTTGTTTTTGTGAGATAAGCCTGCATTGTCTCTTTTTATTTGCTGTTAATTCAAGTACTATCCTGATGCCAGCAAGTTTCAACCAAACACCAAAATAGTTTTTTTGATAGCAATTACAGATACAGGGATTGGAGGGAGTTCAAGAAATGTGGGTTGTGTCTTTGAAGACTATTCTGTAATAAAAAATGTATTCAACAATGTGCTACTGTAATAAAATAAAAAAACTCAAAAAATATACAATACTACTAAACTGTTTTTCCACCAGCCAATTTATGCAAAGATAAGGGCTGTAGCTTTATTTATTTGGGGGGGGGGGGGGGGGTTGGTCAAAGATACTAATAAATGTATGTGTTGCTGTCCATTTTATTTCTCTCCCACATACTTCAATCCACCTTCATTTCTACAATTTGTTTGTTTAATGTGCCCCTGCCATAAAACAGCATGTGAGCGGAAATGTCTAAACTTTTTAAAATGCTGTTTGCCTGGCTTTGTCTAGCTTGAGAACATCTGAATCATCAACCCAGCATGCAGTGGTGTATTATTTGCATTTCGGCAGTTTGATTTTCTCTTATTTTTAGTTTGTGTTATTTATTCTATGTTGCATTTTATTTGTATTGTTTTTTTTTTTTTTTAGAATGTAGTTTTAATTTGTTGTTTTTTTGGTGCTTATTGGAAATGTTGTTATGTCTTTGTTCTGTTCATTGTTGTGATCTTGTGTTGTCTTTGTTGAGTGTTGCAATAATTTCCCTTTGGGATTAATAAAATATTCTGAATTTGAATCTGATCCTAAGGGCCCTTTCAGACGGGCGGCTGTTTTGCCGCAGTAAAAAGCACCACAAATGTTTTGTGAAATTCAAGGCTCCAGGCACTGCGATTAGCTGCATTTGTACATTGCGATTGCATGCATTTACGTGCGTTTAATTGCCGCCACGTTTAGCTGCGGTATTCATTTCCATAGCAACCCTTTTTATTTTTTGTTGTTTTTGCTTGGGTCCCTTGAATTCTACCCATGATGCATTTCGGTCCTCTGCATTTCAAAACATCTATTTCCTGGCTCTTTTGTTCCCTGGCTGAGTGTGTGTTTGAGTTTGGAGTGAGAGGAGCGTTCTGTGTTTTGTCCTGAGATCTTTCAAGATGGATGCATGTATGGGTAGTTTGATGGCAATGCTCATCTTGCTATTCATGAAAATGAAGAAAAACACATCACTTCAAAGAAGCCTATTCTGCATTCACCTAACAACTGTACTCTACCTTTCTCCATCAGCTCATCCCCCACAGCTATTACCTTTTGTATCACTTGACCCTATCTCCTAGATTGTAAGCTCTAACGAGCAGGGCCCTCTGATTCCTCTTGCATTGAATTGTATTGTAACTGTACTGTCTGCTCTCATATTGTAAAGCGCTGCGCAAAATGTTTTGGTGCTATATAAATCCTGTATAACAATTCTGAATCTGAATCAACCCAGCATGCAACAAATGAGCATTAGAGAAAAGTTCGAAATCTCTGTGCTTTTTCTTGGTCAGTGACTCTGAGGCCGCGTACACACGGTCGGTCAAAACCGAAGGAAACGGACTGAAGGACTGTTTCATCGGTCCAAACCGATGGTGTGTGGGCCCCATCGGTCAGTTATCCTTCGGTCAAAAATTTTAGAACTTGCTTTAAAATTGAACCGATGGACGCCTAACCGATAGGTCAAAACAGACGGTTAGTATGCAAAAGCATCGGTTAAAAACCCGCGTATGCTCAGAATCAAGTCGACGCATGCTTGGAAACATTGAACTTCATTTTTCTCAGCACGTCGTTGTGTTTTACGTCACCGCGTTGGACTCGATCGGTTTTTTAACTGATGGTGTGTAGGCACATCAGACCAACAGTCAGTCCTTCGGACCGTTCTCATCGGATGGACTGATCGTGTGTACGCGGCCTAAAAGTTTTGCAGCCAATGCATCAGCAAGACAGTCAAGCAACTAGAATTTTCAAAAACAGGGTCCTATTATATTTCTCTCAGTATTTCTACATTAACCTTTTCTGTCTTAAAGGTCTGATTTTTTTTCTCATATGCTTAACCACTTCCCGACCGCCGCATGTATATGTACGTCCACAGAATGGCACGTATCGGCAAATGGGTGTACAGGTACGTCCTTGCCTTTCCGCGGGTCGGGGGTCCGATCGGGACCCCCCCGCTACATGCGGCGGTCGGATTCCCGCGGGGAGCGATCCGGGACGACGGTGCGATCGCTCCCCGGAGCTAAAGAACGGGGAGAGCCGTATGTAAACACGGCTTCCCCGTGCTTCACTGTGGCGGCTGCATCGATCAAGTAATCCCTTTTATAGGGAGACACGATCGATGACGTCAGTCCTACAGCCACACCCCCCTACCGTTGTAAACACACACTAGGTGAACACTAACTCCTACAGCGCCACCTGTGGTTAACTCCCAAACTGCAACTGTCATTTTCACAATAAGCAATGCAATTTAAATGCATTTTTTGCTGTGAAAATGACAATGGTCCCAAAAATGTGTCAAAATTGTCCGAAGTGTCCGCCATAATGTCGCAGTCACGAAAAAAATCGCTGATCGCCGCCATTAGTAGTAAAAAAAAAATAATTAATAAAAATGCAATAAAACTATCCCCTATTTTGTAAACGCTATAAATTTTGCACAAACCAATCAATAAACGCTTATTGCGATTTTTTTTACCAAAAATAGGTCGAAGAATACGTATCGGCCTAAACTGAGGAATTTTTTTTTATATGTGTTTTTGGGGGATATTTATTATAGCAAAAAGTAAAAAATATAGATTTTTTTTCAAAATTGTCGCTCTATTTTTGTTTACAGAGCAAAAAATAAAAACCGCAGAGGTGATAAAATACCACCAAAAGAAAGCTCTATTTGTGGGGAAAAAAGGACGCCAATTTTGTTTGGGAGCCACGTCGCACGATCGTGCAATTGTCTGTTAGCGACGCAGTGCCGAATCGCAAAACCTGGCCTGGGCATTTAGCTGCCTAAAGGTCCGAGGCTTAAGTGGTTAATTTGGATTTCACAGGATAAATAAATACCATATCAAAAAAGAAATTGCTCTTCCAGAAATAAATAAAATGAGAACACTGAGTTACGCCTTTCCTATTAAAGAGCAATATGTTCTGTACAGTTTCTGATAGCCAATGCATTACAATATTTTACTCTCCAGCATTTAAAAGAAAAATATTACCATAGTGGTATATTTCAGTAGAATACCCACAAGTTGTAGGTCTGTGGTAAGAAAAGTGGTACCCCACATATTTAAATGTACAATCCTCTGTAGGTCAAAAACGATGTTTCACATTCTATCATGTGCTCATATCATGTGACATCCTGAACCACAAGCCAGAAATCCTCAGCATCATATGCAAGATTCTGAGAAGATTGATGAGTGTTGGACAGAGAAATGTATGCAGTCACATCTGTATGTAACTGGTGAAATTAAAACCGTTATGGCATAACAGAATAGAAGAGGAATGGCGAGTCTAAATCCAGTGGTAATTGCTGGCAGTTACAAAATTCAGTGTCGAAATAAATTCATGTCTCCTCTCACTTCAATGGCCATAACACACAGCAATTATAATAACAGGAGAAAACCATGCCAGCACATTTACAAAACCAGCAGATGGAAAATTCATAGTAACTGGACACATAAATAAATATAAAGAAAGCTTTTTAAGATGCTATGGTGCACACCTACAGCCTCAGATTTTCAAATGGCTCTGATATGATATACTGGATTTGAAGACATAATACTGGCAGTAGCCTTAGTCATTTTGAAATAGAGATGTGCGTATCTTGGCTGCATTTTTACATTTTGAACCCATGAATGTCAAAAAGGTATAAGTATTCCTGAAACAAACAAGGTTGAGGTAGAATGTGACTTTTGTACTAAATGGCCTATACCAGTGATGGTGAACCTTGGCACCCCAGATGTTTTGGAACTGCCGTATTTTCAGACCATGAGATGCACCCTTTTCCTCCAAAATAATAGGGGAAAATGTCCCCCTGCCACTGCCGGCAAAAAAAAAATGCCCCCCACATGAAAACCCCCCCAACCTGTACTCCAGAGTCCCGCACGGATAAAGTATCCCAGTCAGTGCACACTCTCAGCCAGGGTCTGGGAGCCGGGACGTGTCTTGAGAGAAGGGGAAATCATGCCCACTGCCCCACTATGCAGAACGACATGCCGCCCAGACTGAGGTAGGACACTATTGTAAAGGGGAGAGTGGGGAGGAGTGTATGGCAGCCAAGGAGTGGATGGAAGGCTGTGAAGTCTCCTAATGCTGTGTTTGGAGGACAGGTGACAGCGCACTCTGCTGGGACTTGTAGTGCCCCTGTGGGGGGGGGGGCGAAATATGGCAACTTGCTCTGCTGGAACTTGTAGTGCCTCTGTGGGGGGGGGGGCTGAGATATGGCAACCTGCTCTGTTGGGACTTGTAGTGCCTCTGTGGGGGGGCTGAAATATGGCAACCTGCTCTGTTGGGACTTGTAGTGCCCCTGTGGGGGGGGGGGGGCGGCGAAATATGGCAACCTGCTCTGCTGGGACTTGTAGTGCCTCTGTGGTGGGGCTAAAATATGGCAACCTGCTCTGTTGGGACTTGTAGTGCCCCTGTGGGGGGGGGGGGGGGCGGCGAAATATGGCAACCTGCTCTGCTGGGACTTGTAGTGCCTCTGTGGGGAGGCTGAAATATGGCAACCTGCTCTGCTGGGACTTGTAGTGCCTCTGTGGTGGGGCTAAAATATGGCAACCTGCTCTGTTGGGACTTGTAGTGCCTCTGTGGGGGGGGGGCTGAAATATGGCAACCTGCTCTGCTGGGACTTGTTGTGCCTCTGTGGGGGACTGCAATATGCCAACCTTCTCTGCTGGGACTTGTAGTGCCTCCGTGGGGGACTTAAATATACCAACCTGCTCTGCTGGAACTTGTAGTGCCTCTGTGGGGGGGGGCTGAAATATGGCAACCTGCTCTGCTGGGACTTGTAGTACCTCTGTGGGGGGGCTGAAATATGGCAACCTGCTCTGTTGGGACTTGTAGTGCCTCTGTGGGGGACTGAAATATATCAACCTGCCCTGCTGGGACTTGTAGTGCCACAGGTCAGGCCGCAATAATGCCACAGGTCTGGCTGCATTATTGGCAATGGTCAGGCTGCATTTCTTTGTCACAGGTCAGGCTGCATTTCATGGGCACTGGTAAATATTTTAGTACACCATTTGGTTGAGAATATTTTTTTTCCTTGTTTTCCTCCTCTAAAACCTAGGTGCGCTTATGGTCAGGTGCGTCTTATAGAGCGAAAAATACGGTAAATTTCCCATAATGCTCAACTACACTGCAGAGTAGTTCCAAAACATCTGGGGTGGCGAGGTTCACTATCACTGGTCTATACACACAGGCACTCAGAAAAGCATTTCTTCACACGCTGTCACATTACAATGAAAGAAGATTGCAGCACCTATGGAACTGATGCTATAGTCTCTATTCTGTGTCCGGGCAAACCACAATTAGTAACTAGCCGATTGTGTACTCAACAGTGGCGGTGCGTCCATAAAGGGCGTAGGAGCACCGCCCCCCCTCTCCTGCTCGCCCCCCTCTCCTGTCACTCACCATAGATAGATTCATGCATTGCATAAATCTATGTATGGTCGCCGCTGCTGCCCCCTTTTCATGTGCCCTACCCCTTGTCGGGCTCCGGGCATATGCTTTTGTATGGAAGCATCTAATTAGAGCCGTAGGCTCTAATAGGCTTCCTGATTAGAGCAGTGGGCTCTAACAGGCTTCCAAAAGGGTAAGCAGCGGGCACAATGCTGTGTGTTCACTGCTTACTCAGTGGTGTGTTAGGGAAGCTTCCCTAACACTGACACGCCTCTCAGCCAATCAGGTTGCCGGGTATGTTACCGGTCACCTGATTGGCTGAAACGAAGACGGAAGATTAGAAAACATCGAGGAGCGAGGAGCATGGAGGACCGTGACCAGGGCCCCACTGAGACAGGTAAGTGCCGGGCGGGGATGCACAGTGGCAGCATTTGGTGGGCACAGTAGCGGCAATTGATGGGCACACTGGCAGCAGTTGATGGGCACAGTAGCTGCAGTTGATGGGCACAGTAGCAGCAGTTGATGGGCACAGTAGCAGCAGTTGATGGGCACACTGGCAGCAGTTGATGGGCACACTGGCAGCAGTTGATGCGGTCACATGCATTCACTAACAGAGTAATCTGCCATTGTTTCCAGCCACTAACATCAGAAACACCTGACATAACACATCTTTATTTCAGAGTAGGTTTGAATGAAGATGTAGGAAAAATGCCAGCTTGCCTCAAATGGTAAAAGTGAAACATCTGGTTTGCTCATTGCTCATACCATTTAAAAATGCTTATTCCTTCCATGGTACATACTAAATGTACACTGTATAAAGTAATTGTAAAGATTTTTCTTTTTCATAACAAACATGTTATGCTTTTGTGCTTTGTAATGGTTTTTAGCAGCCCTGCTCTTCCATTTCTAGGGACACCCGCTGGCGCTCCTGGCACCTTTTTCCTTGCAAATGCCAAATTGACACACACAGTGCAGCTTGGTCCTATCCCCCACTCCCTGGTCACAGTGGCGTCGCTATGACAATTACAGATACGCTGGGGTTGATTTACTAAAAGGCAAATGCAGTTGCTCCAGAGCTTAGTAAATGAGCAGAAGCTCTGCTGATTTCCACCATCCAATCATGTGTAAGCAAATTTTTTTTTTTTTCCTTGAACGTGATTGGGTACTCTGTGCAAAGTGATGCCTTACCTAATTTACCAAACTCTGGAGCAACTGCACTTGCAGAGGGTACTTTGCAAAGTGCACAGTCCATTTGCCTTTTCACCTCATTTAATAAGCATGGGAGCAACTGCTCTTGCAGAGTAAAACTGCACTCTGCAAAGTACACAGTCCATTTCCCTTTAGTAAATCAACCCCTCTGTGTTTGTGCCTCTTTCTCCAGCAGCTGAAAGCTGGTTTCTCCCCCTCTCCCTCCCACAAGCTTTAAGCTGCTGGGGGAGGAGACACAGACACAGTGGAGTTGATTTACTAAAGGCAGATAGACTGTGCAATTTGCAAAGTACAGTTGCTCCCTGCAAGGGCAGTTGCTCCAGAGCATTGTAAATGAGGTAAACATTCACGAGCAAGGAAGCAAAAGAATGCATTTTGCTTGCACATGATTGGATTCAATCTATGCATTAAGGTGAAAAAACATCTGATGATGCCGCCCCCCCCGAGCCCCCATTTTACTTACCTGACCCCTCAAAAATCCAGCGCTCGGTCCTGAGATCCTCTTCGCCGCTCAGGCTGGTCGCTGATTGGCTAGAGCGGATGGATTGAGAGCAGCTCAGCCATTGGCTGCCGCTGCTGTCAATCACATCCAGTGACGTGGCGCGCAGAGGGGCGGGGGCCGAGTGATACAGTGAGCGGCTATGGCCGTCCGCTATATCACGGGAGCGCGCCCGCATGGACTCATTACCATGCGAGTTCTCTCACATGAATGTGATGAGTTCATGCGGGGAGAACCAGAGACAGCTGCCGAGGGACCCCAGAAGACGTGGATCGGGGCCACTCTGTGCAAAACGAACTGCACAGTGGAGGCATTTAAATTGCATTGTTTATTGTGAAAATGACAGTTGCAGTTTGGGAGTTAACCACAGGGGGCGCTAAAGGAGTTATGCTTGACCTAGTGTGTGTTTACAACTGTAGGGGGGTGTGGCTGTAGGTCTGACATCATCGATCGTGTCTCCCTATAAAAGGGATGACACGATCGATGCAGCCGCCACAGTGAAGCAC
Source organism: Rana temporaria (assembly GCF_905171775.1). Classification (NCBI taxonomy): domain Eukaryota; kingdom Metazoa; phylum Chordata; class Amphibia; order Anura; family Ranidae; genus Rana; species Rana temporaria. Next base: position 418,671,134 of record NC_053489.1, read on the forward strand.
GGGGAAGCCGTGTTTACATACGGCTCTCCCTGTTCTTCAGCTCCAGGGAGCGATTGCGAGGGGGCGGCTAGAAACTAATAGCCGCGCCCTCATCCCGGGATCGCTCCCTGAGGCTTAGCGACCGCCGCATATACCGGGGGGGGTCCCGATCGGACCCCCGACCCGCGGAAAGGCAGCGACGTGCGGGCACGTCGTTCTGCCTGCCCGTGCCATTTTTACGACGTATATGTACATGCGGCGGTCGTTAAGCGGTTAATTATCCTCCTGTCCCACCACACCAATCCCCCTCCCTGTACTGCCCATATCTGATCCCCCCCTGTGTGCCCGGGCCCCCTCCCCCCCCCCCCCCACAGTGCAGTCGGCTTCACTTACCCACTGGCTGCTGCGGGCGGTTGGAGAGTGGGGGAAGGGGCCAGTAAATATATAATTTACCGGTCCCTTATTTTTCTGAATTGGACACAGTGAGTGATCAGTACACATTGCTCCCCTATCTATTCATAACTGTGTTTACTATGCTTCAGTTTATGAATGAACAGCAACCTCTGTCTCCTGTTCATTCACCTTCAGTGCAGCAGAGGGTACAGAAAAGGGAATTGAAGAATCGGTATCCTCAATTTCTTTCTCTGTCTCAAAGGTGAGATGTTAGGGGTCTGTTTAGACCCATACTATTTCAACCACTGCCCCCAACAGTGTTGCAAAAAAAGATTTGTAAAAAATAATTTAAAAATGTAAAAAATAAATAGAAATGATGTTTACAATTGTAAAAAATTGGAATAAAAATAATAAAAATAACTTTAAAAATGTTGTAATTCAGGGGGTTGGTGACATCATGTTTTACTGCAGCAGGTGACACCAACCCTAGTGATGCCACTGCCTGGTCACTGCATTTTATTGACAGCAGCAGAAACCAATGGCTCTCGCTGCTCTCATTGTCCAGTGAGGAGGGAGACAGAGAGAGCAGCGTGAGTTGCTTAAGAGTGCTATAAATAAATTTGCAACAAAGTACCAACAGATCCATAGCAATAGAATTAATACATATTTACATAGAAAAATACTCCAAAAATTATACACACTCATGTTAGCAAAATAATCTGTGATAAAGCAAAACCTGGCAATGTTATACCTCTCATAGACCAAATGGGGGGATAGATTCAGTTTAAGGTCCCTTTCACACGGTCGGGCCGTTCAGGTCCGCCTGTCAGTTTTTCCAGCGGACCTGAACGGCTCCATACATCTCTATGGAGCGTCGGATGTCAAAGGTGACATGTCCGCTGAAATCCGATCCGCTAAAATCAGATGGATGGCGATACGTTGCCATCCGTCTATGGTGGATCAGATCGGGTGAGATCTGATGAAAACGGACATGCTGTCTGTTTTCATCCGATCTCTCCATAGGAGACATCGGCTCTGGACAAGCCCCTCCCCGCTCAGTGAGCAGAGAGGGACCTGTCGTCCGCCAGCTCAGTGGAGATTTACGAAGAGATCTCCCACTGAGCTGGCGGACCGCAGCAAGCGGATCCATCTCCGTGTGGAAGGGGCCTAAGAAAGTGTTGTGACATCCATACTGATATATCATTTAGTAAATTAGTGATGCGCAAGGAGACTGGTGGGGTGAACTGAAGGGTATCAAGATAGATTTGGGTGTCGTCACCATAGACATTGGGCCAGATTCAGGTACGAGTTACGACGGCGTATCTGGAGATACGCCGTCGTAACTCGTAACTCTGAGTGTGCGGCATCGTATCTATGCGCCTGATTCTTAGAATCAGTTACGCATAGATTTCCCTAAGCTCCGACCGGCGTAAGTCTCTTATTTACGCTGGACGCTAGGTGGCGCTTCCGTATATATTTCCGCGTCGAATATGCAAATTAGGTAGATACGCTGATTCGGAAATGTACGTGCGCATTTTTTTACGTCGTTTACGTAAGGCTTTTTCCGGCGTATAGTTACCCCTGCTCTATGAAGCGTAGCCAATGTTAAGTATGGACGTCTGGCCAGCGTCAAATTTTTTACGTTTTACGATGTTTGCGTAAGTCGTTCGCGAATAGGGCTGTGCGTAAGTTACGTTCACGTCGAAAGCATTGACTATTTGCGGCGTAATTTGGAGCATGCACCCTGGGATACGTTCATGGACGGCGCATGCGCCGTTCGTAAAAAGCCTAATTTACGTGGGGTCACGAGTAATTAGCATAAAACACGCCCACCTCTTCCAGATTTGAATTAGGCGGGCTTACGCCGCCACAGTTACACTACGCCGCCGTAACTTACAGCGCAAGTTCTTTCTGAATACAGGACCTGCCGCTGTAAGTTACAATGGCGTGGTGTATCTGAGATACGCTATGCCCGTTGAAAGTTACGCTATTGTACCTGAATCTGGCCCATTGTATTTAAAAGTGAGGGAGGCTATCAGCTGATCCAGAAAAGAGGTGTAGATAGAGAATAGATGAAGTCCGAGGACGGAACGTAGGGGGAGTCTGAAGGAAAGAGGAGAGGAGGAGGGAGAGTTGTAAGTGACAATGAACTTGTGGTGAGATAGATAAAAGGAGAACCAACAAAAAGCAAAGTCATGGAAGCCAAGAGGATGGGGTTTGTAGGTGATTAATTGGGCATTAGCAAAAAGTTTAGCAACCTTCTCTTTGGTAACAGGGTTAAAAGAGGAAACATTTGTGTGTGGGTGGACATGGAATGTTAGGTGGGGAAGATATCTGCACAGAATAGATCCCATCACAAATTGCATCAATCTTATTTCTGAATTGATTGGCAAACTCCTGGGCAGTGAGTGAGCTAGTGGGTGGAGGTAGTGGAGGGAAAAATAGAGATTTAAAGGTAGAAAAGAGCTGATGGGGACTGCCTGAGAGAGCATTAATGAGAGAGATAAAATAGGTCTGTTTTACAGAGTGGAAGCAAGAATTGTATTTTTAGAGACCAGATTTTTATTGGGTAAAGTCATTCCTGGGACTTACAATGAACATTTACACCACAGACACTCAGAGTGAAGCTGTGTATTTTTAGACGCCTGGTGTTGTCTGTTTGCCAGAATTGTAGTGGTCTGGACTAATTTTGTGTGTAGTATAGAAGAGGAAATTAAAGTGATGAAGGTTTCTATGGGTAACTGATTTTTAAAACTTATATAAATGTCGCCAACCTTATATACACCTGTGAAAAAAAATGTATTTTTTGTCACAGCTGCCCCTCTAAGTGTGAAACACTCTATTAATCAAAACCAAACAATTAAAGTAGGCGCTATTCCTCTAAGGCTGCATTCACACCTGAGCGTTTTGTAGCCTGAAGCTATAAAACGCTAGAGGAGAAAAAATCCATTATTCTCTATGGAGATGGTTCACATATCCACTCCAAAACGCCTGAAGCAGAACGCCTGAAGCTCAAACAAGTTATCGACCCTTTTTTGTCGCACAAATTGGGCTGATTTGGGCATTTTTGAATGTTTGTATTCCCATAGAAACGCTTGATTTAAGCGTCTAGCGCGACAACGAGCGTTTCTAAGGGCGTTTTGTCACTTTAATCTGTTATGTGAAATAGAATATTGACCCAGGAAGAAGATAAAAAAAATCTACAAACATAGCAACAAATGATGAAAGAGATGAGCATTTTTCCTATTGGCTAAAATAAAAAACGACAAAGTTCAAAAACGTCAGACAACGCTGTATGCAAACGCACGAATACCTGTTAATACGCGCGACAAAACATGTGACAAAACGCCGGAAAAAAACAACCGAAAACGCTACGCTCAGGTGTGAATGCGGCCTAAATGTGCATTTGTGATCTATGTTAAACAAACATATACGTTCAACATAGATATCATCAACAAGCCATAAAAATATCAACCATTTTAAATTGAAAAACCTGTATAACAAAAATAATACTAAATCAATAAACAGGCTTATAAAAAAAAACATGAAAATAATTAATTAAAAATTAATATAAATAAACAAATGAAAAAATGAAAAAGCCACAAAAAGCAAGCCCTTGGGTTTAACAATACAGTTCAATGTTTAACCCTTGGTATACTTAATACAGTTCAATGTTTAACCCTCTGTATACTTCAAAAGAACAAAAACATACAGCGCACAAGGGTTAAGTGAATGTCACTTTATAGTCTGTAATGTGTGGAAAAACATATATGCATGAAAAATTGAAAAGTTGAAAAAAAATTTGAAAATTTTTTAAAAAAATGGAAGTAGCCACTAATAGCACACAGGAAAAAAGCACATTAAATTTTTTTAAAAATACTAATAACAATAGTCCGCATAACATAAGCAGCAGTTCACGTGGAGATGGTAGAGTGAAAACACATACACTTCGGGGGAGATGTTTAGGAGTGAATCCAAGTAGTGTGCATACACTTGTATGCAGAGGTAATGCAATACCTCAACAAAAGCAGCCGCTTCTACGTCTCAATGCAGGGAGATGGAATCCGTTGGTGGGATGATGACAGCCACACTGGGAGCAGATGTAGAAGTTATATCCATGCAGAGATGGATACTGCCGTTTAAAGACCACTAGCTCAGGGGCTGATGGAAAGGAAACCTTCCTCGCAAACAGAGATCTCCAGCGGCAGGGGAAGTCCTGGAGGGGAGCCACCAAGCCGGTTCAGTGACGCAGCCGCGTCACACGGGAGCGAGGAAAGGGGGATGGTAGCCTGATGGAGTCACACAGAAAGCAGGAGGTGTCCGGACTTTGATAAAGCGTCTTGGCACGCGAAACATGTCAGTCACGGCTCACCAGTACAATCTTTGATGCCCCTATATGTTTGCAGCAAGCACACTGCAGCTGATGTGTAGTGCCGACACTCGGGAAATCCTCTCAGTGACACTAGCGCCAGCATCTCTACTGCTCGTTTTCTGCCCACACTGATTGGTGCTTTGAGTCACCTGACGCTGGATCGAAGGTGTCCGGACACCTCCTGCTTTCTGTGTGACTCCATCAGGCTACCATCCCCCTTTCCTCGCTCCCGTGTGACGCGGCTGCGTCACTGAACCGGCTTGGTGGCTCCCCTCCAGGACTTCCCCTGCCGCTGGAGATCTCTGTTTGCGAGGAAGGTTTCCTTTCCATCAGCCCCTGAGCTAGTGGTCTTTAAACGGCAGTATCCATCTCTGCATGGATATAACTTCTACATCTGCTCCCAGTGTGGCTGTCATCATCCCACCAACGGATTCCATCTCCCTGCATTGAGACGTAGAAGCGGCTGCTTTTGTTGAGGTATTGCATTACCTCTGCATACAAGTGTATGCACACTACTTGGATTCACTCCTAAACATCTCCCCCGAAGTGTATGTGTTTTCACTCTACCATCTCCACGTGAACTGCTGCTTATGTTATGCGGACTATTGTTATTAGTATTTTTAAAAAAATTTAATGTGCTTTTTTCCTGTGTGCTATTAGTGGCTACTTCCATTTTTTTTAAAAAATTTTCAAATTTTTTTTCAACTTTTCAATTTTTCATGCATATATGTTTTTCCACACATTACAGACTATAAAGTGACATTCACTTAACCCTTGTGCGCTGTATGTTTTTGTTCTTTTGCTTTTTGCCCATGTCTCCTTAGTGGTTGACAGCTGCACGGATTGTGTTTTAGTGAAACTTCTTTAACCACTGACCACACTGTGGTTTACCGTCCTTATGGTGTAGCGCTTCATGCGGGTGTTTCTTTGTATACTCTGTATACTTCATCCTATCCACTGCGCTCTTGTGTGGGTGATTCTAGAAAATAACACAGAAAAAGTGCTCCACCGCTAGTGATGCTAAAAATGCACTTACCAGAGCCCTAATGCCCTGTACACACGATCGGTTCGTCTGATGAAAACGAACCGATGGAATTTTTCATCAGATATCCGATGAAGCTGACTTTCATCAGTCTTGCCTACATACCATCGGTTAATGATCCGATCGTGTCAAACGCGGTGACGTAAAACACAACCACGTGCTGAGAAAAATGAAGTTCAATGCTTCCGAGAATGTCGACTTGATTCTGAGCATGGGTGGATTTTTGACCAATGGATTTCCCCACAGACGATCGTTTTTTTTTCTATCGTTTTTTTAACCATAAGAAAAATTTAAAACAGGTTCTATTTTTTTTCACCGATGGGAAAAAAATTATGGGGCCCACACACGATCGGTTCGTCCGATGAAAACGGTCCATCGGTCCATTTTCATCAGACGAACCGATCGTGTGTACAGGGCATAAGGCCACCAGGACCAGTCAAGCCTTTAGTGATAATTTTGGCCCACTTTAATTGTTTGGTTTTGTTTTCTATAGTTAACTGTTTGGCGGTTGGAGGGATATGAGGTTGAAAACAGCAAGAGCGTGAAGCTAATAGGGTAGTGATCAGAGAGAGGAAAAAGGATTGTTGAAGAGCTTGCAAGGACTACAACAGTAGAAGAATACAAGGTCAAGGTCAAAAGAAGGGCATACGCTAATATGTTTAGAAGTAGCTAAAGTATTTACAATAACAGGGATGTTGAAGTCAACGAGAGAGATTGTGGGAATTTCAGAGGGGATAAAGTAAGGTAGCTAAACAGAGAAGTCATCACGCGACCTTCATGCCGGTCCAGGAGGCTGATCGATCACAGTAATTCCCAAAGCAACCAGAGAAAATAAACAATACTAGCCTCCTTAGCGGTATCCCTGAGTGTGACTCGGGGTGGTTTTTCCATGCTAGGATCGGTATCCCCGAGTCACGCTCAGGGTAGATGTGCAGAGCGTGCATCGGCATGGCGTGGCTTACCTTCTCGCAGCATCCACAGACAAAGTTATTTACCTTGTCCCTGGATCCTGCGATGCATCCCCGCTGTGTGAGCGAGCGCTGTCCTCGCTCGATTCACACAGTGCCCGTGTGCCGCCGATCTCCGTTCCCTGCGACGTTACGACGCACGGGGGCGGAGAATGGCGCCAAATTCAAAAAAGTAAACAAACACATTACAAACACATTACATACAGTATACTGTATGGGATGCCTACTAGACTCTTGTTTGGACAAATTTAAGTGAGTTATTCCTAAGAATTGCAGGCCTACAGTATAAAACGCCAAATTTCCTTGCAAAATAATGGTACCGCTTTTGGTACGTAATTCCAGACAGAATCATACCGCCAGGGAGGCTAGTTAGCTTCAAACAAGGCTATTCCAAACCCACCTCTCTTTGGTCTACTGGGTCTGGGAGGGTGAGTCCAGAAGAGGAAAGGAAGGGTCAGATTCTTTAAGCCAGGTTTCAGTAACACAAAAAGGTTGATTTACTATAACTGGAGAGTGCAAAATCTGGTGCAGCTCTGTACAGAAACCAATCAGCTTCCAGTTTTTTTTTTTTCTCAAAGCTTAATTGAACAAGCTAAAGTTAGAAGCTGATCAGCTACCATTCACAGCTACACCAGATTTTGCACTTTAGTAAATCAACCCCATTGGAGGTTAAAGGAGTTGGTGATAAAAAGGTCCTGGACAGAGGTGAGTTTGTTACAGACTGAACAAGCTACAGGGGTGGAAAACTTAGATGGAAACTGTGATCTAATGTTCATAGGCATTGTTCTAAAAATGATGTTACACATCACATGACTGGGAGGCAGGAGACACCTTTGAATATATCACTGCACCCAGCACTGAAAACTGTGTCAGAGTAGAAGCTTCTTTCATTGTATCTTCAACCTCTGTAAGGCCCCGTACACACGACCGAGTTTCTCGGCAGAATTCAGCCAGAAACTCGATCGGAGCCGTATTCTGCCGAGAAACCCGGTCGTGTGTACACTTTTGGCCGAGGAAACCGACGAGGATCTTGTCGGGCCAAATAGAGAACATGTTCTCTATTTCCTCGTTAGTCAATGAGGAAACTTGGCTCGCCGAGATCCTCGGCGGCTTCACAAGGAACTCGACGAGCAAAACGATGTGTTTTGCCCGTCGAGTTTCTCGGACGTGTGTACGAGGCCTCAGTCTTTAACTGCTGTTGCAACCCTAACAGCGTTTTATTGCTATTTTGTCCACATTGGAGATTTTTCTCTCTTCCTCTTTTCGTGACAACATTGTCACCAAAACAGGAAGTAAAAAGTAATGCATTTTTTTGGGGTCTTTTACATATGCCTGGAATTCAGCTTTAATTTCACTGGACACAAATGAGTTTGACTGCAGATTATTGGCCGTCATATTGTCAGCAAGCCTGTCGCTACAGGACAGGCAAAACAAAAAATTACTTGGGGCCCCGAGCTGGCCTGGGGCCCCAACTTCCCATTCCCAGGCTGTAGCGTGGCCGAGCTCCTCTTCCTTCCTCCTGGAGTCCTGTCAGTCCGTCAGGGTACCGCGCGTGGTACAGGAGATTCAGTTTCCTGTTCCCGGCCGGACTGACAGGAAGTGCACACTGAGTGGGCCCATAATGATAGAACACCGGACTGACAGGAGGAAGAGGAGCTCGGCCACACTACAGCGGCAGCCTACAGGGAAGTAGGGGAGGTGAGAATAGAAAAACATAGGGACTAGGGGGGAGGGGAGGAGTAAGAACATGGGTGTAAAAAATTTGTGTAGCGCTAACATAGGCTTTGCGTGCGGGGGGGGGTGCTTGGGGGCCCCCATTTTGCTGCTTGGGGCCCCCAAATTCCTTCAAACGGCCCTGATTGTCAGCAGTTTAAATATGCAATTATTGCCCTAAATCTTAATGTTTTTAAACAAAAGTCATTTTAGAGTGTAGCTGATATCAAGTACAGCAGAAACAGAGGATTGGAAATGGTGATTAAAGGAAAGTAGAAGACAAAGAGAGCATTGTGTAAACTCATGACACAAATATAGTGTAAGATGCTTCCCCTCCATGAAATCATGGGAAGTTTAACACAGCTGGGGCCTTATGTAGCATAGGGATACATATAAAAGAGCCTCTTTCAGTGTTCCCATTGCCCCCTGTGGTCTCTCTTTTTTTTCTCACTTATTTTAGAAGCATTGGATGTTTTTTATGGATATTTAGGCCTGGCCAATTATGTATAAAATTGAACTATAATGGAGAACCATCAAGGACCCTGCTACATGGATACCAGTGTTTGGGGGGTAGGCATACTTAAACAGACCATATACAACTAGATTGGACTGTATGAAACTAAAAGGTCAAACCCCCTGAATCACTGTCCCTTCACTTAATATATCACTTAATATGTCACACAGCCCACACATCCTCTTGCCTCTCCCATCAGCAGCAATAACTTTTACTCTGGAAGGCTCAGTAGATTGATACCGGTCCGCCTGAGCTTTTTTTTGGCTTAAAATGTACCTAAAGCCAAAACGTTTTTGCACTCTCCAGTTTTAGAAAATTAACCCCAAAGTGACAGGAGCGGTCACTAAAACAATACTAGTGGGAAATCTAATGGGTACACTTGTTGCAGTGACAACTGTCTAAGGTGGGCCAAAGACAGATCGATTTTCTTTCCTGCAGCCACGGGTTGAAACCTTGATTTCCCCATTACTGCGTACCGACGGTCGCATACATCGCGTCACGAGTAGCCGAAAGAAGCTGAACGTCGGTGCGGCTCTATACGGCGCCTGCGCACCGACGTTCGGCTACTTTTGGAATAACGTGTGACGCGATGTATGCGACCGTCGGAAGCCTGGCAATCAAATAGGAACACCCAGTCCCGCAGCCCATACCCGGAAGCGGCGGAGAAGATCGCTCTCTAAAACGGTAAGTACTGCTTCGATTTAAAAAAAACTATCCAATTCCCCTTGACAAAATGAGCATCAATCTAATGTTAAAAATTTAGTTTTCGGGTGAACCTCCACTTTAAGGCTCCATTCACACTTGTACATCTCCAACGTTGCGCCGACTTTGGAGTGCAACTTTGGATGGATGCAACTTGGATACGACTTTGGCTTTGACCAGTGATAATGGACATTTTTTGCACACAAGTTGAATTGTATAACATTCAGGTATGACTTTCATTCAACTTCTAAAAGTTAACACAGGTGAAGTCTATGGCCCTCAAGTTGCATAAAAGTCAGACCAAAGTAGTGCATGAACTACTTTGAAGTTGCTGCAACTTTAAGTTGTGCATATACTGTATGAATGGGTATCATTGTAAAACATGGGGAACGACTTGTCATGAGACTTTGATGTCCAAAGTTGCATGACAAGTCACACAAGTTTCAATTCTGCCTTACATGCGGAACAAGAATGCATGAAAAATGTATCCTTTAAATCCTATGGAACTGTTCACACCAATACACTGTGCGCTTTTAAAAGTCCTGCATGCTGCATTTTTGGAGCAAAGTAAAAAGCACTCCAAAAACGCACCTCCCCATTGAAATGAATGGAAAATGCATCAAAAATGCATATGCATTTTTACTGCATTTTGCGGTAGATGGGTATATATGGACACAAGTCAATTTACACCTGTCGCTCCACAGGAGTGAATGGATCATCCAATTAGGTTCACCTGAATAGCTGACAGGCGAACCTGATCAGAACGATTGTGTGAAAGGGGCCTAGAACGCAACCTGTTGGCTTTCCAATCCCTTTTTTCATACCACTTTAACAATGAAAAATTTGACTCACAGCTAACTTCCTTCCATATCATATCATATTACTCTTTCTTTCTTTCTTTATTTCTCTCTCTCTCTCTTTCTTTTTCTTTCTATCTCTCTTTCTTTCTGTTCTCTCTCTCTCTCTTTCTTTTTTTTCTTATTCTTTCTTTCTTTCTTTCTTTCTTTCTTTCTTTCTCTTTCTTTCTCTCTTCTTCTCGCTCTATCTCCTCCTCTCCTTCTCTCTCTCTCTCTCTTTCTCTTCTTCTCTCTCTCATTTCTCTTTGTTTCTCTCTCTCCCCCCTCTCCCCTCTCTCTCTCTCTCTCTCCTCAATCTCCTTCCCCTTATCCTCTTTCTCTCTCTCCCTTTCTCCCTCCTTCTCTCCCTCTCTCTCTACCTCTCTATATCCCTCCCATACTCTCCGTCTCCCCCTTCTCTCTCTCCCTTCTCCCCCTCTCTCTCTTTCTCTGTTTTACTATCTTTCTTTATCTCTTTTGTTCTTTCTCTTCTTTTTCTTCTCTCTCTCTCTCTCTCTCTCTCTCTCTCTCTCTCTCTCTCTCGTTTCTCTTTGTTTCTCTCTCTCCCCCCTCTCCCCTCTCTCTCCTCAATCTCCTTCCCCCTCTCTTTCTCCCTATATCCCTCCTTCTCTTCCCCCCTCTCTCTCTCTCTCTCTCTCTCTACCTCTCTATATCCCTCCCATACTCTCCATCTCCCCCTTCTCTCTCTATCTTCTCCCCTCTCTCTCTTTCTCTCTTTTTCTTTCTTTCTTTTTCTCTTTCGTTCTCTCTCTCTCTCTCTCTCTCTCTCTCTTTTTTTCCTTTCTTTCTTTCCTTATATATATATATATATATATATATATATATATATATATATATATATATATATAAAATAGGTGCCAGGGTTCTTTCCTCCATCCATGCAACCCTCGGATTATTAGTTGCTGTCCTTGATTGGTTCTGGGGAGACCCATGTCCCTGAACTTGGGGAGACTGTTATGTGCAGTCACGCTTTTTGGTAAGCAGGCAACTACACTATTGGGTGTTTGAAGACACGTTTTTTTTTTATTTTGAAAGATCGCCTTTAATATGGACTTTTCTTAATAGAATCCGGATGGGACTCTTCTTTATTTTTTTCTCCACAACACTCGTTTTTTTTTTTTTTTCTGTTTTTATTATTACAATATAGTATCACTTTATTTGTACATTTATTTGTTGATCGCTGTGTTTGTAAATTTTTAACCATGGTCATATATTTTACTTATTTCATTATTTATTTGTTCTTTTATGTGCCAATAATTTTTTTCACTTTAGCGCTGCACTTTTTTGAATGGTTATCTATATTTAATTTTTTTTGTACCAAACTTAGGTGCTAGCTGCTTCTTTCACAAATTGTTCACCCTTTATTACACACAATTATCAATCACTACATAGCGCAGCGTCAGCCCTAGGGCTTTCTTTTTATATATATGTATATATATATATATATATATATATATATATATATATACGGTTAATACTGTACATACTTAGGAGCACTTCCTAGTTCCTAAATATATACAGTACATCTATACAAATCACAGTTTGCTTACAGAAGAATCACATCAAACCTATACTACTTTTGAATGACACAAATGAGCTTTTATTCAAATACGATGTCACTGCTTTCTGTAAAGCATTGTGATTAAATATTTATAGTGGTAATAGACCTTTCCTGAACTTTTTTTTTATTATTGTGTATAGAGGAAGATGGCGTGACTTTAGGGACAAATGCCTGTTCCATGGTAAAACATCTGCCTGACCTCTTATGCACTCACGGGAGTAGTGGAAATTGGATACACACATACAGTACACACACACACACATGCACAATGAGATCAGCATAGCAGAGGGAGGATGCTTCGATCTCAGTATGCTGCATCAGTTATTAACCTCTTCAGAGCCTAAAGATGATAGCATTGTTAGGTGTCTTAAGGCCTTAATAATCTGTACTCACTTGTCCAGCACAAAGTACAGGTCAAAGGCTCCTTGACAGTTAGGCTCTTCAGCCATAAGGGGAGGACTACAAGACAGTAGAAGCAGTATCGGAGATAGCATCCTCCAGAGCCTTAGGAGCTCCCCAGTCCTGCATCTCTTCATTGTTTTTCCTTTATCTTCTCACACGGGCGGGGATCCTTTAGTACTGCAATAAGTGAAAAAAGAAAAACAGCCTTAGGAACAGTCTTCTGAGTTCTTCCTTTCTGCAGAAGCGTTTCTCTCTTACTCACACATCTGACACACACACACACACACAGACTAATAACCCTCGTCCTCTAAGCTTCCATATGTCCCTCCAGCCTTTTCTCTCTTTCCCCCCTTTCTTTCCTGCTTCTCATTCTGCTTTGTACCGTCTCTTTTTCCCTGCTGTGCGTTTCAGCCAGAGGTCTTCGGATGACAACAGAGCTCTCTGGTGTGTCAGTTTCCTGCTCAGTGTTCCTTTTCAATCCTTGCCACAAGTTTGACTTTTTGTGTGTCAGTAGTTGGATGATTTCCCCTGTTCTTTTTTTTTTTTTGCAGTTGGTGACGGTTAGTCCCCCCCCTTGTCTCTCTCACCTTATATAGAAAGAGGCAATCCGGTGGTTTGCTTCCTGCAGCTGTGAGTGATCTGATAGGAGTACAGTGCTGAGTGTATGACTGGGAGGGGTGGGAGTAGTCTGCTAACAGCACGCTTAAAGTACCCAAAACTTTACACACACAATTCTAGCTCTGCTCAGTTACAACACTAAGACTGGCTTAGCGGCTAACCTCATGCAAAATCACTGCTCACAGAAGTCTGTTCGGTATTACATTATTACAACAACAATAAGTCAGCTGAATGCTTATACAGTTTGTGACACACAAAATTAGTAAAAACTTAATTCCTATAAACAAAATTAATTCCTATTTTTTTTTTTTTCCTCTTACCTGCCCACAGCATTTCTACCATGTGCTTTCACATCACATTGTCCATGTGCAGCCTGCAGACCCCAGTGTTTCTTGAAGACGCTGCTAGGTCCTGGCCAAGCCAAAGTTAGGAGGATAGCAGGAAGTGAGGTGGCCAGGGAGGGACAAATAGTCCATCATTTAGATCCACTTAAAAAAAAAATAACAAAAGCTAGATATTGCAAAAATGGAAAAATGAAGAATTACACTTCTCTAAGACCCCTTTCACATTGAGGAGTTTTTCAGGCGGTACAGCGCTAAAAATAGCGCTGCTATCCCACCTGAAAAACTCCTTCACTGCAGACTCAATGTGAAAGCCCGAGGGCTTTCACACTGAGGCGGTGCGCTGGCGGGAGACAAAAAAATCTCCTGTCAGCAGCATCTTTGGAGCGGTGAGAGGAGCAGCATGTATACCACTCCTTCACCGCTCCTTACCATTGAAAACAATCGGAAACCGCGGCAATACCGCCCGCAATGCGCCTCTATAGATCCATTTTTTAAGTTTATTAAAAGTCAGCAGCTACAAAAAGTGTAGCTGCTGGCTTTTAATAAACTGACACTTACCTGCTACAGCGTTCCAGCGACGCGCCAGCCAGGGGTCCACTCCTCTCCCCCCCTCCCCGGCCGGCGTCTTCATTGTCACTGTGGGCACCCAACCGTGACAGCTTTCGGCTTCATGGCCGGGCACCCACTGCGCATGCATGAGCGGCACTGCGCATGCGCGCGCGGCCTGGCGCTGCGCTGTTTGATTTGACAGTCGATCGCCTAGGACCTGACGTGTCCTAGGCGATCGCCTACAGGGAGGGGCTGCCAAAAGGCGATTAAGCTTAATCGCCTTTGCAGCCCCTCGGCGGAAGGAGGAAGTGGGACATGAAGTCCCCTTCTCCTGAAGCCCCCACTCCCCCCCCCAAAAAAAATTACATGCCAAATGTGGCATGTAAGGGGGAGAGGAGTGGGTTAAGAGGAAGTTCAATTTTTGGGTGGAACTCCTCTTTAAAGCGTAACTCCACTTTTGTTGAGAAAAAAACATTCCCGTCTGGGTGATCTATGTACATTGCAAGGATTTTAACAAACTTAGTTGCATTTCTACCTTATTCTGAAGAAATCCATGTGTGTTTCTCTGTGCCCATGTGGGAAAGTGAATCTAATGGGAGTAGTTTCATAATTCAATAATCAGCTGTGCACCTGTAGGACACTAATGAGGAAAGCTGTAGGGTCTGCATCACTTTAACCACTTGCTTACTGGGCACATATACTCCCTTCCTGCCCTGGCGAAATTTCAGCTTTCGGCACTGCGTCGCTTTAACTGACAATTGCACGGTCGTGCAACGCAGCTTCCAAACAAAATTGACGTCCTTTTTTCCCCCACAAATATAGCTTTCTTTTGGTGATATTTGATCTCCTCTGCAGTTTTTATTTTTTGGGCTATAAACAAAAATAGAGCGACAATTTTGAAAAAAACACAATATATTTTACTATTTGTTGGGCTGCTTAGAAGTGAAGATAGCAGAATGTGTGGAGTCTTCAGGTCTCAGGGTGTGGGTGGTTGAGTCCATCCCTGCCATCTACACTGCCGCTGAACGGTACAAACGCCTGTGTCAGAAAGAAACGTATTGGATATATTCCCTGGGCACTCTTGCCCCTGGGGGGTTGAACGAGGAGATTGAGGTTCACACATTGTTGTGAACTTAATTTTCTTTTTTGTGTAGATATGTCTTATCCTCCTTCCTTCCCTTATATGCTAATGTGTGTATTTTGTGTATGTAAGTGTGCATTTATGCATTTTCTCACGCCTCTTCTACACATTTAGATGCATACCTGTATGTGTACACGTGCATGCATATGTATATGTGTATGCACACCCACTATGTGTATCCCTTGCACAGCATAGTATATTATTTATTTATATATATATTTTTTTACTGCACTTAGGTGGCGCTTCCTTTCTCTACCCCTCTTTTGTTTACCACAGAGTCAGCTCTCTGAGGACAGCAGCCACCATTAAACAGCCAAATCACCTGCATTTTTAACCATTGAACTGCCTGTTACTATTATTTGTAATGGACTAATCACCATACCCCTACTTATACATGTACTTTGTATCTGCGCTGACAGTTACCTCTCCTATTGTAAACATGATTTCCTATTGGGAGTATGTCTTCATAAATGTTGCAGGGGAGGCCTAATATCTGACTTATATTTTAGTGCAGACTTCTGGGAAAATCAGTGAGCCAATCACAAAAGCAGGAAATTATGTTTCTGGGGGATGATCTGTACACATTCTGGGGCAGATCCACAAAAGAATTACGCCGGCGTATCTACTGATACTCCACGCAGTTTTAAAGTTCCTGCTTCGTATCTTTGTTTTGTATTTGCAAAACAAGATACGACGGCATCTAGGATCGATCCGACAGGCGTACGTCTTAGTACGCCGTCGGATCTTAGGTGCATTTTTCCGCCGGCCACAAGGTGGCGTTTCCGTTGAATTCCGCGTCGAGTATGCAAATTAGCTAGTTACGGCGATCCACGAATGTACGTCCGGCCGGCGCATTTTTTACGTTGTTTGCGTTCGGCTTTTTCCGGCGTATAGTTAAAGCTGCTATATGGTGGCGTACTCAATGTTAAGTATGGCCGTCGTTCCCACGTCTAAATTTGAATTTTTTACGTTGTTTGCGTAAGTCGTTTGCGAATAGGGATTTGCGTAGAATGACGTCACCGTCGTAAGCATTGGCTTGTTCCGGCTTAATTTCGAGCATGCGCACTGGGATACCCCCACGGATGGCGCATGCGCCGTTCAAAAAAAATGTTGTTTACGTCGGGTCACGACGTATTTACATAAAACATGCCCCCATCACATCGTTTTAAATTGCGCGCCCTTACGCCGCAAAAGATACACTATGCCGCCGTAACTTATGGCGCGCATTCTTTGTGGATTTGAAAAAAAAAAAATAAGTTACGGCGGCGTAGTGTATCTTAGATACGCTACGCCCGGCGGGATCTGCCCCTCTGTGTACAGAACATCTCCAGGTAGCCATATTGCATTGCATTTTTTTTGAAAATTACAGCGGCTGCAGATTAAAAAGGAAAGGTAATTTTTAGTGATTACAAATTTTGTGTTCGTTTAATCGTTTTTTTTTTATTATCAATTAATCGACTAATTTCAATTAATTATAAAGCACATACAGATCCAACTACTTTTGGCTGATCTCCTTGCAGGCTGATTCCCAGTGCAGCTACCAACCACTGGGAAAATGGATAGAAGGATACAAAAAACACACAAAGGCAGCGCTTGATGGGAATAGCATTAAAACTTTTATAGTCTTTAAGTAGGTAACAAAATAAATATTGCACTGGAGATAAAATCGATGCAGCTACATAAACTGTAAAAATGGTGTGAGTAATACCAAACGGTAGCAAAAGCCGTCATAAAAACATGTAGCTAAGTATGATACTGGTATAAAAATGTATACAATGATACCACTGCTGAATCCAGATGAGGAGAGGTTAACATCAGTCCGTCGGCATGTAGTTGTCCTGTGAAGGGAACTATCACAACTTCCAGTGGATGGCTGTAGAATCCCAGGTTGATAGAGGGAAGTGTAACAGCCCTTGTGTGTGGCAGATAGTAAGGTCCTGCCGGCATGCAGATATGAAGGCACAGCAAAGGAGCCTTTCAGATGGACACGGCAAGCCCCGCCGGTGTCTGTGACATCACCGGATCTCCGACGGAACTCCCTGAAGGCCCGGAAGCCGACAGAGAGGTGAGTAGCCATCAAAAAAATTTTGATCGATCAAAAAAATGTTGATCGATCAAAAAAATTAACAATTAATCGAGGAATTAATAGTTAATTTCCACAGCCCTAGTAATTTTTAATAACATTCAATTACAATATGATTTGTGTCGCAATTGTATACACTATGGTCCGGATTCACGTAGTACTTACGCCGGCGTATCTGGAGATACGCCGCGTAAGTGTCAATGTGCGCCGTCGCATCTGTGCGCCGTGCCCACAGAACTAGATACTCCTGAAAATAGGCTTCCTGCGACCGACGTAAGTTTCCTACGCCGTCGTATCGTGGGCGCATATTTACGCTGGTCGCAAGGGGCGCTCCCATTGATTTACGATTTGAATATGCAAATGAGTGAGATACGCCGATTCACGAACGTACTTGCGCCCGGCGCAATAATATACGCGGTTTACGTAAGTCGTACGTCCGGCGTAAAGTTAAGCCTCATAAAGCAGGTGTAAGTCATGTTAAGGTATGGACCAGGGAACAGCCGTCGTATTTTACGTTGTTTATGTAGTAGTACGTGAATAGGGCTGGGCGTAGGTTACGTTCACGTCGTAGGCAGTGATTCAACGTATCTTAGGGAGTATTTCTGACGTGATTCTGAGCATGCGCACTGGGATGCGTCCACGGGATGGCCCATCATTTGCATGGGGTCACGCTTCATTTAAATGGATCATGCCCACTTCCACCTACTTTGAATTAGGCTGGCTTATGCCTACGAATTTATGTTAAGCTGGGGCAACGTTGGGAGCATTTGCTTTGAGAATACTGTGCTCGCCGCTCTGCGATACGTCGGCGTAGCGTATATTCGATACGCTACACCGGCATAACTATGCGCCGCTCTACGTGAATCCGGGCCTATATTATTTTTTCTTTTTTTTTTTTATTCCATATTCTTTATTAGTTTTTCCACAGGTATAAAAAAAAACATGTATAAAAAATAAAACTTTTTTTTTTTACAGAATCATTTTTCCAATTTTTTTTACGTTTCACTGTTATTCATGTGTCTCGACCACTTCCACACCAGGGCTTGTGTCACCAGAGTTACCACATACAGTATACTGTAAGCCAGCAAACATTTTCTTAACCCCCCTGACGGTATTCCCGATTCTGGCTCGGGGTAAGATTTCTGTACCAAAAGCGGTATCCCTGAGCCAGACTCGGGCTCACCTCGCAGCAGCCACAGACAAAGTTACTTACCTTGTCCCTGGATTCTGCGATGCCTCCCCGCTGTGTGAGCGAGCGGGTCCTCGCTCGATTCACACAGTGTCCCTGTGTGCCGCCGATCTCCGTTCCCTGTGACGTTACGACGCACGGGGGCGGAGAACGGCGCCAAATTCAAAAAAGTAAATAAACACAATACAGTATGCTGTAATCTTACAGATTACAGTACTGTATGTAAAAAATACACACCCCCCTTGTCCCTAGTGGTCTGCCCAGTGCCCTACATGTACTGTTGTATAATAAAAACTGTTCTTTCTGCCTGCAAACTGTAGATTGTCCATAGCAACCAAAAGTGTCCCTTTATGTCAAACGTGATTTTAGAGCAGCTAGAAAACAGCGATAATAAATTATAATCACTTGCAGAATTGAGCGATAGCGATTTGTGGGGAAATTCGTCATAAAAGAATAAAAGTAATGACAGCGACAATTCTGCAACTGAGCAAATTTCAGTGATTTTGATTTGATTACATTATTGAATCATTTTTATTAAAATTATATTATTATTTGTTATAATTATTTGTAATTATTTATTATATTATAATTTATGATTTTGTTTTTCAAACTTTTTCATACCCGAGATGTCTACTAGACTCTTGTTTGGACAGATTTAAGTGAGTTATTCCTAAGAATTACAGGCCTACAATGTAAAATGCCAAATTTCCTTGCAAAATAATGGTACCGCTTTCAGCACCTAAAATCTGAAATAATCATACCGCCAGGGAGGTTAATTGCCTTCACACAAGTCTCAGTGTCACTAGACCTGTGTAAACCAGCAACAGTCCCCCTGATCACTGAACACCAGCACACATTTCACCAGACTCAGCAACAGAGTTCCTAATCACCTACACACTAGTTCCAATGTCACTCAACCAGTGCAGCCAGCACTAGTTTTCCTGATCACTTTCACACCAGGGCCTGTGTCACCAGACCAGTGTAAACCAGCAACTGTGTTCCTGATTGTCACCACATGAATCCCAGTGTCACCAGACCATACCTCCCAAATATTTGAGATGGGAATGAGGGACACCTATCAGCAAAAGTATGCAGGCATAGGAAACATCCCTTGCCACACCCCCTTAAATGACAATAGTACAAAAAAACAAGATTGGTAAAACCACAAGTGCTTTTTATACCACTACTTTTCCTTTCGTAGAATTTACAAATGTAGCAATTTTGAAATCAGATGAAAGGTTTAGCGCTGGAAAACATTGGAAAACACTTTTTGATAGATAAAAAGTGCATTTTATATACATCTATATAAATCAGACCAAAATGAGGGACAAATGAGGAGGAATGAGGGACATTGCTCCAAATCAGGGACAGTCAGGGCCACCATCAGGAATTTTGGGGCCCCTTACACAGCTTCAGGCATGGGCCCCCTGGAGCAGAGAACTGTGGGCAGGGGGTACTGCCACCGCAAATTGAGAAGGGGGGGTGTCGCAAGTTGAGAAGCGGGGGGTGAGGCAAGTTGAGAAGCGAGGGGAGTGTCGCAAGTTGAGAAGCAGGGGGGCACGAATTGGGAATGGGGGGCGCCACAAATCGAAAAGCTGGGGGGATGCCATCCGGGGACCACAGGGCCCCTTAGAGGTCGGGGGGCTTTGGGTGCTGACAATTTTTTTTTTTTTATAAAAAAAAGGGGGGATGCCATCTGGGGCCCCGGGGACCACCGGGCCCCTAAGAGGTTTGGGTGCTGACAATAAAAAATTACAAAAAATAAAAAAAAGGGGGATGCCACCCGGGGCCCTGGGGACCACCGGGCCCCTTAGAGATTTGGGGGGCTTTGGGTGCTGACGAAAAAAAAAGAATACAAAAAAGGGGGGATGCCATCTGGGCCCCTGGGGACCACTGGGCCCCTTACAGGTGTACTGCCTGTACCCCCCTGATGGCGGCCCTGGGGACAGTCCCTCAAAATCAGGGACAGTTGAGAGCTATGCTAGATCAGTGTAATCCAGCAACAACATTCCTGATTGCTGCCACACCAGTCTCAATGTAACTAGGCCAAGTAGGTAAGTAATCACTGATCACAAATGTAGCACTTCTTCTACTAACCTAGTAACCTTTTCTCCCTGACTACCAATGTACGGAAGAACTTCTCTTGCTGACCACAAATATAAGGAGATACTTTAATACTACTTTGCTTTTGAAGCAAAATATGTAACTTTGTGTGCATCCAGCAGTGATCACTGCAGGTAATCACTGACTTGCAAGGAGCCATAATTAGCTGCAGCCACCAGCGACCTGTCATCATTATTCTGACTCTGATTGTTGTGAAGCGACTTATCCCTTGTGAGACCTTTATGCCTGGCCTGTATAAGCAGATCTAATCACTGAGGACAATCCTTATTAGATAGCTTGAACTCACCAATACCGATTCCATTCACAGAAGTTTGTTTAATATCAGAATACATCAGATGACAGGTAACAGCAGATGAACAGGTTATAGTATTGTGCGGTCAAAAGATGATACTGTCTGTAGCTTACTATGCAGAATACATGTGCCCTTGTTACATGTGGCCTGTAAGCAGTCTCCATAGACAGGAAGTACAAACTCAGGAAGAAGGGTGGAGTATACACAGAAAGGAAGTGTGTCATAGATCTGACAAAGAAAATACAGAACTGTGCATTACCACAAAAGGTCACTAGATGGCAGCATGTAAACTAAACATAATGTACATAGAAAATTGTTGAGAAACAGTATTATATATAACAAATTATACGCCTTTTGGGCGGCACAATCATCATAGTGAACGTGGCCAGTGGCCACTTAAAATCTAGGTAGATTTGTCCATCATTGTTGAATATAATAGTTCTTGCAGCAGATAATTATCAATGTACAGTAGCATGGTTAGGAGGTAGCAAACATACTATCTGCTTATGGCAACTTGTTGATTTTGTTCTCCACTGACTTGTATTTCAGAGACACATAAAAAAAAAAACAAGAGTGACTCCTAGCAGATTGCACACCAATATTGCTTAGGTATTGGTCTAATTGGTCTTATGTATTATTATTTGTGGTCATAGCTCAAATCTTTGATTGAAAAAGGGGGATTTCAGGGGGCCACACCTCAATCAGGCCACTTCCCATGGAGGATAGTGGACCTCCGTTGACATCCAAACATCCTGTTCTTGGCCCAGAACATGTTTTATGATTACTAAAATGTTCCCCCAATAAGGCTCATGCAGACCTGCTTGCTACAGTATCACGATGTCCACTGTTTACTCCAGGACACAGACAATCAGTACACTTATTTAGTTAGTGAATAGGGATGAGCCTAACGTTTATGGGACTCGAAAGTTCAAATTCCAAAGTGCTCATTTTAAAGCCTAATATGCAAGTTATTTTTGTAAAACGTCTTTGAGAACCCGGGTCTTGCCCCAAGGAACATGTATCAATGGTAAAAAAGTTTTAAAAACGGTCATTTTTTTCCATTGATACATGTTCCCTGGGGCAAGACCCGGGTTCTCAAAGAGGTTTTCACAGGCATACTATAGACACCCAGCAGGTACAATATTTAAAGACATTTTTCATTTTATTTTATTTTTTAATTTAAGCATCATTAAAATCACTGCTCCTGAGTCTTTAGGTGCAAACTACAGAGCACATGGCCAGTACACACCAAGTAGCTTTAAGTGCAAACTACAGAGCACACGGCCAGTACACACCAAGTAGCTTTAGGTGCAAACTACAGAGGACACAGGCAATAAACCATGTAAGAATACTGCAGCTAGCACAATCACCTGCCTGCCAGTAAATTAGGAAAAACTGATCTAGCTAAACTATAAAGTGTATAAATATATGTACAACACCTGGGATGTATATATATCCTCTACACACTGTAACATTAACTGACTAGCCTGCCTGCCTGCTCTTTCTACCTTCAAAATATGACACTCTCTCTGTCCTCTCTTAAAGGGTCACTAAAGGAATTTTTTTTTTTAGCTAAATAGCTTCCTTTACCTTACTGCAGTACTGGTTTCATGTCCTCATTGTTCATTTTTGCTTTGAAGTAGCTGTAATTCTGCTGTGATCTCCACACTTCCTGGTTGCCTGTTTCCTTATAACCATCATACTGGGAGATTTTCACGGTGGTCTAAGCTGTCATTACTGTTTGTCTAAAACTCCTCAGAACCAATCAGATTCATTTTAAAAACAAAACACTGCCCTGGATTTGTTTGTTTTTGTTCTGTGAGTCTTCCCGACTCACCTCTCACCCGGAACTTCATGTATGTCCTTTAAAACCGAAAGTGAAACTCGAGGCACATTATATGATAGATTAAATTCAATTTTTAATCATTTTTAAAAGCAATCAGTTAACTTTTATGTCTCTATACCCAATAAACAGTAATTTCAGCAAAAAGAATTGTTTCTTTTAGTGACCCTTTAACCACCGCAACACACTACACAAGGTCGACCTGCAGGCGCCTTTTATAGTGTGGGGCGTGTACTAAACCCCCTGAGCCATAATTGTCCAAAGCCACCCTGGCTTTGGCCAATTATGGCTCTCCGTTTTTTGCAAGCTGTGATTGGCCAAGCATGCGGGTCATAGTGCATGCTTGGCCAATCATCAGCCAGCGATGCCGCAGTGAATTATGGTACGTGAAACGTAACTTGAATTTGGTGCGAACGACCCGTTTTGTTCGTATTTCGACGAACGATCAAACATACGATGTTCGAGTCGAAAATGAGTTCCACTCGAATACGAAGCTCATCCCTATTAGTGAACAGTTAGTTAGAAAAACAGGATATCAATCCACCTGTATGCTTTTACAACAAACACCAGATACAAAAGTGGTTTTAAACCCAAAACCCAAAATGTTAAATATATTGCAGATTACCAATCATTAAATGTGGTGGCTGCATTAGTTTTTTTTTATGTTTTTTTCCATCTGTTTTCCCTGGGGACCAGTAACACACCTCCTGTATTAGAATGCCTCTACTATAAATGAAGGAGAACAGGGGGCAGATTTGAACAGCAGCATTGTCATTCTGGGGGGAAAGAAGTGTTAGAAGTACTAGCAAATTTATATACACTAACAAATTAAAGCCACACTCCATCTAATACTTTATAATCAGTTACAGCAACAGTTATTTCATGGGATAAAGGTTTTACATAGATAAATAAGCCCTGATTATGGTAAATGGTCTGTCTCATCCCTCTAACTGCAAGATACATTTTCTGTTGAAAAGCGACAGACTTACTGACCAGATCACCAGATGGAAATAAAAGAAATAAAGCCTAAAAAGAAAACTGATGCAGCCATCACATCAAAAAATGGTAAAATACCATATAATAAATGTTTGTTTTTGGGTTTAATAGTGCTTCAATAATTAAACTAAAGCATAGTTCCTTGCTTAAAGGGGTTGTAAAGGTTTGTCTTTTATTTTCTAAATAGGTTCCATTAGGCTAGTGCATTGTTGGTTCACTTACCTTTTCCTTCAATTTCCCTTCTAAATGCTTTTTTTCTTTTTGAATTTCTCACTTCCTGTTCCTCCTCAGTAAGCTTTCCACCATCATCCGAGCGGTGGAAAGTCATTTAGAACAGCTTACTGAACACCTTACTGAGGAGGAACAGGAAGTGAGAAATTCAGACAAAGAAAAAAAACATTTAGAAGGGAAATTGAAGGAAAAGGTAAGTGAACCAACAATGCACTAGCTTAAAGCAAAATATTTAGAAAAAAAAAAAATTAACCTTTACAACCCCTTTAAATCTTTATATACTTGAGTGGACACAAACAGAGTTAATATCTTACAGAGTCTCGCAAATGTTAAAGCCAGATGGTTTCTTAACCACTTAAGGATTAGGGATGAGCCCAACACCCCCCTGTTCGGTTCGCACCAGAACTTGCGAACACACCAAATGTTCGTGTGAACTTTAGAACCCTATTAAAGTCTATGGGACTCGAACATTTGAAATCTAAAGTGCTATTTTTAAAGTCTAATATGCAAGTTATTGTCCTAAAAAGTGTTTGGGGACCTGGGTCCTGTCCCATGGGACATGTATCAATGCAAAAAAAAGTTTTAAAAACGTCAGTTTTTTCGGGAGCAGTGAATTTAATAATGCTAAAAGTGAAACAATAAAAGTGAAATATTACTTTAAATTTCGTACCTAGGGGGGGTGTAAAGTTAGCATGTGAAATAGCGCATGTTTCCAGTACATAGAACTGTCTCTGCACAAAGTGTCATTTCTGAAAGGAAAAAAAGGCTTTTAAAACCGGCTTTGCGGCTATAATGAATTGTCGGCTCTGGCAATTCAGAGCGAATTCATTCATAAAAAAATAAATAAAAATAGCATGGGGGTCCACCCAAATTCCATTAAAAGGCCCTTCAGGTCTGGAATGGATATTAAGGGGAACCCCACCGTCAATTTAAAAAAAAATGACATGGGGTTCCCCCCAAATATCCATTCCAGACCCTTCAGGTCTGGTGTGGATTTTAAGGGGAACTCCACCCCAAATTGAAAAAAAAATGGCGTGGAGTTCCCCCAAAAATTCACACCAGACCCCTTATCTGAGCACGTTAATCTGGCCGGCCGCAGAAAAGAGGGGGGGACAGAATGCGCCCCCCCCTCTCCTGAACCGTACCAGGCCACATGCCCTCAACATGGGGAGGATGTCCCCATGTTGATGGGGACAATGGCCTCATCCCCACAACCCTTGCCCGGTGGTTGTGGGGGTCTGCGGGCGTGTGTGTGTGTTTTTTCTAACTATTTACACTTGCTTCATGAAATGGTAGGGGTACAATATACCCCATTACCAATTCACATAGGTGGGGGCCAGGATCTGGGGGTCCCCTTTGTTAAAGGGGTCTTCCAGATTCTGATAAGCCTCCCGCCCGCAGACCCCCACAACCACCGGGCAAGGGTTGTGAGGATGAGGCCCTTGTCCCCATCAACATGGGGACATCCTCCCCATGTTGAGGGCATGTGGCCTGGTACGGTTCAGGAGAGGGCGAGGCCGCACTCTGTCCCCCCCTCTTTTCTGCGGCCGGCCAGGTTAACGTGCTCGAATAAGGGGTCTGGTGTGAATTTTTGGGGGAACTCCATGCCATTTTTTTTTTATTTGGGTGGAGTTCCCCTTAAAATCCACATCAGACCTGAAGGGTCTGAAATAGATATTTGGGGGGAACCCCACGTAATTTTTTTTTTTAATTGACGGCGGGGTTCCCCTTAATATCCATTCCAGACCTTAAGGGCCTGGTAATGGAATTTGAGGGGACCCCCACGCTATTTTTAATTTTTTTTATGAATGAATTCGCTCTGAATTGCCAGAGCGGACAATTCATTATAGCCGCAAAGCCGGTTTTAAAAGACTTTTTTTCCTTTCAGAAATGACACTTTGTGCAGGGACAGTTCTAAGTATGGGAAACATGCGCTATTTCACATGCTAACTTTACACCCCCCTAGGTACGAAATTTAAAGGAATATTTCACTTTTATTGTTTCACTTTTAGCATTATTAAATTCACTGCTCCGGAAAAAACGGCAGTTTTTAAAACTTTTTCTTGCATTGATACATGTCCCCTGGGACAGGACCCAGGTCCCCAAACACTTTTTAGGACAATAACTTGCATATTAGCCTTTAAAATTAGCACTTTAGATTTCTTCCATAGACTTTAACAAGGTGTTCCGCGGCTTTTCAAATTTGCCGCGAACACCCCTAATTGTTCGTTGTTCGCGAACAGGCGAACAGGCAATGTTCGAGTCGAACATGAGTTTGACTCAAATTCGAAGCTCATCCCTATTAAGGACCCATTCACGCCGATATACGTCGGCAGAATGACACGGCTGGGCACATCCACGTACATGTACGTGTCTCTTTAAGCCCAGCCGTGGGGTCGTGCGCGTGCCGCGGGCGCGTGCACGCGACCCGGTCCAAAGCTCTGTGACCGTGGCCACGGGACTCGCGGACCCGAACGCCGCTGGAGTCCCGCGATCGGTCCCCGGAGCTGAAGAACGGGGAGAGCTGTATGTAAACACAGCTTCCCCGTTCTTCACTGTGGCGCTGACATCGATTGTGTGATCCCTTTTATAGGGACACACAATCGATGATGTCACACCTACAGCCACACCCCCCTACAGTTAGAAACACAAATGAGGTCATACATAACCCCATCAGCGCCCCCTTGTGGTTAACTCCCAAACTGCAAACGTAATTTTAAATGCATTTTTTGCTGTGAAAATGACAATGGTCCCAAAAATGTGTCAAAATTGTCCAAAGTGTCCGTCATAATGTCGAAGTCATGAAAAAAATCGCTGATCGCCGTCATTAGTAGTAAAAAAAAAAAAAAAATTAATAAAAATGCAATAAAACTATCCCCTTTTTTGTAAACGCTATAAATTTTGCGCAAACCAATCGATAAACGCTTATTGCAATTTTTTTACCAAAAATAGGTAGAAGAATACGTATCGGCCTAAACTGAGGAAAAAAAATAATGTTTTATACATTTTTGGGACATATTTATTATAGAAAAAAGAAAAAAATATTGATTTTTTTTCAAAATTGTCGCTCTATTTTTGTTTATAGCGCAAAAAATAAAAACAGCAGCGGTGATCAAATACCACCAAAAGAAAGCTCTATTTGTGGGGAAAAAAAGGACGCCAATTTTGTTTGGGAGCTATGTCGCACGACCGCGCAATTGTCAGTTAAAGCGACGCAGTGCCAAATCGCGAAAACTGTCCGGGTCCTTTAGCTGCCTAAAGGTCCTGGTCTTAAGTGGTTAAAAGAACAGGCTCAGCAATTAAAAGATCCAGGTACTACTTCATAAGAAATATGATACTCATTTGGTCTAAATGTACTAAATAGATACAAAATCTGATGGTTTCTTTCATTGTCTGGCATCATATTGAACACAGTGGATTACAGACTCCTGGCCGGTAGGTTGTCTTTTCTATAGAGCTGGTCAAAAAATATCTGGTTATAGTGGTTATTGAAACAGAATCTATTATTGTCCAGGATCTGTTAGCTTAGGTTCTACTAGTTGATTGGCATGCTTTTACCAACAAAAAACTCTGCTGAAGCCTTCCAAGACATCCCAAAATAATTAAACTCAAGTATATTAAAAGAGAATTAAACTTTTATACTCACCTAGGTGGATGCAGCATTGATCTGATGCTGAATCTGTCCCCCACCGCCTCTGCAGTAAGAACTGAGCGATCAAACACCACTGATTGCTCAGTTCTCCCCCTCCGCTCTGAGCAGAGAGTGGTGACTGCAATGAGTATTAGGGGGGCTGGGGGGCTGCTGCACACAGAAGGCCTTTTATCTTAAAGGAACACTAAAGGTACAATTATTATTTTTTTTAAATAACATGCATGTTATACTTACCTCCACTGTGCAGATCGTTTTGCACAGAGTGACCCGGATCCGTGTCTTCTGGGGTCCCTCGGCGGCTGTCTCGGCTCCTCCTCGCAAAAGCTTTCCACGTTCATGCGAGCTCCCTCGAACGGTGAGGTAAGTAAAACGGGGGCTCGGGGGGGGGGCGGTGCTGTCAGATGTTTTTTTACATAGGATGCATTAAGGTAAAAAACTTTTACCTTTACAACTCCTTTAATGCATAGAATGCATTCATTTAAAAAACCTTTTGCCTTTATAACTCCTTTAAAACAACCATTGGTTAGGAAGAATTATTGGAAAGTACATTGCATTTAATATCTTTAGTTTGTTTTTGATGAATCATTTTTATTATTTTAGTTTTTTTGTAGCTTTTTCTACAATCCTTGCTTCAAAACTTTTAGTTATGTTCGTTTATGCCTTGTTTTCAGTGTTAAAAATGTCAGTCACCGCATCTCTGCTCTGCCCTTTAGCGCTCACTGGAGTGCTGGGCTGTTGAGCGGGCAGGATGGGATGGCTCAGGCTCACGCTCTCAGCAGTTCACTGAAAACAGGTGACAGGAGTGCAGAACGAACTGCACTCCTGTGACCTACAGGTGATGTATATCCAAAATTGCTTTGTTTATACTTCTCCTTTAATGGGCACAGGAATGAGTGCCAATGATGTCCACACCATGTAAAAAAAAAAACACCAGTGGCCCAGATTCAGAGAGCAATTGCGCCTGCGTAACCATAGTTACGCAGCGCAATTGCTGACTTGCTCCGGCGTTACGAATGCTCCTGATTCAGGAACATCGTAACGCCGACTGCAGCCTAAAATCTGCGTGGCATAAGGCTCTTATGCCACGCAGATTTTAGGCTGCATTCTTGCGATGACCGCTAGGGGGCGCTCCCATTGTGCTCAGTGTATAGTATGCAAATTGCATACTAACACCGATTCACAATGTTGCGCGGGCCCTGCGTATGCAAGTTACGGAGTTTCCGTACGCCGTCTTTAGCGTAAGGCTGCCCCTTCTAATAGTAGGGGCAGCCAATGCTAAAGTATACCCGCCGTTCCCGCGTCGTGAAATTAGAATTTCACGTCGTTTGCGTAAGTGATTCGTGAATGGTGCTGGACGCCATTCACGTTCACTTGGAAGCAAATGACGTCCTTGCGACGTCATTTGCCGCAATGCACGTCGGGAAAGTTTCGCTCGGCGCGGGAGCGTGCCTAATTTAAATGATTCCCGCCCCCTACGGGATCATTTACATTAGGCGCTCTTACGCAGGGCAATTTTAAAGAGCGCACACGCAATTTACGGAGCTCGTGCTCCGTGAATCGCGCGCAGCGCAGTAAATTTGCGGGGGCGCAGGGCAAAAACGCTGCCCTGTGCCTCCGTAAAAAAGGGGCAAATTCTACCTGAATCTGGGCCAGTGTTCACAAAGTTTCTTCATGTTTGTCACAAATAATAAGCGAAAGTGATGAAGGAGAGAGCTTAAATTCTTTTTGGTAATGAGTCACATTCACATAACACTAGTAATCACAACTATAGAATGTAATGTCAAAAATAGAATAATAAGAGCAACATGCGATAAATAATTTTGCTTTTAATGGGCTTCAAGGTTAAAAGAAATGTATAATGCACCAAATGTTTAAGTAGGTATTAAAAATGCCAAGAGCTTCCTGGAATCTATATAAGAGGGTTAAAGAGATTGCAAAGTCTTGTTTTTAAAAAAAATAAAAATAACAAACATGTTATACTTACCTGCTCTGTTGTGGATTTGCACAGAGCATCCAATCCACATCCTCCTCTTCTTTGCTCCTGGCACCTCCCTCCTCTTGAGTGCCCCCACATCAAGCAGCTTGCTATCGGGGGCACCTTAGCCAAGTCATAGCTCCCTGTGTCCATTCAGACATAGAGCTGCTGCCCGGCCTGGCCCGCCCCCCACTCTCTCCAGATTAGCTGACTGACTTTGATTGACAGCAGTGGGAGCCAATGGCAGAACTGCTGTGTCTCAGCCAATCAGGAGAGAGAGTCTCGGATGGCAGAGACATTCGTTGACATTACTGGGCAGAGATGTGGCTCCAGTAAGTATTGGGGGGGGGGGGGCTGAGAGGGCTGCTGCACAAAGAAGGCTTATTATTTTAATGCACAGAATGCATTCATTTAAAAAACATTTTTGCCTTTACAACTCCTTCAAAACAACCACTGGTTAGGAAGAATTATCGGAAAGTACATTGCATTTAATATCTTTGGTTTGCTATATTTTGGATAAATCATTTTATTATTTTTGTGTTTGCAGGTTTTTCTAGAACTTGTTTCAAAACTTTTAGTTATGTTTGTTTATGCCTTGTTTTTATTTGGTGTTGAAACTGATAGATTAACTGGAATCTGTTGGTGCAAAGGTTGTTTGGCTTTGTAGATATTGTCAGAGAGCAGATTGCAAAACTTTTTCATAAAAAGGGTTTACACTCTTGTTTAGATATGCATTCTTACTGTGGACAGTTAAACATAATCTCTTTTCCTAAGTAAAAAAAATTCAGGAAAGTAGGGGTAAAAGAAAATATTTGCTGATTTTCTGTAAATGTATTTTTGTTTGTGCTTCCCAATCTTAACAGGGCACAGGCCTGTGTGTTCTTTCACTGTTTGTTCTAGCTCTTTCTTTTTAAACACATCCACTAGCAGAGTGATTTTTCCGCAAAATAACAGATTTTGGCGTTAGTGGTGGAAACTCCCTATTTGACTCATTGAACTAATTATGCTAAAACATAATCGTTATATATCTATATATATGTATATATACAGTACAGACCAAAAGTTTGGACACACCTTCTCTTTTATTGTTTTTTTTTAGCAAAGCAAGAGTATACAGAAACCTAGGAGGCATTCCTCTGGTTTAAATCAGTCAATACATAAGTAACAGTATTATCTTCATAACAATTCCTTTAGAAAAAATAGAAACAAAAAGTAAAGGGGAAGTGGATCTCTTTTGGGGGAAGAAGAGAGGCTCATAATATGTTACATTATCTCTCTTCCTATACTTGTTCCTTCCATGCTACCCCAAATCTACTTTGTTGGACCGCTCCCCTAATACCATTTTGCCCTCCTTCCCTTTTGCCACCTGTCCGACGGGAAATCCATATCCCGTCGGGCTTGGGGCAACTAATCTGTTCCTCCTGCCTTACCTCCCCTGTACCCCCCCCCCCAACTAAACAAACAAGCCCCAAAAAAAAAAAAAAAAAGAGAGAGAAAAAATAAAAAAATAAAAATAAATAAATAAAAAAAAGCTCATTATTCCTCCCCCCAACAGGTCCCCCCGCGTCCACCCCTCCCTCAATCCGCATCCATCAAGGCCTTTCCCTCCTCCGAATATCTAAATATGTTCCACTCTGCCCATGTTTCTAAATATACCCTCCGTTTTTGCCTAGAGGTCCAAACCAGATCCTCCATTCTGTTCAGATTTTCAACTCTATTAAGCCACATCCTTATAGTTGGAGGGGATGTCTGCTTCCATGTCCCTGGTATGCATGCTCGGGCAGCATTTAAAAGGTGGCAGGTCATTGTTCTCTTATATCGTCTTGCTGACATCTCTGTATCTTGCAACAGATAAAAAGACCATTCGTCTGGTAGCTGCGTCCCACTAAATCTCTGTGTTATTTCCCGGACCCTACCCCAATAGTTTAAAATCTTAGGGCAGGCCCAGAAAATATGCATTAGGGTTCCTCCCCTCTTCCCACACCTCCAGCATCTATCTACCATGTCTGGATAGCACTTGTTCAATACCTCCGGTGGACACACCTTCTCATTCAAAGAGTTTTCTATATTTTCATGACTATGAAAATTGTAGATTCACACTGAAGGCATCAAAACTATGAATGAACACATGTGGAATTATACATAACAAAAAAGTGTGAAACAACTGAAAATATATTTCATATTCTAGGTTCTTCAAAGTAGCCACCTTTTGCAGCAGACACATCTCTAGAACTGTTAAGAGGAGACTGTGTGAATCAGACCTTCATGGTAGAATATCTGCTAGGAAACCACTGCTAAAGAAAGGTAACAAGCAGAAGGGACTTGTTTGGGCTAAGGAATGGACATTAGACCAGTGGAAATCTGTGCTTTGGTCTGCATAGAAAGAGGAGTGCAGTTAGGGAGATCCATAAGCCTCCACAAGGGAACATTGGAGGAGGCATGAAGCAGGGTTAATTGGGAGATCTGGGCAGATAGGTAGTATTTGGGGATGTGGGGAACCCCCAACCCCTTTGCAATCTATATATTAAAAGAGTGGGCCTAGAAATTCTAGGACACTTATTGGTCCAGATGAATCGCAAATCCTACTCTTGATTAGACAGAGACACTGTGGGGGAACCCAAATGGGTAGGGTACAGTAACAATACAACATTTTAGGTAAAACTGTTGTTTTCACTGAATTAATATAACCAATTCATGACAGATATGGAAACTGCCAGAACTGCATCAAAGCAGTCAATGAGCAGAGCAATGGATAATAGTTGGCAGCGAACAATGAAGAAGATGCAGAGCGAAAGGGAGACTGAGGCTGCAAGTGCTCAACCAGGTCAGGGTCCAGAGTGACAGTTAAGGCTATTGTTTTGTTGATAAGTTGATATGGAGTTGATATGGAGGCCTGACATGGACAAGAAGCGCATCAAGACTTGTTGCAAATTGGGGAGGGAAGTGAGAGGATTAGTCAGGGCCTCACTAAACTAATTTCCCCCCTAATTTAAATATGACCCACCACTTCCTGTCAAGGCCACACCCCTGTATGTTTAAGACCCACCCATACACCTCTCAACCACACCCCTTCCTCTTTAGACTCCACCTTTTCCTCTTAGAGCTCCACCTCTTCCTCTCTGTACATTAAAAGTTGGTATCAAGTGCCTACTTGTAAGCTCCTTAAGGGCAGGGACCAATATAAATGTACAATGCAGGCCTTAAAATTTCAAGTTGTGAGCTACTAGCCAGGCCTTAAGAGTTACTCACCAACGCTTACCCCACCCAACCCCTACCCTGCCCTTAAACATGCTCTCATAAATTATCTCATGTGACGTTACTGTAAGGCCCCTTTTACACAGGGTCGATCCATTTTGACGGACTCCGCTAGTTCAGCGGGGCTCGCGCCATTGATCCCCGCTGAGCAGGCGGATGATAGGTCCATCTCCGCTCACTGTGCTGAGACAGACCTGTCAGAGCCCCGCTCTCCTCCATGGGGAGATTGGATGTCACCTGGTGTGGTAAAACATGGTGTCACCCCCCCCCCCCAGTCCCTAGGATCAGTAATGCATAATGGCCGAAAGAACCTCTTACCAGACCCAGCAAAACAGCAGCAGTGATCCCTTTGGCTGGATGTTCTCTCTGGTGGTGCTGGGCAGCATGGCGCTCTCTGCTAGTGCTGGGCAGCGTGGCACTCTCTCTGCTGGTGCTGGGCAATGTGTCGCTCTCTCTGGTGGTGCTGGGCAGCGTGGCGCTCTCTGCTGGTGCTGGGCAGCGTAGCGCACTCTCTGGTGGTGCTGGGTAGCGTGGAGCTCTATCTGGCTCTCTTTCTTTCTCCTGTAACTGGCTGCTACAGTGTAGCACTCACTCCCTCAGCTTGTTCCTGGAATCGCTCTCTCTTCCCCAGCAGACTGCATGCTGGGGGGTGTAACCGGCTCCCCCTGAAGAACAATGTGGCTGCCAATCTTCTGGGACTGCATGTCCCATGATGCTCAGCTAATCTGTTTTTATTGGCCTCTGCTGTGGCCAATGGGGAGGGGGAAAAAACAAGCAGGAAGCTGGGTGGGGAATCTGAAAGGAGCCCTCTCTCTTATCCTGTGAGGCTGACAGGAAAAGAGGAGGGGCAGGGTGAGCAGGGAAACCCGAAAGCTTCTTCTCCCCTGTCACAGTGCCAATATCTGTCTTCAGCTGAGAAGCTGCGCGCTGTCACCGTTTCACAGCTGGGGGTGGGGGCTTGTAAGCACCGGCCACTACAGCTGCTTTCTGGAGGAAGTAACTGGGTGCCTTCCGCAGGCCAAGAGACAGCACTGAGTCAAGGTCAGAAAAAGAGACTAGGCTTGAAGTCGTGGCCCGCGTAAGAGACTCCAGTCACGTTCTGGTCAGCACGAAGCGTGATCGATAGGGGTTCTAGAGCTAGAATAAATAGGGTCGGGGACATATATATGGAGAAGGATGTTGAGAAATAACCAGCATACTTGACTGAGGCTGTAGGTGTGGAGTATAAGGCCTTAATCCAGGGTAAAAGTTTTTTTTTTTTTTCATGTTTGAACTAATAAGCTGAAGTGCCAATGGAGAGAACTCCAACAACAAAGTAGATTGCATTCAATTGTTTATAGTAGCAAGTCTCATTCAGATATATCTAGTAGTAACAACTATGACAAAATGATGTCAAAAACAGAATAATCAAAGGAAAATACAAAAATAATATTGCTGTTAATTGGCTTCAAGGTTCAAATAAATATATAATGCACCAGAAATGGTTCAAAGAAATGTATAATGTTCAAGCATGTTTTTCATTGTATTGAAAATGTCAAGAGTTATCTGGAATCTATATGGGAGGGTTAAACAGCTCACTGGTTGGGAAGAATTATTTGAAAGTACATTACAATACATTTATTATCTCTGATTCAGTATATTTTTTGATCAATCATTTTATTATTTTTACATTTGCAGACTTTTGGTCCCAAAAGTCTAGTTTTGTTTGTTTATGTCTTATTTTCATTGGTTTGAAAACCAGTAGACTACCTGGAAGCTGTTGGCACAGTGGTTATGTTTGGCTTTGGCTTTGGCTTTGTGGACAATGTCAGAGAGCAGATTGCAAAACTTTTCAGTTAAATTGGCTGTCCACTTTTGTTCCTTGTTGAGATATGCCTTCCCGCAGCGGTCAGTTAAAAAGCCACTATTTTGCAAAGTGAACGTTTTTTGAAAGTAGATGTCATCTACAATGTTTGCTGATTTTCTGTAAACATTTTCTATTTGTGCACGACTCTCTTAATAGAACACATCTTTAGTAACATGTCCACTAGTGGAGTGATTTTAGCAAACATGATTTTGCTACAAAATTACTGATTTCAATGTTAGTGACATTTCACTGAAGTGGAAACTTCCCATTCCACTGTCTATATATATATATACACACACACACACACACACACACACACACACACACACACACACATTTTTGCTGTGGACATTCATCACATACTTACAACAAGAATGCTATGCACTGAATGAAGTTGCAATTCCTGACTTGTTCACTTGTTTTAGGATAGTGACTCACTGAACAGCAGGGATAAGATTGACAGCCCTAGAACTTACTTGTTTGAAAACATCCCATCTTCCACTGGATACCTTTAAAGTTGAAGAAAATGACACCATAAATATCCAAGTCTCTTTTCTTATCTATGAGTACAATACTGCCCTCAAGCAACCCCTCCTCCATTCACATCTGTGACATCTATTTTCGACTGTGGCCAATATAAGTAAATAAAGAAAAAAATTATAATTATCTTTAATTTATTTTTGTACAAAGGGCACAGCGTATGTTGGTTGGATTCAAGTGATGAAACAACTTGGTCTGTTTGTACATGACACACTCCCCTTTATGATGTGTGGACCATAACTAAATCCATTAGCAATGGTCATTGGGCACACCTAGAAAGAAGAACTTCTTAATTCAGTAACACAGTATTCAGTAGATATCACTGGAGTAATTATTGAACTACTTTATCTCCAGACTACCTGGATTGCAAGGGATGGAAGCTTGTTCATAAGGAGCACATTTCACCTTCTATGTCATGTTTTGGGTTTGTTTTATATGTTTATAAGCTGCCTGCAAACATTTTTATTTCTTGCTTACTTCTGTGTAAATATATTATAACTTCATAAATAAGAGGTAGCTAAAATAAGGATTTATTGCCATTATGATATTTAAGTAAGCATTGGATTAAAAGTTTGTAGGGAAATAACTTTTTCCATCACCTTTTGATGACACCAATGGTGTGATGATGGTATCTTCAAACTTTTGGGATTTTGCTACATCTCTCGTTATGGGTGCTGTGGGCCTTCCCATGTTGCCCATCTTCCATTAAGTGAAAACCAATCAGGAGGAAACATCAGAGGCAACTTACTTGTAAACAATTGCAGAACATAATGATGGCCATTTTTTAAGTGATTTGGATTTCAAGGCTTTTTCTATGCAGACTGCAGCTATCAACTGGCAGCAAGATGTGTGGGTATTAACTCACTGATGGAATATCTAAAAAATCTCTAAAGCATGCATACTCAAATAACCAGAGTATGTATTTATGCAATTAAAGGAGGATTGGGGAAAGTTAAGGATGTTCCTGGCCAGCTTATTTGAGGGCAAAACAAAGCAAACATTCATCAATATTGACTGATTATTTACCCAAGATTAACCAGTCAGTAAATGTATGGAGAAGCAGCAGAATCCCTTTAGATGATGACGATGATGATGTCCTGGTCTAACTGCAACCAGCCATATAAAGTAATGACCACCTTATATACAATGTACAGTATATGTGATCTTAAAATTATCATTAGTTAATGTTCAGTTTGTGGGCAGGTACTTTCTTCATGCCCCTGTAGAAGTCCTGTAGGACGAAATGCATAGGGTTCTATGCTTGTTGCTTATCCTGCGCTTTTTTTTATCAGTGATCACCATTGTAACTATCGCTGGATTTTTACAACCATTTATATTTTATCCTTGTTTTTATCTTTGTTCTTTTTGCCTTGTTTTTAATTTTAATAAATCCCTTGGGTTTACTTTTCTGACCTACGCTATGTGGAGGCCTTTTTTTCTTGTCTCTTTTTATGCCATATCGTAAATCCCTGGAGGGATAATACTTCTTTTTGGATCCTTGCTATCCACAACATTGAGCTGCTGGGAACCAGTGATTGAGTTTGGAGCTTTTGAATTTCTGGAAAATATCGGGGAACAGATGGGAGGAACTTCCGGATTATACCAGAGATGACCTTTGGAGGTGCTGGAGATACCATCCCTCTTACCTTTTCCTATTTGACCCATTTCTGAGAGGTTTTGGGTCCATGCCACACGGTAAGAGTACCCATCTTATACCTTTTCTGGATTTATGTTTATTTACATATTGGTTTTATCATCAAGATTTCCATCATCATCACTGTTCCATGCCTCATATCTCACCTTGCTGGCGAGGATTACACCTGATTGACATCATTAACTGTTTACATGGACCCTTTTCTGAAGTGACTCATGACCACCTTTTATAATACTTTTTAATATTGGAATACATTTATTGTCACTTGGTTTTTCACGCATATTTACTTGCTGCCGCAAGTATATTGTTTACACACTATTTATATATTTTGTGCATATTTGGTCACACCTTTTTTGTACATGTTCACATCATGACCACACAGGTCTAGATTTATTCAATAGCGCAGCACAATTTTATATTTTACTTTTCTCACATATTATCTCTATGTTGTGTGCTAGCAGCTGCCCTCTTTGTCTTTAGCAGCGCGGTTTTCTCTCCCCTATTTTTTCACTTTCTTCATGACAGGTGTCACTCTTCTGCAATGGCACTGTTGTTGCAGAGGAAGTCAAGAAAAACAGGGTTCTGCTATGGTTTCTGGGTCATCGGGGGAGCTATCCTATTGGGTGCTCTGCTGGGCATCTATGGTCAGGCAGAGCCTATTTTAGGCCCTAGGTCTCAGTTTTGGCACGCATTTGTGAGTGGGTAGCTTTTGCCTGTTAGAAACAGTACTAGAAACATGTTCTTAGTGAGGAGGGAAAGCACATGGTCTGTTACTCCGCTTGACATCCTCCCAAAAGGTCAAGAGACGGCCAGGCCGCATTCTGCTCTCTTTATAGGCCCTGTCAGTCTGGCTGAGTATCGCTCCATTCTCTTTGCTAAAACTTTCAGTACACCCGGTTGGGGCGGTCCTCTCTCCAGGCTTTGTTTTGAACTGCTACTGCATTACTTCTATATTGCACCCAACTATATGAATTATTGCCACCGCACCATGCTGTACCCACCTAAAAATAGCAATACTCACTACAAAACAATATATTCCTGCTGCCTGCACTAATAGTCTGCACTATATTGAAAATAAACAGCCACTGAATACTCCAGCGACCAACAATTCCTGGTCTCACTCTGTGCTTGTAGTTTGATCCGCTGATCCCCAAATTCAACAGTGTCTTCTGTAGTGATGCATATTTTGCATCTTGTTTCCAAGTATAAATATACAGAGAGAAATGCTTCTGCTGTAATCGTTAGGGATAAATTACTCCACAGTAACTGTAGCTACAGTATGCGAGTGAGGGTTTGCAGCTTCTGAACTGCTTGTAAAGAAAGTATAATAATACGTAAAAACTTTCCTTGCCACAGGCCTCGTGGCTATTGTGTACCACCAAGAACATATTATCAGTACTAAGAAAAAAGTCACTTGCAAGTTTTTCCTTAACTTTCTATGAGTAGGCAGCAGGAATATAATTGTTACAATGGGGACTCTGTGCATGGCTTACATCTTAATGGTGCAGTAGAAAAAATAACTGCTGAAAAAATTATTCTTTATGACTAGGGAAGCATAGGCCATCTTGGCAGATTTGATCCTGTAATAAGGTAACCAGATTTTTAAAATGAAATCCGGGGACATATTTTTTCTTTACTAGTAATGGCAACAATCAGCGACTCTCTGCCCGTCGCCGCCCACCTCACAGCCTGTCAAGTCCTACTCTTTGGGCCCCCGGCTACTACTGGAGGAAGATCAATCCGCCAGGGAAGGCAAGGAGATAGGCAGGTGGCTGGCCAGAATTTGAGCCAAGGCA
This sequence comes from Rana temporaria, assembly GCF_905171775.1. Taxonomy (NCBI): domain Eukaryota; kingdom Metazoa; phylum Chordata; class Amphibia; order Anura; family Ranidae; genus Rana; species Rana temporaria. The sequence continues at coordinate 418,709,765 of NC_053489.1, forward strand.
GAAGAACATGCGAGCGGAGCTGAATGGGCATGCGCCCGAAACTGAAGAAATATTCCCTCCACTCCGACCAGCACATGATCATCAGAAAGGGGCACAGATAATGGGAAAAATACAACCCCCCTATGCTTTTAATTCTGCACTGATTTGTCTTTGAAATTGCCCCTGCCCCCTATTAAATCCAATCTGGGGACAAAACCAGGGACTGACTTGGTCCGGGGACAGTGTCCTCAATCAGGGGACTGTCCCCTGAAACTGGGGATGTCTGGTCACCCTATCCTGTAATGACCTCACAAAGACAGAACAGATTTCCATTTCACAAACAAATCTGCACTGTTTCTTTGAGATGAAATTCTACCCTGTATATGATCGCCTTTGTCAGCAGAAAAATGCAGTCAATAATTGCATCACTCACCATAGCAGCAAAGCAGGAAGTGTTTGTTTCTTTGAGTTCAGGCAGTGACAGCTGATCATGAACATGTGTTGCCTTCTAAGACTCTGTGAAAAAGAACTAAGTTAATTAGTTGGCTAAACTGTAGGATGAATTATGTTATTCCCCTAACCTTTACCCTAGAATATGTGCTTGTTTAAATCTAACTAGGGGCAGTTGTTCAGAAACCTATGTTATTTACTAAGAATCTTTAAAGAGGTTGCTGCATTTGTCAGTAAAAAAACTGTAACATATCAATTAAAAAATTGTATAAATGATATAATCCCCTCTTTACATTTGGGAAGACACTGACAATAATGGAACAAGGCAAGGAAGAATCCCACATCTAGTGTCTGATGTCACCTTGTTGCTATTGACGGGGACACTTAAGAGGAGAAGTGAAGCAGAACAAGAAGGAACAATGTTTTATCTATTTTTTTTGTCTGCAATCTTTAATTAAAGAACTAAAGAGGAGGTACAGAAGTATAAAACATTGCAATAACAGCATGATAACTTAAGCCTCGTACACACGACCAAGGAACTCGACGGGCGAAACACATCGTTTTCCTCGTCGAGTTTCTTGTTAGGCTGTCGAGGAACTCGACAAGGCAAGTTTCTCCATTCCCGTCGAGGAAAAAGAAGACATGCTCTCTTTTTGGCTCGACGGGATCCTCGACTGTTTCCTCATCGAAAAATGTACACACGACCGTTTTCCTCGGCAAAAAAAAAATCCCAGCAAGTTTCTTGCTGGTTTTTGCCGAGAAACTCGGTCGTGTGTACGAGGCTTGGGAGTATAAATGACTGAGATTCAACTTATAGAAAAATAACCGTATAAAAACTCTTGATACAGTCAGTAAACCCAGTATGGAACAGTGCAGTGATGTCAGGGACCGCCATAATGCAGAGCAGAGGAAGTAAAAAAATAGTAGCATCAACATAAATGGGAGGAAAAAATATCACGTGGCTTAAGGGGATCTATCAAACATGGGGGTTGATTTACTAAAGGCAAATCCACTTGCACTTCAAGTGCACTTGGAAGTGCAGTGGGAGATCTGAAATGAGGGGAAGCTCTGCTGATTTTAGCATCCAATCATGTACAGTAAAACCTTGGTTTGTGAGCATAATTCGTTCCAGAAACATGCTTGTAATCCAAAGTACTTGTATATCAACCATTTTTTTTATAGTGTATAAAAGAGAAGAGAGGTACCTCTAAGTGTAGCAATATGTTGCTAAATGTTGTACCTTCATTAAATGTAACCATATTGCTACACTTAGAGGCTCCTCTCTTCTTTTTTATACTCAGCTGTGACATGACGCTACTCTTATATCAAGACATTGCTCGTATATCAAGGCAAAATTTAGTAAAACATTTTGCTTGTCTTGCAAACCAAGTTACTCTCAAACTAAGGTTTTACTGTACAAGCAAAAAAAAAGTGAACTTGTAGTGCAAAGTGGATTTTCCTTTAGTAAATAACCCCCATAGTATAATGTTTAGACCAAGGGGACCATTTTTTGTCACAGTAGGGAACAGTATGGTATAGGGTGTAATATATATTTTCAACTCTATTTATGGCATCGATGAAGAGTTTAACTTGTGAGAGAGTCACAAGTTAAACTCTTCATCGATGCCATAAATAGAGTTGAAAATATATATTACACCCTATACCATGGGTGCTCAACCTGTGGCTCTCCAGCTGTTGCAAAACTACAATTCCCATAATGCCTCAGCCTTTGGGAGACATGCTTGTACCTGTCAGCGGCTTGCAATGCCTCATGGGAATTGTAGTTCCGCAACAGCTGGAGAGCCACAGGTTGAGCACCCATGCCCTATACCATACTGTTCCCTACTATGACAAAAAATGGTCCCCTTGGTTTAAACATTATACTATGGGGGTTATTTACTAAAGGAAAATCCACTTTGCACTACAAGTTCACTTTTTTTTTGCTTGTACAGTAAAACCTTAGTTTGAGAGTAACTTGGTTTGCAAGACAAGCAAAATGTTTTACTAAATTTTGCCTTGATATACAAGCAATGTCTTGATATAAGAGTAGCGTCATGTCACAGTATAAAAAAGAAGAGAGGAGCCTCTAAGTGTAGCAATATGGTTACATTTAATGAAGGTACAACATTTAGCAACATATTGCTACACTTAGAGGTACCTCTCTTCTCTTTTATACACTATAAAAAAATATAAAAAAAATGGTTGATATACAAGTACTTTGGATTACAAGCATGTTTCTGGAACGAATTGTGTTGTCATCCACTGGATAATCACGCTTCATTGGAAAACTCAATATGTACCTCTTGTACATATTGAGTTTTCCAATGAAGCGTGATTGTCCAGTGGATGACAACACAATTGTATAGTGGAAACCTCCGGGATTGGGGCGAATAATAGACATTGTGATGGGACAAGAAACAGTGGAGCATCTGTTATTTTAGAGGTAAATGAATCAAGCTTTCTCCAAATTGGAGCAATGTGTGAGCATTCCCAGAGAAGACGGAGGAATGTGCCCGGTGTATTGCATCCTCTAAAACACAATGGAGAAACAGCGGGAAAAATGGTGTGGATTTTAACTGGAGTTTGATACCATCTTGTATGAAGTTTCAGTGTTGTTTCTCTAATGTTAAGTGACCTTGTACACTTCTTCAGATTGTCAGTACAGTCATTCCAATTCAAGGTACCCTGCTCCAGTGAGCATTCCGATTCCCACTTGACTCTATAGGGGAGGGGGTCAGAAGAGATATGATTGTTTAAATGAGTATATAGTTTGGAGATGAGAGTATAGTTTGCCCCTGGGGTTGTGTAAACAAAACTGTTCATACATAGATGGTTTGGACGATGTGTCACTTTTAAACTGAGATGTATAGAAAGTTTGATTTGTATGCAATGGAATATTTCCTTGTTTGGAATAAGGTATGTGGCTTGGAGGGTTGGAGAAGAGATAAACTCTGAATTCTGCACCAATCTGTGTAGAAAAATGACATCTGTGTTTGTCAACCAGGCAAAATCAGCCAGATTAGTAAGGCCCAGGGGAAAGCTGGGTCTCCCAGAAAGGTTTCCTAGGGAGGAGCTTGGGATCATAGACCGAATTTGGCGCTATAATTTTTCCAAAGATGGAATGATTGCACTGGTTTATGTATTTTTTTAAGGAAAAGATGATATTGTCAATATACCATCTTTGGTATCAGGTCAATTCCTGTCTAGTGGCCATGCCAATTTAGCCCAAGTTATTTTTTTTCTTGCTTTTAGACTGGCAAGATTATAACCACTACAGGGCTGGCTACTAAGTAACTATGGCAAACTGTTGCACCAATGCTCTGTCAATACTTCAGCTAGTACAGGTAAAAAGCAGCATATTTAGATGTAACTGTAGCAGTAATAACAGTAGCCACAACATTTAATTAATATGACAGCTTGTTGTTTTTTTTTTGCCAGCTTCTGCAGATATTAAAGCAACCAACTGATGTCTTAATATTGAAAAGATCAAAGATCTTACCTGGGTTGGCCCTGGTCCCAGATATGCTAAATCATAACCCTGTGGATATGCTTTACAGCTCATTCACACTGCCCACACACTAAATGCTCAGTTTTACCTTCCGGGCAGTAGTTTTTGCATGCGGTGAGCAACTGTGAGGGGGTGGTGCAATTCAACACATCACACTACTTTTCTCCTTTTTTTAAAACTTTTATTGAAGTGCACAAAATGACACTTTATTTATGTCTGCTCAGCAGCACAGGACATAGCAATGCAGTGTGGTGGCATGTAGTGCCTCCCAGTGCACTGCTGTAAAATGCTACACATGTCTATGGTCTATGGCTGCATTGCAGTGGGACCTGTGTTGATCCGATGGCAGAAAACACAAATAATTACATTATGGGGGTTGATTCACTAAAACTGAAAAAAACTGGCAAAATCAGGTGCATAGAAACCAATTAGCTTCCTATTTTTTGTGTCAAGGCTTAATTGAGCAAGCTGGAGTTAGAAGCTGACCATGCACAGCTGCACCAGTGTGAAGTCCAGACAGTGAGCAGCTTGCTCTTTCTTTCTGTAAGCACCCAAACAGTGATTTTCCTTTTTTTTTGTGCAATGTCTACTTGTTTCTGTTTTGCTTGATTAGATAAAAATGCAACCTAACTTTTCTAATAACCTCTGATATAAAAATTTTAGCATGTTCTGGATATGTTCAGTTTTCCACACAAAAAAAAAAATGTAATACTAAGTGGGAAAAATTACAAGTCACAGAGAATAGGATTTTGCCTGCTCCATTGTCTTCAGAGTAGATTTTAATTGCTGTGCTCATGTCTGTTTTATACTACACTTCTGTGTATAGTGTTTCTCATTAATAAATAAAACGGAAATGTTTGCTCTGGAAGCAGTCCAGACTGCAAGAGAGATGAGTTAATACGGGTACTGTGAAGAAAATAGACTTTATTTTCTCATAGGTTCTGTTTGTTTTTTAAGAACCCCTGGACCGATCTGGGTGAAATTTGGATATGTGGGTCAGTGGCGTCTCCAGCTTTCATATTTATGGGGGGACAGGGACAAAAGTAGGGGGGCCAACTATAAAATACAATTATATATATATATATCTCCTGGGGCCCTTTACTACGATCTCACAACGGGCCCTTTCACATGTTCTGCAGTGAGCTCCCTTCCTACTATACTGGGGCCCCCCAGGGTGGCAGAAAACAAGAGATATATGTCACCAGCACACCAAGAAAATATAAGGGTCCAAAGCAGTGTGAGAACTTTTAGGGTTGCAAAGGTTGTCTTGCCACCGGGGCCTGGTGTTCTGCCCCTGTGAGGTTCCCCAGCTGTCCTGTCCCTGCTATTGACAGCGCTGGTCTGGCATCTGTCTCCCTGGCAGCGGCGACAGTCTATTAGGACCTAGTGCTGGTGACATTATGGGTGCATGCAGGGGAAGGCTGGCACTATTGGTTATAGAGAGCTGAGCCCCCAGCTGGTCACCTAGCAGCAGTAATGCTGTATAACCTTCTCTGTTGACATGCTGATCAGGTTGTGATCCAGGTAATGCTCCCAGTCAGATCTAATAAATACAGTATTTATTAGCTTCAAGAGTACAACCACATATATATATATATATATATATATATATATATATATATATATATATATATATAAAATCAAACGTATGTTCCACAGCTGTGTGGGCTCTATGCCTGTAAAGTGCGGGCTTTGATCAATAAAATCTCTGATATTTAACTCTAGGATTTGACTAGGAGCATCACCTGGATTGCATCATGATCAGTATGTCAGAGAAGCTCCACTGCTGCTAAGCAACCTGCAGGGAGATCAACTGTCTACAACCAATAGAGATGGGCTCGGGTGTGTTTGAAATCCCGCATGCCCAATCCCGCCAGGAAGCCAACACTCCACAGTGCTAATCACAGGCAGTGAGACATTTCCTGATCTGTGCAGCAGCGGACCGTGAAATGTCTCACTGCCTGTGATTAGCGCTGTGCAGTGTGGGCTTCCTGGCAGGCTTTGGCATGTGGAATTTTGAACATGCCCAGCCCATCTCTAACAACAAATTGTGCTGGCCCTCCTGTACATTAGCCCCATAAAGTAACCAGCTCTGGGTTCCAATGTGCTGCCGCCACTGCCATTGAGACAGAGGCCAGCGCTGTGAATAGCCGGGAGAGGACAGCAACTCTGGTTATTCCAGCACTGGTCCACACTGGGAGGATTTCCCAATCCACCTATAATGTGTAGATGGGGGAATTGGATCATTTCTTTTTTAATAGTTGAATGAAAAAAAAATGATCAATGTATGGGCTGCCTAAGAGCTAAGACCAGCCATAGACAGTTTAAATCTCAGCTGGTTCAGCAGGAACTGGCTGAGATTTGAACCATTAATGAGCAGATTCTCTTATGATTATCACTAGTGGTTTCTGTATAGCCACTAGTGAGAATCACTGTTTGTCGGGAGAATACAATTGCTGGGCAGGAGGGATATTCCCCTGTCAGCACTGTCTGTGTTGATGGGGGAATCATGCAAGTTTCTTTCCTGCAATCTGTGGATGTAGGAAAGAAATTTGCACTGTATATTACCTGCCTAACTGAAAGTGAAAGTGTAACAGAATGGCCCGTGACACCCAGAGACTTTTGAAGGATGGGGGGTACTCCTGTGCCAGCGTCACTAATGACTCTTGGGTCTAGGGTCATCCTGTGCCCCTTTTGGGCATAGGGTGACTGATAAATGATAATGAGAAATTACATGCGATGGGACATTACTGATAATTCATGTTTTGCAGGATATCTTGAAATATTACAAGTTGTTAAAGTCTGACTCCGACAGGTCAACAGAGTGTTTTCATTCAATGTGGGGACACATGCTTTTTAGGTGTTAATTGAGTCTGCTCCTAGACATTCCATTGAGTGATGATAATACTGTTTTGTGTCCATTGTGCTAATTAGGTCTGCTCCTAAGACCTGTTCATTGTGTATGCTAATGACACTGTTAAGATGTGGAATGTGACTTGTCAAGCTGTAGTAATTAAATGCGCAGCCAGACCATCTGGGTAATGAGTAGTAATTAACTCATCGGAATGTCATTATCTAAAAGAATGTGTATGAAGCCCCCCATTGTGTGATGTGTGGGTGGAGTGTGTCTTTATCCCTGTGATTAACTGTAACATGCTTGTACTGTATATAACAAAGCTAAGTTACCATTAAAGGATTCATTCATTTTGGAACCAGTACCAGAGCTTGTGTTGTCTCGGTTATTCTGGGAAATGAAATGGGTCGTGTCTGATGTCTGTTGGACTGTCGGATAAGCTGTCATGGGGCGATGGAATGGAATATCGTAAACGGTGGTGACTGTTACAGAGAGTAAATTGTGAATGTCTTGAAAGAACAGGAGAGGGGGAGGGAGACAGATGGGGAAGAGAAGGGATGGAGATAATGCAGTTCAGTGATTACAGTGTACTGCAGTCTGCAGTGTACACACTTACCCACGGTCCAGGCTAGAATCTCAGGCATCATTCACACATATGCTGCTGGGCGGGACTGAAAGGAGGAGGAGGAGCTGTATTCCTCCCTGCTCGTATGTGAGGAGAGTGGGGGGGTGGCTGGACTTGATGGGCTGTAAAAGAATGTCATAGACTGACACTCGGCTCAGCTTGCAGTCACCACTCGGAATTTACAGGCTGGTTCTCCTGTCCTAAGGACAGGAGAAATCAGTCTGTTTTTTCAGTAACTGAGATGAAGGCTTGGGCCCCCCCTCCCCCACAGTGCTCATGGAGTCCTTTCTGCAACTCGCTCTTCTCCGTGCCAATGAGGATGCAGGGGAAGTAGCAGATCGGGTTGTGATTGTGTGAAAGCTTGCATTATGCAGTGTCAGCAAGCAGAGGGTGGGGGGGTGGAATGCCCCGCAGAGCTGACTGGGGACGCTCTCCCTCTCAAGAGAGACTGTTTCTCCAGCGGCGGGCCGAGCAAAATACAAAAATGCAAAAAAAATAAAAAATTTTTTTTGGGGGGGGGGCACATGGTGGGGCACAGCATAATGTTGGGGGGTCAGGGCCCCCTCTGCCCCCCCCTAGAGTCACCATTGATGTTGGCCCCCCAGATTGGGGCTATGAGGGGATATGTAATGTCAGGGAAACCTTGTGTGGAAAGGGGTGTTCCAACTTTTGGGAAAATTGGGGTGCTCTCTGCCTGGAGATAATTAGTTTATTCCTTAACTGATCTCAATATCTCCCAGGCAGAGCATGCTGTGATAATATCGTCTGCTGTGTCATGTAAATGAACTTTGGTCTGCATCTCAAGAAGCGTTCATTGTGTGAATTTCTATTGTTTAGCAGGTGAGAAGAGCTTATCTCCGAGTCACCTTGTCTGGGTAAATGACCAGTAATCAACTTATGTAGATTATATCGGAGACAGCTGTCTGTCTCCTAAAAGAGGTCTATTGAAGGGAGGCTCGTTAGTAAAACCATTGTATGATGTTGTGGGAGGAGTTTGTCATTGTCCATCTGATTACTTCAAGTATTCCTGCCCTCTCAATAAAGCGATTCTATGCCTAGTAACCTCTTCATGAAGTCTTGGCTCATGTTTGGGGGGGAATATTCTAACCATTGGAAGAATCATCCTGGAAACTGCATTCATCTCCACTATCCCTCTACCTCCTGTGGTAGCGATAATCCCTTATGCATGGCGATTGAGGGATGGAAAGAAGGCCGTAGTACCATAACCACTGCAGGTCTTAACAGGTACAGTTTACAGTAGTCACATTTTCATCTAGATATCTTTATTCTAACTTTTTTTTATTTATTTTTTATTCTAATGTTTTCTTTAATTCAAGAGTTCAAAAGAATGACAATAACCACCAGATATTATCACTAAAAATAATAATGGGTAAAGTGCCATTCTGTGTTCTGGAGAGGTCCTCAGGGCCATCTTAATGCAAGGGCACTAGTGGGCACTGCCCAGGTACGTGGGGGTCCCCACAATAATCTTGCATTACATCATACTTGCCAACTGTCCCGGATTTTCGGAGACAGTCATGCTTTTTACTAAACTGTCCCGATATGGTCCTGTCCCGGGAAGTGTCCCAGAACCTATACTGTGCCCTCCTAATCCCAGTGTTGTACCCCCCTATACTCTGCCTTTCTGCATTCCCCCTGTACTGTGCCCTTTTTGTTGACTAGTCTTTGATAAATGGAATGTTTTCCTTGTTGTAAAATCGATTTTATTGAAAGTACTAATGAATATATGTTTAATTCTATCAACTATTTATACTTTATTTCTTGAAAGTAGGTGTGTAAATTGGGGAAAGCATTACTTTGCCCAGGGGCCCATGATTCTATTAAGACAGCCCTGGAGGTCCTAAATGTACAGTTGTACTTTTGGTGTAATTGACCTGTAATCATTTCACCCAGCGCCCACAAGTACAATAATCTTCCAATAATCTTTGCTAAGCAGTTCTGTGGAGGCCACCATGGAAACAGCGTAACTGTTAGAATGAATGGGACCATTATCCAGCATTATTAAGTGTGTAACCCTGCCCAGTATTGCACAACCATTCCAACAAATGTATCCACCAGGTCCTCCTCATATTGTGTATATGTGCTCTTCTGGCATCATTCATTCCTATGGAATTAATCATACTAGTAGCCTCCAGCTATCTTTTATTTTATATCCAAAAAGGAGGAATTATCCAGAAAACAAAACAGAATGAAAAAAAAATATAGTCCTATTCACAATTCATCTGGATATATATATATATATATATATATATACATATATATATATATATATATACATATATATATATATATATATATATATATATATATATATATATATATATATATATATATATATATATATATATATATATATATATATATATATATATGTATATATCTTCCCCTATTATAAATACCCTTAGATTAACATAGTACCTTATTTCACAATATATGTTCACCTATATTTACATTTATTTCTCTTTCACCTTTTACCTTAATATTAAAGGCAAAAGCTATCTATCAAGGGCTTCTCTATTCCTCCTTCCCCTTTTCCTTCATCCGATACCCCTCCCCCCCAAAAACAAACAAAAAAAAAACCTCCGCCCCCATTTTTGTTTCTTTCTTAATGTAAATTTTTTGGTGTAATTCATCTTACAGATGTGCCACTTCACAGGTAGGTTTAAGGCATCCTGTCAAGTTAAATAGTGGAAAAATGGATATTACCGCGCTTATCAAAGGAGGGGAAACAGAGAGGGGAAGAAAGGGGGAGGGGAAATGAAAGTGATGAGAAGTGGAGGTACAGCTGCGGCACTGGAAGGTGTATCAAACCATAAGCAATTGAAAATGGGGAGGGTAGTGCTGCGCTAATCAGTGGTGAATGGATAAGTGAATAAACAGGTGGGGGAGGGGAATGAAAGTAGGTGTAATTGAAATGAGGAGCAATATAGCCCAAATGGCATCAGCATAAAAATAAATATAAATGATCAGTGAACAATAACAGTAATGGTGCAAATCATATAACTACACAGGTTCCTCTTAATGTGATGAAATACACTATAAGTAATGGTGCAAAAAAAAAAAATCCCAGGTAACTGTGCTAGGTGACACTCCTATACTGGTGATAAACAGTCCATCAACAGAGTTTGAAAAATATTAGCAAAAAATATAAGTAAAATTTCAAAAGTCCAAGAAAGCAAAAGTGCAAGTGTAGGTCCGCAATATGGAGTGAGAGGAAAATGGGTATCCAGTGATCCTTTTAGGGTAAGTAAGGATGTCCCCTTACCTTACTGCTGTAAGGTAACAGCATATAGATCCAACCACATTAGATGGTTCACTCGATGGGCTCTGATCCAACAACGGCAGGTCCTCCTTGGAGTTCTCGTCCCAGATTGGTCAGTTTCTCGCCCCAAAGAAATAAAGCATCGATGGTGTGATACCGTTTTAAAAATTTTAATTCTCAAAAAAAATAGACAGGGGTACTCACATAATCCAAAATACAATTGAGCATGTAAAAAAGAGGGGCAATCTGTCGCCAACGTCACCTCCGATACCTCTCAGTGGACTCATGCGCATTCGTCACTATCATGTGACTTCCTCAGGAGTAGTGAGAGGCATAAATGGGATCCTTTTTATAAGGTGACTTGTTTAGTAGGCTGTGAGTGGACTCAGCTGTTTGCCATGTAAATAATGCAGCTGCAGCCATTTTCCCGTAGTCTGCTAGGCATTTAATAGTAAAATCAAAAAATCAAAAAATTTCGCCCAGCATATAAAATATTTAAATTAGTAGCATTCAAATGGTGGGTGACAGATATGACATCTCATTTATATGGTTAACAATGAAAAAAATTGAAAAAACTTAAAAGCTTCAGCCAGGGGACGGAGACCATGGGGGGGGGCAAACACAGAAGTCCCATTGTACCATCATAACATTCTGTGTTGACAGTACACAGCGTTCTACAGGAAGTCTGGCAGCCGCCATTTTGTTGTAGCTCAAAAGACGTCCCCAGCATCTCACAGAGCGCTGGGGATACGTCTTACAAAAGTGAGCCATTCTGTCTGATGTCTGGTCGGGGGCCTGCATGGGGCCCCCCGACCTCGGCCAGCATCCCAAATAGGCTTCCATCACGTATCGGCGGCGTCTATCAAAACGAGCGCCGCCGGAAGTGGAGCTGCAGCCACCTTGCAGCCACCGGAAGTGGAGCCGCGGCCATTTTTTTTTTTTTTTTTTTGAAGCCAATGCTTGTTAAATGGTGACACACGGCGTCCTCACAAGGGAGCACTCGAGGGAAACAATTAAAAACACAGGGGAGCAGGAATTTATGTGTATGTACACACTCATAATGCACCGAGAAGATTGAGGCTCAATTGGTATATTAAAAATACATAGGCCGGACAAAAAGAGCATTACGAGTGCGTATAAAAGAACATGTCCAAAACATCCTTAAAGGTTTCGATAAACATAGTGTATCAAGACACTTCCTTACCCACCACAATAAAGATCCGACACATCTTAAATTTTGGGGCATAGAGCCCTATGTGAGACACTGGCGAGGCGGGCATAAAGTTAGAACATTGAGCCAGTTAGAATCTCGCTGGATATTTACTCTGGATACTTTTGCTCCCCGAGGTCTTAACATAGATTTTGATCTTAATTGTTTTTTAAGTGACCGATAAGACTTTATTTTTTGATTTATTTCTTGCTTCACTTACCCTCTCTGTTCTCTCCTTTTCGCTATCTAATATTGATGACGTAGATTGTTTTTAATCTGTATATGTGGATCTGTTCGCACACGTCATCTACGTCTTTTAACCTTATGTGGCATATCCATTCAATGAAATTAAATATGTCGACATACATTCATTTAAATTTTTTATACTTTTTAACATATATATATTTTTTAACAAATTATTCTGGCTCTCAATATTTTTTAATATACCAATTGAGCCTCAATCTTCTCGGTGCATTATGAGTGTGTACATACACATAAATTCCTGCTCCCCTGTGTTTTTAATTGTTTCCCTCGAGTGCTCCCTTGTGAGGACGCCGTGTGTCACCATTTAACAAGCATTGGCTTCAAAAAAAAAAAAAAAAAAAAAAAAAAAATGGCCGCGGCTCCACTTCCGGTGGCTGCAAGGTGGCTGCAGCTCCACTTCCGGCGGCGCTCGTTTTGATAGACGCCGCCGATACGTGATGGAAGCCTATTTGGGATGCTGGCCGAGGTCGGGGGGCCCCATGCAGGCCCCCGACCAGACATCAGACAGAATGGCTCACTTTTGTAAGACGTATCCCCAGCGCTCTGTGAGATGCTGGGGACGTCTTTTGAGCTACAACAAAATGGCGGCTGCCAGACTTCCTGTAGAACGCTGTGTACTGTCAACACAGAATGTTATGATGGTACAATGGGACTTCTGTGTTTGCCCCCCCCATGGTCTCCGTCCCCTGGCTGAAGCTTTTAAGTTTTTTCAATTTTTTTCATTGTTAACCATATAAATGAGATGTCATATCTGTCACCCACCATTTGAATGCTACTAATTTAAATATTTTATATGCTGGGCGAAATTTTTTGATTTTTTGATTTTACTATTAAATGCCTAGCAGACTACGGGAAAATGGCTGCAGCTGCATTATTTACATGGCAAACAGCTGAGTCCACTCACAGCCTACTAAACAAGTCACCTTATAAAAAGGATCCCATTTATGCCTCTCACTACTCCTGAGGAAGTCACATGATAGTGACGAATGCGCATGAGTCCACTGAGAGGTATCGGAGGTGACGTTGGCGACAGATTGCCCCTCTTTTTTACATGCTCAATTGTATTTTGGATTATGTGAGTACCCCTGTCTATTTTTTTTGAGAATTAAAATTTTTAAAACGGTATCACACCATCGATGCTTTATTTCTTTGGGGCGAGAAACTGACCAATCTGGGACGAGAACTCCAAGGAGGACCTGCCGTTGTTGGATCAGAGCCCATCGAGTGAACCATCTAATGTGGTTGGATCTATATGCTGTTACCTTACAGCAGTAAGGTAAGGGGACATCCTTACTTACCCTAAAAGGATCACTGGATACCCTTTTTCCCCTCACTCCATATTGCGGACCTACACTTGCACTTTTGCTTTCTTGGACTTTTGAAATTTTACTTATATTTTTTGCTAATATTTTTCAAACTCTGTTGATGGACTGTTTATCACCAGTATAGGAGTGTCACCTAGCACAGTTACCTGGGATTTTTTTTTGCACCATTACTTATAGTGTATTTCATCACATTAAGAGGAACCTGTGTAGTTATATGATTTGCACCATTACTGTTATTGTTCACTGATCATTTATATTTATTTTTATGCTGATGCCATTTGGGCTATATTGCTCCTCATTTCAATTACACCTACTTTCATTCCCCTCCCCCACCTGTTTATTCACTTATCCATTCACCACTGATTAGCGCAGCACTACCCTCCCCATTTTCATCCTGTCAAGTTAATTATTATTTTTTTTATTTTATATGTTTTTTGGTAAATCTTATTAAAAATGCTTCTCTTTGTACATGGTTATTATATTTCTAAAAATGTTTTGCCATGGTACATGTCCTGCCTGGCAGTGTCCTGTTCCCAAAGGCCTTTGTTTGACAATCCCTTATTATCCTTTAAAATGGGGAGAACTGATTTTGAAAATTCACCTCCCATTTGCTTTAATGGGGTTCGCAATTTTTGAATTTATGGACAGATACCGAACACATCCGTGAGTTGACCCCCAAACAAATTCACCCATCGCTAGTTATTAGTACAAAATCTGACCATGTCCATATATGACTTCAAATAGGCTTAAAGGGTGAGTTCTCTGAGTATCTATGCGACTGATTCTATGAATCAGTCACATAGATACTCTGAGGCCTCGTACACACGGCCGAGGAACTCGACGTGCCAAACACATCGAGTTCCTCGGCCAGTTCAGCACTGAAGCCGCCGAGGAGCTCGGCGGGGCGAGAGCTCCCATAGAACAACGAGGAAATAGAGAACATGTTCTCTATTTCCTCGCCGAGCTCCTCGTCGGCTTCCTCGGCCGAAAGTGTACACACGGCCGGGTTTCTCGGCAGAATTCAGCCAGAAACTCGGTCGGAAGCTGAATTCTGCCGAGGAAACTGGTCGTGTGTACGGGGCCTTAGAGATACGACGGAGTATCTGAGATACTCCGTCGTATCTCTGCTGTGAATCTGGCCCATAGTAAGTAAAAATATTCAAATATATTTAGAAACTACTATACAATTGTGTAGCAGTTTAGCACAGTTACAGTGAAAGTATCCTTAAAAAAAGGAATGGCACAATAATAAATCACTGTATATTAATGAGTAAATTGAGTAATGCACAGTGCTGTAGCATTACATGCAATTTTTGCCCAAGGAAAATGAATTCCCTTATCAGTATTGCATTCCCAGTTGGCAAGCCAAAGCTATAAATAAGTTAAGCATTCCAAGCATTAGCATGTTTCACATACTTCTACATAACAACAGGCAAGCCATTATAACGAGAGTGATTTATTGATCTTTACTGTATTTTCTAATGTATCAGCTTACAATTGTGAGTTTGTAGCTGCATTCTTATACAGGGCTACATTTTTCTTACAAGGTCCTAGTCAAACTCATGGTGTTTGTCCACATCATAGCTTGCTGTGTTTTTGAACATATCCAAACTTTGTAGGCTACTGCTGCGTACACACGATCGGAAATTCCGACAACAAAACCGTTTTCTTTCGGACGGAATATTGACTACACACGGTCACACAAATGTTGTCGGAAATTCCGAACGTCAAGAACGCGGTGATGTACAACACTACGACGAGCCGAGAAAAATAAAGTTCAATGATTCTGAGCATGCGCAGGATTTTTGTGTGACGGAATTGCATACAGATGATCGGAATTTCCGACAAGAACTTTTGTTGTCAGAAAATTTGAGAACCAGCTCTGAAATTTTTGGTTCAGAAATTCCGGCAGCAAATGTCGGATGGAGCCTACACACAGTCGGAATTTCTGAAAAAAAAAGCTCACATCGAACATTTGCTGTCGGAATTTCCGATCGTGTGCATTAGAGTTTTTTTTGAGCTGCTCAATTTCAGTTGAATTTTGATTTTAAAGTTAGAGGTGTAATATTGCAGAAGACGCATATTGTGCGTCTTCTGCTCAACACAGTTGAACAGAAAAGGTATTAGTGCTGAAATATAAGTGATAGCTACACACTTCATGTGCCACATATGTTGTTTTTTGTTTGTTTTTTAATTTCCATTGTAGCCCCGCTTTACTTAGTTCCAGTATACACTTTAGAAAAAAAAATTCTATAAGTGATTTTTTTTTTCTATATAAGTGAAAAATATCATATCAGTTTACCTACACAGTATACAGTATAAGGGATTTGAGAACTGAATCTACTATCTGCAAGATGCAGTTGCATCTTGTGGCACAAAGCAGTGCTTAAAGATGATGCAGGTACATCATGTGCCAGATTATACCAATGGGATACAGTTATTTAGATACTTAGCACTGTTGTTGTTGTTATTCACATTAGGGAAAACATTTATGGTGTCATGTGCATCTGTGCAAGTAAGGAATACATCATTAGTGCAGTGTAAGCTGTAGAATAAGTATGGCTAAAATCTGCCAGCTTTCTGACTAGAATTTAAAGCCCAAATTAAACCTTCGGTTTTAATCAGTTAACCACTTCAGCCCCAGAAGATTTGCCCCCTTAATGACCAGGCCATTTTTTCCTTTAACTGACAATTGCGTGGTCGTGCGACGCTGTACCCAAACAAAATTTACGTCCTTTTTTTCCCCACAAATAGAGCTTTCTATGTTGGTATTTGATCAACGTTTTTTATTTTTTGCACTATAAACAAAAAAAGACTGACAATTTTGAAAAAAAAAAACACATTATTTTTCACTTTTTGCCATAATAAATATCCAAAAAAAGTCTTCATCAGTTGAGGCCAATATGTGTTCTACATATTTCTGGTAAAAAAAATCACAATAAGCGTATACTGATTGGTTTGCACAAAAGTTATGGGGCCAGATTCATAGAAGAAATACGCCGGAGTATCTACTGATACTCCGGCGTATTTTCAAATTTGCCGCGTCGTATCCTGATTTGTGATTCACAAACAAGATACAACGGCATTTGGCTAAGATCCGACAGGCTTACGGCTTCGTACGCCTTCGGATCTTAGGCTGCAATACTTCGGCCGCCGCTGGGTGGAGTTCGCGTCGTTTTCCAGCGTCGGGTATGCAAATTAGCTTTTACGGCGATCCACGAAGCTACTCGCGTGCGTTACGTCGTCGCAAGTCGTTTTTTCCCGTCGCAAAGTTAAGCCTGCTTTTTCATGGCTTAACTTTACACCAGCCATGTTACAGTATGGCCGTCGTTCCCGCGGTGAATTAAAAAAAATTTCGGCGTAAGTACGTTATGCACGTCGTCGAGCCGTAATTTCGCGCAAAGCACGTCGGGAAATTTACTAACGGAGCATGCGCAGAACGTTCGGAGCGGGAGCGCGCCTAATTTAAATGGTACACGCCCCATTTGAATTAGGCGGGCTTGCGCCGGACAGCTTTACGTTACACCGCCGTAAGTTTACACGCAAGTGCTTGGTGAATCAGGCACTTGCGCTGAAAACTTGCGGTGGTGTAACGTAAAGACGATACGTTACGCCGCCGCGATTCTTTCTGAATCTGGCCCATAGTGTCTACAAAATAGTGGATATATTTATGGCATTTTTATTATAATTCTTTTTTCTACTAGTAATGTAGGTGATCAGTGATTTTTTGTGGGACTGCGACATTACGGCGGACACTTTTGACATGCAAATTTTTTTTGAGTATAGCCTCAGATTGGTTATTTAAATAATCATATAATGTACCATCATCCAGGATTTAATGGAAAGAAGGGGTACCAGAGGATAGAGTGGTGACGGCTGCTAGTGCCGTAAACCAAAAATAACTATCACCCGGAAAAGAAATTGGTATGGACTTTCTCGGTACAGATGACACAGATAGATACAGTAAAAAAAAATCATTTATTGTACATACAAAATACAGTTTAAAAACAGCTATGACAATTAACCTCACACTAGTTACAGCAGTGGAACATAAACGGAAATCCGTAAAGTATCTATGGTTGTGAAGTGAAGTCAGAGGGAGACCTCTGACTTCACCTCACAACCATAGATACTTTACGGATTTCCGTTTATGTTTTAAATTTAACAGAATCAAGTCGACGCATGCTCGGCTCGTAGTAGTGTTTTACGTTACCACGTTTTGGACGGTCGGAATTTAGTCTGATAGTGTGTAGGCAAGACTGATGAAAGTCAGCTTCATCGGAATTCCGACGGAAATTTCAATGGGATTTTATTCCATTGGAAATCTGATCATGTGTACACGGCATTAAAGTTTACAACCACTTTAACATACTACACCTAAAACATAATTAGTAGATCCTTGTATTCACTCCAACAGGCATGAATGTGGGACACCAGAAAAACATTCCTGTCCCTTAAGAAGTAAAAATGCTCACATTAAAACAGATAATCTAGATCAAGAAGGTCACTTTACACTAGTGCTGTCAATAACTGTTACACATAGATCTAATTTTATTATCCTACTGATTGTCTAGGGTATTAGTACAGCTTGTATGACGTAATTGCCATTTTAATGTCTCTAACCTTAAACGAAGAACAGGATTTTCGAACAGACCTAAGTGCTTGTAAGTCAGCAGTGACAGTCTGAGCTGTTTTTCTTTGGAACATTTGTGTGCAGTTAAGTTGCAGGTTTCTTTGCTATAACTCAAGCACTGTTATACACTGACCCCTGGCAAGGCTAAACTATCTCTTTTTTAAGACTACAGATTACAGGACTAAGCACGTTATAATTGCACAGTATATGTTCTGAATGTTCAGTAGTTAAACTAACATATTTTAAAAACAAACCAAACAACATTTTTGGCAAAGATCAGACATGTTTCAAAGCATATCAGTATTTTTGGTTGAACAATGTCCAATTTCACAGTATTTTTACAAACAAGGTAAGATGATAAATCTATAGTTGGCGTTTGCCAGGTATTCATAAATAAAATATACTTTTATTACTGCAGGTATTGTATTTAAGAAAAAAAAAATCAAGGTGGTCAGATAAGGTTTTCTACTTATTCATTAAACAGTTATATTATTAAATTATATTATGTACCTGATTTCATTTTCTATAAAGCTGAGCAGTATGCTGCTAAAGTGCTATGGTGTCAACGACATTAAGCGTAACTCCCTTTGGGAATAAATGCTCTCTCATTGGGATGTATACCTATGATAATGAGAAACAATTGTGTGGTATTTTAGGTTTTGTGTGGGATTGAAACATATAGTAATTTTGTTGTTAATAAATATTAATTTTATTACAAAATAGTTGTCTCCTATGGTATCTCTATTGTCCAATTTTGCTTGGATATTCAGTGGTATTTATGGATTTGGTACTAGGTATGGCCCGTATTTATTAAGTTATTTGTTATGTAGAGCCAAACTTTTTTTTTTTTTTACTTTTAATAAAATGTGGAAGGCTAAAAACTTCTTGTGATTTTAATTGGTTCTCATATAATGTACTAAGACTGAGATCCGGATAAACACCTGTATAATAATGTTAGCCAAAATTATCAAATAATACAAATCAATCACATGACAGCACATTAAATTGCAGTTGTTTACAAAAAACTTTAATCAGAAATATTCTTCTCAACAATTTAGCAAACCCTTATTGAAAATCAGCACAGTGTTACATGGTTGATTGTATTTGCTGTCTTTGTCCCTGTTGCCCCAATGACCACATTTATTTTTCTCATTGAAAAGCACATAAAGACAAGTACATAATACAAATATTACAATTAAATGTTTACAGCTTCTACTGAACAAACAATTTCATAATTCTAAGCAGTCTTAGCACAAGCCTATGCTAATATTTGAAAGATTTTGTGGAAGACTGATTTGGGTTTTATTGATGATAAGATGTTGGAAGAGATTCTATCCAAACACCAATTAATCTTTCTGAAACTTACTGACAAGCTCATCCACTTATTTATACTGTATTGTAACTATTTAAAGCTAATCTGGTTTGCAAGATATAATCTCATAACTAATTATGCCCTAAGTGTCAAGGGTCTCCTCGCACCTATTTCCGCCTACTCTGGTCTTGCCCACAGGCTTACCGGAACCAAATAATAAACCTTTGTCATGACATTATGAGTCCTCTGGTAAAACTAGGCCCTAGACTATGCTTGCTGGGTCCTCCTGAGTCTTTAGAATTAAGCATTTACCTGCTTGAGGTGAATGTAGCCGTATTAGTGCACTTGCAAAAAGAACAATTGATTAGTCTCTGTGACTTTTTTTATTTACACTAACATGCAAATTTTCAGGACAAGCTTCTGGGGTGTCCCTCCTTCTTCAAGTTCCAGAAGTTCTTGAATCTAGAAGTTGCTGACTTCTACATACTGCCCAAGATCCACAAGCCAGGAAATTCAGGCAGACCCATTATAATGGGTATGAACACAATTACTGAACAAATCTCAAAGTGGTAAAACCATTAGTCACAAATACTTTCCAAATAATTTCCTACAAAACTCAACAGATTTTCTAAACAAGGTCAACAAGATACATAAATTACCACCAATTCTAGTCACAATGGATGTTGAATCTCTGTACAGTTATACCTTCACAAGGCTGGGATTGCTGCATGTCACAGATTTTTATCACCCTCACAAAACCACAAATACAGCTCTGAGGATGTTACACAGCTCAATGAATTAAATCCAACTGCTTTATTTTCAATAATAACGTCTTTCTACATTGCTACATTGTACAACGATTGGTACAGCTATACTAAAATGTGTCCCCAATATGCAAACTTATGTATGGTCGACCTGAAGGACAAATTCCTTAACAGCATGCAATAAAAGCCATATAGATACTATGATTTTTTTCATCATATGGGCAGGAGGTGAAGAAAGTCTAAGGCCGAGTACTCACGAGCAAACATGTCCGTTCGAAATGTCCGACGGGCTGTTTCCGGCGTACAAGGCTGTTTTTTCATTTGGCCCGCTGGCTTGTACACACCAGCGGACGATATTTCCCTGCGGACCTGAACGCGTGCACGTAATCCACGTTTGACGTCACTATAAAGGGAAAGGCCAAAGTCAATGGCGACGCCCTCTGTTCCGCTTTTGCTAGTTACGGCTTTGCTCGTGTTAGTGAAGGTTTGGTTAGAGCTGATTCGCGCTTCTCGGTCTCCAGGCTTTAGCAGGTAGTATTTTCTCGTTCAGTGCGTGTGCTTGTGGGTACGTAGTTGGCATTCGGGTACAGGCGTGCAGTTCGTTCTGCTTAGCAGATTCGTACTGTGCGTTCGTATCTGTGTGTCGTGCGTTCTTTGCAGGTACCGCTGGATTTGATTGTGCTTTCTGTTGGAGTGTGTTCTTGACTGACCAGCCGGCCGGTTTGAAGCCATGATGGAGCAGCAGCGTCAATTTTCGCGAGTTGGTGCTGTTTATGGGATGGCTGCTGGATATGTTCATTATTCCAGTACTTTGGCCAGAAACAGGGGGCGGAGGCGTTTCTGGACCAAGAATTGGTTGCGCCAGCGTGACCAGTTCTCACATATGCCTCTGCTTAGGGAAATCCAGGAGAATAATCCTAATGACTATAGGAATTTTCTCCGCATGACGGACCCCGTATTCAACAGTCTGCTGGATCTTCTGTCCCCCTATATCACGAGGCAGGACACTGTGATGCGCCAAGCCATCACGGCCGAGCAGAGGCTTATTGCCACGTTGCGGTACCTGGCGACTGGGAGGAGCCTGCAGGACCTCAAGTTCTCGACAGGCATCTCTCCGCAGGCGCTTGGGGTCATCATACCGGACACGTGTGCTGCCATCATTAAAGTTATGCACGAGGAGTATATGAAGGTAAGTTTCCTCATTTTAACCTCACAATGTGTCTTTAATAATGTGGCAAACTAACTTTTTATTTTATTTCCCAGATATGCTGTGTGTTTAACTAACGTTCCCTTTTCTCACTATGCATGTTGATATCAGCTTTTACATGTTCTTTTTATTTTGGCCTACCTGCATATTTTGATCTTACCCAATATTAACCTGTCCAGCATGCTATCTTCGGGCCAACCCCCACCATGCCACTTTTTTTTTATTTTTTTGGTTTTCTAAAAACAGTTTAAACACCCCCCACCCCCCCTTCAAAGTGTTTTTGTCCCCATCAGAGGGCTGTGGAGTCTCTTATTAATTAATTGGCCCTATATATTTGTGCCCCGAAATTCTCCCTTCATAATTTGCAAATGCTATTTAAAAAATGTAAAGTTGCACAAGGATGCTTGTATGATTATGTTTGCAATGTTTATGTGCCAAAGTACTAAATCTCTTTTTTTGTTTGTCCCCACAGCTACCCTCCACACCACAGGAATGGCAGTCTGTGGCTTCCCAATTTGCCGAGCGGTGGGATTTTCCTAACTGCGGTGGAGCAATAGATGGGAAACACGTCCGCATTGTGCCCCCACCCCACTCGGGGTCCTACTATTATAATTACAAGGGTTATCATAGTATCGTGTTGATGGCGGTGGTGTCGGCACAGTATGAGTTTCTATATGTGGACGTGGGGAAGAACGGCCGGATGTCAGATGGGGGAGTGTTCGCACGGACTGATTTCTATGATCGTCTCCAAACTGGTGGTCTGGCATTGCCACCAGATGAATATAATGTGGAAGGACTTCCGTTTGTGTTCCTAGCGGACGAGGCTTTCGGCCTTGGACCTCACCTAATGCGGCCTTTTCCCCAGAGGACCCTCACCTCAGAGAGGAGTGTGTTCAATTTTCGGTTGTCCAGGGCTCGGAGGGTAGTCGAGAATGCCTTTGGGATCCTCAGCAACCGGTTCCGCCTGTTCCTGACATCGATACATTTGGCGGAATATAAATTGAACACCGTTATATTTGCCTGCTGCATTTTGCACAATTTTCTACGCAGGCACTCCCAGACGTACCTAGCCCCCATGGGCTCTGAGGCAGGACTACCCTCAGAGAACATTCCTGGCCTGGACACTGGTCGCGCTGGCTTGGCCCCCCAATCTGCTCGTGAGGTACGCGACAAATATGTTGAGTACTTCATGGGTCGGGGGGCCATTGCTATGCCAGATCATATTTCTTTCTAATTCGGCCCCCAAAAGAAAGGAATATTCTCACAACTAATAAATAATTAGACCATTGGACTTTATACAGTTGTTTGTCATTACTGCTTTTTCTCTATTTTTCTGTCTTCCAGGTTATCTCCAAAAATAGTGCACTTCTAGTGCCAAATTTACTTACTCAGATGTATTAACTAACCACATTTGCACATTATTCACTCATCTACTAACTGGGTATTCAGTCTAGAAATAAGAAGCCACTCTTTTTTCTGCTTTTGATGTCTCATTTTTTTTTTTTATTTTAGTCATTTTTTAACAAGAAATGTGTATTTTTAGGCAGAAAACATTTCCTGCAAATTCTTGAGACAAAAAATTGGCTTTTAATTATTTATTTTTTTGTCTTTATTGACAGTGATTATCAATAATAATGATCGAAACACAATGTAACAATAATTTCACTGAAACTATACGCAAGAATTTTTGGGCTTGTCATTTGTTTGTGTCTAATTTTTTTAACAAGATTTTAACACAACACAAAATTTTTTTTTTTTTTTACAAAAATTAGTTAACTTCTTTCTTTAGGTGAGATTTATTGTTCGTTTTGTGATCTGAAAATGGAAACATTTACAAACCAAAAAAGATCAACACCAAACAAAAATTTACAAAATGAACAGCAGTCAGTCATATGGATGGTGTGCTTTCACACTGGAACACGCCAAAATTTCTAAATGCACACATTCAGTGAAAACTCGCCAAATGTCATTGGTTAAACAGACAAATGGCCACATGTGCTATCTGACATCATGGGTGATCAATGTCTGTGTTTTGTGGGAGCAAACCCTTCCTCTCAACTACTTGAGGATCGAGGAGGGGTTTGTACCCACAAAGCACAGACAATAGATAGTCTGTGATGGCAGCTAGCACATATTGGCACACTGTGTGTGCATTTAGAAATTTTGGCGTATTATAAAGTACAAAAATTAAAAAGGGTTTTGTGGGCGGGGGATGGGCGGGGGATGGGCTTCTGTGGTTCAGTCTTTGACACGGCCCATCATGTCCATGATATTTTTGTAATTTTGGTTGATGACTAGCATCCTTTGTCGCATGTTCTCCATTTCCGTGCTACACTCTGAAATTACATTTCGCACATTCTGCTCCATGACTAGCATCCTTTCCTGCATAATGTCCATTTCCGTGCTGCACTCCATTAGTTGCTGTATAATGATAGAAGCACTTGCACGTGAAAAATGTGCTACTCCATCTTGATCCCCTAAAAAGAAACAAATTGGCATTCAAAATATGTAAATAATTTCCAGCCTATCTGCATATGTTTGGCCCTATTAATATAGGGGTGACACTGACCTGATGGCCTGATAATTTCCACATCCCCAATTTCTTCATCTTCTATCACTCCTCCTTCTTCCACCACCTCCCCATCATCTTCTATCACTCCTCCTTCTTCCACCACCTCCCCATCATCTTCGACTCCTCCTTCATCCATCAATCCACCTTCTTGCAATTTTCCAAATTGTTCTTCCGCCACTTGCCCTTCATCTGATAGAAATTCTAAGTCCAAAATAACTTCTTCCTCCTCTCTTCCTTCCTCCTTTCTTCCTTCCTCTTCTCCTTCCACATCCTCTTCTCCTTCCACATCCTCTTCTCCTTCCACATCCTCTTCTCCTTCCACATCCTCTTCTCCTTCCACATCCTCCTCTCTTCCTTCCCCAGCCTCCTCCTGCTCAACATGTGGAGGTGTTTGATTTTCCGGGTGTCTGGCCCTCTCTGCCTCCTCCAATTGCTGGCGTCTTCTTTCCCCTATAAGAAATAATAAAAAACAAAAGGTATACTCATCAGCACACTGATATTGGATATCATAAATCGCACACATTGCATAGACGATACATTTATGATGATTTTTGGTTGTTTATTCTTTCAGCAATCCTCCATTTTTGGCGTAGTTCTAGGCCAAGCTCTGATCCTGCCCCTTTTTTGCAAAGAAGTGACACAAATGGATGTCCCCCCAAAACATTAATTCTCGTCGACCCTCCAAATAAATATACTTTGATTTTTGAGACACAGGTGCTTTGCATTTCAAGATGTTAAAACATCAGCTTTATTTGCATTTTGGAGAATGAATCTTGTTTGCCTGTCACATTCACTAAATTTAATTTCTGTGATTTTGCTATTCAACAATGTTGGAAAACCAAGTTTGGGGCCAGTCAGCCATGTCCAGGTGTGTTGTTCCTGGAGTAACGTCACATTTTTGCTTAAAAATGTCATATTACGCGTGTTTACTATTTCACCAAATTTGTTTAAGGTTGTTATTTGACATAAACACAATACAGTATCTACACGTGTTCAAAAGTAAAAGCAGGCCAAGGAGGCAGATGTGAAAAAATACATGTCAACACATTATTGCAGACATTCCCCCCCCCCTTAAATAATATGGACTTACTTTTACGCAGAATTTTGAGGATCTTCTTCATGTGATGTGGCTCCCTCAATTTTAAATCGGACCAACGCTTCCGTAGTTGCTCCTTTGACCTGGTGACACCAAACATTCTCCTCATTCTCCTTGCCACCTTGTCCATTATGTGTGACTTCCTACGGTTCGGTGTTTTGTAGGGCCCACATTCACCATCATAATCCTTCCTCCTCATGATGTAAACCAACTCCACCATTTCTTCGAACGCCATATTAGTGGCTTTATATCTTTTAGGCCTGGATCGGGACGGTCCAGCCTCTGTCCCTTCACTTGCGCCATGAGAGCTCCGTGCCCGCTCGTGTGACATCGCCATCTTTCCTTCCCACAGAGATTAGGGGCGTGGAAACGAGGAAATGTCCCGTCAGGGGCGGAGATGAGGGCGGGGATTATTGCATATGCGGAGTGTCGCGAATGCCAACAACGTATTGACGTAGGTTACGCGGAGAATATTCGCGCGATTCCAGAACCTACACAGTTAACGCCATATTTACTTTTTCAATTGATTAGGGGCATGGCAAAGGTGACGAGGGCGGCGTTTCATACATACGCGGAGTGGATAAAAGGCGCTTGACGTGATTACGTAGGTTACGTGTTAATTCAGCGAGCGGAAGAAACGAGGATTGTGAGAGAGGCAGGTAAGAAATTTAAACATGGGATCAGCAGCGGGCTCTAAAATGTAGAGCAATGGGATGGGGGTTTGGTCTGTTGGTTGCACAGTTTTATTAAGCTATTATGTCTCTTGGATACCAGAATGTGATTTTCATACCCAAATGCTTTTGTAGACATCACAAAATAGAGAGATCAAAAATGCTGTGACTCATTAGTAATTATGTAGGGTGTATTCACATCAGGCCAAGTATTGTTCTGTGTTGGTTGGACAGAGGTCATTAGGAAGTTTCTTTCATGTAATCAATGCTGAGGGGCAGGATATCTACACATGCAATAGTGCCTTGATGAATGCTGTCATTTGTAATAATTGTGTATGGTTGTAGATTTATATTATTTCCTGCAATGTAACCAAAGGGGCGGCATGTTAAAAAAAAATGTTAGCTAAAACCAACCAATGGGGCAGAGCTGGCCAGCATTTTCTAAACAAGAGACACTGTGTTTGTATTTCTATATAGGTACTACTTTTTTAACAACATATTCTATCAATGTAAATGCTGAGGCTTTTTTTAATTGTGTTTTTGGTTTCTTTTCATTTTTTCAATCTAGAATAAAAAAAAAAAAAAAAAAAATTCACAATGGATCTCCTGCAGAGCCAAGACATTATCCAGCATTTGCTGGATAAATTTCGGGAAATGCCCATCCTGTGGGATTCAAAGCAGGACCATTACCACAATAAGGACGTACGAGCGGCAGCACTTGAACAGCTAGCAGCATACATGAGGACATGGGTGCCAGAATGCAGTGCCAACATGGTGAAGGATAAACTTGCCAACCTCAGGGGCACATATAGGAGAGCGTACAAAGCTCACCAAAAGCAGCTAAGATCTGGAGCAGCAGCAAGACCACCAAAGGAACCCAAGCTGTGGTATTACAACCAGATGTCATTTTTGCGGGATCAACTGGAAGGCAGGCCATCAATGTCGAGTCTGAATCCCAACCTTTCCTCCACGCTACCTCCCAGCGGGACTTCCCCAGATCACCACAGCCCTGCAGAGTCGGATGAAGAGGGCCTGGCTGACAGAGAGGCAGATCTGCGCCTCTACGATGATGAGGTATAGTAGTTTCATAACTATTTATGTAATAATATTAATTATTGTTTGATTCTTGACGTGATATTGGTTAATAAAATACAAGCTGGGAAGTAAAAATCTAAAATCGTGGGCAAACAAATAGGTGTCAGGGATGACAACTGCAGGGGTCAGAGGGTGAGTCTGTTTTCAAGTTTAAATTCAAGGCAAAAAATAAGATTCAAGCATGAAAATGTGAGTGAGTATATTCCTAAATATATTACAACATGTCCCTTTTTTTTACACAGGAAGAAGAGACCAGCCAGGAGGTGGCAGATCCTCTCCTCACTGACAGCCAGGCCGAAGGGGTCAGTGGCAGCCAGGAGGAGGCCGGGCCCAGTGGCGTTCAGCAGCTCCCCAGGACAAGCACCACCAGCCAGGCTCCTCCACTTTATATTAGGCCACCAGGCCGTAAGAAGAAATTGGGGGCAGTGGAGGAAGCCAGCCTGAAAATGATTCAGGAGGCGAGTGCCATCATGAGGGCCCCCCTCAACCCCACTGAGGCCTACAGTGCCTCCGTGGCACATGACCTGAATCAAGGCACGGAGGAGCAGAGGCAACTGGCAAAGGGCGTGATCAACCAGGCCCTTTGGTGGATGCAGAGGGAGCTGCTGACCCCAGACACTGGGCTATGTGACCCGGCCCGGCTTGCTGAACACCATTCTCCTGCTGCCACATCATCCCCACCTGCAAGGGCCCAGGGAAGACCCGCTGGAAGGCAGCCTGGAAGGAAGGTTGCAAGGAAGAGGAGACGTTGATGCCCTGCCTTCCATTTGATCCCCCACAAATGGCATCTTGTTTGGACTACCACAGCTTGGGTTCCTTTGGTTATGTGCTGCTGCTTCTGATTTTAGTTTGTGTGCCTCCTGAGATTGGCTAGTTTATCCTTCACCATGTTTGAAATGCAAGTTTGCATGTATGTTGCTAGCTGTTCAAGTGCTGCCATTCTGTTTTTGATCCTTTTTATAATTTGCTCAAATAAAAGCCTTTTTGTTGATTTGAAAAACGTGCCTATTGTTTGTAATACTGTGGGTATTATTTTAGGCATCAAACATTACAAACAAATAAAATGATTAATCTAAAATATTCACTAACTCATGTGGGGGGGGGGGGGGGGTCATTTGGTGTGCCAACATGGTAGACAATTTAAACAACCTTCAACAAAATCATGTTAAATATACAAACAAAAGCTAAATCAAAACTATTTCCTATTAAAATATTCTAAATGGTGACATAACTATAAACACCTAAAGAAAGTGGGAAAGATAACCATTAAACATTAAAAGCAAAAAAATTGAAATGTGGAGGACCACTAAAAATATGATACGTCGGGCCAATAAAAGTTTGCAAAAATCTTACTACATCACAGCTAACAAATGTCACTTTTGAGTATGGAACAACTCAGTTGAAATAACATGAGCTAAATAACTGATTAGTTATAGCAAGAGAAGAATGAAGAAAACGACGGCATCAAGCATTGGTTATTGTGTGTTTTGCTTCAGTGTTCTATTGCTAGAATTAATCTTTCTATTGACGAATGTGCCATATCCCAAAGAAACGTGAGTTTTACCTGAACGAGCGCTCCCGTGGCCTCATTTAGTCTGAGCATGCGCGGGGTTTTTGTACGTTGGTTTTGTGTACTCACCACCAAACATGTACGTTCGGACAGGATTTGAGCGGACGGTTTTA
Source organism: Rana temporaria (assembly GCF_905171775.1). NCBI lineage: Eukaryota > Metazoa > Chordata > Amphibia > Anura > Ranidae > Rana > Rana temporaria. The sequence goes on from NC_053489.1 coordinate 418,738,296, forward strand.
AAACAAGTTTGGAAATAAATGTCTGCTGAAAAACGGCCCGGCGGGCAAATGTACGGTGAAATTCTGTACGCTCGTAACTACACACGACCAAACATGTATGCTGAAACTGGTCCGCGGGCCAGTTTCAGCAAACATGTTTGGTCGTGAGTATGGGGCCTCAGGCCTCGTACTCACGACCAAACATGTCTGCTGAAACTGGTCCGCGGACCAGTTTCAGCAGACATGTTTGGCCGTGTGTAGGCCCGAGCGGACCATTTTCGGGCGGATCGGACAGGTTTCCAGCGGACAACTGTTTCCTGGACTTGCTTTAAAACAGTCCGCTGGAAACCTGTCCGCCCGGACATGTATGGTCGTCTGTACAGACCTACCGTACATGTCCGGCCGCCCGCCATCCCTCGCATGCGTCGAATGACTTCGACGCATGCGTGGAAGCATTTTAAAGGCAGGCCGCCCACGTCGCCGCGTCATTGTCGCGGCGACACCGCGTCATCGACGCGGCGACACCGCGGACACGCCCCGCGTATTGTTTACGCGCGGACCTCTGTTCGATGGTCTGTACAGCCATCGAACAGAAGTCCCCGGGCAGTCCTCGGGCAGACATGTCCGATGAAAACGGTCCGCGGACCGGTTTCATCGGACATGTCTGCTCGTGAGTACAAGGCCTAAGAAAAATGAACTCAACATGTTTCACCCATCAGTCAAACTGAAAATGGACTATTCAAGTGCCTATCTTAATTTCCTAGACACCACAGTATCCATCAGGAAGGCGCACATCTCAATATACAGGAAACTCACTGACAGATGCAACTGTCTCCACAGTTCCAGCTTGCACCCCTAGCACACCAAAAGGGCCATTATACACAGCCAGGCCATAAGATACCATCAAAATATGCATAAACTCAGAAAACAGAAATAAACATCTAACATACTAGCATATTCCTTCAGAGAAAGGTTATAAGGATAAAACCATGAATACAAACATAAACATACCCCAAAAAACCCAAAGAGAAATAAACTAGTAACTGTGTACTGTACCTCTAGTAACCACATACAATCTACCACTAGAAGGGATAAGAAACATAATCAAAGATTTGCAACCCATCATAACAGAGGATGAAACACCAAAATAAATTATATAAAGGAGAACAAGAGAGAGCGGGACTTTAAATTAAAGGAGTTGTAAAGGAATTTTTTTTTTGCTGAAATGACTGTTTACAGGGTATAGAGACATAATAGTTAACTGATTCCTTTTAAAATCAATTAAAAATCGATACAAATCAATCATATAATGTACCTACAGTTTCAGTTTAGTTTTTGCATGCTGTTTCCTGCTCTGTGATGTACAGAGACACAGAGCCAATACAGGGCAGTGATGGTTTGTAAAACGAAACTGATTGGTGTTTGTTGAGGGGTTTTTAGACACACAGTAATCACACCTCCTTGATTAGTGACCACAGAGAGAAAGCTCCCATGACTTTTTTCATCAGAAAACAGACAAACAGGAAGTGTTCAGAACAGAGAAGGATTAGAGCAAAAACGAACGAGGACATGAAACCAGGACTGCAGTAAGGTAAAGAAAGCTATTTAGCTAAAAAAAAAAAATTCCTTTAGTGACCCTTTAAGCATGTGCGGGGAGAGATTACAATGGTTTGGGGGAGAATAATATATCTGGAATGAAATATAGATTAAATATTTTAATACTTTCACATAATGCATCGTACATGACTATATTGCATTATTGAAGAAATTAATACACATATATGATTGACAGACTTGGTTGGAAAGGGGTTATACAAGCAATGACCCAAATATACAGATACTAGGTACAATAAGATATACTGCAGTGATACATATGAAGGCATGAAGCTTGTAGCTTGGGTCGCTCATCAGGAGAAATAAATATTTCAACCACCCCAAATGCTGGCTTTCAGGTACCCACCCAACATTAGACATGAACTAATCAGCAGGAAACTTAATTTTGACTATAAAGTCACAAATAAAAGGAACCTAGCCCTACAACAAAAAATGATGCAAACTGTACAGCCAAATCATTCCATTAAAAAACGTCACACACAAAAACGACCTTCAATATCACATGATTAAACAGCTGTACATACAGTAATGTTGTGTACCTCATCCAATGCAAAACATGTAACAAAGAATCTTATGTTTTGCGAAACAGGACAGAAATTACAAACAAAGATGGATTTAAACAGACATACCATTAAAGAACAATAGAAAGATCATTTATGCATACCTGTTGGACATAGGGGGCCAGATTCACATACATTTCGATCGGCGCAGCGTATCAGAGATACACTATGCCGCCGTACCTTACCTGGCGTACATTCGAATCCTCAGCGAGTTCGCGCCGTAAGTTACGGCAGCGTAGTGTATTTCTGGCGGCGGATTTCAAATTGGGCGGGTTGGGGGCGGGTTTCATTTAAATGAAGCGCGTCCCTGCGCCAAATGAACTGCGCATGCATCGTCGCAAATTTTCCCGCCGTGCATTGCGCTAGGACGTCATTTTTTTAACTTAGACGTGACTTACGTCCATCCCTATTCACGGACGACTTACACAAAAAAAAATTAAAAATTTCGATGCGGGAACGACGGCCATACTTTAACATGGCAAGTCTATCTATACGCCACAAAATAGCAGCTTTAACTATACGCCGGAAAAAGCCGACTACAGACGACGTTCGAAAAGGCGACGGCCGCGCGTACGTTCGTGGATCATCGTAAATCGCTAATTTGCATACCAGATGCGGAAAACTACGCGAACTCCACCCAGCGGGCGCCAAAGTATTGCACCTACGATCCGAAGGCGTACGAAGCCATACGCCTGTCGGATCGAACCCAGAAGCCGTCGTATCTTGGTTGGAGGATTCAAACTAAAGATACGACATGGGAAATTTGAAAGTACGCCGGCATATCAGTAGATACGCCGGCGTACTTGCTCTGTGAATCTGGCCCAGGGTTTTTTAAATTACTGTCCAACAGCTTTATTACCACTCTCTCCTCTGTGACTGTTACTCTTCCTCTCAGGCCCCGTACACACGACCGAGTTTCTCGGCAGAATTCAGACAGAAACTCGATCGGAGCCGTATTCTGCCGAGAAACCCGGTCGTGTGTACACTTTTGGCTGAGGAAACCGACGAGGATCTCGTTGAGCCAAATAGAGAACATGTTCTCTATTTCCTCGTTAGTCAATGGGGAAATTTGGCTCGGCGAGATCCTCGGCGCCTTCACAAGGAACTTGACGAGCAAAACAATGTGTTTTGCCCGTCGAGTTTCTCGGACGTGTGTACGGGGCCTCAGTCTATAGCTCTCATCCTGCCTTTTCTCACTATCCAAGTTTAATTACCATTTGTGTATGTGTATGTTTGTTTTGTTTTATTCAGAGATTGTCTTATCTAACATTCTGCTCAAACTTAGTTCATTAGTGCTGCTTTGACCTTTAAGAAAGAGGAATACCCCAAAAGCTTTTCCTGAAAATTTGGATGTTAGTGCAAATAAAATGTAAGGAACAGGGGCAGTATTCAATTGCATTTAGCTGCGCAACTTTTTGCATGAGATATTGTTTAGTACCAAGAAGTTGATATCTAATGTGTGGATCTAAGCTGGGGTGCCCTCCTTCTTACTATAGAAAACTGATATTAATAAAATGCTCCACTATTAGAAACTAATATATGATCACAGAGGTTTTCCTAAAAAAACTCAGAAAATCTGAGGTATATGGCAGGCAAATTCTTTAAAGCGGAATTCCTGCCGAAAAAAAAATATTAAAAGCCAGCAGCTACAAATACTGCAGCTGCTGACTTTTAATATTAGGACACTTACCTGTCCTGGAGTCCAGCGCCGTCGGCAGCAGAGGACAAGCGATCGCTCGGCACTCTGCTGCCCCCACCGCCATCCTCGGTGAGGAAATCAGGAAGTGAAGCACTCCGGCTTCAATGCTGATTCCCTACGGCACATGCGCGAGTCACGCAGCGCCGTCCTCACTGGTCCCCGTTGTGTTCTGGGAGCCAAGTGTTTCCCAGCACACAACGGGCGGGGGCGGAAGTGACGCACTACCCGCAGACTCTTCGCAGTGAGGACTCCCAGAAGTGGGTGCAAATACCTGTCTTTGACAGGTATCTGCACCCCCTTCCCCCCTGAAAGGTGTCAAATGTGACACCGGAGGGGGAGGGTTCTGATGAGCGGACATTCCACTTTAGGGTGGAGCTGCTGTCCATTGGATACAGCTCATACTAGATTTTGAATAGGGGCTCTTATGTGTTTAGGTCCAATGTTCTCAGGCTGCAATGCTATATACTAATGTGTGATCTATCATTCTAAGGTTTCTACTAAGTTCCAGATATTCCTATACTTGAGGTTGCATATGACACTTTTGGTTAGGGTTTCATAATTTATCAACTGTATATACTCTAATTAAATTGGCTTTGCTATATTCCTAATATTATTAATCCATTATTTTTGTCTTATCTATTCCTTTGACTGAATATATACAAATATAAGTGTGTATCTTTGTCAGCATTGATGTTGTTATTTTATGCCCATCTCAATTCGTATAAAGACTCTTTTGGATTACAACATTTGGAGTATGTTTGTGTGAATGATTGATTACATTTTCATTGTATACAAGCTCAAATAAAAATACAGAAAAAAACCACAACTGTCACTGCCCCTACCTATGACTGGTCTTCACAACAAGGAGCATTGGAAGGGCGTACGCATGTCAACAAACACACAGAATAACCAAGCTCAACTTACCAACCAATCAGCTACCAACCAAATTCACCTATCTAAAAGTGCATTAAAAACAGGTGTTTAGTTGCACGCATTTGCAAATACATGCGTAAGCTGCAGGCCCCGTCAAGGCTCCCTGTGTACTGCAGTCCTAACTCTAAAATGTAAAGTCTCCTCAATGGAAGCACATGTATACTGATGGATAGATGAAGGGCAGGTGACTGGAGGGAGCCCAAACCTCCTTAAAGGAGAAAGAACACACTAAACACCCAGCACATAGAAGCAAAGGTGCTAGTGCATTGCCTGACCACAATGACAACAATACAAAAAACAACTGTCACTGCCCCTACCTATGACTGGTCTTCACAACAAGGAGCATTGGAAGGGCGGCCGCATGTCAACAAACACACATAAAAAAAGTTGCAGATATTAGGAGTGGGTAGAGAGGGTGAGGGGGTGAGCTTAGGGAGAGGGAGGACATGGAGTTAGTCAGTAAGGGGGAAGGCAGAGCAGAAGGCTCTACCTTCCTCTGATCCAATAGGCCCAGGTATCACTTAGTGGGGTTGATTTGCTAAAGGCAAATAGGCTGTTCACTTTGCAAGGGAATTTTCCCATATTTTAGTCAATGAGGTGAAGCTCTGCTGACTTCTATTATTTAATCATATACAAACAAAAAAAAAAAAAAAAAATCATTGTTGTTGCATGTGAATAGGTATTCGTTGCAAAGTGAAAGTTTTACCACATTTTCTAAGCTCTGAGTCCCCCTGGCAGTAAAAAGTGATCAGCCTAATTTTCTTTAGTAAATTGAGTCAGTAGGTAATATTTTGTGGAGAAGAGATGGTATTTTGTAACTGCTTTCTTGGGTGAAAACATTTATGGAAAATTTGTATCATTGCATTTATGTGTTCCCAATTGTCAACCATTAGGGAAAAACTGGAGTCTCTTTCTCCAGACTTACTTCTGTATTGACATTGAGAGTTTTTATAGGGTGTGAAAGGCTTGCAAAAGTTGCAATTTAAGTGTTGGAAGCTATGTTGACAATTTGTTCTTGTTCCTAACGCTGATCCTGCCTATGTTTCGATGTCTTCTTACTAAATTTAGCTTGTAACTAGACTCCGCTCATAACCAAACTTGGTGTATCCACAGTGTACCACCAGCTGTACCCCTACTAATCTGATGCCAAGTTCTAGTCTTCAGTGCTTGTACACCGGCACTTGTGCCGTTCCATCTACCTTGCAGACTCTGTCTCAACTTCCAGTGGTGCTCAGACGGGAAGGTCACCCTTTTCATCTTGGACTCCTTATACATGTGAAAGCTAGCCAGTATTTTCATGCTGTGAACATTCCAGTTTGCAATTCTGGAGAGTTGTGATACCCTGTTGCTTTTGTGAATATTAAGGAACCCTATATATCCCTTGTGTTTGGATACATAGGTTGTTCTAGAGCTTATTTGTGGATGTTCGCTGTTCCACAAATACGATATGTAAAAGATGCTTGCTCAGGATCTTTTAAAAGAAACTCCAGAAATGTCCAGCAATATGGTTTCAAGGAAATATACTAATCTAGGAATAATATTTATTTTTATCCAGACTATGAAAATGGGGATTATTCCAATGTTGAAGACCTTACTGTATTTCTTGTAGGAGCGGTTGAGAACGTACAGGCTCATAAGATTTCCTGGAAGCTGTATCCCCAGATACTCAGAAATTAGAAGGGGAATTTCTTACTGACATTGTATTATAGAATCATTAGGGAGATTAATTTTGAGGACATCGGCCCGGATTCAGATAGCTTCCCCAATCTTTAGGCGGGCGTAGCTCAGATACACTACACCGCCGTAAGTTTGAGCAGCAAGTTGTGTATTCACATACAACTTGCGCTTAAACTTACGGTGGCGCAGTGTAACTGGACCGGCGTAAGCCCGCCTAATTCAAAATAGGCTGGTTGGGGGCATGTACTATGTAAAATAGTACTGACCCCACGTTTTTGACGTTTTCAACGAACGGCGCATGCGCCGTCCGTGGACATATTCCAGTGCGCATGCTCCAAATGACGTCGGCAAATCGTCATGCTTTCGACGTGAACGTAAATTACGTCCAGCCGTATTCGCGAACGACTTACGCAAACAACGTAAAAAATTCAAAACTCGGTGCGGGAATGACGGCCATACTTAACATTAGCTCCGCCTCATATAGCAGGGGTAACTATACACCAGAAATAGCTGAACGCAAACTCCGTAAAAAAAAGCACCGGGCGGTCGTTCGTTTCTGAATTGGCGTAAATACTAATTTGCATTTTCCTTGCGTAAAAATACAGAAGCGCCACCGAGCGGCCAGCCTGAAATTGCAGCCTAAGATACGACGGTAGACACTTACACCTCTCGGATCTTGGGAATATCTATGCGTAACTGATTCTCTGAATCAGGCGCATAGATACGACCGACCACACTCAGAGATACGACGGCGTATCAGGAGATACGCAGTCGTATCTCTTTTCTGAATCCGGGCCATCATTTGTACAATAATATTTAATTTTAAGGTTTGAAAGGGTCCCAAAAGGTTTCAAATGATGCCATCAAATTGGGTAAAGTAGTCAACCTCACTGTATTTCATGCATCTCGTTTAACTAGTTTTGGGTAAATTATTATTGTAAACATTATTGCTATGACTGCAGACTATGGTAACTGCACATTCATTTTAGGTTTCTAAAATTCAGTTGTGGGAGCTATGCATTAGGTAAAAAATAGTATAAATTAGGAAAAGAATATCGTACAAAGTGGACCAGATTAAAAGAAAAAAAAAACAGATACAAGGGTAGACAGTCACAGGGGGAATGAACAAACCGATAGTATTATGTTGATGAAATATGATTTAATAAATGTAATCTATTCTTTGGTGTATGTACTGATGCATTATAACATCATTAGCATCAGTTGTTCCTCTGGGCATGTAACAAGTTTCATACAAAATATTAGAAAAAGCAGCGTGTGGCCCTAAGTGCTTGAAATCCACAGCCTGTGAGACAATTTTCATCCTCATTATTATGCCTCAACAAAACTAGGGCTGTTTTGTGTTCATTATTAGTCCATTGTCTGCTTGCTGAGTCCAGGCAATGTTGTCTTTTTTTTTTTTTCCTACTAAGTTCCATTTATAAAAAGAAACATGAGCCTGCAAACCCTCAGTTATAAATATTTACCCATGTTTTTTTTTTTTTTTAATGCATATTTTAAACTTTTCTTCAAAATAAAAAATAATGTGAACAACAGAGAAGGTAAGTTATGGTGATAAACAGTATTGTCAAAGCAAACCACAGCAAATTTTGTATTAAAATGAACTCCAACCAAACAGCTACATATACGGTTTAATTTAATTATAGTGTGTGTATTGTTTTATCTGCCAAATGTATGCATTTCTATCACGCCACACTCCTGCCAGCCTATATAGCCAACAAATGATCCCACTATTCAGATCATGACACTTCCTGTTTTACTGCTCCTCCTCCACTTGAAATTTAGATTATGGCTTAATATCTTTGTGCTCCTCCATGCACTCTCTCTCCCATCTGTAAGCCTGATTAAACATCTCCCATACCAGTTATCTAGGTGTAAACAGTAGAACATGTTAGAATAACATAAGTGTACAGTGCATTGGGGTTTTTGTTTGCCCACAGGAGTGCCACTTCCACTATATAGGTACATCCAAACTAGACCAATGTAACTATGTAAAACTATCCATAATTGCAATTCTCCTTTGAGTAGTGGATCTGTATGTATTATATTTGGAGAATAGGGATATTTTTTAGTGTCACTTTAACCACTTAAGCCCCGGACCATCTGGGTTCCCAAAGACCAGGCCACTTTTTGCGCTTCAGCACTGCATCGCTTTAACTGGCCAAATTGCAACGTAGCTCCCAAACAAAATTGACGTCCTTTTTTTCCCACAAATAGAGCTTTCTTTTGGTGGTATTTGATCACCTCTGCGGTTTTTATTTTTTGCACTATAAGCAAAAATAGAGCGTAAATTTTGGGAAAAAAAATGCAATATTTTTTACTTTTTGCTATAATAAATATCCCCAAAAAATCGATAAAAAATAAGATTTTTTTCCTCAGTTTAGATCGATACAAATTCTTCTATATATTTTTGGTAAAAAAATTGCAATAAGCATTTATTGATTGGTTTGCGCAAAATTTATAGGCCCAAATTCACGTAGAATCGCCTATCTTTAGGTGGGCGTAGCGCATCTCAGATACACTGTAACTTAGAGCGGCAGGTCCCGTATACTCAAAGAACTTGCGCTTTAAGTTACGCCGGTGTAGTGTAACTGGGCCGGCGTAAGCCCGCCTAATTCAAATGTGGAAGTGGTGGGCGTGTTTTATGGAAATTAATCGTGACCCCACGTAATCAACGCTTTTAACGAATGGCGAATGCGCCGTCCGTGGACGTATCCCAGTGCGCATGCTCCAAATTACACCGCAAAGACTCAATGCTTTTGACGTGAACGCAACTTACGCACAGCCCCATTCACGGACGACTTACGCAAACAACTTAAAACGTGAAAAATTCTACGCTGTTCCAATGTCCATACCTAACATTGGTACGCCTCATCTACGCCTCATAGAGCAGGGGTAACTTTACGCCCAAAAAAGCCTTACGTAAACGACATAAAAAAATGCGCCGGGCGCACGTACGTTTGAGAATCGGCGTATCTAGCTCATTACCATATTCAACGCGTAAATCAACCGAAGCACCACCTAGCGGCCAGCGTAAATATGCAACTTAGATACGACGGCGTAAGAGACTTACGCCGGTCGGATCTAAGACAAATCTATGCGTAACTAATTCTAAGAATCAGGCTCATAGATACGACGCCTCACACTCAAAGTTACGATGGCGTATCTGGAGATACGCCGGCGTAAATAACTCCTTTGAGAATCTGGGCCATAGTGTCTACAAAATAAGGGACAGTTTTATTAATATATTTTTTTACTAGTAATGGCGGCAATCAGCGATTTTTATCGTGACTGCGACATTATGGTGGACACATAGTGCATATAAAAAATGCACTGGTTACTATGTAAATGTGACTGCCAGTGAATGGGTTAACCACTATGGGGGGGGGGGAATACGGTGTGTCCTAGGGAGTGATTCTAACTGTTAGGGGGCGTGACAGGCATGCGCGCACAACGGCAAATTTACGTAGATATAAATATAAATATACGTAGATTTGCCTATCGTGCCATTCTGCTGACGTAAATGTGCAGGAGCCGGTCCTTAACCGGTTAAGGTGAAAAAACAGTTTACAACCCCTTTAAAATGGCTCTAAACAATAACCTTATTATCCAAATAATCCATACACAGACATTACTTACAGTGGAACCAAACGATATATGAGTATGGCAAACTGAATACTCAATTTAATTCATTTTTAATATTCAAAGCAAACTCACCCATCCATCCATGTCGCAATGCTTTATGTAGTTGAGAAATTACTTTCTAGGTGTGGCCATCTTAAGGGCAGATGATTCATGTAGCATTTACTTCCTGGAATCCATCTGCCCTTAGCTCCGGCATGCAAGCAAGAGGTGGTGCTCAGCTGAAAAGTCCCCGCCTCCAGATAAAAGAAAATAATGCCCATGAAAATTTCTGAGGTGTATGACATCATTTTGGCCTAGAACCGAGACCAGGAAGAAACTGAAAAAAGTAAAAAAAAAAGTTTAAAACAAGTGCATATACTTTCATAGCTATTTACTACTCCTAGAGGCATAGGGCCAGATCCACATACATTTCGATCGGCGCAGCGTATCAGAGATACACTACGCCGCCGTACCTTACCTGGCGTATATTTGAATCCTCAGCGAGTTCGCGCCTTAAGTTACGGCGGCGTAGTGTATTTCTGGCGGCAGATTTCAAATTGGGCGGGTTGGGGGTGGGTTTCATTTAAATGAAGCGCGTCCCCGCACCGAATGAACTGCGCATGCGTCGTCCCGAAATTTCCCGCCGTGCATTGCGCTAAATGACGTCGCTAGGGCGTAATTTTTTTAACTTAGACGTGAGTTACGTCCATCCCTATTCACAGACGACTTACGCAAAAAATAAAAAATTTCAAATTTCGACGCGGGAACGACGGCTATACTTAACATGGAAAGTTTGTCTATACGCTGCAAAATACCAGCTTTAACTATACGCCGTAAAAAGCCGACTACAGACGACGTTAGAAAATGCGACGGCCGCGCGTACGTTCGTGGATCATCGTAAATTGCTAATTTGCATACCCGACGCGGAAAACGACGCAAACTCCACCCAGCGGGTGCCGAAGTATTGCATCTAAGATCCGAAGGCGTACAAAGACGTACGCCTGTCAGATCTTACCCAGATGCCGTCGTATCTTGGTTTGAGGATTCAAACTAAAGATACAACGCTGGAAATTTGAAAGTACGCCGGCGTATCAGTAGATACGCCGGCGTACTTTGTCTGTGGATCTGACCCATAAGGATTAAATAATATGTTATTGTGTTTCTCTTCCTCCTTGTCAAGCCATGTGCACTGCTCTATGAAAACTACAAATCCCATAGCCAATCGTCCATCTCAGAGCGTGCAGGAGACGGTGGCTACATTCCTACAAACAGTGGAACCGAAGAGAACAAATGTAGCCACCATCCAACAGGAAGTCAGATCACAGCAGAAAAAAAAGGAATTTGGAGATTAGGAGGAGGCTAAGATCAATAGAAGGTACTTCTATTAAGAATACAAACTTAAAATGTTTTAAACCGGAGCTTATTGCCACTTTAATTAATCTTGTCATTATTGTAGCACTACCCCTCAGGAGCCCCTGATTGTTTTGGGATCTACTCTCTTTACTTGGCTCACCCCTATTTAACTGTCTCGAACCCTCCCTTGACACATCAGAAGTCTGGTGAGTGTATTGTGACCTCTGCTTGGCTGGGGTCACAATAGCAGGGCATGCAACATGCAATGACAATGTAACAACAATATTACCTGCTTTTAGGGATGGTCCCTCCAGACGAGAATAATACACTTCACACAGTCAATATATTTAAACCAAAGAGAATGAGTTTACTTTACGTAGACTAGGAAAAGCAAACATAGGTTTAAACCACAAGTAAACAAGAGTTATGCAATGACACGATATGATTCTGCAGATGCCTTTGTGGGAATCAGTAAGTAATAATAATGACAAGATCAAAGCTAAAGAATGGTACTATTCAGCAAAGCTAATGTAGGCAGTCTATGCTCGCAAGCTCCCTTTAGCGGGCGATTCTGCAGAACAGCTGAAGAATGTCTCGAGACTAAAGTCCACGTTGCGGCCGGTTGGTGCACATTAGATTTATAATCTGCAAGTGGCAAACGATAAAATAAAGTTAACTAGACAGAGTATTTTGAACAACGACTTGGGTGAACTGATCACTCGCCAGCGTCAGTCACTTCTGCATAAACAACTATGAAATAGAGAGGGCCTCTAAGTTTCAGCTAGAGGCCAAACATGTGTCTCCGGCTTGTAGGGTGGCACTAAGTTAATTGTCAGAAATGGAGGATTTGAGCATGTGCTCTCTCACCCGACAGGCCTGATCCGTCTGAGTTCTTCTCAAAAGGATGCGTTGGTAGATCACTACTCCACAGCGAAAAGTCTCCGGCATCAGATTCCCCACAGTTTCAGACGTCAGCTGGGTGGCCTCTCCGGTCTCCTGGTACACGAGCTGGGTATGGTGGTCTTGCTTCCTTCTGGATGGCTGGTCTCTCGGGGGGAAGTTAGGCCCAGGCTTAGGCCTAGCAGTACAGCAGCGCTGTCCTCCACAGCTCCGCAGAGGAGAAGATGCAGGTCCCGAGAGAGAGATCAGCCCCTCCCTTTCCTAAAGTAAGCTCCCCCATCAGTCTGCGAGGAGGTGTCACATGTTCCGATAACTCAGGGCATTGTGGGAAGTGTAGTCTGTTTCTCCTAAGAGTCAATAGAGTCCATATCTCCCACTACTTGCAGTCCCACAATGCATAACTTCCTAAAGGTATCTTACATATTTACAAGCGTGAATAAAGTTCCAGCGGGAATCCAGGCATGTCATTATACTCTGACAGGGTGACCCTGCTACATTAGTATTGTAGCATAAAATGAATTCAACAATTAATAAAACAACATGACCATCAATTAACCACTTCCATACCACAGTACGTCAAATTACGTCCTGGACTTCAGTGGAGGATATCTGAATGATGCCTGGAGCTACAGGCCTCATTCAGATATCACTGTTTTCAGGCGGTGATTCTGCGGACCATAAGAATGATTATACAGGCGATCCTGCCGTTCTTATAGGCGGCGGGAGGGGACTCCCCCTCTCCCGCCGCCATCCAGTGCTTCTCCGGTCTCCCCCGTGCCACCGGAGGCCCGGAGAACGAATCGGCCGCCGCCGGATGAAGAGCATAGAGATTTCCGTGACCATCTGGTCACCGGTCATCTCTATGATCGTCGGAGGCTCGGGCGCGATGTTATGACGTCACTCCCGGGTACAATCGCAGCTGAAAGCATGAAATCAGTGAATTTTTTTTCAAAATCTCATGCTTTCCAGCCTGGAGGACAGATGTGGGATCTTATTGACCCCGCATCTTTCCATAAAGAGGACCTGTCACACACTATTTATATTACAAGGGATGTTTACATTCCTTGTAATAGGAATACAAGTGATAAAAAAAAGTTAAAAAAAGTGTAACAAAAAGTAAAATAAAAAATAAAATATAAAAAACATTTTTTAAAACGCCCCTGTCCCCAGTAGCATGCACTCGTAAGTCCTGCCCACATATGTAAATGCCGTTCAAACCACACAAGTGAGAGAAATAATTCTAGCTCTAGACCTCCTCTGTAACTCTAAACTGGTAACCTGTGAAAAAATATGAAGTGTCGCCTATGGAGATTTTTAAGTACCGAAGTTTGACGCCATTCCATGAGTGTGCGCAATTTTAAAGCATGCCAAGTTGGGTATCTATTTACTAGGCGTAACATCATCTTTCACATTATACAAAAAAATTGGGCTAACTTTACTGTTTTGTAATTTTTTAATTCAGAAAAACGTTTTTTTCCCAAAAAAATGGCATTTGAAAAATGATTGGCAAATACCGTGCGAGATAAAAAGTTGCAATGACCGCCACCTTATTCCCTAGGGTAAAAAATGTGAGTGTCTGCGCTGTGAAAATTACTAAGAAATGGATGGAGGGAGAAGGAAGGGTGGGTGGGGGAGGGGTGAGTGGACAGAGTCCGTGGGCCTGGGAAATGGAAGGGTGTACAGATACAGAGCAAGTGACCTAAAAACGGTGATTGAGTAGGTACAGTCCTAACTGAACTGTATTGCAATAAACACAGTGAAAATACTACAGTGAAAAAGACATATATATATAAAAATCATATATATAAAAAAGCAACAGTCCTTGATTAGTTCAAACAAGGAAAAAAACCACAGTTCCAAATAAAGCTGATGCAGAGGTGGATGAGTGAATGGTTGAAAGTGAAAAGTTCCAAACTCAGATGGGTGAAGGTGTGCAGCCCAATCGAATCCACAAACCGTGCAACCCACACCGTTAGTGACCCTAGCAGCTTACCTCCCGGCTGTCACTCAGAGCCAAATAAATTACCAGTGTTCCAGCCTCCTATTGGGTGGATGTCTTCCTGTCAGGTCTCAGTGATTGGCCATACATGTGGAAAGAATAATAAAGATACTGTAGCCTTGTTCTCCTGCCACATATGAAGGGGGGTTTTGCAGAATGAGTGAGTAAGTGTACACTTACACAACTTACACAGTGTGTAGGGAAGGAGTGCCTATCTCCACGAGCGCCAAGCTCGTCTCCTTAGCTTCTCACTGCCACAACTCTATCCCCTCAACATCCATAGAGCCGACCGCTCATATTAAAGTGGAAGAGGCAGGGGAGGGAGAAGAAAAGGGGGGCACATCGCATAAAACCGTACAGCAAAAATTTAATAAAGCGTAAAAACAATCGATAAAAACTCAAATAGGGCAGTCTAATGGCGGTCACATTTCCACGAGCACCGCGCTCGTCTACCGTCCGTCAGGTGCTGCTCCCGGATGGTAGACGAGCGCGGTGCTCGTGGATGTGTGACCGCCATTAGACTGCCCTATGTGAGTTTTTATCGATTGCTCCTGGCCCCTCCCTCCTGTTCAATGTCCCCACAGCAAGCAGCTTGCTATGGGGGCACCCGAGCCAAGTCCCAGCTGTGTGTATCCATTCAGACACAGAGTCATGACCCAGCCCCGCCCCTCTCTCTCCTGATTGGCTAGCTGACTTTGAGTGACAGCAGTGGCAGCCAATGGTGTCGCTGCAGTGTCTCAGCTAATCAGGAGGGAGAATCTCAGATGGCTGAGACACTCGTGGACATCAATGGACCTTGGGTAAGTGTTAGGGGGGCTGCTGCACACAGAAGGCATTAAGAGAAAAAAACTTTTTGACTATACAATCCCTTTAAAATATTGGTCTGGTCCTAGCCCACATTAGGATTTGAATGTCAAGAGCATCCTGTTGCCTTGCCAACCCTGCTGTGCAGCCTCATTAGGCTACTGAAACCAACATGTGGCTTCTAAGCATAGTCATTGATTTAATTAACAACCACATAAACAGAATTCACCTATTTTTTTATTATTTGTTGTACCCTGGCACCAAGCTCTTTCCCTGTTAGCCGTATAGATAAGAATTCCCTATCGGGATATATTACCTTTGGTGCTGGTGGTGGGCCTTGCATCCGATCAACATGTTTTTTGTAAATATACTACGATAGCGAGAATGTGGATACAGCTGTCATTATAAATATATAAATAAATATGAATATGAATATGAATGATAGCATTCTTGACATCATGCAAAGCATTCATTGATAGAGACACTTCAAAGCCACTTCCACTGACATCATCTGAATCATTCAGTAATGGAAATACTGCAAAACATTCTCTACTAACATGCAAATCATTCACTGATAGAGAGACCTACATACCCTTTTCCGCTTTCATCATCCAAAACATTTATGGTTGGAGAGATTACATACTGTAGCTTTATCTATTAACATCACCCAAATCATTCACTAGACATGATTAGAATACAGAGTTGTCTCTATTGACATCATCCAAATCATTCACTTGTGGATATACTACAAAGCCTTCCTCATTGACATAATATAAATAAATCATTGATAATAAAGTCTTCTCTATTGACAGCATTCAAATCAGTCATTGAGGGAGTTACTACATAGTCTTCTCCATTGACATCATCCAAACAATTAATTGATAGAGAAACTACAAAGCTTTCTCTATGGACATCCTGCAAATCATGAATTGAAGAATAGACTGCATTATTTAGTGACAACATCCAAATCACTCATTGGGGGGAGAGTTACTAAAACTGGAGCACTCAGAATCTGGTGCAGTTGTGCACAGTAGCCAATCAGCTTCTAACTTTAGCTTGTTCAGTTAGGCTTGGACAATAAAACATGGAAGCTGATTGGTTTCTATGCAGACTACATAGCTTTCTCCATTGACATCATCTAAATAATTTACTAATGTAGGATTCTCAGAAGCCACATTTATTATTTTCTATATTCAGCATATAAGGATTGCAGTTAAGGGCAGCCAGGGGCGGACTGACAACTCATGGGGCCCCCGGGCAATAGAAGATTATGGGGCCCCTGGGCATACAGATGGCCACCATGCCAGGAGGCAGTGCAGAGGCGGGGCAGCTAAAATCTCAGGATTTTCACATCAAAAGCATGTCGGTTTCGGACATATCAGGGACAGATGTAAAAAAAACATACTGTCCCTGGTTTTACTGAGCCTGGCAACCCTGATGGAGCCCCCTAGTGACATGGGGCCCTCGGGCAGTGCCCGAGTGACTCACTGGTCAGTCCGCCCCTGAGGGCAGCACAGATATATTTATGTTCTGCTTTTTGAAATGATTGAAAAAAATGTGCAAAAGAACAACGTCCAATACTACTGTAATCAGATATACAGGCACAGGTAACAGGTTGGAGCCATGTGTTGTGTTAAAAGTCTTCACATAAGTTTTTCATAGAACAGTTTTTAGTTTTATTGTATGGAAACTTCAGAATATCTTGTGAGCAAAATAATTTGTACTCTGGAAATGAAAGACTAAGGGTCCTTTCACACTAGCGGACCGTTCGTCCGCTTATTACAAGTTCGTTTACAGACTTGTAATGAATCCCTATGGGATCGCGTCCGTTAGCGGATGGAGCATCCGCTAACGTCCGCGTCCGTCGGGATCCGCTTTTGCGAACGGAAGAAACCCTATTTTTCTTCCGCCCGGCGGAACGGATCGAAAGCAGACGGACATACGGTCCGTCTGCATCCTATCCCCCATAGGGGAGAGCGGAGCAGAGACAGGGCGGTCTCTGCACTGTGTGCGGGGACCGCCCTATCCGCCGACAGCTCAGCGGGGATGACGGATGATCCCCGCTGAGCTTTGGCGGACACACGGAGCGGACACAGAAATGGTCCGCTCCGTGTGAAAGGAACCTAAGTTATGAAATAAGATCTTTTTTATTAGTAGCATATATATATTTTTTCTATTATGTGGTTAATCATATGATACAAGCAATTGTAATAGAGTCATTTTTTTTTTATGTTTAGTTGTCTTTTTAAACTGCTTGATAAAAATGTTACTGAGAAAAAAAAAAAAAATATATATATATATATATATATATATATATATATATATATATATATATATATATATATATATATATATATATATATATATTTGTATTAATATGCTAATTATGATGCTATTAAAATACACATTTGTCTTTGCTGAATTATTATTGTTAATGTATACATAGCCATTTGATTAATGCTCTCTTCTAACAAACATTTAGTGCCGTCAATACAGAAAAACTGTATCATTTAACCACAAATTTAGAGAAGTAAGATTCAAGATGGTGATCTAAATAGGATGACTAATTGCATAGAAAAAAAAACATTATTTCAAAACTATAGTTTTCTGTATATTGTCATGTTTGTTAGACATGCAATACTGTGGAAAAGACCGTCATCTATACAAACACTGTTTATTCAAGGGAATCGTGATTAATGTAAATATGCAAGTCTTCTAATGTATACTCTATAGTGGTTTTCTCAGCCGAAAACAATTTCTGAACATCTGCATTTTTTATTGTCGAGCAATTAAACTTTACAGTGTATAATGGAAACTGCATTCAGAAATGGAAGCCTTTTAACTGCCACTGAGCTGCAATGAGCAGCGCACTGATCCATATGGATAACTGAGACTCACAAAGACACAAATGTTAGCTTTCAGTGAAAAGTAAACTCGTTTGCGTGATTTAAGAACCATTTATTTTCTTTATAACATATTTATTTTCTTCCAACAAATGTAAAGAATAATTGTTACATGCTGCTTTTATCAATTTCTTTTTAACTTATCCTCTTTTTATTATATCGTACTTACTCCTAAACCAGTTCGGATACCATTTTGTATAAAAAAAAATATTTTTTTTTTAAACATTTGCATACTTTTATCCATGGCAAACTCAGATATGATCAGGATGCACCTATTTCTACACAAAGAAATCAATGGCTGAGTGTAAAATAGTGCAAAGACCCTTCATACTTTTTGTACTATAGTTTCATAGTTGGTAAGGTATATAAGTAAATAAATAAATAAATAAATAAATAAATAAATAAAAAAAGGCACTAGTCTATACAGTTCAAGCTGTGTTCTTGGTGTACATGTGTTGTTCATGTCGATAATCATTTCCCATATCCCTATATATTGTGTTCACTAAGATGCACAATCAAGAGTTTTTTAAAACTATCATACTTCCTGCTAACCCCACCAATTGTGGAAGTGAGTTCCACATCCTTACCTCCCCTACGCAGCTTAACCACTTCAGCCCTGGAAGAATTTACCCCCTAATGACCAGAGCATTTTTTGTGATGCGGCACTGCGACGCTTTAACTGCCACATTGCATCCAAACCAAATCAATGTCCTTTTTTTTGGTGGTATTTGATCACCCATGTGGTTTTTATTTTTTGCGGTATAAACAAAAAACACTGACAATTTTGAAAAAAATATATATTTTTAACTTTTTATAATAAGTATCCCCAAAAATTATATAAAAAAAAATCGTCTTCCTCAGTTTAGGCTGATATGTATTCTTCTACATATTTTTGGTTAAAAAATCACAATAAGCATATATTGATTGGTTTGCGCAAAAGTTTTAGGCCCAGATCCACAAAAGAGATACGACGGCGTTTCTCTGAAACGCTGTCGTATCTCTCAGAGTATCTATGCGACTGATTCACTGATTCATAGCCCTTAGATCCGACAGGTGTAATTGTTTTACACTGTCGGATCTTAGGATGCAATACCGCGGCCGCCGCTGGGTGGAGTTTGCGTCATATTCCAGCGTCGGGTATGCAAATGAGGTTTTACAGCGATCCACAACGGTTTTTCGCGTTCGGTACGTCGTCGCTAGTCTAGTTTCCCATCGCAATTTTAGTCGTCGTTTTCCCTGCCCTAACTTTACACAGCCCATGTACAGTAGGTGACCAGGATATTGTGTCAATCTCGCTCCCTTTCTCAGCGAGATTGACCACCTACGAGCCCCATCGCGGGAGCCAGCGCTGAGCTGGCTTGCCGCGATGGAGACAAATCCGTCATAGAAGCGACGCGAGATCCGACTTGGATTCCCGTCAATTCTACACGTGTGCGGCGTTTGTTATGAATCCTGAGGAGGAACTCCCCGCCGGATTTTAAATAAAAATCCGGCATGGGTTCCCCCCTCAGGAGCATACCGGGCCCTTAGGTCTGGTATGGGTTGTAAGGAGACCCCCCCCTACGCCGAAAAAACGGCGTAGGGGGTCCCCCTACAATCCATACCAGACCCGTATCCAAAGCACGCTACCCGGCCGGCCAGGAAAGGAGTGGGGACGAGCGAGCGTCCCCCCCTCCTGAGCCGTACCAGGCTGCATGCCCTCAACATGGGGGGTTGGGTGCTCTGGGGCAGAGCACCCTGTCCCCATGTTGATGAGGACAGGGCCCCTTCCCGACAACCCTGGCCGTTGGTTGTCGGGGTATGCGGGCGGGAGGCTTATCGGAATCTGGGAGCCCCCTTTAATAAGGGGGCCCCCAGATACCGGCCCCCCACCCTAAGTGAATGGATATGGGGTACATCGTACCCCTACCCATTCACCTGGAGGAAAAAATGTTAAAGTTAATAAACACGACAAAAGGGTTTTTAAAATAATTTATTAATCTGCTCCGGAGGCACCCCCTGTCTTCTTTAGCTCTTTTCACCAGGGGGGCTTCTTCTTTGACGTCTTCGGGTGGGGGTCGCTCTTCTTCGCCGCCGTCTGGTTCTCTGCCACCGCCGCCGGAGGGTCGCTTTTATAAAAGCGCCCACCCCCCCGGCGGGTTTCCTCCGACGTCTTCGGCGGGGGGTGGTGTGCTTCTCAGGGGGGGGGCTTCTTCTTCTGCTATCGGGGGGGGGGGGGTCTTCTCCGCTATCCGGGGGGGTCTTCTCCACTCTCCGGGGGTCTTCTTCTATGTTCGCCGCTCTCCGCTGTTGACTCGGCGCACCCCGGTTCTTCCTCCCGCTGTCCGGTGCCTTCTCCTTCAGGGCTGAACGTCTTCTTCTTCTTCTTCCGTACTGTGACGTCTTCTTCTTCTTCCGTGCTGTGACGTCTTCTTCTTCTTCTGTGCTGTGAAGTCTTCTTCTTCTTCTTCTCTTCTCTTCTTCTGCCTTCTCCCGATGTTGACACGTCGCCTCTTCTCGCTGCAATGACAGGTGCGCGGTTTGCATCTGACTTATATAGGCCTCACAGTCCCATCATGCTCCGGTACCTACCCACGTGGGTAGGTATCACATGGGTAGGTACCAGAGCATGATGGGACTGTGAGGCCTATATAAGTCAGATGCAAACCACGCACCTGTTATTGCAGCGAGAAGAGGCGACGTGTCAACATCGGGAGAAGGCAGAAGAAGAGAAGAGAAGAAGAAGAAGACGTCACAGCACAGAAGAAGAAGAAGAAGAAGACGTCACAGCACGGAAGAAGAAGAAGACGTTCAGCCCTGAAGGAGAAGGCACCGGACAGCGGGAGGAAGAACCGGTGTGCGCCGAGTCAACAGCGGAGAGCGGCGAACATAGAAGAAGACCCCTGGAGAGTGGAGAAGACCCCCCGGATAGCGGAGAAGACCCCCCCGGATAGCGGAAGAAGAAGCCCCCCCCTGAGAAGCACACCACCCCCCACCGAAGACGTCGGAGGAAACCCGCCGGGGGGTGGGCGCTTTTATAAAAGCGACCCCCCCCGGCGGTGGAAGAGAACCAGACGGCGGCGAAGAAGAGCGGCCCCCACCCGAAGACGTCAAAGAAGAAGCCCCCCCTGGTGAAAAGAGCTAAAGAAGACAGGGGGTGCCTCCGGAGCAGATTAATAAATTATTTTAAAAACCCTTTTGTCGTGTTTATTAACTTTAACATTTTTTCCTCCAGGTGAATGGGTAGGGGTACGATGTACCCCATATCCATTCACTTAGGGTGGGGGGCCGGTATCTGGGGGCCCCCTTATTAAAGGGGGCTCCCAGATTCCAATAAGCCTCCCGCCCGCATACCCCGACAACCAACGGCCAGGGTTGTCGGGAAGGGGCCCTGTCCTCATCAACATGGGGACAGGGTGCTCTGGGGTGGGGGGGCCGCAGTGCGCCCCCCTGCCCCAGAGCACCCAACCCCCCATGTTGAGGGCATGCAGCCTGGTACGGCTCAGGAGGGGGGGCGCTCGCTTGTCCCCACTCCTTTCCTGGCCGGCCGGGTAGCGTGCTTTGGATACGGGTCTGGTATGGATTGTAGGGGGACCCCCTACGCCGTTTTTTCGGCGTAGGGGGCGGGTCTCCTTACAACCCATACCAGACCTAAGGGCCCGGTATGCTCCTGAGGGGGGAACCAATGCAGGATTTTTATTTAAAATCCAGCGGGAAATTCCTCCTCAGGATTCATAACAAACGCTGCACACGTGTAGAATTGGCGGGAATCCAAGTCGGATCTCTCGTCGCTTCTATGATGCGCTTGCTGGAATGTGCTTTTACTATTCCAGCAAGCTCGAGATGTCGGCACCCTGTCGCCGAGAATCAGCGGGATGCCGTCGTGCTAAAAACACATTCTCGGCGGCAGGTACCGTATGTGCTGTATAAAGTATGGCAGTCGTTCCCGCGTCGAATTTTAATTTATTTTTTTCTTGCGTAAGACGTCCAGGAATACGAAATTACACTACGCGCGTCGCCGTTCGAAAAAATGACGTCACTTCGCGCAAAGCACGGCGGGAATTTCAAAACGGAGCATGCGCAGTAGGTCCGGCGCGGGAGCGTGCCTAATTTAAATGGCACACGCCCCTTTGAATTACGCGGGCTTACGCCGGAGGCCGCCGGCGTAAGTTTTCATGCAAGTGCTTGGTGAATCAGGCACTTGCGATGAAAACTTGCGGCGATGAAAACTTGCGGCGATACGTTACGCCGCCGCAGTTCTATGTGAATCTGGGCCTTAGCGTCTATAAAATAGGGGATAGATTTATGGCATTTTTTTTATAATTTATTTTTTATTAGTAATGGCAGTGATCTGTGATTTTTATCGTGACTTCCACATTACTTAGCCCCTACTCCATTTATCCTTTTTTTTTCCTTTCCTTTCACCATCCCACCTCCTCCTTTTTCTTCCCTCTTCCAATGTTTCCTTTCCTTTATAATATTTCTATTATTTCCTTTATTTCCTTTATTTCTATGACTTGTACAGTATATTACGCAAAGTGTATATTACACACAGTAGGCTACAAGTTCCATTGCACCTTTTATATACTCTATGTCATACACCTTCTTCAGAGTGAACCCCCTTGTGACTAGTGATAGGTGAACATATAGTTTAGGAAGCTCCAATGCATAAGCATTCCTAAGCCAGCTACTCTTCAAGAGTTAAGCAAGAACAGTCACAAGGGTCTCTCTCACTCTGGCCTTTACTCACTGTGCCATGTGTACTTGGATTCCTTCCTCCAGTACAAGCCAGATTGTGTACTGTGAGCCTTCAGGTCAGGTCCTCAGTGGACTTCATCCAAACTGCTCTCAGCACCTTTAGGAATAGGTCCCTCAGCTTTCCCTGACCTGGGACCTTCTTGACCTCATGTGGGCTTTAGCTAAATGACTCAGAGGTCCACAGCCCTCCAGGCTGGGCGTTTTCCCACCAAAACAAGGACTCTGCTGTTCCAGGCTCCAGTCTATTTATACCCATATAGGCTGAGGCTGCAAATTTGCCTTCTAGCAAATCCTCCTAGTAACCTAGGAGGGTGCTACACTGGAATAACCCATACTGTTGTTTGGGGATCTTTCAATAGTTTGAACTTTTATTTTGTTTAAAACAATCATTGAAACCGCAATGCAGGTGTTTATTTTTTGGTACAGATATTTTCCAAACAAATATGTGTTTGCTAAACAATATAAAAAAATATTGTGCAACATAAAAAAAAATAGCAACTGCTAATATTTTATTCTAGAGGGCCTCTGATTTCAGAAAAAAATACAATTGTTTTGAATTAAAATTTTTAGAGCAAAAAAATAAGATTTTCCCAAAGCAATGCCATCTGAGGGGAGGGAGACAAAGCAAAATGGCCGCCGCCAGGTGTGAGGACCTATACTGCTGCCTGCAGCACACTGAGTGTGAAGGCGGAATCCTCCTGCCATCTTACATCCATCTGATAGAATTTTGTGAATGTATGCACTGACGACCAAGTAGCGGCCTTGCAAATCTGAGCCATAGAGGCTTGGTGATGCACTGCCCATGAAGCACTGACTGCCCTGATAGAGTGCGCTTTAACCTGAAAAGGCAGAAACATTTTTCTTCAAACTATAAGCCTGACTAATCACCTGATAAATCCACTTAGCAATAGTTGATTTTGGTGCTTCCTAGCCCTTTTTGGGGCCTTCTGGCTGCACAAATAAAACATCAGTTTTCCGTATCTGAGCTGTCGCCTTCAGATAGGCCTTAACTGCTCTCACTACATCGAGAAAATGCAACAATCTTTCTTCTGCAGAACTAGGTTGTGGGAAAAAGGGAGGCAGGGAAACATCCTGGTTCAGATGAAAACCTGACACTACCTTAGGCAAAAAGGTTGGGTGAGCATGCAACATACCTTGTTACCTTGTCCTTATGAATAATCAAGTATGGCAATTCTGACACTCATCTTGCGGTGGTTACCGCAACTAAGAACACCAATTTCCTTGTCAAAAGAACCAAAGGAATATTGTGTATTCGCTCAAAGGGCTGTCTTTGCAAAACTGACAAAACTAGATTCAAATCCCATGGTCATAAGGGTAACCTAACTGGCGGACGTATCCAAGTTACCCCTTGTATAAAGGCAAGGAACAAAGAATGCAAAACAAGTTGCTTTTGGAAAAATACTGCCAAAGTCAAGATCTGACCCTTGATTGTACTCAAGGCCAGCTTAATTTATACTTCCAACTGTAGAAAGGCAAGAATTCTACCTATGACATACTTTCGAGGGTGCCAACCCTTGGTTTCACACCAGGAGACATAGACCCTTCAGACCCTATAATAAATTATCCTAGAGGCCGGCTTTCCAGCATTAATCAGGGTGGTAATCACTGAACCTAAAAGCCCTTGACTCTTTAGAATGTGGGCTTCAATAGCCAAACTGTTACATTTTGCATTTGTAAGGCAGGATGGAATACCGGCCCTTGCGACAGAAGGTCTGGATGAGATGGAAGAGTCCATGAATCCCCTACTGCCATCCTCATGGTCTCTGCATACTAGGATCTCCTGGGCCACGCTACTAGGATTACCGGTTTCCCTTCTTCCTTGATCCTGTGAAGAAGCCCATGAGCAGCTGAACTGGGGGAATGCATAAATTATACCACAGTGTCACTAACGCATCTGTCCCAGGAGCAAGTGGATCCCTTGTTCTTGACACAAAGCTGTCCAACTTCTTGTTGAATCTGGATGCCAACAGATCTATGTCCAGGGTACGCCATTTTTGGCATATAGCCAGAAAGACATCGGGATGTAGAGACCATTCTCCCGGGAACAACTATTGGTGGCTCAAGAAATCCGCCTGCCAATTCTCCAATCCTGGGATGAAGACTGTGGATAGGCAAGGAACATGTTCCTCTGCCCAAGTCAGAATATGGTTCACCTCCCTCTGGGCTGCGTGACTTCTGGCGCCCCCTTGGTGATTGATATAGGCCACTGCTGTGTCATTGTCAGACTGTATCCTGATGGGCCAATTCTGTAACCTGAACGTCCAGGCCATTAGAGCCAGATGTACTGCCCTAATCTCTAGGATGTTGATGGGCAAGGTTTTCTCAGACTCTGACCACTTCCCTTGAATAGTGGTCTCTTCTAGGACTGCTCCCCAGCCCCATAGGCTGGCATCTGTCGTTACTACCTTCCAGGTAACCAGAATGAAGGATTTCCCTTTCTGTAAATTCCTGGTTATCAACCATCAACTGAGACTCTGGGGCACCTTTGGGGCCAGATTCACTGGATAATCCAAAGCTTGGGTCTTCTTGTTCCAAGAAGACAGAATACTGTATTGCCACAGTCTTAAATAAAACTGGGCATAGGGAAATGCTTTGAATAAAGCCACCATCTTCCCTAGCAACCTCATGCAAAGGCGAATGGAAGGATCCTTCCTTGTCCTGACCACCTGGATCAGCTCTTTTATAGCGTTGACTTTTGCCTGGGGCAAAAATACTCTTTCCTGGGCTTTATCTATAACCAAGCCTAAATACTCCAGTCTCTTTACTGGTTGTAAGGATGATTTCTCCATGTTGAGAATCCAACCTAGGTGTTCCAGGTATCTGACCGTTCTGGGCATCCCCTGGTTTAACCGTGCTACTGACTGATCTACCAGTAGCAGGTCATCTAAGTATGCCGTTACTGCTATACCCTGGCCCTATAGTCTTGCTATTACTGGGGCCAGAACTTTCGTAAATACCCGGGGAGCTGTGGCTAACCCAAAGGGCAAGGCCACGAACCGAAAGTGGCGCTGTTCTATCACAGAGCGCAAAGACTGGTGAGCGGGAAAAATTGGCACTCATAGATATGCATCTTTGATGTCTATCAATGCAGGAACCTCTCCTCCCCGTAGGGTGGATACAACTGACCGAATTTACTCCATGCAAAAGGAGTGGATACTTAGGAAGCGATTCAGATCTTTGAGATCTAAAATGGGTCTGACATCTCCATTCGGATTTGGCACTGTGAAGAGATTTGAATAAAAACCCAAGTCTTGCTCCTCTGAGGGAGCCTCTATTATCACCCCCTGAGACACCAATCGGTCAAGTGCCAGAAATAAAGACTTTTTCTTTACTGGGTCTTTGGGAACGTTTGATTTTAGAAAATGAAATGTCAGAAACTCTTGAAACGCTAGCTTGTAGCCTAGGGCTACCACAGAGATGACCCACTTGTCCTGGATCTCCCCTTGCCAAATTTCCAAAAACCATCAAAGTCTTCCCCCCACTCGATCGGGGGCGCCTCTTCATAAGGAAGCCTTGGGATTCTGCTTTGTGGGCTCCTGACCCCAGGGCTTCTTCTGGCCCTGTGCTTGGACATGAGGCCCTCGAGACTGCCTGGAGGCTGTTGCCCCAGGCACCAGAGAGGAGGCCCATTTGAATGAAGGATGCCTACTCCTTCTCTTCACCGGCTAAGGGTACTTTTACCACTAGAAATTTTCTGGATATATTTATCCAAATCTTCCCCAAACAACCTTCCTCCATGAAAGGGAACCCCAGCCAAGAGCTTCTTGCATGGCAACTCGGCTGACCAATTCTTCAGCCGTAGAATCCTACGCACGTGTACTAACATGAACGCAAGGCGTGACATCTGATAGATAGAATCCTTGATATCGTCCACCGCAAAGCATAAGGCCCTAGGTACAGTAGCTCAGCTAAAACATGGGCTTCATCTCCTTGAGCAGACACCTTTTTGATGACCTGCTTCATTTTGTCCGAGGGACTGACAAATGCCTATTGCTGCTACCACACTGGCTACAGCAAATGAGGCTTTAAGCAAAGATTCCAGATTTTTATTGGATGGATCTCTAAACACCTGGACATTGTCCACTGGACAAGTTAAACTCCTGTTTACAGAGGAGATAGCAGCATCTACTGCTGGCAAACCCCACTTTTTTGTAAACTTTTCCTCCATAGGATAGAGGGGAGAAAACCTCTTAGGAAGAAGAAAATGCTTATCTGGGTGGTCCCAGTCAGCATAAATCAGTTGCTTCAGCAATGGGTGTACAGGGAAAGCATGTGAACCTTGTGGAGGTTTTAGCGAACCCAAAGAGGAAACATCATCCACCTCTCCTGAGGCTAACTCTGTAAGGGATTGAATCAGCAATCTTTGGGATTGCGAGGCTGAGAAAGGTTCTTCAGACGCTGAACCCTCAGAAGCGGAGTCATCCATATGCCTTTCTGCCTGATCCTCCAAAGGTATTTCCATAGGTCCTGCCCATTCTGGTTCTGATACAGAAAGGTCAAGGGCAGGAGAAGGGGATCTGCCATGTTTTCTCCCATCCTGGGAGGAAGATGCAAGCATCTCATCTATCCTCCCTTCCAAACCAGTTAATTCTGAAGCCAAAATATCCTTAGTGATGTGTGCAAAGGCTGGAATGTTGGAAGCATCCACAACACCTGAGAGTCTAGGTGGCTCAAACTGACCGGTTGCCTCAGGTCCTTCAGGGGAGGATTGAACTGTGGACGTACGACTAGGAGCCTCAGGCCCTGACTGCAGCGAACTTGCGCAACCCCCTGCTGCACTTCCCCTTTTATTATGGGAAGAAAAAGCCCTAAGCACAAAAAGCAGAGGTTCTAACATAGTGCATCTACTGCCGAGCCCTAGTCCAGCAAAATTTATAGTATGCTGCTATAATTGCTCAGCCTGATACTGAGTAGACGTGCCTTGGGAATGCCTGTATCCAACAACCATATAGCTTACATGCACTTGTATGCTCTGTGTCCCTCTGTCAGCCAACCAGACACTTCCAGAGTGAAAAGCTTTTAAAGCCATTAAGCCTTTCTCCTGTGTTGTGTACAGTGCCGATCCTGACCTCCCTGGGGTCCTAAGCAAAATGACATGTCACATTAAAGTTGAGAAGCGAGGGGGGCTGCCAAAAATTACTTACCAGTCCCACCGCAGGATACTGCAGGAAATAAATCTTCACCCATTACGGCGGGCTTGTGTCATACCAGACTTTCAAGGACCGGGTCCCCCTTGTAAATGGGGTCCACTCCCTTGGACCTGTACAGCACCCTGCCAGAGCAACTCTTTGGTATATTATAAACATGACCAAGGTGCCAGAACTCAGGGTCCAGCTCTCAAAAGAGAAGCATTACAGGCAAAACTTCACTCTTCTTTCACTAGGCTTGGGCACCATCCATTTTGTCAGGACTGCGATATTACAGCGGACACATTGGACACTTTTGACACACTTTTGGGACCATTCACATTAATACAGCGAACAATGCTATAAATATGCACTGATTACTGTATAAATGTGACTGGCAGGGAAGGGGTTAACACTAGGGGGCGATCAAGGGGTTAAATATGTTCCCTGCTAGATGATTCTTACTGTGGGGGGAGGGGACTGACTGGGGGAGGTGACCGATGGTTGTCCCTATGTACAAGGGACACACCATTGGTCTCCTCTCCCTAACAGGATGTGGATCTCTGTGATTACACACAGAGATCCACATCCCTGGCTCTGTGACTGCCGATTGTGAGTGCCTGGTGGACATCGCGGCCGACAGGAACGCGCATCGGCACCTGAGTGATGCGGCGGGCATGCGCCGGCGGCGCACGCCCCCCAGCGGCGGGAGGCCAGAGGCCGTATATTGACGGCCTCCCAGGATTTTAAAACCACCTTGTGGCCGTAAATAGTCGGCGGCCGGATGGCAGGTGGTTAAAGAAGATTTTATTTGTATCATCACAGAGTGGTACTGTGGATACAAGGACATGTATAAAAGTGCCACGTCCTGATAAATGTGCAAAATGGAATAGAAGGTGAATGATGGACTTTGTAGGCACCACAATAACAACTTATTAATATTTTTATTTATTTTTTATTACAAAATATATACAAATTAACAATACTAAAAATGTTAACTATTCATAATGCAATCGTATTGCCATTAGAATATATGAACCAATCGCATTAAGCTAACTATTCATAAAAAAAATTATGGATTGCAATACATTGATATTGTTACATCAAATGTAGCATGAAGAATAGAAGGTGTGCCGTGGCTCAGCTCAGCTCTACATGTTGCACATGTGAACGCTTCTTTTTTTGATGATTAGCTTAATGCTATTGGTTTAATAGGTGGTGTGTTCATATTAGGGATGGGCCGAACGGACCCCTGTTCGTTTCGCACCCGAACTTTCGAATAACGAACCTCATTAAAGTCAACGGAACCCGAACGTCAAATATCAAAAGTGCCCATTTTTAAGGCTTAAGTGCTAGTTGGGCATACAATGGTTATAGGGGACCGGGTCCTACCCTGGGGGACATGTATGACTAAAAAAAAGTTTGTGAAAAATGTCATTTTTAAATGAGCATTGATTTTTTGATTTTTAAAGTGAAAGCCTAAAAATGAAAAATTCCTTCCAATATAGTGCCTGGGGGGTCCCTTTAGCCTAACTGTTAAGTGGCAGATCTGTATGATGTCTAGAATCTACTGCAGCAATAATTGAATTTATAAAGTCAAAAAAATGAATTTTTTTCTGCAAGCTGCCTTTATTTTGCTCAGCAACAGCTGGGGAGCCAGTGTGCATGATAAGGCCACAATGTAGTGCACTGGGAACAAGATTAGAGATTGTTTGGATACATTCTGGTGTCACTTTGACTTTGGATAGAAGTAACGGGTGCGTTAAAATTGGTCTTTGGGTGTCGTGGCGCCTCCCCACCGTAACCCTATAGAGATAATCTTGATGAAAGCAAGAATTTGCCTTTCTGTAAAAATTTGTGGTGCAATCAAATAGACTGTCACTACACTGACGCTACCTGAACCGTCCCTACTCTAGCTGCACACTATGCAAAGCTGAATGATGGTCCTCCTCACTACACTCACAGTATCCCTAGACTGACACTAAACTAATATTCTACACTGACAATTGAAGCAAAATAGCACAGTATAGCACACTAACTAACTAATAGCACTGAACAGAGCACTGTTCTATCTCTCTCCATGCCAAAATCACACTGGAAATGGCTGCCATTGAAAGAATACTTTTATACTGTGGGGGGGAATGAGCCATAATTGGATAAAGTCATGATGACTGTGTCCAATAATGACTCTGACAGTGCTCTGTGCCCTGATTGACTGAAATTTTCACTGCTTCATTCAATCGGGGCTTGCAATGCACTGTTCAGAACAGCAATGCATTGTGGTCGGTTCCGGGGGGGGGGGGGGGCAAACAAATGGTCGAACGTCCCGAAAGTTCAGCTGTTTCCCGAACGACTGAATAACGAAAGTTCGGCCCAAACTTATGCTCGGGCCAAACCGTTCGCCCATCACTAGTTCATATATTCTAATGGCAGTATCATTGCATTGTGAATAGTTAACGTTTTTAGTATTGTTCACATATTTTGTAATAAAAATGTATTGAATTTTAATAAGTTGTAATTGTGGTGTCTACAAAGTCTTTCATTCACCTTCTATTCAGTAATACTTTAAAACCCCCAGACCCACCAACTCCCATCATTGGTAGTTAGTTTCACTTTAAGCTCCGCCCCCAGAACAATCCCTCATTCATGGCACACTTTTGGTATAAAATTTTAAAAATATAATTGGCATCTCCTTTTGTGATCTGTGCATACAAAAAATGTACACAGCATTTTAAGAATGTTTGCAAAGACGCCACTGATTTAAGTGTAATAACGTTACTGCATTTGCCTTAAAATAATATAGCAACCCCATCTAGCATTGGTGAAAAACAGACAGACAAACTAACAAAGTTAACTAACAAAATGCTAATAGCTCCCTGCGGTGCTATACAGCTGGTTTAAATTTTTAGAACAAAATAATGCCTTATTAAAAGAATATTTGTTTTTAATAAGAGTATTTAAAAGGGTTGCCAGCAAAGCCAATGAAACCCAAAAGTGAGGGGAGAAAAGATCTGCAGACATGCACAACACTGGATCGAATGAGGTCTCAGGTAAGTAAATGGGGGCTGAGGGGGCAATGCTGACAACTACATTCAGATACATTGGCGCATATTTACGCCGGCGTAGCGCATCTTATTTACACTATGCCGGCCCAGCGCGGCATGTACTGTATTCAGAAAGATATTACTCACCAAGATGCGCCCGCGTAACGTATTTTTGACAGCGTAAGGCGACGTAAGGGGGCGTAAGTGTAAGTGGGCGTCATCCCATGCAAATGATGGTCCGACCGTGTCGCAGAGAGATACGTTGGGCGTATCTTAAACGGCACATGCGCTGTGACGACGACGGATTGTCTGCCCCCATCTGCGCATGCGCACAACTGCGCCCGGCGTAACCCCTAAGATTCACTGGCCCACTGCCTACGCCCAGTGCATAAATACGCCCAGAGATGCGCCCGTCAAGTGCAAAAGTACCCAAGCATTTTTTCTTACTGCTAGGACTTTTGCTTTTTGATTGTGGCATGTCTGCACCAGGTGAGAAGAGAAAGAGGAAGCTGAATTTCTCCCCTGCCAAGAAGGCTGTGATTTTTGAGGGCCTGGAGAAATATGGTGCTTGCCTCTATGGGGCACAGGCTGGCAATACCAGCAAGGTGGAGAGACAACGTATTGTCCTGGAAATCACTACCCAGGTTAATGCCCTTGGTGTTACGGCTCGGAGCACCGGGGATATTACCAAAAAATTTAATGACCTCCGGCGTCTAGTCAAGGAGAAGTTGGCCAAGATGCGTAGACATGCCAGTGGCACAGGAGGAGGACCAGCCACCAACCTGACCCTCACTGCCAAAGAGATGGTCGTTGCCAGGTGCCTGGCTAGGGAGCTGGTGGAGGGCCTGGGGGGTTTTGATTCTGTCGATCAGCCCTTGAGGACAGGTAAGTGTGTTTTATCTTCTCTTTGGTGTGTATCATGTGTGGGGGGGCAAGGGAACATGTGACAAGTGTGTGGGTCCACCAACATGTGAATGTTTTGTGTCATCCTCAGATGTCCAGGAGGTTGCTGGGCCGTCGTCGGCTGCTGGGAGACCGACCCCATCCCTGGCCGAGAGTGACCCCTCCTCACCTGTTGAGGAAGTGGAGGAGGAGCAGGTCACTCTGGAGGATGGGTTTTATATTTTGGAGGAGACCCCCAGACCTGTTCCCTTCCCAACCTCCTCCCCCATTAGGGATAGCCCCTCAAGGGCCACCCCATCCATCAGAGATAGCCCCTCAAGGGCCACCCCCTCCATCAGAGATAGCCCCTCAAGGGCCATCCCCTCCATCAGAGATAGCCCCTCAAGGGCCACCCCATCCAGCCTGCCCCAAGCCTCCTCTGCCCCAAGGAAGGTGACCCAGAAAACCAGGGGTGTCCCTGAGGAACTGGAGGAGAATTTGGCGAGGGACCAGGCCCGCCAAACCCACCACATGTCTGCATTATTGGGGACCTGCACAAGGTGGCAGAGAGCCTGGCCTCCTCGGCTCAGACCCAGGCTGCCTGTGCAATCTAAGTGCAGCAGGCCCTCACCCAGCAGGAGGGTCATAATGTGGAAAACATCTCTAGCCTGCAGGACGTGAGTGCCAATTGTGCTGGCATTCTCACATGCATGGGGGATCTTCAGGCCACCACATCAGGCCTAGTGACGGAGGTGCGGAGCCTGGCAGAGGCAGTCCAGGCCAATACGGCTGCCATGCAGGTGGAGGGGAGGAGCCTGGCAGCTGCCATACATGAGGGGAGGCTGGCACGGCGCCACCAGTGCAATACCACCACCCGCCAGCTGCGGATGCAGGCGGTGACTAACAACTACCTCCGCCGCATTGCCGTGGCATTGGAGGGCAGCCAGGCAGCCAGGGAGAGACCGGGGGATGTCCCTCCACCAGATAACCCCCCCCCCCCACCTGAGGCTCCCCCCGGGCACTAGGCGCAGCCCACACCAGGCAGATGATTTTTTTTTGTTGATTTTCTGTTTGTCTCACATGTTTTGTTTTTTTTGTATACTCAAATGTTGAGTTGTGACATTTATTTTGAATACTCAGGTGATGAGTTTTATTTTCTTTATAACCCCTGCACACGGGGAGTAGTGCAGGCTACAGTGTGACTGGTGTGTGAATGTAAGGGTTGTCACCCTGGCTTGTTGGGGAGATTTTATCCCCACGACCCGTGTGAATGGTGTATGAGTGTACAGCAACATAATTGGAGCCTTGGCGCAGCGTTGCTGCTCCCAAGTCCCGTGCGGTGTACTTGGGCTAATCCAATATGATGTGGATGTGGGGTGTGTGCTAGGGACCACAGTGGTGTGCATGCGTGCATTCTCCTTGTGCCATGATGAATGTGTGTGTTTAAAGTGAAAAGAAGCCTACCACGAGGCATCTCCTGACTGCTCTTCTCTCAGCAGACGGGGTACCCTTGATTAGGGGGGGACTGTGTAGTTGGGGGGTCAGGTCATCACGTAGGTCAATCTCCAGGCCCTTTCTCATGGCGTAGTTGTGTAGAATGCAACATGCACCGATGATCTAGCACACAAAGTTTAGGGAATACAACAGGGTCCCCCCAGACTTATCCAGGCATCGGAAACGGAACTCCAGGAGGCCAAATGTGCGTTCCACCACTCCACGGGTACGTGTGTATGCATAATCGTATCCTCTCTCTCCTGGGGTTTGGGGATTCCGGAATGGAGTCAGGAGATGGGGTCCAAGTGCATATGCAGAGTCACCTGGAAGGGAAAAGACAGGAGGATGTTAGTCGTGCATGTGCCCCTCGTGATGTCTGCATCATGGGGGGCGGACAGTCATGCCTGACACCCATGTCACTCACCAACCAGCCAGCTGTCCCCATACACATTCTGTTCAAATTCTGTTGGGATGGTGCTTTGACGGTATATGTAGCTGTCGTGGCTGGCCCCTGGGTGTTTGGCACGGACGTGCCATATGAGGCATTGGGCATCGGCTATCACCTGTACGTTGATGGAATGCCAATGCTTCCGATTGCAGTATATGTGCTCTGTGTCACGTGGGGGGGCCGTAGTGCCACATGTGTGCAATCAATAGCCCCCACAGTGCGTGGAAATTCTGCAATTCGGAAGAAATCTGCCATTGCCTTCTGCCGCAGATGCTCCTGGGTGGGTCTGATGAAGTGGTGGGACATGCATCTGAGGATTGCAGGGACAACCTGGTGCACACATCTGCTCATGCTGGATTGTGACATCCCAGCCACGACTCCACTTGTAAGGAAATGCAGTGTTGCCAGGACCTTGACCAGTGGTTGCACTGCATGTACGCGGTGTGTCTTGCTGGTGATGTCATCATGCAGGGTTCTAGCTAATTCCATGATGGCTTCAGGGCTGAATCTGAAGATGCGATACACCTCCAAATCACCCATGCCAAAGACGTCTATGCGCGTTCGGTATATCCTCTCCCGTGCCCTCCTACGTGCCCGTAGACGCAGTAGTGCTATGACCACGGCTGCCCCTGGCATGTTGGCATACAGATGTGTTATCCTGCAAGTGTTGTTGCTCAGCTCGTCTGAAATGGTGCTGCTGTAGCTGCTCTCCAGCTGACTTGAGCAAGTCTGGTGCAAAGTTACCCCTGCTTTATGAGGGGTAACTTTACGCCAGATATTCCACTTACGCGCACCGCACGTAGCCTGCGCCGGCCAAACGTACGTTTCTGAATCGGCGTATCTCCCTCATTTGCATATTTGAATACGAAATCAATGGGAGCGGGCAGATGCGTCCAGTGTAAATATGCGCCTACGATACGCCGGCGTAAAAAAGTTACGTCGGTCGGAGGAAGCCTATTTTACGGCGTATATAGTTTTCTGGGTACGGCGCATAGATACGACGGCGCAAATTTAAACTTACGCAGCGCATCTCGAGATACGCCGGCGTAAGTGCTATCTGAATCCGGCCCAATATAGATACATGTAAAATGGTGCTACATGCATTAAAACAAATATATGATAATCAGCAGTCACAACTATTCAGTGCCAGACACTTAAAGAAGTAAAATCCTTAAATGGCTGACCAATAACCCAAATAAAACATGAAGTGTTGCTTCTAGAGGGTTGCACACACGATAATATCTCTGCAGGGAGAGAGGATCACAGTGAAGAGACACAGGGCCAGATTCAGAACGGAGATACGATGGCGTATCTCCGGATACACCGTCGTATCTCTGAGTGTGCGTGGTCGTATCTATGCGCCTGATTCAGAGAATCAGTTACGCATAGATATCCCTAAGATCCGACTGGTGTAATGCCGCGTACACACCATCACTTTATGTGATGAAAAAAACGACGTTTTTAAAAACGTCAATTTAAATGACCGTGTGTGGGGGAAAACGTTGTTTTATGTCTTGTGAAAAACGACAAAAAAAATTGAAGCATGCTTCAATTTTTTGTGTCGTTTTTCAGAACGTCGTTTTTTGTTTTAACAAAAAATCACCGTGTGTAGCAAAAACGACGTTTAAAACGACATTTTTAAACCCGTGCATGCTCAGAAGCTAGTTATGAAGCGAGCTTCAATGGAAAAAAGTGCTGAACGTAACCGCGCTTTGCTAGAGCATTGTGAAAAAACGATGGTGTGTAGCCAACGTCGTTTTTGAAAATTGAAGTTTCAAAAACGTCGTTTTTTACTTCACAAAAAATGTTTTTTTTTTTCATGACATAAAGTGATGGTGTGTACGCGGCATAAGTGTCTTACACCGTCGTATCTTAGGCTGCATATTCACGCTGGACGCTAGGTGGCGCTTCCGTATAGTTACGCAAGGAATATGCAAATTTGGTATTTACGCCGATTCAGAAACGAACGACCGCCCGGCGCTTTTTTTTTACATCGTTTGCGTTAGGCTTTTTCCGGCGTAAAGTTACCCCTGCTAAATGAGGGGTATGTGCTGCGTATCCTATGTTAAGTATGGCCGTCGTTCCCGCGGCGAATTTTGAAAATTTTACGTTGTTTGCGTAAGTCGTTCGCGAATAGGGCTTTGCATAAGTTACGTTCACGTCGAAACCAATGAGGCTTTGCGGCGTCATTTAGAGCATGCGCACTGGGATTCTTTCACGAACGGCGCATGCGCCGTTCACAAAAAACTTAAAATATGCTGGGTCAAGTGTAATTTAAATATAACACGCCCACAACATCCCCATTTGAATTACGCTGGCTTACGCCGGACGAGATACGTTACGCCGCCGTAACTAAGGGCGCAAGTCCTTTCTGAATACGGAACTTGCGCCCAAAATTACGGCGGCGTAACGTATCAGAGATATGTTACGCCCGCACATAGATAGAGGAATCTATCTGAATCCAGCCCACAGGGGTGCTAAGGGGTGTTTTCCAAAGTGACTTCTCAACAAAATAAAGCATGGAGACATGGATGGGGGAGTTTGATTTGAATATTAAAAATGTATTAAATAGCATTTTTGGTTTGTGGTGCTCAGATGCAGTGTAGCTTCGCTTTGAGGAATAATTCTTCCTAGTCAGTAATGAACATACAAATAGGTCTTATTTATAAATTGACAAATGCATTTAATAAAGCTTGCCTTATTGCCTAATGCCCTGTACACACGATCGGTCAATCCGATGAGAACGGTCTGATGGATTTTTCCATCATATAACCGATGAAGCTAACGAGCCCTCCCGTCCCCTAATCTAGTCTGAGCATGCGTGGATTTTTAACCGATGGACGTGCTTACAAACGATCGTTTTTTTTTTTCTATCAGTTAGGTATCCATCGGTTAATTTTAAAAGAAGTTTCAAATTTTTTAACCGATGGATAAATAACCGATGGGGCCTACACATGATCGGTTTGGTCTGATGAAAACGGTCCATCAGACCGTTCTCATCGGATTGACCGATCGTTTGTACGCGGCATTATAGTTCTACAACACAACTAGGGTACATGTATTAAAAGAGCCCCCTAGAGCATTTGGCACTTGGGGCGGATCCTTTATCTGGCACCACCCCAACTTTAAAATGTAATAACACTCCACTGTCTCCCCTGCATACCCCATTGCTACGCCATTGTTGGGGGGTAACTATAACTCTTTAAATACCCTAATCTACAGCTCAAGACAATATAAAAGAGCCAAAGTACATTATTTCCCCCATTGTAAAAGCTTTTACTTCTTCTAAACTATATAATTACAATACGCTCAATTGGCACACCAGGCATAATGCTCTATAAGGCTCTATTAACACCTATGCTTTTGAGTGTTTCTGCAATGCTTTTTGCATTTTTACCCAATTTTTTGGGCAAATTTGTTTTCAGGCAGATTAAAAAAGTCATAACGCAAAATTGTGGTAAAAGCGCAGTAAAAATGTACTACATATTGTTCTGCAACTTCTTCATTGAAGTCTGTTGAACCAAGTGTAGCACCCTGGGGTTTATTCTGGGAGCTCCTCGCCAAATTCCTTGTCAGGGGTAGCTACAATAGTTAAATCGTTAGGCAATATATTGATTTCTCTCTAAGTTTGGCCTTGTACTTTTCTCTTCTACCACTAGGTGCCTGAGCACTTGGTGGTATTAGATATGAGAAAGACAACTCAAGGTCAGGTTTTTGGTATGGGGTATCTCAACCAATGGACAGGGGTTTTCCTGAATCCCTTGGCCTGCTGGGAGAGCCCCAGGCTGCTAGGCCGGAGATTGGACCTATCCTGGGGGCATCTGGCTGCCGGGCTGTGTCCTATCCAGAAGTAAGAGGGCAGCGCAGGGTTGGGATTGTGGCTTGCACAGTCTGACCAAAAGTGATGGTTCTGCAGGCCGGAGAAACTGACGCGGTTGAAGGTAGAAGGGAAGTTGTCGCCACTAAGAAACCAACTACCTTTACCAGGGACCACAGTGAGTAACTGAAGCAAGTACCGGGGCAGTATTCTCACCGAATGGGCACAGTGGAGAATCGGGAAACTTCAGGTGGTGATCAAGTCAGGGACCCAAACAGTGGAGGTGACGCTTGCAGAGCAGCCTTGTGTGTCAAGCTAGGGACCAAGCCGGTCAGCAGGGGTGGAGCTTGAAGGTATCCGAAGTGACAAGCTAGGGACCCAGCTGGAAAGCGTGGGTGACACTTGAGGGAGATACCGCCGCAAAAAGCTTGAGGAGCTCACAGGATTCGGAGTTAGTGAATCAGAGGGTCTGGTGAGAGACCAGGAGCTCAAGGGGCTGAAGAACTACAAAAGTAGAAGTTGTAGTAAAGCTGAGAGAACTGTTTGGATTAGGAACTGTTAAGTACTGTAGCCATAGGGAACAGCAAACCTGCACATGCAGAAGTGGCACCTTGCTGGGACCTTTACCTGTATGGCTGTCCTCCTATTGAAGTCTTGGAGTCTGCCTATTGAAATTGCAACTACTTAAGGGTGTCCTGGCCCCAACCCTCTTTCCCTTGCAAAATATAAAAGGACTGTTAAAGGAAATAAAACCTCTTTTGCATCCAAGAAGTGTCTGGCGCCCAATGACTTTTACCACCTTTGCACCCACTATGCCTCACAACCCACTACATATTAAAGGATGTCAGCGGTCTGTGGCCTCAAAGGTTATCATTAGACCGGAAGAGGTTAGAGACACAAGAAAGCAAAAAAGTGTTGTTTTAAAAAAAGTCCCTGACCCTTTCCAAAAATGCAGAGGCACAAGAATGCATTGATGTGAACGTGTTCCCATGTTAAAAATAATGTCCTGCGTTTCTGCAAAATTCATGAACAAATGCATTAGTGTATATGGAGCCTAAGGCCCCGTACACACCATAGAATCCATCCGCAGATAAATCCCAGCAAATGGGTTTCAGCGGATAGATCCTATGGTGTGTACACGCCAGCGGATCTTTTTCCGCGGATATATCTCCCCTGGGATGGATTTCAGCAGATCGGATATTTGCTGACATGCAGAACATATCCATCTGCTGGAGTCCATCCCAACAGATGGATCCGCTGGTCTGTACAGACTCACCGGATCCATCCGTCCGAAGGGATCCCCCGCATGCGTCGTAATGATTCGACGCATGCGTGGAATTCCTTATATGACAGCGTCGCGCACGTCGCTGCGTCATAATCGCGGCGACGGCGCGACATGTCATCGCCAGAGGATTTTGGCGCGGATTTCAATGCGATGGTGAGTACACTCCATCGCATTAAAATCTGCTGAAATCCTCGAGAGGATTTATCCGCGGAAACGGTCCGCTGGACCGTATCCGCGGATAAATTCTATCGTGTGTATGGGGCCTCAGAGAGGATGACCTGCAAAGAATGGATGTGAAGATATCTGGAGTTGCCTTATATTGTAGAGGTAGTAAAATAAAAAGAAGCAGCAGCAAAAAGAGACAAAGAGACAAAATAAAGAGGTTGACAGAATAATAAAAAAGGGAAGAGATAGCCAAACAAAAACCA
Organism: Rana temporaria; assembly: GCF_905171775.1. Taxonomy (NCBI): domain Eukaryota; kingdom Metazoa; phylum Chordata; class Amphibia; order Anura; family Ranidae; genus Rana; species Rana temporaria. Next base: position 418,777,641 of record NC_053489.1, read on the forward strand.
CGGCTGGTGCATCAAGAGGTTAGGAAGAAGAAAAAGAGATTATTTTCTCTTTCTGCCTAGGGCTGGTAAAGGTGGTGAACCAGCCAAATATCTCCCATCAGACAATCAGTAAATTAAGGTTATGGATAGCCTGCAATTGTTCAACACTTGCAATCGGTCTTCTCTCTCCATGAATTTGCAATGTAGAGACAAGGGCCCAGATTCACAAAGCACTTACGCCGATGTATCTCGAGATACGCTGCGTAAGTGTAAATATGCGCCGTCGTATCTGTGCACCGGGCCCACAAAACTAGATACGCCTGAAAATAGGCTTCATCCGATCGACGTAACTTGTCTACGCCGGCGTATCGTGGGCGCATATTTAGGCTGGGCGCATTTGCCGCTCCCATTGATTTTCTAGGCACATATGCAAATGAGGGAGATACGCCGATTCACAAATGTACTTGCACCCGGCGCATAATATACGCGGTTTGCGTAAGTCGTACGTCCGGCGTAAAGTTATTCCCCATATAGGGAGCGCAACTCATGCAAAGGTATGGACCAGGGAACACAGCCGTCGTATTTTACGTTGTTTACGTAGTACGTGAATATGGCTAGGCGTAGGTTACGTTCACGTCGTAGGCAGTGATTCGATGTATCTTAGGCAGTTGTTTTGACGTGATTCTGAGCATGCGTACTGGGATGTGGCCACGGGACGGCGCATGCGCCGTTCGTTTTAAGTACTTCTATGGCACCTGGCCCATCATTTACACGGGGTCACGCCTCATTAGCATGGCTCACGCCCACTTCCACGTACGCTGGCTTACGCCGAGGAAACCCAGCGTAGATTTGAGAGTGAGTGGGAGCAAGTGCTTGGTGAATACTGTGCTTGCCTCTCTGCGTTGCGTCGGCGTAGCGTATATTCGATACGCTACGCCGGCATAAATATGCGCCAATGTATGTGAATCCGGGCCAAGGCTTTTAGCCACTTGTAGAACAAATTAGGTTAATCTAAGGCAGAAGATAAAAGAACAGAACAGGAAGGTTAACATGAATGACTTTTCCTTAGGAGTATTTTTTTTTATAAGGATGTAAAAACAGATGTGACAATTTCCTGTACTTGATTAAGATTATTTCCTAACTATGTACAAGTTCCAACAGAGTCTATTATTTTCCTTTTAAAATTCTACCTGCAGTGCATAGTCTGGTGAAAATGAAATAATTGTACCCAATTATGGACATACAAAAGGCCTAACTTATAAAATGAATATAATAAAGAAATGATAGAGCATGTATTTTTGTTCCACACAGCACCTAATTAGAATTCCCAGAAACAGACAAACATATAAAAAGATTGTTAGATGATCATTGCAGTCCAGATGATCCCCATCATAGGAATATGGCAGCCCCCCCAAGTGATTTCTCACTCTACTAGATCTTTATTTAGCGTGCCCATCACTGGAGTCATACAATGGGATGAAAGACTTCATCTTTTATATTGAGGGAAAGTTCTTTGATAAATGTCTGCCCAGGTTTTTTCTTTACTTTTAGAGCTTGTGTGATATGAAGGCAACGATGCCCATATGCTGAAAAAGCTGTATCACATTGTAACCTTTTTTTTTTTGTTAGAACATTATTAAAAAGTCTAGTTATGACCTGCTGCTTTATTGTGAGCCGATGTTCTGACCAAATGTTGCTTGTTTTGGGGGTGAACCTTAGACTACAGCTTAATTCTACAGCTTTCTGCTCAAGGCACCTGGCTGTTAAGGAGCCAGTTGCTGTTACTGTCCTAACAACCAGTGACAGGGGCATTGCTAGGTGGCAAAAAGACAAAAGTCTGAGGTAGTGTTACCTACCTGACGCGCACTAACCTAGCTGACGCGCACTGACCTACCTGACGCGCACTGGCCTACCTGACACACACTGACCCTCCTTGAGGGTCGATTAACTGAGGTGAGAGGCCATCTGTTTCTCTATGGTGGAGGATCTCTCTTTGGTCACAAGTTTGGAATCTGCACTGCTATATTGAAATTCATTTGGATTTCTTGTTCACTTCATCACTTATGGACTTTTATTTCTATTTTCACTTTTTGGTTTCTCTATGATTACTCATGGACTGATTCTCATGTTTATTTATATTTTTCTATTCATTGCCATTTAATTTGTTTGCGCTGCACTTTTTCACTATACACACTGACCTACACTGACCTACCTGACATACACTGACCTACTGTATCTGACATACACTAACCTACCTGACACATACACTGATCTACCTGGCATACCATAACCTAACAGACACACACTGACCCACACTGACCTACCTGACCAACACTGACCTACTGTACCTGACCCACACTGACCTACCTGACACACACTGACCTGACTGACACACACTGACCTATCTGACATACACTGACCTACATGACACATACACTGACCCATACACAGTGCTTCTAACTGTGGGGGGATGGGACTGCCTGGGGGAGAAGACCAATCATTGTTCCTAAGCATTAGAAACAAATGATCAGTCTCCTCACCTCTGACATAATGGAGATCTGTCTATTTACATTGACAGACATCTGTTCTGTCTCTCTCTGGAGCGATCGCAGGTGCCCAGCAAACAACGCGACCGCCGGGCACAAGCATCAGCTCTGTCATTGCGTCGCGGATGCACACCCCCTACTGCTCTTAAAGGGGCCGATGTACAGCTATGACGGCTCGCCCAGGGGAGCCAACCTGCCGCAGTATAACTGCGGCGGCTGGTGGGGAACTAGTTAAATACCACCAAAAGAAAACTTTATTTGTGTGAAAAAAATGATACATTTTTTTTTGAGTACAGTGTTGCATGACTGAGTAATTGTCATTCAAAGTGTGAGAGCACTGAAAGCTAAAAATTGGTCTGGGCAGGAAGGGCATGAAAGTGCCCTGTATTAAAGTGGTTAAGGGGAACCCTATGACGGAATAAAAATGCTGTGGAGTCCCCCCCAAAATCCATACCAGACCCTTATCCGAGCATGCCAGGAAAGGGGAAAGAGCGAGCACCCCTCCTGAACCATACCAGGCTGCTTGCCACCAACATGGGGTGCCCCCCAAATCACCTTGTCCCCATGTACATGGGGACAAGGGCCTCTTCCTGACAACCCTGGGCTGTGGTTGTTGTGGTCTGCGGGCAGGGGCCTTAATGGAATCTAGAAGCTGGCCCCCTATGTGAATGGGTATCGGTAAGATCGTACCCCTACCCACTCACCAAAAAAGTGTCGAAGGATTTGGCTAAAACTGTCTCTTATGGTTTTTACTTTTTGACACTTTTTTGGTGAATGAGTAGGGGTGTGATCTTATCGATACCCATTCACATGGGGGGGCAGGTTCTGGGGGGCCCTTTGTTAAAAGGGGGCTTCCAGATTCAGAAGCCGACACACCCCGACAACCACAGCCCAGGGTTGTCAGGAAGAGGCCCTTGTCCCCATCAGCATAGAGAGAAGGTGCTTTGGGGTGGGGGGCACAGAGCCCTCCCTGCCCTAAAGCACCCACCCTGTTGAAGGCATGTGGCCTGGTATGGTTTAGGAGGGGGGCACTTGCTCGCCCCCACCCCTTTTCCTGAACTGCCAGGCTGCATACTTGGATAAGGTAGAGATTTTGGGGGGACCAAACGCCATTTTTATTTTTTATTTTGGCATGGGGTACCCCTTAAAATTCATACCAGACCCGAGGGATCTGGTATGGACTGGGGGGTGGGGGGACTCCACACTGTTTTTAAAAAAAAAATGTAATCTGTAATGCCGGGAGCCAGCAATACATTACAACCGCAAGCAACTTTAAATGACATCTTTTCCTTTAGAAATGCAATTGTTGTGGCATGTTCTATACATTGTACAGATGCACCACTTTACAGGCAAATTGAGGGGAACCCCAGGCATGATATTTAAAGGAATATTTCATTTTTATCGTTTCACTTTAAGCATCATTAAAATCACTGCTGCTTTAACCACTTGACAACCGGGCCTATTTTGGCACTTCTCACAATTTTTTTGCTAGAAAATTAATCAGAACCCGAAAACATTATATATTTTTTTTTAGCAGACATCCTAGGGAATAAAATGGCAGTCATTGCAATACTTTTTGTCACACCGTATTTGCGCAGCGGTCTTACAAGCGCACTTTTTTTGGGAAAAAATCTTCTTTTTGAATTAAAAAATAAGACAACAATAATTTTTGCCCAATTTTTTTATATATTGTGAAAGATAATGTTATGCCGAGTAAAATGATACCCAACATGACACGCCTAAAAATTGTGCCCGCTCGTGGCATGGCGTCAAACTTTTACCCTTAAAAATCTCGATAGGCGACGTTTAAAAAATTCTACAGGTTGCATTTTTTGAGCTACATTTTTTTACGATTTTTTTTACGTCGTTTGCGTGAGGCCTCGTACACACGACCGAACATGTCTGCTGAAACTGGTCCGCGGACCAGTTTCCGCGGACATGTTCGGTCGTGTTTAGGGCCGACCGGACCAGATTCCCGACCTAGAGGACAGGTTTCCAGCGGACAAATGTTTCTTAGAATGCTAAGAAACATGTCCGCTGGAACCATGTCCGTAGGACATGTCCAATGGTCAGTACGACTCATCGGACATGTCCGCTCGGCTGAAATCCCTCGCATGCGTCAAAGTGATTCGACGCATGCGTGGAAGCATTGAACTTCCGGGGTCGCGTACGTTGCCGCGTCATCGTCGCCGCTACGTCACCGCGTATCCTGTCCGCGGGGAATTTGGTCTGATGGTGTGTACAGCCATCAGACCAAATGATCCCAGCGGACATGTCCGATGAAAACGGTCCGGCGGACAGTTTTCATCGGACCGGTCCCGTCGTGTGTACGAGGCCTAAGACTTTTCCGGCGTAACGTTGCTCCTGCTTCTATGAGGCGTACGCAATGTTAAGTATGGACATCGTTCCCGCGTCAAATTTTTTATTTTTTACGTCGTTTGCGTAAGTCGTTCGCGAATAGGGCTGGACGTAATTTAAGTTCACGTCAAAACCAATACGTCCTTGCGGCGTACTTTGGAGCAATTCACACTGGGATATGTACACGGACGGCGCATGCATGTAAAACGTCAATCACGTCGGGTCACCACCCATTTACATAAAACACGCACCCCTCAAAATCATTTGAATTAGGCACGCTTACGCCGGCCCCATTTACGCTACGCTGCCGTAACTTAGGAGGCAAGTGCTTTGTGAATACAGCACTTGCCTCTCTGATTTACGGCGGCATAGCGTAAATACGATACGCTACGCCGCCGTAACAATGCGCCCGGCTACCTGAATCTAGCCCTCGGTGTATATTTGGTGAAATAATTTAGTCTTCTAGGGTCTGGTTTTACAATTTGCATTCAACATTGAAGCTGCCCACAAGTTTCAAAGCTGAGTTAGGATGAAGGTATAGATTAAATTGTGGTAATCTGGCATCTTTAACATTGTTATTTTTATTTAGAACATATTTAAATACATTGGATCATCCTCATTAAATTTCTAGGCACAAAAGTGACCAGAATGCAAGAATTATACTGAGCCCTAAATAATCATAAACAAGGCCCTAAGTCCTATTCCACAGGCTAAATACAGTCACAATTACTTGCTCTTGTTTAGGAACTTGGTGGCTTTAAGAGACACTTGTTTGCGCATGTTATTGCTCCTTAATGTCCATGGACGTCTTAAAGCTACTTTTAGACCTGGAATGCCAAAATGGGGGATGATCTAATGTGTATGGGTCCCACTTATGATAATCAATTAAACATTTTTGGGAGTAACAACTAATCATATAGGTTAGAAGCCATGTCCTGATTGTTTCCCTTGTTATAATCAGTGCAAGAAATATCTGACAGTTCCACTGATAACACCCATCCATACAAACATGTGTCAGTGGTGCTCAGTCCTAATGTTCACAGACACATGGATTAGCAAAAGCTAAACATACTGGGACACAGTTCTGCTTTTCTGATATGTGGATGCTTATATTGACATTTTGTGTGCAGATCGGGAATTCTCACACACTGCCAGGTTATTTTCCTCCACCACCTTTACAGCTTTCACTTGTTTGTGTTCATTTTCACATTAAATATGTGGCTTCTGGCTGGTTCTGAAACTTTTTATGTTTGAATTATGTTTCTTTTATTATGACTGTTAAGTAAATTTTATTCTATTAGGTTACATTATTGGTCAAGTGAAAGCAATCAAGGTTGAAATTTCATACTAGTTTGGTACTTTATGTAGTTATATTGTTAAAGTATAGTTTTGTAATGTAAACAGTAGCTACTTGGGGTCATCGTTAATGTCATGTTAGTAGGAAACAGTGCTGCTTAAAGTGTACCTAAACCCAAGTTTGAAAATGAGTGAGAGAAACACTTAAACACAGGAAGAATATAACAGAATATGTAAAAAGGAAATCCAGGATGCAAAAATTCAAAACAAACAACAGATTGCAAAAGATAGTAGGACAAACCCCCAAAAAGCTTCAAATATATTAACAGTAAAAAGGTCAGGTCTGAGCATGTAGGCCCTTTACAAAATAATCTAGAGTGGGTGACTGGGGACAAAGAGAATGCTAATTTATTAAATACTTTCTTCAGCTCTGTGTATACAAAGGAGCATGGGGGAGCTCATGTCCATAATAGGGGTGGTAGTGACAGCCCCAAATGATCCACAATGGCTCAAAAGTCATATGGTCCAGAAATATTTAGACAGAATTAAGGTGGATAAAGCACCTGAACCTGATAGCATCCACCCACGGATCTTATAAGAATTAAGTTCTGTTATTTCAAAGCCATTGTATCAAATTTTTAGGGACTCATTAACCACTTCCATACCAGGTACTTACGCAGCTTCCCGCCCAAGCCAATTTTCAGCTTTCAGCACTGTCGCACTTTGAATGGCAATTGCGCGGTCATGCTACACTGTACCCAAACAAAATTGGCGTCCTTTTTTTCCCACAAATAGAGCTTTCTTTTGGTGGTATTTGATCACCTCTGCGATTTTTTTTTTTTGCGCAACAACTAAAAAAAGGCTGAAAATTTGGAAAAAAAAAATACGTTTTTATTTTTTTCTGTTAATTTTTTTGTAAATACGTTTTCTCTTTCAATTACGGGCACTGATATGGCGGCACTAATGGGCACCGATGAGATGGCACTGATGGACATCGATGAGGTAGTACTGACGGGCACAGATGAGGTGGCACTGATTGGCGGCGCTGGTATGCGACACTGATGGGCACACATAGGCGGCACTGATGGGCACACATAGGCGGCACTGATGGGCACACAGGCGGCACTGATGGGCACACATAGGCGGCACTGATGGGCACACATAGGCAGCACTGATGGGCACACATAGGCAGCACTGATGGGCACACATAGGCGGCACTGATGGGCACACATAGGCGGCACTGATGTATACTTATGGGTGGCACAGATGGGCACTGCTAGATGGGCACTGGGCATGGATGGGCACTGTGGGGTGGCGCTGATGGACACTGGGGTGGCGCTGATGGACACTGGGGTGGCGCTGATGGACACTGGGGTGGCGCTGATGGACACTGGGGTGGCAGCACTGATTGTTGCCAGTCAGTGCCCATTTGTGGGCACTGATTGGCATCTTTTTTCTTTATGTTTTTTTTTTTTTTTTTTTTTTAAACTTTTTTTTTTTTCTGTTTTTTTTTTTGCCCACCCTGGTGGTCCAGGGTGGGCATCCCTGGTGGCGATCCGAGGGGGGGGTGCGCTGATAACCAATCAGCGCGAACCCCCCCTGTCAGGAGAGCCGCCGATCGGCTATCCTCTACTCGCGTCTGTCAGACGCGAGGAGGAAGAGCCATCGGCGGCTCTTCCTGTTTACATCGTGATCAGCCGTGGTTGGACACGGCTGATCACGTGGTAAAGAGTCTCCGCCGGAGGCTCTTTACCGAGATCGGAGATGCAGGGTGTCAGACTGACACCCCGCATCACCGATCGCCGCGATGCGCGCCCCCACGGGCGCGCGCGGCATGAAATCCTGCAGGACGTTCTGGAACGTCCTGTCAGGATTTCATAACCACTTCCCGGACGTAAATCGGCCATAGGCCGGGCGGGAAGTGGTTAATGACTGGATTGGCACAGGGCGAATGTGGTGCCTATATTTAAAAAAGGAACAAAGTCTTTACGAAGTAACTATAGACCTGTAAGTATAACTTCTATATTTGGGAAGATACTGGAGAGTTTAATAAAGGACCACATAGACGAGTTCTTGCTGGGAAAAAAAATAAACATTTTAAGCAACAGACAACATGGATTCATGAAAGACAGAAATTGTCAGACAAACCTGATTTCTTTTTATGAGGAGGTAAGTAAAAGCATGGACAGAGGGGTGGGGGTGGACGTGGTATACTTGGATTTTGCAAAAGCGTTTGATACAGTTCCACACACACGGCTCACGTGTAAGGTGTATATATAAGGGGTCCATATAGTGAACTTGTTGTTGCGTAATTTATTTTACGGTCAACACAAAGGACAAGGGGGCACTCTTTACATCTAGAGGAAAAGAGATTTCATCTCCAAATACAGAAAGGTTTCTTCATAGGAAGAGCAATGAAAATGCTCCAGAGGTGGTTCTGGCTAGCTCAGTAGATTGCTTTAAGAAAGGCCTGGATATTTTCCTAAATGTACATATGATAACTGGGTACTAACATTTATAGGTAAAGTTGATCCAGGGAAAATCCGATTGCCTCTTGGGGGATCAGGAAGGAATTGTTTTCCCCTGCTGTAGCAAATTGGAGCTTGCTCTGCTGGGGTTTTTTGCCTTCCTCTAGATCAATTGTGGGTATAGAATTGGGTATATGGGATTGTACGATATTTTTTTTTTTTTTATGTTTGGTCAAGAAGATGGACTTGTGTCTTTTTTCAAACTGACTAACTATGTAACTATATAACACATCCATCACTGCTCCCTGTAGCTGCTGTCCTGCACTGCTGAACTGGTTACCAGCTATATTAGCAAGATGAGGGAACTACTGAGCAGGAAGAGTTCATTAGACTGATTCAGGCAGCACTGCACTGTGGGAACTGTAGTCCAGAGCAAAGAGACTCTACTGTAATCAAGAGTTTTTGAATTGCATTTCCCAGAGACAGATTGCAAGGAGGAGGAGAAAGAGCTGCATTTTCCCGGACTGTACAGCACACAGCTTCCTCTTTCTGTGAGGGAGACCAGAGGATGTACATTACTATCCAGAGTCCACCATGAATGCTGCATATGGGCCATCTGAGCGGGATCTAGAGCTTGGTGTTTGGAGTGCCGACAGCCAGTCACCTGGGTGAAAAGCAGTGAATGGACTAATCACTGTGTGTGACTGGGTGGTGAGTGGCAATATCACTGGAACTGGTGTGGTGTTGCTGTGGGGATTTACAAGCTGCTGCTAGAAAAACCAAGCCATATAGGAACTAACCATATAGCCAACCAGTATCCTTATTGCTGCCAGCAGGCTTGATTGGGACTATTCTCATTTGCACCAACAGTACAATTGGACCCAAACATTAGCTGGCTGAAGAGTTAGGACGAAAGACTGTCCCTGTACAGTTGCTACACAGAGACCTTAACCTATTGCTTATGCTAAGAGGTACCTCTCAGGGGACATTGCATCATAGTTACATAGTTAGTCAGGTTGAAAAAAGACACAAGTCCATCTAGTTCAACCATAAATCATATCCTAGCCATTCTCTAAGGCCCTGTACACACGATCAGTCCAAACCGATGAAAACGGACTGAAGTTCAGTTTCATCGGTCCAAACCAACCGTGTGTGGGCCCCATCGGTCAGGTGTCCTTCGGTCCAAAAACAGAGAACTTGCTTTAAAATTGGACCGATGGACGCCTGACCGATAGGTCAAAACCGATCGTTAGTACGCAAAAGCATCGGTTCCAAACCCGCGCATGCACAGAATCGACGCATTCTTGGAAGCATTGAACTTAATTTTTCTCTGCGCGTCGTTGTGTTTTACGTCACCGCGTTGGACTTGATCGGTTTTTGAACTGATGGTGTGTAGGCACATCAGACAGCTTCATCGGTTAACCGATGAAACAGACCTTCAGTCCGTTTTCATCAGTTTGGACTGATGGTGTGTACAGGGCCTTAGAGTGCACTCAAGACTAGTTATAGTATTATTATTCACATATTGATTCATTGTTTCATACTTTATATTGTTATATGTTAGGTACAGTTTGTATTAGGTGTGTGTGGGTGTTGGGAAGGGGGAAGGTTGCTGGATGCTATCTGTAGTCCTGAATAAATTATTTCCAGTGCAATCTTGATTTCCATGACTAAAAAGGAAGCTGTAATCAGGGACTGCACACATGCATGACGTCCAAATCAAGAGTCAAGTTTAGCAGTAATATGACTCATAGAATATGCACATAAATCATATATACTGTATTATACACTCTGATATGTTGGAATACTGCCAAGGGAGATACAAATAGTACTATCAAAATCCTGGTATAGGAGTATTGCACAACACAAAACTGGTGGTTAGATTTCAACAATGTGCCTGAGAGGCAAATAGTTTTGAAATGTTGACATTATTGTGTTTACACCTCAGTTAGACCTCAGTTACCAGAAATGTCCATTAATCTTTTTCATTCCAGACTAAAGTCCTTTAGTTCTTCACCCTAATCTCTTTCCATTAATTCACAAATAAAGATATGGATACAGATTCAACTAGCTTTTAGAAGACAAAAACATTTAGCAATTTAAAACATAAATTACATATTGGGTTTTATTTGTGGCAATTTAAATGTTTCTGTGGCCACACACACTTCAGTTATGCACTTTTTTTTCTTTAGGTTCAATCACAATTTTTAATATATGTGGAATATTTTCCAATTACCACACACATGCTTTTAACTGTTTTCATAAAGGATATTTAAAAAATGCACTCTGTAAAAAAATGTAAATGAAAAAATAAATCTACAAAGCGCTGCGTAAACTGTTGGCGCTATATAAATCCTGTATAATAATAATAATAATAATAATCTATACATCATACAGTCTACAAACACACTAAAACCTATAATTATTCAGTGTGAGGACTTTCCTAAACAATGTACTTCATTAGTAATAAGTCAGGTAGGCTTCTCTCACTGTTCAGTTTTGGTAAAATGTTCTGATCTGACAAATCTAATATGACATCTAAACACTGTTTGGCCAGTCTAAAGATGGCTAAGCCGATTACAATTTCATTGTACTATCTTTGTAACATTTCTATTACATTTACCAACAACCATCTAGTGCAGTGTTTCTCAACTCCAGTCCTCAACGCGCACCAACAGGTCAAGTTTTCAGGATTTCCCTCAGATGAAACGGCTGTGGTAACTACTAAGGAAGTGAAATTGATCAAATCACCTGTGAAAAATAAAGGAAGGCTTGAAAACATGAACTGTTGGGGCACCTTGAGGACTGGAGTTGAGAAACACTGATCTAGGTGTACGTTTAATAAACCGTGATAAGCCAAGATCATGATGATCACGGCTTATCACAGAGCATTGCCGGTTTAATAAACTGTGATAAGGAGCAGAGAACATGTTCTTCATTTCACATCATAGCACATGGAGTCTACTGTACACATGGCCAAATTTCAGCCAGTTACTGTTCAAGCAGCCTGTCAGAGGTCAGACAGTAGTGTAGGGTCCTTAAAAAATCAATGAAGAAACAGCTCTGGAGGAGACAGGAGGTTGTGGGAAAGTGTTCTAATGGTGATCAAAGAAGTCATGGAAGTCAAGTGAAAGAAAACCTTGTATGAACTTTTGCTTAGCAAAAATTAATAAAGTGTCAATGAACGATTCCAAGACTTTATAGTAAATGTTTGTGTTCACATCTCCTTCCACAGAGTTGTCTCTGCCCCGATCATTTGAAAAATGAACATCAGCTTATCTAAGATGATCCAATATAGATTAATTTGTGTAAAATCACTTTTTTCACCACTAAAGACCTTGGGCCAGATCCACGTAGCGGATCGTAATTTTAGTCCGGCGTAGCGTATCGTAGTAACGCTACGCCGCCGCAACTTTGAGAGGCAAGTGCTGTATTCACAAAGCACTTGCCTCTAAAGTTACGGCGGCGTATCGTAAATCTGCCGGCGTAAGGGCGCGGAATTCAAATGTTAAAGATGTGGGCCTGTTTTTATGTTAATTTTACTTGACCCGACGTAAATGAAATTTTTTCTGAACGATGCATGCGCCGTCCGTGGGGGTATCCCAGTGCGCATGCTCCAAATTACCCGCAACAAGCCAATGCTTTCGACGTGAACGTCATTCTACGCAAAGCCCTATTCGCGAACGTTTTACGCAAACGATGTACACGGAAACGGAAAATTTGACGCTGGCCCAACGTCCATCAATGAAGAAACAGCTCTGGAGGAGACTAAACAGGAACCAGGAGGTTGTGGGAAAGTGTTCTATTGGAGATCAAAGAAGTCATGGAAGTCAAGTGAAAGAAAACCTTGTATGAACTTTTGCTTAGCAAAAATTAATAAAGTGTCAATGAACGATTCCAAGACTTTATAGTACGCCTCATATAGCAGGGGTAACGTTACGCAGAAAAAAGCCTTACGGGAACGACGTAAAAAAATGCGCCGGCCGGACGTACGTTTGTGGATTCGCGTATCTAGCTAATTTGCATACTCGACGCGGAAATCGACGGAAGCGCCACCTAGCGGCCAGCGTAAATATGCACCTTAGATCCGACGGCGTACTAAGACATACGCCAGTCGGATCTAGCCCTGCTTCAGGTGTATCTTATGGATACAAAACAAAGATACGCGGAGCAACCTAGCAGTTACGCGGCGTATCAATAGATATGCCAGCGTAACTGCTTCGTGGGATCTGGCCCATAGTAGCTTGCCATAATTTTAAATGAATGCACACTATATTGCCAAAGGTATTGGGATGCCTGCCTTTACACGCACATGAACTTTAATAACATCCCAAGTCCATAAGGTTCAACATTGAGTTGGCCTACCCTTTGCAGCTATAACAGCTTCAACTCTTCTGGGAAGACTGTCCAAAAGGTAAAGGCAGGTGTACCGAAAATTTTAGTAATATAGTGTAAGTCCAAGACACCCTGGATCGATCTTACAGGGGTTAAAGGGAAGTAACTCATCAGGTGATCAGTGGAATATTGGGCAACAGGCATGATATAGGTTATATGATTTTGGAAATTTAGCAGAATAATATAATACATATTTCAATACTACTATATACCCAAAGAAAATATTGTAACAGTACCAATGGTGCTTTATTAGGATAACTGTAGAATAGTTTCTGGATAACGGTCTAAAATAAAATCAGCATTTTATAGATGAATGGTGCTTTATTAGGGTAACTGTAGAATAGTTTCTGGATAACTGTCAAAAATAAAATCAGCATTTTATAGATGAATGTCTGATTTACTAATCAAAGTAAAATGTATTAATTTGTGATACATAAATTATTTTATTTAGTAAATATTTTGGTATTATTCTCCTAGAGAGATTGGAATTAAAACCTGAACTAAAAGAAGATTTGGAGTAGGTCTGCGTCCCGCTGTAAACATTATAGCAGGCGACTTTGCATTACCAGATCATTTACATGCTCACTTACATTCACATTTTATAGATGCAGTGTGGATGTAAATCCTCTAATCCATAATCACTTCTGAACACATGGCATGCAGTTTAATCACTTCAATCTACTGTAAATAGTCCACACATCAGTAAATATAAGGTAAATATTTTATATGTCTCATAAAAATAATATCATGCAGGTTTAAAGATCAAAATTTCATGTCTTCAATCGAAAAAAATGTTTGCTTTTGATTGTGTCTCCGTGATAGGAACCAGGAAGTCATATAGACTTCCTTTAAATGAATCATGCTTTATTTTGTAGTGATTACTGAAGGCAGTTGTAAATGTCCTCTGGGCACTTTAGCTTGTAAAATCCTAACATCATATAGCTTTCTAACAGTAACTGTGATGAGTCCTTGCTTAGTCACTGATATTCCAAAATTCCCCATCAGACACTATCTTGAAACCTACAATGATTGCTACTAAATAGTCATACACATTATGCAATAAAAACAAATTAAATATTTCAAAATTGTTAGACTAAAGCATATGTCAAAATCAAACAATATATTCATGACAATGAGCTATTGATGTGTTGCTGTTGAGACCAAATTTATCAGCAATCAGCATTGCTACTTGACACTAATTCTGTGACTACTTTTCCTACCTAAATAAATGATTTACAGTGTTTAAGGGGTAACTCCACTTTTGTGGGAAACAACAAAAAAAAATGTATAGCATATAAAATTGCAACACAAGTCAAATTGTAATATTGTAATTGTTATTTAAAAATGTCCTTTCCTTATCAATCTGCAGACGCTGTAATTTTCTGTAAATGCAATGCAATATAGCAACCTGGAGATGTTCTGTACACAGAATGTGCACAGAACGCCCCCCAGAAACATAATTTCCTGCTTGTGTGATTGGCTTAGGGTACTTTCACACTGGGGCCCTTTTCAGGCATTTTAGCGCTAAAAATAGTACCTGTAAAGCGCCTGAAAAGCGCTTCTCATGATTCCCCAGTGTGAAAGCCCGAGTGCTTTTAAACTGTGACAGAGCGCTTGCAGGATGGGAAAAAAAGTCCTGCAAGCAGCATATTTGGGGCGGTGTGGGAGCGTTGTATACACCGTTCCCAAAACGCCCTGTCCATTAAAATAAATGGGCAGCGCTGCCAATGGTCTGCAGAGTGCTTCGGCAGCGCCACAACGCGGGTGCTTTTAACCGTTTTTTCGGCCGCTAGCAGAGGATAAAAGCACCCTGCTAGCAGCCACTATAACAGTGGCAAAGTGCCACCAAAACTAGCAGTGCTTTACCTCTAATGCCGGCACCATCTCAGTATGAACGTACCCTTACTGATTTTCCCAGTCAAATTTCAGGCATTACCTGCAACAAAAATAACATTTTTGGGGAGATACTTCAAGTAGAAAATGAAGTCTAAAGGGATGCAGACCCTGCAATTTTCCTCATTAGAGCCCTGCATGTGCAGCAGTTGATTAATAAATATGAAACCATTCCCATTAGATTCACTTACCACATGGACACAGGAATTTCTTCAGAATAACAAAAGGAATCTGCAACAAAGTTTGTTAAAGCGGACTTCTGACGATTTTTTTTTTAAGTCAGCAACTACAAATACTGCAGCTGCTGACTTTTAAAATATGGACACTTACCTGTCCAGGGTGCCCTTGATGTCCTCACCCAAAGCTGATCTTTCCCTTGGCTGTCTGGTGGAGGCGCCGCCATTTTCGGTAAGGGAATCAGGAAGTGAAGCTGTGTGGCTTCACAGCCTGGTTCCCTACTGCGCATGCGCGAGTCGTGCTGCACGTCCTCACTGGTCCCTGCTGTCTTCTGGGACCTGTGTGTCTCCCAGAAGACGCGGAGCCTGCAGCGATCTATGACCTGAAGTGGGAGAAAATACCTGGATTAGACAGGTATCTGCTCCCCCTCCCCCTGAAAGGTGCCAAATGTGACACCGGAGGGGGGGGATTCTGAAAGCAGAAGTTCCATTTTTGGGTGGAACTCTGCTTTAAAATGCTTGCAACATACATTGATCACCAATACAGAGGGGAATGTTTTTTTCACAACAAAAGTGGAGTTACTCTTTAAGAAGGGCGCAGTGGCAGGTAACCTGCAGCTTGTCACAAACAAGCACAACTGCATTAAAGATTCCAATGCACTTCTCTTATGTAAGTGATTATCAGTACGGGACCCCAGGCGTCCCTCCAATCAGAGAACAGGAGTTTGGGGTTATCTACATCATATCACTGTAACATAAAGGAAGTGCATTGGAATCTTGCAGTTGTGCTCGTTAAACTTTATTGTAATCTTCTATGCTAGCGGTTAGACGCATGTTGTAATACCTCCGCCCTTAGTAGCTCAACGCATGCCTATATGTGAGAGAGATGATGTAGTGACCCCCCAAACTCCTGTTCTCTGATTGGAGTGACACCTGGGGCTCAGTACTGAAATCTCACATAGAGACGTGCATTGAAATCCCTGCTAGCCGCAGTTGTGGTTCACTCCCGTTCACCGTAGTTTGTGACAGAGCTCTATTAATCTGTAACAGCTACGGTGAACGGGAGTGAACCACAACTGCGGTTTAAGGAAAGGATTCAATGCACCTCACATAACATAGGGAGGTACATCAGTAGTTTTAAAAAAATGTCATTAGTCCTTTAAAAAAAAAATATTTTTTTTTAGATGCCTTCAAAGTGTTGTTGCTAGGCAGAATAGTTAATCTTCCCACTTCCTGCACCTAGGTGCTTAAGCTTCCTAACCTACACCGCACAGACTCCTGGGAATGTAGTGGGTGTAACTTTCCAGGAGTCTGTGCACTCCCCAGTCTCGAAGAATCATGTGACTTGGACAGTACAGGTGCTGAAACCTGATCTGAAACCTATTACACTGCTTGTGCAGCACTGAGCATGTGCGAGATCTGCAAGGCTGAAATCCAGGAAGTCATACAGTCTGGCTTCATGATGCCCACACTTAAGATGGCCCCAGTCAATTTATATTTTATAAAGTGTCTAAATGCTGTAACAACCTAACAAAACGGACCTTAGTTTACAGACTAACTTTACTAGAATACATTAAGCTTGTGTATTACAGGGGTATTTATATATAAAAAGTGAAATTGTGGCTGGAACTCCGCTTTAAACCACAGCTGTGGTTCACTCCCGTTGACCGTAGCTGTTACACAGCTCTTCTCCTGCAATGTGCAGTCTAGGAGAATGTGAGCTCTTCCTCTTCGCAATGAGGAAGAAGTTGCGATGAAGTCCCGGCTTAGGCTCCAGCGATGACACCGACACCACAGTGAGTAACTGAACATTGAAGACCATCCATGATACCAGGGATTGTGACCATGCGGAAGAGATCAGGTGACTCACGAGGCATCCTCTCCATTACACGCTACTCCCCACACACAAGGTCCAAGATCCCTGCTTGTACGATGTGCTGCCCATCCACTTAGCCCGCCCCACAGCCTGGACTTCCACTGCCACTTCTCCTGAGTCCTGCCTGTGCCTGTCAGTGTCAGTCAGTGTCGGTGACAGCGCACCCCCCTCAACCCTGCAAGCCACACACAGTGCACCCCCTCAACCCTGCAAGCCACACAGCGCACCCCCTCACCCCTGCAAGCCACACACAGTGCACCCCCTCAACCCTGCAAGCCATGCACAGTGCACCCCCCTGAACCCTGTACACCGTACACAGGAATCAGGTAGGTCAGTGTTGTGATCAGTATAGGAATCAGGTAGGTTAGTATAGTGGTCAGGTAGGACAGTGTAGGAATCAGGTAGGTCAGTGTAGTTGTCAGTAAAAGAATCAAGTAGGTAAGTATAGTGGTCAGGTAGGTCGGTATAGGAATCAGGTTGGTCAGTACTAATGTTCCAGTGGAAGAAACTCAGGGAGTGCTAAACGTCCACGGGTTAGGGGGGCGCAATTTTTTTGCCCTGCTCCGAGCGTTGACAACCCACGTTACGCCACTGGAAAGCAGCCTCTGTGTCTACAGTGAAAAGTGGTGGTCGCAGACATGGTGAATCCTCTGCAGGCAAGGCACGTGTGTCCTTTTTTCCCCGCTGCTGGCCGTGTTATTGAGACACAACACGCAAAAGAGGTGGCGGAGCGGATAACTAAGCCATCCTTATTCTCCTCATCCTCTGTCACCCAGGCTCATACTAGTTTAAAAACTTTCAGGATCCTTGTAGTCAGAATACTCTCAGTCTCATCCCTCTCACTGGTATGTATCAGTGTAAAAAAGCACTATGCCTTACATTTAAATTTGTTCAACATAGCCAAAAATCCTTTCGAGGTAAAGGTAAAATGTATCCTATGAACAAATTTTACAACTGCTCTACAGAGTATGTTGTATACTGTCTGACATTCCCATGTGGCTTATTCTATGTAGGCAGGACTATTAGACCTCTACGACAGCGCTTTGATGAACTTAGGCGGTTTATTGATAGTGGTGTGGACCAACACAGCATCCCTAGACACTACTTAGAACATCACCAACAGTCCACTGTGGGACTGAGTGTTTGGGTTATTGAGGCTATCCCTGCCTCATATCCCACTGCCGAATGTTTCACATGCCTGTGTCAACAGGAAACGTTCTGGATATACTCTCTCAATACCCTCACTCCTGGCAGGTTGAATGAGGAAATTGAGACTCACCCTTTATTATAGCCATTTAAGAGATGGGCCCTATTACAGTTCAATTCCCCATGTCTTTTAGATAGATGCCATCACATGTCAACTCGTAGCTAGGGATGAGCCGAACACCCCCCCCCCCCGTTCGCACCAGAACCTTCGAACGGACCGAACGTTCGTGCAAACATTTAGAACCCCATTGAAGTCTATGGGACTCGAACGTTCAAATTCAAAAGTGCTCATTTTAAAGCCTAATATGCAAGTAATTGTCGTAAAACGGGTTTGAGAACCCAGGTCTTGCCCCAGGGAACATGTATCAATGTAAAAAAAAGTTTTAAAACGGTCGTTTTTTCTGGAGCAGTGATTTTAACCACTTAAGGACCCCCTTCACGCCGATATACGTCGGCAGAATGGCACGGCTGGGCACAAATACGTACCTGTAAATGGCCCTTTAAGCCCAGCCGTGGGGTCGCGTGGGCACGCCGCCGGCCTGAAGCTCCGTGACCGTGCCCTGCGTGTCCCGCGATCGGTCCTCCGGAGCTGAAGAACAGAGAGAGGTGTGTGTAAACACACCTTCTCTGTTCTTCGTTGTGGCAGTGTCATTGATCGTGTGTTCCCTAAAATAGGGAAACACGATCAATGACATCACACGTCCATCCCCGCCCCCTACAGTTGGAAACACATATGAGGTCACACTTAACCCCTTCAGCTCCCCCTAGTGGTTAACTCCCAAACTGCAATTGTAATTTTCACAGTAAACAATGCATTTTTATAGCATTTTTTGCTGTGAAAATTACAATGGTCCCAAAAATGTGTCCGCCATAATGTCGCAGTCACGAAAAAAAATCGCTGATCGCCGCCATTAGTAGTAAAAAAAAAAAAAAAATTAATAAAAATGCAATAAAACTATCTCCTATTTTGTAAACGCTATAAATTTTGCGCAAACCAATCGATAAACGCACACAGCACACAGTACACACACGACGTAGCTTTAGGTGCACACTGCAGAGGCCACAGACAGTACACCACGTGAGAATACTGCAGCTAGCACAATCTCCTGCCTGCCTGTCAGTAAATTAGGAAGAGCGGATCTAGCTAAACTCAATAAAGTGTATAAATATATATACAACACCTGGGATGCATATATATCCTCTACACACTGTAACTCTAACTGACTAGCCTGCCTGCTCTATCTACCTGCAATAAAGCACACATTTCTTAATTGTCCCAAGATTTGTGGGAAAAACTTACAACTTCAAAAAACTCACCATGCCTCTTACTAATTACCTTGTCTACTTTCCAAAAAAAGGTCATTTTGGGGGGTATTTGTACTATCCTGACATTTCAGGCCCTTAATAAATTAGATAGGCCATCAGTAAATCACCAAAAGAAAGCTATATTTGTGTGAAGAAAATTATAAAAAATGTGCTTGGGTATAGTGTTGCTAGTGTAAGGCCTCGTACAAACGACCGAACATGTCTGCTGAAACTGGTCCGCGGACCAGTTTCAGCAGACATGTTCGGTCGTGTGTACGGCCGACCGGACAATTTTCCGGCGGATCGGACAGGTTTCCAGCGGACGAATGTTTCTTAGCATGCTAAGAAACATGTCCGCTGGAAGCCTGTCCGTCGGACATGTTCGGTCGTCTGTACGACTTACCGGACATGTCCGCTCGGCCGAAAGCCCTCGCATGCGTCAAAGTGATTCGACGCATGCGTGGAAGCATTGACCTTCCAGGGTCGCGCACGTCGCCGCGTCATCGGACATGTCCCCTCGTGTATATGAGGCCTAAGTGTTGGGAAATAAGCCACAAAGCATGTGTGATCTCTTTTAACCAAGGGATCATACAGACCGGTAAGCTGCTAGTACATGGTGGTGGAGGATCCTTTTACATTTTCACTCTTTTCTGGGTGTTATTCATGTGCCACTGTGGACTCTGGTTTAAGGAATCTACATCTTTGGGAGATCCCCTTCTGTTTGGAATTTCACCTTTGCTGTGGACATTTCAGCGTTCTCACATTGTTTAGGGGCAATTGGCCCACAACTTTAATCACTTTTATATTCAATGGTTGTTTAGTGAGCATAAGGTTACATTTATTTGTGTGTGAATTTTCATTGAAGTTCAGCGGAAGAGACAGGAGACAGTTTCTTCTACTTACATTTCTAAATTTTTACGTATATACACAACCACATTTAGATTTTTTGCTCAGCTTTTTTTTTCTGTTATTCTGGTGTGTGTGTCTCACATATAAGTTGCAGCATCATCATATATTTAATTTCAAGGTACAGCGCAGTAAACACAAACTTTTCCATATGGTATTATTTACTGCATAAATAATCAAATTAACATAAGTTCCCAATATATTAATAAATTATATTGGAGTAGTTATAGGCATGATTAACTGAACAATGTTACCTATAGTTGTTTTTGGTTTATATTTTTCTTTTATATTTTTCTATATTAATTATGATATATTGTTTGATGTATTCACTGATTAGTCTTCATAGTATTCATTTGAGGGGAAATACTGTATATGAATGTGATGTTTAAAGCGGAATTCTACTGAAAAGTGGAACTTCTGCTCGTTGTGCTCCTCCCCCCTCCGGTGCCAAATTTGGCACCTTTCCAGGAGGAGGGGGACAGGATGCCTGTTTTTCACAGGTATCCTGTTCCTACTTTGGGAGCCTCAGCCGTGGGTATTGACATCACCGTCCGGGCTCCCTCCTCCTCCCTCTTCCTTCCATGGCCGCCGGAATTCCACTCAAAAGTGGAACTTCTGCTTGTTGTACTCCCCCCCCCCTCCGTTGCCACATTTGGCACCTTTCGGGGAGGAGGGGGACAGGATGCCTGTTTTTCACAGGTATCCTGTTCCTACTTCTAGGAGCCTCAGCCGTGGATATTGACATCACCTTCCGGGCTCCCTCCTCCTCCCTCTTCCTTCCAGTAGGAGAGAGGATCGGAGACTCGAGCATGCGCAGTAGGGTTCCCGGCATGAAACCATAAGGCTTCACTGCCAGGCTCCCTTACTCACAATGGAGGCGGCATGCACCCGACAGCTGATGGAAACATCAGCTGCAGTGCCGACAAAGGTGAAAGGAAAGGTGTCCGAATATTAAAAGTCAGTAGCTGCAGTATGTACCTGCAGGAAAAATTCACCAAGTATGTGCCCAACCGTACCTTAAGGTCGGCTAATTTGGAAACTTTGGTGATTCCTAAATTTCGTAAGAAAAAATGCGGAGGGAGGACGAGTGCGGTTCAGGGATCACAGTTTTGGAACTCCCTGCCTCTAAAATTAAGGCTTGAGAATGATCTTTTTAAGTTCAGGAAGCTTTTAAAAACTGAGCTTTTCAGTCTAGCCTATGGAATTACATAGGTTTTTATAGTTCTTTGATCTGCTAACTATTTAAAATTTGATCTGTTCCACTGCCTGTGTGTGTTTTTTTGGTTGTTGCTGTATTGTTGTTCTCGGCGCATCGAGGCCTACGGGTAACTGACTGCGTTTTGTACTTTTTTGTACTTTTAAGAATTTTAATAAATAAATAAATAAATAAGTATGTGCAGCTGCTGACTTTTACTTTTTGCAGCAGTGGGTGGACCTCCGATTTAAGAGTTCTATTATTGAGAATATTCAGGAATAGTTGTTATGCTTCTAGTCATAACCATAACTTAATTTTCAAGGTATTTAGAACACAAGTTAAGTGTGTGGGTTAATTTCACTTAGAAGGCACAAATCTGAGTGTTAGCTAAAATGTCTAGGAAATTGACACATAAATAACAGTTTTGATAGTTTATTGTGTTTTTTTAAGCTAAAGTCAAAAAGGTTATTCAAGTATTAGAATACAGTCAATTCTAATTCAATATTGCCCCCTTTGAAAGGGTTAGACAGGAAGTGACGTGTCTTTTGACATCTCTCATGACGGGAAAGGCATTTCCACACCCACATTCTAGGGGCAATAGAGACTGGGGACAGATTAGAGATGGGGATCTTGAGAAGGGAAAACAATTTGGGGACAGAAAGAATCTTGGAAGACGAGAGGAGCGCAGAGATGTTGGAATGTTGGAGAAGTCTGGTGGGACACCTAACTTGATGCTTCTCAAAACAAAAGTTTTGAGCCATGGTAAATGATTAATCTTTTATTTTTACCTTTTGGTAATTAAATAGTTTAATATACAAAACAAAACCATATATATATATGGCAGATCAAATTGGAGTTGTATTATTTTTACCTGCAGCATGAAATAATTATATTCCAAATATTAAGAGATCTACACATTTTTGTTTGTCTCTACAAAGCTAAGTCCAATGTCTGTACAATGGTTTTGTCGTGATATGTGTTTAAAAATAAATTAATTCTAAAAAATTGTCCATATACTGTAAAATAGGTTTGAGCTTTAAGGTCTATTTGTTTTGAGAAGAATCATGAGAAGAACATGTGTCAAAGTAAACACCTAGTTTGTTGACAAAGTCTGTAGAGCCATGGAAAGCTATTTACTAAGTGTTACTAAGTATAAGTTTACGAAGTGTTGAAATATGACATTGAGCTTGTGGTAAAATGTATTATCTGTTTTTCCAAATATATTATATTATCAATTTGTATTATCACCAATTATATCTGATATTATTTTACACTGAATTTTTAGTTTATTAATATATATTTTTAGCACCTTGTTGAACTCACTTGTCTTCAAAATAGCATGGATAAACAAACTTGAATTACTTAGTTGTATTTGTTGAAAAATGTGAAAATCTCCCTAAAACCACAGATTTTGCATAATTCCATAAATGTAATATTGTTTTAACCACTTGACAACCACCCTATAGACAAAGTACGTCTACAGGGCGGTTGCTTAACTCCGGGAGGCCGTTAATTAACGTCCTCCCAGAGTCGCGCGCCCCCCTGGGGCGCGCACACAGGAGTGTCAGTGACTGCCGGGTCCAGAGGATCCGGAGCATCACGGGAAAATCACCGCTGATAGTGGTGGTTTACCACGTGATCGCTCCGTCCAATGACGGAGCGATCACTTGTAAACAAACCGGCGTCATGTGATGACGCCGGTTCCTCCCTCCCCTCTCTGTACCGAACGGTACAGTGTGAGAGGAGAGGGGAGAGAGCGGATGCAGCAGCAGTGCTGTGGGCTGGATCTGTGACAAATGTAGTCACAGATCCAGCCATCCATCCATCCCTGCTCAGCCATCCCTGCCCAATACCCTGCAATACTCTGCCCCATACTGTGCAATGCTAAATACTATCTGGAGTGAAACCAAATATATGATCAAGGTATTCAAATCAGATGCCCCAATTAAGGGGCAAGTATAAGAATATATAAAATTGCACTAGACCAATACGTGTAAATATCAAATAATGTGCAAGAAAAATTTAAATACTGAAAAATAAAAATCAAAGTAAGTGTGATACCAAATGGCACCACCAGGGTAGTTCACACTCAAGTGAAAATGGATATGTATCACAAATAAATATCTCACGAAGATACGTCCAAAGATATGTGATCAAAGGACAATGCTAATAGATGGTATAAATAGCAATGTACATAAAACAATCCAAAGAAACCAAGGAATGGAAACTCTGATGATAAAAAGTCCCAATGTAAAAATGAACAGAATCACATTAAGGCAAACTGAATTGCAAAAACGTGTAGAATAAGTCCATCAACACAGGAATCGGATACTTCAGTGATTTAAACAGGTAGTAAAAGCCCCATCGGCGGTCAATCTCATAGGATCCACAACAACATCCAATCGATACAGATAAAAGTTGGGTACTCTTACCGGATGGCGTGGACACACACGTCAGCGACGGTGTGTCAATCGAGCGTGTACGAACTCCTGGAAAACGATGCTGTCAATGGGAGACCTTTGAGCCAATAGACAGTCGATCATCAGAAGCCGAGTGGATCCAAATGTGAGAGAAAATCCTTCAGGGGAAACTCATGGATAATGGCATTGTGGCAGGTAGACCCATCATAGAATCATGTAAGGAAAGAAAACACACACAACTTTGCATAGTGTGGTTACTTCCAAAAAAAGCCTTTATTAGGCATAAAATGGTATACAGAAAAACGGGCAAAAAATAAATAAAAAATAGGATAAAAAGTACAAGACTGCGGAAAGACCAGTACAGGTGATCACATGGATAATGTAGCGTGGTAAGCAAATAGCGTATGGGCTTATGTACCCGACATGTTTCGAGCCAGTAGCTCTTCAACTCTTCAACATGCCCCTGTTGAAGAGCTACTCGCTCGAAACATGTCGGGTACATAAGCCCATACGCTATTTGCTTACCACGCTACTTTATCCATGTGATCACCTGTACTGGTCTTTCCGCAGTCTTGTACTTTTTATCCTATTTTTTATTTATTTTTTGTCCACTTTTCTGTATACCATTTTATGCCTAATAAAGGCTTTTTTTGGAAGTAACCACACTATGCGAAGTTGTGTGTGTTTTCTTTCCTTACATGATTCTATGATGGGTCTACCTGCCACAATGCCATTATCCATGAGTTTCCCCTGAAGGATTTTCTCTCACATTTGGATCCACTCGGCTTCTGATGATCGACTGTCTATTGGCTCAAAGGTCTCCCATTGACATCATCGTTTTCCAGGAGTTTGTACACGCTCGATTGACACACCGTCGCTGACGTGTGTGTCCACGCCATCCGGTAAGAGTACCCAACTTTTATCTGTATCGATTGGATGTTGTTGTGGATCCTATGAGATTGACCGCCGATGGGGCTTTTACTACCTGTTTAAATCACTGAAGTATCCGATTCCTGTGTTGATGGACTTATTCTACACGTTTTTGCAATTCAGTTTGCCTTAATGTGATTCTGTTCATTTTTACATTGGGACTTTTTATCATCAGAGTTTCCATTCCTTGGTTTCTTTGGATTGTTTTATGTACATTGCTATTTATAACATCTATTAGCATTGTCCTTTGATCACATATCTTTGGACGTATCTTCGTGAGATATTTATTTGTGATACATATCCATTTTCACTTGAGTGTGAAGTACCCTGGTGGTACCATTTGGTATCACACTTACTTTGATTTTTGTTTTTCAGTATTTCAATTTTTCTTGCACATTATTTTATATTTACACGTATTGGTCTAGTGCAATTTTATATATTCCTATACTTGCCCCTTAATTGGGGCACCTGATTTGAATACCTTGATCATATATTTGGTTTCACTCCAGATAGTATTTAGCGCTGCACTTTTTTCCTTTTTTGTTTCTGCATACAACACTGTCCATTGTTGGTGCTGGCTGCTATATTCCTACATCTGTTTTTTACGTTTAGCGCAACTTTTTCTTTATTTTACATACTGTGCAATCCCTGCAATACTCTGCAATACCCCGCAATACTCTGCAATACCCTGCAATACTCCGCAATACCCTGCAATACCCCGCAATACTCTGCAATACTCCGCAATACTCTGCAATACCCAGCAATACCCTGCAATACTCTGCAATACCCCACAATACTCTGCAATACCCTGCAATACTCTGTAATACCCCACAATACTCTGCAATACCCCGCAATACTCTGAAATACCCCGCAATACTATACAATACCCCGGAATACTCTGCAATACTCTGCAATACTCTGCAATTCCCCGCAATACTCTGCAATACCCCGCAATACTCTGCAATACCCTGCAATACCCCACAATACTCTGCAATACCCCGCAATACGCCCCCCCTCTTGCTTCTACCGACTCAACGCTACGATCAAAGCCAGGATGGATTTTTTTTTAGGCTTCCCAGCCTAGAGGTTATATGTGGGGTCTTATTGAGGACCTGTCATGCCATATTCCTATTACAATGGATGTTTACATTCCTTGTAATAGGAATAAAAGTGATCAAATATTTTTTTTTTTTGAGGAAAAACGCGTCAAACTAAAATAAAGTAAAGTAAAGTGAACAATAAAATATATATATTTTTTAAAGCGCCTCTGTCCCCGTGTGCTCGCATGCAGAAGCGAACGCACACGTAAGTCCCGCCCACATATGAAAATGGGGTTCAAGCCACACATGTGAGTTATCGCTGCGAACGTTAGAGCGAGAGCATACATTTTGGCCCTAGACCTTCTCTGTAACTAAAAACATATAACCAGTAAAAATATTTAAAGCGTCGCCTATGGGGATTTTTAAGTAGCGAAGTTTGGCGCCATTCCAACGAGCGTGTGCAATTTTGAAGGGTGACATGTTGGGTATCTATTTACTTGGTGTAACTTCATCTTTCACATTATGCAAAAACATTGGGCTAACTTTACTGTTTGTTTTTTTTAAGCACAAAACTGTTTTTTTTTTAAAAACGTTAGAAAAATTGCTGCGAAAATACAGTGCAAGATAAAAAGTTGCAACGACCGCCATTGCATTCTCTAAGGTCTTTGCTAAAAAAACATATATAATGTTTTGGGGTTCTATGTAATTTTCTAGCAAATAAATGATGATTTTTAAATGTAGGAGAGAAATGTCAGAATTGGCCTGGGTGCTCCAGAACGCCTAAAGGTGCTCCCTGCATGTTGGGCCTCTGTATGTGGCCACGCTGTGTAAAAGTCTCACACATGTGGTATCGCCATAGTCAGGAGGAATAGCAGAATGTGTTTTGGGGTGTAATTTTTGGTACGCATATGCTGTGTGTGAGAAAAAACCTGCTAATATGAACATTTTGTGAAAAAAACAAAAAGAAAAAAAATCTTGATTTTGCAAAGAACTGTGGGAAAAAATGACAACTTCAAAAAACTCACAATACCTCTTTCTAAATACCTTGGAATGTCTTCTTTCCAAAAAGGGGTAATTTGGGGGGTATTTGTACGTTTCTGGCATGTTAGGATCTCAAGAAATGAGATAGGCCGTCAGTACTTCAGGTGTGATCAATTTTCAGATATTGGCACCATAGCTTGTGGACTCTATAACTTTCACAAAGACCAAATAATATGCACACATTTGTACGTATTTTTACCAAAGATATGTAGCAGTATAAATTTTGGCCAAAATTTATGAAGTAAAAATACTAATTTGCTTAATTTTATAACAGAAACAAAGAAAAATTCGTTTTTTTTTACAGAATTTTCAGTCTTTTTTCTCTTATAGCGCAAAAAAAAAAAAAACAACGGTGATTAAATACCACCAAAAGAAAGCTCTATTTGTGTGAAAAAAAGGACAAAAATTTAATTTGGGTACAATGTTGTATGACTGAGTAATTGTCATTCAAATTGTGAGAGCACCGAAAGCTGAAAATTGGTCTGGTTATTAAGGGGGTTTAAGTGCCCAGTGGTCAAGGGGTTAATATTTCAGTACAAACATTCTGACACTATAGAGGTACTCTTGATTAAAGCAAGAATTGGCCTTGCTGACAAAAATTGCAAATATATGCACCTGTCAAACAGGTGGCGAAAAATTGATCTTTGGGTGTTGGTAGCGCCTTCACACCCTTTAGAGCACAGGTGTCAAACTTACGGCCCTCCAGCTGTTGCAGAACTACAAATCCCAGGAGTCAGTGCAAGGCTCACATTTATACGCATGACACATGCAGAGGCATTATGGGACTTGTAGTTCCACAACAGCTGGAGGGCCACCAGTTTGATACCCCTGCTTTAGAGGTACTCTTGATGAAAACAAGAATTGACCTTGCTTTTAAAAACTGCAATGATGTGCACCTGTCAAACAGGTGTGGAAAAATTGGTCTTTGGGTGATGGTGGTGCCTTCACACCATAACCCTATACAGGTACTCTTAAAGAATGCAAGAACTGGCCTGGCTGTAAACAATTGCAAGGATGTACACATGTCAAACAGGTGTGGAAAAATTTGTCATTGGGTGTCGATGGTGCTTTTACACCGTAACCCTATACAGGTACTCTTGATGAAAGCAAGAATTGGCTTTGCTACCAAAAATTGCAATGATATGCACCTGTCAAAACAGGCGCAGAGAAATTGATCTTTGCTGTGTCACTGACCCACCACCAAACCGGTCAGTCATGCTGAAAGATGTTACAGGCAGCATAACGTTCCCCATGCCTTCTACAGACCCTTTTTATGTCTGTCACATGTGCTCAGGGTGAACCTGGTCTCATCTGTGAAAAGCACACGGCACCAGTGGTGGACCTGTCAATTTGGGTGTTCAATGGAAAATGCCAATCAAGCTCCACAGTGCCAGGCAGTGAGCACAGGGCCCACTCAAGGACAACAGGCCCACCCTAGTGAAGTCTGTTTTTGATTGTTTGGTCAGAGACATTCACACCAGTGGCCTGCTGGAGGTAGGTCATTTTGTAGGGCTCTGGCAGTGCTCACCCTGTTCCTTCTTGCACAAAAGAGCAGACCAGTCCTACTGACAGTTTAAGGACCTTTTATGGCCCTGTCCAGCTCTCCTAGAGTAACTGCCTGTCTCCTGGAATCTCCTCCATGCTCTTGAAACCTTCTGGCAATGACACGTATTGATGTGCCATTCTGGAGGAAAGCCTGTGCAACCTCTATAGAAGTGGTCATCAACCCTGTCCTGCAGGGCCCACTAACAGGCCAGGTTTGCAAGATAACTGAAATACATCACAGCTGATATAATTTGCTCCTCAGTGATTGCAGTATTCTAGACTGCATCTCCCCAAGGTAATACATAAAACCTGGCCTGTTAGTGGGCCCTGCAGGACAGGGTTGATGACCACTGCTCTATAGGGTCCAGGTATCACCTCATGCTACCAGTAGTGACACTGACCCTAGTCAAATGTAAAACTAGTGAAAAACGGTCAGAAAAGATGAGTAGGGGAAAAAAAAGTCAGTGGCCTCCACCTGTAAAACCATTCCTGTTTTGGGGGGCATCTCATTGTTGCACATCTAGTGCACCTGTTGTTAATTTCATTAACACCAAAGAAGCTAAAAACGGATGTACAACCCCCTTTGTATACACCCCTCCCCCTCTCTCTGCTACTTAACTGACCAGATCAATGTCCCAGGAGTTTAATTGACTTGATGCTATACTGTGATTAAAAAGTGTTCCTTAAAATTTTTTGATAAGTGATAAGATATACATGAAAACATGATTAGCTAATGTACATATCAATATATGTTAATGTTTTCAAGACCTTAATTTTGCCATAATTACAATGAGATAGCCATATTAACTCCATTAATACAATATGAGATTACCAGATTATTACATACACAGCACCTGCTTCTTCATTTATGAGTACTGAACAATAGTTTTATTTTAAAAAATGTTGACCAATTCATTGAAAACAACGTACTCAATATGTGACCAACTGTAAGGTAGGTAACCTTAAAAAAGCCCATCCACAGCCAGGGAACCTTAAATGTTGGACAAAGTGTGGGAGGACTTAAACTTCTGTCTGGCTTTGGTTGTTGTCCTTGGCCCGGATTCAGATACGAGTTACGACAGCGTATCTCCGGATACGCCGTCGTAACTCTGAGTGTGCGGGGTCGTATCTATGCGACTGATTCATAGAATCAGTTACGCATAGATTTCCCTAAGATCCGACCGGCGTAAGTGTCTTACACCGTCGTATCTTAGGCTGCATATTTACGCTGGCCGCTAGGTGGCGCTTCCGTATATTTACGCGAGGAATATGCAAATTAGGTAGATACGCCGATTCAGAAACAAACGTCCGCCCGGCGCATTTTTTACGTTGTTTACGTTAGGCTTTTTCCGGCGTAAAGTTACCCCTGCTATATGAGGGGTATCCTATGTTAAGTATGGACGTCGTTCCCACTTCGAATTTTGAAAATTTTACGTTGTTTGCGTAAGTCGTTCGCGAATAGGGCTGTACGTAAGTTACGTTCACGTCTAAAGCATTGATGATTTGCGGCGTAATTTCGAGCATGCGCACTGGGATTCTTTCACGAACAGTGCATGCGCCGTTCGAAAAAAACCTCAAATACGTGGGGTCACAATTCATTTAAAAATTAAAACACGCCCACATCATCCACATTTGAATTAGGCGGGCTTACGCCGGAACACATACGTTACGCCGCCGTAACATAGGGCGCAAGTTCTTTCTGAATACGGAACTTGCGCCATAATTTACGGCGGTGTAACATATCTGATATACGTTACGCCCCACCGAGAGATAGGCAGATCTCTCCGAATCCGGGCCATTGTCTCCATTTGGGTGAATTTGCCTTGATTTCCTTTTTTTTTGACAGGTGTCAAACAGAAGAGGAAGTCAGCGTGAATCCCCCAACAAAAACAAAGGCAGTAAAACCACATGTTTAGCATAGTAGGAAAAGTTTGGCATCATTTAAAATTCTAACCCTTCCTCCCACTATATAAAAAAAGTTTTTGTTGCAGTTTTACTTGAATGATCCAAATGGAAACAAGAGCTCCCTCTTGTGGATACTTTGTGCACCTTTACATTTAAACTAAACCTGTATCTGCATAGTCAAAGTATTTGATTCTTTGGATTAACATAGGAGACAAAAAAATAGCTTTTCCAATAGGCAAATTTAGAATTAAGAGTATGGCTAGCTACAATAACAAAAAACGGAAGAACAAGTACATAAAAACGTGAAGGTAAAATAAAAATAAAATGAAATACAATAATGCAAAATATGTGCCTACAAAAATACTAAAAAAGATCACATTCTTTCAAATATCAAACAATAAAACAAATATCTATCAGCGCAAATAATAATGTCCTTAGTTACTAAATAGTGATATGTGTAGTGAGTATTTTAACAAAATCCCACCAAAAAAAAGTGAAAAAATTTAAAAAACATGTAGAATATATAAAACAAAACAGTGTTGTGCTTCCTGAATACAAAATAACTCCCCATAAATCCGTAAATGAGAATAGAAGTTTTTAATTGTGAAGGAATAATGGACTTTATAGGCACCAATGGTCAACATAGAATGTAAAAGAAGTTTTTTATTGATACAAGCCCAGAGCCCTGGGTAATTGAATCAACAATTACAATATAGAAAAACAATATTAAAAAACATATAATTGACTATATTAAAAACATTAGTAAGCATAGAATATCTCTAAAATGCTAATAACCCATAGGGGTTGTACAAAAACCACAGATAGTCCACATGGGACAACAACAACAGTTGGTGAACAAACGTAGGCTTCAATTTGTGTATTTTTATACATATGCTCTACATGTTTCGCATGTTACTGCTTCTTCGGGAGCTTAAAGAGAATATTTTCTGGAAGGAAAAACATAGACTATTATTGGTTTCAGATTTTAATTTAGCATTGTATATTTTGTGAATCAGAATAAGTAGTGTTTCTTGTGCAAAAAAGCACCATAAAAAATGACTCAGTTTGCCACGAGCCGCCAAACCACCGGTGCAACCAACGGGATCAAAGGTGAGGGAGGTGTAGGGACATGCCAGATACCCACATAGTTAGTCAGAGGTGTTAAGAAATAGCACCGTCCTCGCCAGAATAGAGAGAGTGGCGAGTAGTGACGGATATGCCTAGGTAGTGCGGCAAGAAGAAGAAAATAGTATATATATATATATATACCTCAAATTGTCGGTGGTAATAGAGTCAGGGAAAGGTGATAGCGAAGCTCCACACATCGCCAGTGAACAAGTGAGAGTGAGCCATTTTGTGTGTATAGAGAGACGAGATAATATAATAATAAAAGAAGTAAAAAAGTAAAATAAACCTACCATCAGCAATGATAGGTAAGAAAAAATTGTGTATATGTGTAAAAGTTCCAACGATATCTCTGGATCAATGTGGTAACAGTTTCCAGATAACAGAGTGGATAAAGGTGTAGTTTTTCGGACAAAGTTTGAACTGGGGTAGGGTCTGGTAAATAAAGAAATAGATAGTGCTAGTAAAAAATTATGGCTTGCGCAACGTATAAATGCATATAGCAACCCGAATCAAAAAAATATATATAGATATACATACCCAAAGTACAGGGTACAGTCAGTATAGGGCTGGTTCAAGGGTTAGGAAGCAGTGCACGATAATGTATATACACTGCACCTTTTTGAGTAAAAAAGGCAAATGCCCTTAAGGGTTAAATCCCCAAAAAATTGTAAAAGACCGGACCAGACCGTTAGAACAGAACTGTAGTGGTATGAGATGGTATCTGTACAGAACAGAACTGTAGTGGTATGAGATGGTATCTGTACAGATACCATCTCATACCACTACAGTTCTGTTCTAACGGTCTGGTCCGGTCTTTTACAATTTTTTGGGGATTTAACCCTTAAGGGCATTTGCCTTTTTTACTCAAAAAGGTGCAGTGTATATACATTATCGTGCACTGCTTCCTAACCCTTGAACCAGCCCTATACTGACTGTACCCTGTACTTTGGGTATGTATATCTATATATATTTTTTTGATTCGGGTTGCTATATGCATTTATACGTTGCGCAAGCCATAATTTTTTACTAGCACTATCTATTTCTTTATTTACCAGACCCTACCCCAGTTCAAACTTTGTCCGAAAAACTACACCTTTATCCACTCTGTTATCTGGAAACTGTTACCACATTGATCCAGAGATATCGTTGGAACTTTTACACATATACACAATTTTTTCTTACCTATCATTGCTGATGGTAGGTTTATTTTACTTTTTTACTTCTTTTATTATTATATTATCTCGTCTCTCTATACACACAAAATGGCTCACTCTCACTTGTTCACTGGCGATGTGTGGAGCTTCGCTATCACCTTTCCCTGACTCTATTACCACCGACAATTTGAGGTATATATATATATATACTATTTTCTTCTTCTTGCCGCACTACCTAGGCATATCCGTCACTACTCGCCACTCTCTCTATTCTGGCGAGGACGGTGCTATTTCTTAACACCTCTGACTAACTATGTGGGTATCTGGCATGTCCCTACACCTCCCTCACCTTTGATCCCTTTGGTTGCACCGGTGGTTTGGCGGCTCGTGGCAAACTGAGTCATTTTTTATGGTGCTTTTTTGCACAAGAAACACTACTTATTCTGATTCACAAAATATACAATGCTAAATTAAAATCTGAAACCAATAATAGTCTATGTTTTTCCTTCCAGAAAATATTCTTTTTAAGCTCCCGAAGAAGCAGTAACATGCGAAACATGTAGAGCATATGTATAAAAATACACAAATTGAAGCCTACGTTTGTTCACCAACTGTTGTTGTTGTCCCATGTGGACTATCTGTGGTTTTTGTACAACCCCTATGGGTTATTAGCATTTTAGAGATATTCTATGCTTACTAATGTTTTTAATATAGTCAATTATATGTTTTTTAATATTGTTTTTCTATATTGTAATTGTTGATTCAATTACCCAGGGCTCTGGGCTTGTATCAATAAAAAACTTCTTTTACATTCTATGTTGACCATTGGTGCCTATAAAGTCCATTATTCCTTCACAATTAAAAACTTCCACTCATGCTAGGACGCGGCACCGCAATACCTTAGGACACCCATAGTCCATCCTATGGTTGGTGTTCCTCTATTTTCTTATTTCATTCGTAAATGAGAATATGTGATTAACTTGGAATATAGCAGGATACTGAGTGCACAATCAAATATTCGTGCTCCCTAACTTTGAATAGTAAAACAAAAATTAAAAATACGTGTTCCCTGAATGGGAATAGTGAACAATAAACAAAACATTAAATTCCACACACTAAAAAGAAAATAAGAGTCCAAATGCACAAGTATAGTCCTCAGAGTCTTCTACATAAAAACGCACAAGACACCACTAGTGCCTGAATGTTGAAAATGCAAGTGCTCTCCTCCACCTGACCTCACGTTTTGACCCCTGTTTCACCAGAAGGTTTCCTCTCAGGGATATAAACGGATCAACTGGTCATAGAGCGCCTATTCCTTCCGTGCTGCGTCCGGATGATTAGATGGATACCAGCCAATATAGATTCCCTCAATGGGGTCCGGTGCACATGGGAATAGAAAAGGTAAAATCTAGTGGGCTAATAGGCCTAACTAGTGTAGCCCTAACTTTTATTTTATCTATGGGGACAAAAGCGTGCAGTGAATGTGAGTGATATAATGTGAGGTGGTTTTGTGTGCACGTTGTTCTTGCACAAAAATGTCCATTTTACTGAATAATAAAGCTGTTCTATGCCCCTTTTATAGTGATGTGGCTGGCTTTACCTAATACCTGCTTTTTGGTTCTTCTAAGCCTGCTGGTAATAGTTAAAAAAAAACATGCAATGCATTTTAGTTTAGAAAATTTAACTTGGAGAAACCTATAAAGTTGTTGGTGCCACAAATCTTGAACTCAACATATTTACCTCAAACCCATGGTAGTAGTGAACCAAAACCTTATCAATAGTAGCAAACCCCCCATTTTGTGGGAGCCAATTGTCAATTTTTGTGAGCCAGGCCTCTTCACATGGTCCCTGTATATTAGTGAAAAGCCAACATAATGCCCTGTATTTTCTATAATGGGGAACTGTTGTTGAATTATTGATAAGCATCCTCCTTTAATATTGAGTTTTCCCACCCTTTGCAGCTATAAAAGCTTCAACTCTTCTGGGAAGGAAGTCCACAATGTTTAAAAGTGTGTCTATGGGAATGTTTCACCATTCTTCCAGAAGCGCATTTGTGAGGCCAGGCACTGCTTTTTGACAAGAAGGCCTGGCTCTCAGTCTCCACTCTAATATATCCCAAAGGTGTTCCATTGGGTTGAGGTCAGGACTTTGTGCAGGCCAGTCAAGTTCTTCCAACCCAAACCCGCTCATCCATGTCTTTATGGACCTTGTTTTTTGCACTGGTCAAAATCATTTGGTGGAGAGGGTATTATGGTGTGGGGTTGTTTTTCAGGGGTTGGACTTGACCCCTTAGTTCCTATGAAGGGAACTCTTAAGGCATCAGCATAACAAGACATTTTGGACAATTTCATGCTCCCAACTTTGTGGGAACAGTTTGGTGATGGCCTCCTCCTGTTCCAACATGACTGCGCACCAGTGCACAAAACGAGGTCCATAAAGACATGGATGAGCGAGTTTGGGGTAGAGGAACTTGACTGGCCTGCATAGAGTCCTGACTTCAACCCGATAAAACACCTTTGGTAAAAATTAGGGCAAGCGACTACAAGTGGGGCCCTCTCATCCAAACTCAGTGCCTGACCTTACAAATATGCTTCTGGAAGAATGGTCAAACATTCCCATAGACACACTCCTAAATCTTGTGGACAACCTTCCCAGAAGAGTTAAAGCTAATATAGCTGAAAAGGTTGGACCAACTCAATATTGAACCCTACGGACTATGACTGGGATGCCATTAAATTTCATGTGTATGTAAAGGTAGGCGTCCCATTACTTTTGGAAACGTGATGTAAGTTTGCTATTCAATTCCTGGCCCTGGTTTGTTCTTTTTATTTAATTTGTTTATCACTAGTATGTCTGGGATTTGGCTTAATATATATTTACATAACCTACCACTAGCCTCAACCTTTGCTATTTCTAAGATCCTGTCTAAATGCTTTCTGCCCCAAGCATGCTATGGTTTTGGGAAAATTGCATTTACCTGGCATTCCTCAATATTAGCTGTCTTCAGAAGGGAAAACCTGAGCCCAGGCGCGAGGGACACTTAAGCGACTTGGTAACTGGTCACGGGTCAGAATAAGCGGAGCGAATGGATGTCAGATCTGTGTCCACTCTGCATATGCAGAGCAGACACGGACACAGCCCACTCAACTCTATGGGCCCTCTGATCGGATTGGAGGTAGGTGGGAATAAATGGACAAGTCAGTTTACATCTGCTGCTCTTAATGGAGAGTACAATTGGGTCAGACTGATTGTGTTAAAGAGGCCTAAGGCTGCTTTCACAATGATGCACTGCAGTTTACCCACACCAAGGGTGCAGCTTTCCTGCGGGTTAGCTACACTTTGCTATAGACCTCGATATATCCTGCAGGTGTGGTGCACTTTCTGAAAGCACACCAAACCCGCAGGTAATAACAGAAGTCTATGGCTAAGTACAGGTAACCTGCAGGTGCACCACGCTGCACCTGCTGATCAGTTTGAAAGCAGCCCAGTAACCACTGCAGAACAGATATGCCCAAATATACACTGTGATTTTAGTAATAAACTTACCTAATAACAGTCTTCCATTTAGGTATCGCTGGCTGTTGCTGTCCCAGGCAGAGCACATTTGGTATCCCTCCGCCTGTGACAGGAGTTGACGCTATACAGGAAGCATTGGCTTATACCGCTCTTCTCTGCAGCCACTTGCTTCCTCTACCTCTGGCTTCATTCACAACCAGGGGCGGACTGACAACTCATGGGGCCCCCGGGCAATAGAAGATTATGGGGCCCCTGGGCTTACAGATGGCCACCACGCCAGGAGGCAGTGCAGAGGCGGGGCAGCTAAAATCGCGGGGTTTTACTGAGCCTGGCACCCCTGATGGGGCCCCCTAGTGGCATGGGGCCCTCGGGCAGTGCCCGAGTGACTCAATGGTCAGTCCGCCCCTG
Organism: Rana temporaria; assembly: GCF_905171775.1. NCBI lineage: Eukaryota > Metazoa > Chordata > Amphibia > Anura > Ranidae > Rana > Rana temporaria. Next base: position 418,814,327 of record NC_053489.1, read on the forward strand.
TTCACAACACTGATGCTCTGGGATGGTGGGTTGGAAACCGACAATCTGGGCTTGCAAAATCGCCATCTCAGAGCAGGAGGTCGCATCAGAGGGCTCCTCGGGCCACATATGGGCCACATGTGGGCCTGCTGATGATGACATACAGACCTTTCAAACTAGTGCCTTCTCATCTGTATGTAGCCCCTTTTCTTCTTCTTTGCAGCCCACAGTGACTGCACTAGGGTGACCAGATTTCCAAACTACCATTCAGGAACACCCTCCCTTCCCAAAAATCATCTTGTGTTGTAACGAATCACAGCACAGTGATTGGACACAAGAGGCAGGATTTATGATTTCTCCAATCACATGCAGGGGGACGGGATTGTGCTCCTCCAGGCATTCCTGGCCAGGACAAGTACTGTCAGTAAGTAAAGCGGTGATGTGGCAGACTTTTTCGGGGGCATCAGGTTGGCCCGGCGGGTGGCTGTGTCAGTTTCATTCCGGGACACTGTATTGTCCTGGAATGAATGTGCCTGGGACAGACCTGCAAAATGCGGGACTGTCCCGGGCAATCTGGGACATGTGGTCACCCTAGACTGCACATCCTTATGCAATTTTGCAGCCAAATAAGTCAGGAAATATTTAACACCCACTCTGTTGGAACAAAATGTTGTAGCTTGCAATTGTTACTATTAGGTCTTAACAATAAATTAAGTTGATTTATGCCACGTACACACGATCGGAAATTCCGACAAGAAAACCGTGGATTTTTTCTGATGGAATGTTGGCTCAAACTTGTGTTGCACACACATGGTCACACAAATCTTGACGGAAATTCGGAACATCCAAAATGCGGTGACGTACAAGACATTGGATGAGCCGAGATCATTGACGTTCAATAGGCAGTTCGGCTCTTCTGCTTGATTCTGAGCATGCATGTATTTTGTGCGTCGGAATTGCATACAGACGAGCGGATTTTCCAATAGGAACTTTTTCTGTCGGAAAAAAAAAGAACCTACTCTCAATCTTTTGTTGCGAAAATTCCGTCAGCAAAAGTCCGATGGAGCATACACATGGTCGGAATTTCCGATCGTGTGTATGCGGCATAGGCCCTTTGAGGATTACCTCACTCAATTTTGCCTACTGCTTCATTTGGCTTTGGCATACTTGACATTGAGAGTCCACTCTACCACTCACTCTAACTTTGAATCGCTCTCACTTTCTGGTGGTGAACAGTAAAAATATTTTGCTGATCAGGGCAATATTCAAGACCTACTGCTTTCTAGCTCTCTCATCACCTCCTCCCATGCTCGTCTACAGGACTTTTCCAGAACCTCTCCAAGCCTATGGAACTCATTACCCCAATTCGTCCGTCTATCTCCTTCTCTATTAGCTTTTAGAGGATCCCTGAAAACCCTCCTCTTCAGAGAAGCCTATCCTACCCACATGTAACAACTGTATTTTAATTTTGTCCATCTGATCACCCCCACATTAACTACCCTTTGTTCCACTTGACCCTCCCTTCTAGATTGTAAGCTCTAACGAGCAGGGCCCTCTGATCCCTCCTGTATTGAATTGCATTGTAACTGTACTGTACTCCTTGATGTTGTAAAGCACTGCGCAAACTGTTGGCGCTATATAAATCCTGTGTAATAATAATAATAATAATAATAATAATAATAATAATAATATTCAAATCCAACTTTCTGACAGCAGCATAAAAAGACTAATACCCAGTAAATTAATATTAATACAATTCCTGAGCTGGTAGGTGTTATACAGAGAGTCGTTTTGGTTGACCTTTTAAAAATATACAGTATACCCAATTTCCGTTGGCTATTGAAATACAGAAAGTCAATTTTCTTGTGATGTGATATATACTTTTAGTACAATATTAGTCATGTAGTGAACCAATATCATCATCACCATATTTATATTTATATCATATTTGCACTTATCATTCCATTATACATAATGCTGTATATAGTTATTACCCTCTATTGTTCAATAAAATGTACATTACCCATGTTTTCTGTAAGAATTCCAAAAGCATTATAAATGCTGACAATTCTTCAATGGGGACATAGCATATAGTGCTCAGATACTGCTTGCTTACCATTATTACATAAAAATACTTTTATATCATATTATACTGTATAATTTAAAATAATTTACATCATCATCTATGCATAACAGTGATTAGGCTGTATTTCAATATTTTAATAGTTATGCATCCATCTTCATCCCAAAATACACGTGAATAATACATACAAAAACAAAAGTAAATACCAAATACTCATATTAAAAATAAAACAAACATATCAAGGACCATTAATATTTTTTGCTGATTCATACATACAATGTCTAGTGTCATCAAGATCTTCATATTTTATATACTGTGTATGTATACTGTATATAAATATATACATATACAGTATATATATATATATTTATATATATTAAATTGTCAAAAGTATTGTGACACCCGTAGTCTATCTCTCGCGGCGTAAGGGCGCGGAATTCAAATTGGGCGGGTAGGGGGCGTGTTTCATTTAAATGAAGCGCGTCCCCGCGCCGAACGAACTGCGCATGCGCCGTCCCTAAATTTCCCGCCGTGCATTGCGCGAAATGACGTCGCAAGAACGTCATTGTTTTGACTTGGACGTAAATTACGTCCATCCTGCGATTCACGGGTGACTTACGCAAATGAAAAAAACAAATTCAAATTAAACGCGGGAACGACGGCCATACTTAACATAGCAGGTTTAACTATACGCCACGAAACTGCAGCTTTAACTATACGCTGGAAAAAGCCGACTAAGGACGACGTAAAAGAATGCGACGGCCGCTCGTACGTTCGTGGATCGTCGGAAATAGCTAATTTGCATACTCGACGCAGATTACGGCGGGAACGCCACCCAGCGGACGCCGAAGAATTGCATCTTAGATCCGAAGGTGTACGAAGCCGTACGCCTGTCGGATCTAACCCAGATGCTGTCGTATCTTGTTTTGAGGATTCAAAACAAAAATACAACGCGGGAAATTTGAAAGTACTCGCTTTGTGGATCTGCCCCTAAGTCCGTAGGGTTCAATATTGAGTTGGTCCATATCCTTTGCAGCTATAACAGCTTCAACTCTTCTGGGGGACCTTTAACCTTATGGACCTTGCTTTGTGCAATTGTATAAATAATTTGGTGTACGGGGGATTATGGTGTGTTTTTTTTTGGGGGGGGTTTGGCATGGCCCCTTAATTCCAGTGAAGGGGACTCTTAAGGCGTCAGCATACCAAGACATTTTGGACAATTTCATGCTCCCAACTTTGTGGGGATGGGCCCTTCCTGTTCCAACATGACTGTCCACCAGTGCAAAAAGCAAGGTCCATAAAGACATGGATGAGCGAGTTTGGGGTTCAGGAACTTGACTGGCCCACACAGATTCCTGACCTCAACCCAATAGAACATCTTTGAATTGCAGCCGAGATTGCGAGCCAGGCCTTCTCGTCCAACATCAGTGCCTGACCTCACAAATGCAAAATGGTTAAATATTCCGACAGACACACTCCTAAAACTCGTGGACAGCCTTTAGCTGGTATAGCTGCAAAAGGTGTGCCAACTCAATATTGTTCCCTACGGACTAAGACTGGGATGCCATTAAAGTTCATGTGCGTGTAAAGGCAGGTGTCTACTTTTGACAGATCCACATAGAAATAGATCGGCGCAGCGTATGTGAAATACGTTACGCCGCTGTAACTTACTTTTGGCTGCTTTGAATCCTCAAATAATTTGCGCCGTAAGTTACGGCGGCGTAGTGTTTCTCTGGCGGCAGAATTCAAATTGGCGATTAGGGGGCGGGTTTCATTTAAATGAAGCGCGTCCCGCGCAGAATGAACTGCGCATGCTCCGTTTCTAAATTTCCCGCTGTGCATTGCACGAAACAACGTCGCAAGGACGTCATTTTTTAAACTTAGACGTGACTTACGTCCATCCCGATTCACGGACGACTTACGAAAAAAAAAAAAAAAATTCAAATTTAGACGCGGGAACGACGGCCATACTTAACATGGCAAATCTAACTATACGCTGCAAAAAAGCAGCTTTAACTATACGCCGGAAAAAGCGGACTAGAGACGACATAAGAGAATGCGACGGCCGCGCATATGTTCGTAGATCGTCGGAAATAGCTAATTTGCATACCCAACGCAGAAAATGACGTGAAGACCACCCAGCGGATGCCGAAGTATTGCATCTTAGATCCGAAAGGCGTACGAAGACGTATACCTGTCGGATCTAACCCAGATGCCGTCGTATCTTGGTTTGAGGATTCAAACCAAAGATACGACGCGGGTAATTTGAAAGTACGCTGGCGTATCAGTAGATATGCCGGCGTACTCTGTCTGTGGATCTGGCCCACAGTGTGTGTATATATATATATATATATATATATATATATATATAGGGTCTTCACTTTATTTCATAAGCCTCGTACACCCGACCGGTTTCCTGCCAGGAAAACTGCCATGAGAGCGAAAACCGGCCGTGTGTATGCTCCATCGCAGTTTTCCCGACAGGAAAACTGCCAGGGAAAAACGAGAACCAGGTCTTATTTTTCCCGCCGAGATTTCCGGTGGTTTTTAACCCGGCAGTTTTCCTATGGGGAAACACTGCGAAGGAGCATACACACGGTCGTGATTCCCGACCAAAGCTCTCATGGCAGTTTTCCTGTCGGGAAACCCAGTCTTGTGTAGGGGGAAAAAGTTTACCGAGCAGGTTCTTGGTTTTCCCGGCGGTAAAAAGACCGCCAGGAAACCCGTACGTGTGTACGAGGCTATAGAGTTTAAAAAGTGCAGAAACTTTTTGAGGAGTCCTCTTACATATTTATATTAGTATAAAATCTATTGTTTTAAAACTGTAAAGCAGAAATCTATTCAGCTGAGTTAGTGGCACATATTGAACCAATATAAGGTCATCAGCAGTCATGTCATATTATGTATAAGGTGCAGTAAGTTATGCATTTTATATGGGTCTTTCAGTGAGAGTGCTGTCACAGCCCGACAGCTGACTCAAAGCAAACCATCTGTTGATCTGCAAAATTTATGTTAGTCTCCTCTTATAACTCTCATCGGAGAGTTGTCCTTGACAAAATCCAGTAGTGTTACAGCTAAATTTTAACTGCTGTATTAAAGGCCGGGTACTCACGACCAAACATGTTCGCTGGAAATGTCCGACGGGCTGTTTCCGGCGTACAAGGCTGTTTTCTCATTTGGCCCGCTGGCTTGTACACACCAGCGGACCATATTTCCCGGCGGACCAGAACGCGTGCACGTAATCCACGTTTGACGTCACTATAAAGGGAAAGGCCAAAGTCAATGGCGACGCCCTCTGTTCCGCTTTTGCTAGTTACGGCTTTGCTCGTGTTAGTGAAGATTTGGTTAGAGCTGATTCGCGCTTCTCGGTCTCCGTGCTTTAGCAGGTAGTATTTTCTGGTTCAGTGCGTGTGCTTGTGGGTACGTAGTTGGCATTCGGGTACAGGCGTGCAGTTCGTTCTGCTTTGCAGTTTCGTACTGTGCGATCGTATCTGTGTGTCGTGCGTTCTTTGCAGGTACCGCTGGATTTGATTGTGCTTTCTGTTGGAGTGTGTTCTTGACTGACCAGCCGGCCGGTTTGAAGCCATGATGGAGCAGCAGCGTCAATTTTCGCGAGTTGGTGCTGTTTATGGGATGGCTGCTGGATATGTTCATTATTCCAGTACTTTGGCCAGAAACAGGGGGCGGAGGCGTTTCTGGACCAAGAATTGGTTGCGCCAGCGTGACCAGTTCTCACATATGCCTCTGCTTAGGGAAATCCAGGAGAATAATCCTAATGACTATAGGAATTTTCTCCGCATGACGGACCCCGTATTCAACCGTCTGCTGGATCTTCTGTCCCCCTATATCACGAGGCAGGACACTGTGATGCGCCAAGCCATCACGGCCGAGCAGAGGCTTATTGCCACGTTGCAGTACCTGGCGACTGGGAGGAGCCTGCAGGACCTCAAGTTCTCGACAGGCATCTCTCCGCAGGCGCTTGGGGTCATCATACCGGACACGTGTGCTGCCATCATCAAAGTTCTGCACGAGGAGTATATTAAGGTAAGTTACCTCATTTTAACCTCACAATGTGTCTTTAATAATGTGGGCAACTAACTATTTATTTAATTTCCCAGATATGCTGTGTGTTTAACTAACGTTCCCTTTTCTCCCTATGCATGTTGATATCAGCTTTCCATGTAATTTTTATTTTGGCCTACCTGCATATTTGTACCTTACCCAATATTAACCTGTCCAGCATGCTATCCTAGGGCCAACCCCCACCTTGCCTATTTGTAGTTAATATTTTTGATTTTTAAACAGTTTAAACACCGCCCACCCCCCCTTCAAACTGTTTTTGTCCCCATCAGAGGGCTGTGGAGTCTCTTATTAATTAAGTGGGCCTATCTATTTGTGCCCCGAAATTCTCCCTTCATAATTTGAAAATGCTATTTTAAAAATGTAAAGTTGCACAAGGATGCTTGTAGGATTATGTTTGCAATGTTTATGTGCCAAAGTACTAAATCTCTTTATTTGTTTGTCCCCACAGCTACCCTCCACACCACAGGAATGGCAGTCTGTGGCTTCCCAATTTGCCCAGCGGTGGGATTTTCCTAACTGCGGTGGAGCAATAGATGGGAAACACGTCCGCATTGTGCCCCCACCCCACTCGGGGTCCTACTATTATAATTACAAGGGTTATCATAGTATTGTGTTGATGGCGGTGGTGTCGGCACAGTATGAGTTTCTATATGTGGACGTGGGGAAGAGCGGCCGGATGTCAGATGGGGGAGTGTTCTCACGGACTGATTTCTATGATCGTCTCCAAACTGGTGGTCTGGCATTGCCACCAGATGAAGATAATGTGGAAGGACTTCCGTTTGTGTTGCTAGCGGACGAGGCTTTCGGGCTTGGACCTCACCTAATGCGGCCTTTTCCCCAGAGGACCCTCACCTTAGAGAGGAAGGTGTTCAATTTTCGGTTGTCCAGGGCTCGGAGGGTAGTCGAGAATGCCTTTGGGATCCTCACCAACCGGTTCCGCCTGTTCCTGACATCGATACATTTGGCGGAATATAAATTGAACACCATTATATTTGCCTGCTGCATTTTGCACAATTTTCTACGCAGGCACTCCCAGACGTACCTAGCCCCCATGGGCTCTGAGGCAGGACTACCCTCAGAGAACATTCCTGGCCTGGACACTGGTCGCGCTGGCTTGGCCCCCCAATCTGCTCGTGAGGTACACGACAAATATGTTGAGTACTTCATGGGTCGGGGGGCCATTGCTATGCCAGATCATATTTCTTTCTAATTCGGCCCCCAAAAGAAAGGAATATTCTCAGAACTAATAAATAATTAGACCATTGGACTTTATACAGTTGTTTGTCATTACTGCTTTTTCTCTATTTTTCTGTCTTCCAGGTTCTCTCCAAAAATAGTGCACTTCTAGTGCCAAATTTACTTACTCAGATGTATTAACTAACCACATTTGCACATTATTCACTCATCTACAAACTGGGTATTCAGTCAAGAAATAAGAAGCCACTCATTTTTCAGCTTTTGATGTCACAAATATTTTTTTTTATTTTAGTCCTTTTTCCCCAAAAAATGCTTCATTTTTGGATTCAAACATTTTTTTGTAATTTTGTGGTGTAAATATTTGCTTTGAATTTTTTCTTTTTTTTTCTTTATTGACAGTGATTATCAAGAATACTGATCGAAACACAATGTAATAATTATTTCAGTGAAAATATACCCCAGAATTTTCTGGCTTGTCTCCTCTATATCTATCTATATATATCTATATATATATATATATATATATATATATATATATATATAAATATATATATATATATATATATATATATATATATATATATACACACTTCTAAACGTATATTTTTACTACTTTTGAACAAAATTAAAGGTTTTATTTAGTTTGGTTTTCAGTAACCCAGAATAATTTATATGTTTCTATTTTTTGTGGTGTTTTTTAAAATATTTTTGACATTTTTTTTTTCATATTTTTTTTTTTTTAAGAAATTTATTTACATTTAAACATTTTTGGGTAGTGTTTTTCTACAAAACATTTTTGTGCTTTGTATTTTTTATTGTATATTTTTTATTTCTAAATTTTAACACAACCAAAAAGTTTGGTATTTTTTTAAGCGAATTATTGTACTTATTTCTTTAGGTGATATTTATTGTTCGTTTTGTGATCTGAAACTGTAAACATTTACAACTAAAACAAGATCAACACCACAAAAAAATAAATTATAACAACAGCAGTCAGTCATGGATGGTGTGCTTTCACACTGGAACACGCCAAAATTTCAAAATGCACACATTCAGTGAAAAATCGCCAAAAGTCATTGGTTAAACAGACAAATGGCCACATGTGCTATCTGACATCATGGGTGATCAATGTCTGTGTTTTGTGGGAGCAAACCCTTCTTCCTCTCAACTACTTGAGGATCGAGGAGGGGTTTGTACCCACAAAGCACAGACAATAGATAGTCTGTGATGGCAGATAGCACATATTGGCACACTGTGTGTGCATTTTGAAATTTTGGCGTATTGTAAATTACAAAAATTAAAAATGGTTTTGTGGGCGGGGGATGGGCGGGGGATGGGCTTCTGTGTTTCAGTCTTTGACACGGCCCATCATGTCAATGATATTTTTGAAATTCTGTTCGATGACTATCATCCTTTGGCGCATGTTGTCCATTTCCGTGCTGCACTCTGAAATGGCACTCTGAAATGACATTTCGAACATTCTGCTCCATGACGACCATCCTTTCCCGCATATTGTCCATTTCCGTGCTGCACTCCATTACTTGCTGTACAATTATTGAAGCACTTGCACGTGAAAAATGTGCTACACCATCTTCATCCCCTAAAAACAAACAAATTGGCATTCAAAAAATGTAAAGAGTTTCCGGCCTATCTGCATATCTTTGGCCCTATTAATGTTGGGGTGACACTGACCTGATGGCCTGATAATTTCCACATCCGCAATTTCACAATCTTCGATGACTCCTCCTTCTTCCACCACCTCCCCCTCATCATCCACGACTCCTCCATCTTCTTCCAGAACTCCTTCTTTATCCATCAATACCCCTTCAAAATCACGCAATTCTGCTTCGTCCAGTTCCGCCTCATCTTCACCGAATTCTAAATCCAGAGTTAAGTCTTCCTCCACTCTTCCTTCCACATCCTCCTCTCTTCCTTCCACATCCTCCTCTCTTCCTTCCACATCCTCCTCTCTTCCTTCCACAGCCTCCTCCTCCTCCACATGTGGAGGTGTTTGATTTTGTGGGTGTCTGGCCCTCTCTGCCTCCTCCAATTGCTGGCGTCTTCTTTCCCCTATAAGAAATAATCAAAAACAAAAGGTATACTCATCAGCACACTGATATTGTATATCATAAATCGCACACATTGCATAGACGAAACATTTATGATGATTTTTGTTTGTTTATTCTTTCAGCAATCCTACATTTTTGGCGTAGTTCTAGGCCAAGCTCTGATCCTGCCCCTTTTTTGCAAAGAAGTGACACACATGGATGTCCCCCCAAAACATTAATTCTCGTCGACCCTCCAAATAAATATCCTTTGATTGTTGAGACACAGGTGCTTTGCATTTCCAGATGTTAAAACATATGCTTTCTTTGCATTTTGGAGAATGAATCTTGTTTGCCTGTCACATTCACTCAATTAAATATCTGTGATTTTGCGATTCAAAAATGTTTGCAAACAAAGTTTGGGGCCAGTCAGCCATGTCCAGGTGTGTTGTTCCTGGACTAACCTCGCATTTCTGCGAAACAATGTCATATTACGCGTGTTACTATTTCACAATATTTGGTAAAGGTTGTTATTTGACATAAACACAATACAGTATCTACACGTGTTCAAAAGTACAAGCAGGCCAAGGAGGCAGATGTCAAAAACTACATGTCAACACATTCTTGCAGACATTCCCCCCCCCCCCCCCTTAAATAATATGGACTTACTTTTACGCAGAATTTTGAGGATCTTCTTCATGTGATGTGGCTCCCTCAATTTTAAATCGGACCAACGCTTCCGGAGTTGCTCCTTGGACCTGGTGACACCAAACATTCTCCTCATTCTCCTTGCCACCTTGTCCATTATGTGTGACTTTCTACGGTTTGGTGTTTTGTAGGGCCCACATTCACCATCATAATCCTTCCTCCTCATGATGTAAACCAACTCCACCATTTCTTCAAACGCCATATTAGTGGCTTTATATCTTTTAGGCCTGGATCGGGACGGTCCTGCCTCTGTCCCTTCACTTGCGCCATGAGAGCTCCGTGCCAGCTCGTGTGACATCGCCATCTTTCCTTCCCACAGAGATTAGGGGCGTGGAAACGAGGAAATGTCCCGTCATGGGCGGAGATGAGGGCGGGGATTCTTGCATATGCGGAGTGTCGCGAATGCCAACAACGTATTGACGTAGGTTACGCGGAGAATATTCACGCGATTCCAGAACCTACACAGTTAACGCCATATTTACATTTTCAATTGATTAGGGGCATGGCAAAGGTGACGAGGGCGGCGTTTCATACATACGCGGAGTGGATAAAAGGCGAATGACGTGATTACGTAGGTTACGTGTTAATTCATCGAGCGTAACAAACGAGGATTTTGAGAGAGGCAGGTAAGAAATTTAAACATGGGATCAGCAGCGGGCTATAAAATGGAGAGCCATGGGATGGGGGTTTGGTCTGTTGGTTGCACAGTTTTATTAAGCTATTATGTCTCTTGGATACCAGAATGTGATTTTCGTACCCAAATGCTTTTGTAGACATCACAAAATATAGATGTCAAAAATGCTGTAACTCATTACCAATTATGTAGGGTCTATTCAGATCAGGCCAAGTATTGTTCTGTGTTGGTTGGACAGAGGTCATTAGGAAGTGTCTTTCATGTAATCAATGCTGAGGGGCAGGATATCTACACATGCAATAGTGCCTTGATGAATGCTGTCATTTGTAATAATTGTGTATGGTTGTAGATTTCTATTATTTCCTGCAATGGAACCAAAGGGGCGGCATGTATTAAAAAAATGTTAGCTACAACCAACCAATGTGGCAGAGCTGGCCAGCATTTTGTAAACAAGAGACACTGTGTTTGTATTTCTATATAGGTCCTACTTTTTTAACAACATATTCTATCAATGTAAATGCTGAGCCTTTTTTAAATCGTGTTTTTGGTTTCTTTTTCTTTTTGTAATCTAGACTAAAATTACAACAATAAAAATTTACAATGGATCTACTGCAGACCCAAGACATTATCCAGCACTTGCTGGATACATTTCGAGAAATGCCCATCCTGTGGGATTCAAAGCAGGACCATTACCACAACAAGGACATACGAGTGGCAGCACTTGAACAGCTAGCAGCATACATGAGGACATGGGTGCCAGAATGCAGTGCCAACATGGTGAAGGATAAACTTGCCAACCTCAGGGGCACATATAGGAGAGCGTACAAAGCTCACCAAAAGCAGCTAAGATCTGGAGCAGCAGCAAGACCACCAAAGGAACCCAAGCTATGGTATTTCAACCAGATGTCTTTTTTGCGGGATCAACTGGAAGGCAGGCCATCTATGTCAAGTCTGAATCCCAGCCTTCCCTCCACGCTACCTCCCAGCGGGACTTCCCCAGATCACCACAGCCCTGCAGAGTCGGATGAAGAGGGCCTGGCTGACAGAGAGGCAGATCTGCGCCTCTACGATGATGAGGTATAGTAGTTTCATAACTATTTATGGAATAATATTAATTATTGTTTGATTCTTGACTTGATATTGGTTAATAAAATACAAGCTGGGAAGCAAAAATCAAAAGTCGTGGGCAAACAAATAGGTGTCAGGGATGACAACTGCAGGGGTCAGAGGGTGAGTCTGTTTTCAAGTTTCAATTAGCGGCAAAAAAGGAGATTCAAGCATGAAAATGTGAGTGATTATATTTATAAATATATTACAACATGTCCCTTTTTTTAACACAGGAAGAAGAGACCAGCCAGGAGGTGGCAGATCTTCTCCTCACTGACAGCCAGGCCGAAGGGGTCAGTGGCAGCCAGGAGGAGGCCGGGCCCAGTGGCGTTCAGCAGCTCCCCAGGACAACCACCACCAGCCAGGCTCCTCCCCTCCATATTAGGCCACCAGGCCGAAAGAAGAAATTGGGGGCAGTGGAGGAAGCCAGCCTCCAAATGATTAGGGAGGCGAGTGCCATCATGAGGGCCCCCCTCAACCCCACTGAGGCCTACACGATCTAAACAAAGGCACGGAGGAGCAGAGGCAACTGGCAAAGGGCGTGATCAACCAGGCCCTTTGGCGGATGGAGAGGGAGCTGCTGACCCCAGACACTGGGCTATGTGACCCGGCCCGGCTTGCTCAACACCATACTCCTGCTGCCACATCATCCCCACCTGCAAGGGCCCAGGGAAGACCCGCTGTAAGGCAGCCTGGAAGGAAGGTTGCAAGGAAGAGGAGACGTTGATTCCCTGCCTTCCATTTGATCCCCCACAAATGGCATCTTGTTTGGACTACCACAGCTTGGGTTCCTTTGGTGTTATGTGCTGCTGCTTCAGATTTTAGTTTGTGTGCCTCCTGAGGTTGGCTAGTTTAGCCTTCACCATGTTTGACAATGCAAGTTTGCATGTATTTTGCTAGCTGTTCAAGTGCTGCCATTCTGTTTTTGTTCCTTTTTATCATTTGCTAAAATAAAAGCCTTTTTGTTTAATTTAAAAACGTGCCTATTGTTTGTAATACTGTGGGGATTATTTTAGGCATCAAACATTACAAACAAATAAAATGTTTCATCTAAAAAATTCACTAACTCATGTGGGGGGGGGGGGGGGGCATTTGGTGTGCCAACATGGTAGACAATTTAAACAACCTTCAAAATAATCCAGTAAAATATACAAACAAAAGCAAAATCCGAACAATTTGCTAGTAAAAAATTCTAAATGGTGACATAACTATAAACACCTAAAAAAAGTGGCAAAGATAAACATTAAACCAAAAAAAAGTAAAAAATATACATGTGGAGGACCACAAAAAATATGATACGTCGGGCCAATAAAAGATTGCTAAAATCTTACTACATCCCAGGCAACAAATGTCACTTTTCAGTATGGAACAACTCAGTTGAAATAACATGAGCTAAATAACTGATTATTTCTAGCAAGAGAAGAATGAATAAAACGACGGCATCAACTGTTGTTTATTGTGTCGTTTGCTTCAGTGTTCTATTGCTAGAATTAATCTTTCTATTGACGAATGTGCCATATCCCAAACAAACGTGAGTTTTACCTGAACGAGCGCTCCCGTGGCCTCATTTAGTCTGAGCATGCGCGGGGTTTTTGTACGTTGGTTTTGTGTACTCACCAGCAAACATGTCCGTTCGGACAGGATTTCAGCGAGCGGTTTTAAAACAAGTTTGGAAATAAATGTCTGCTGAAAAACGGCCCGGCGGGCAAATGTACGGTGAAATTCGGTACGCTCGTAACTACACACGACCAAACATGTTTGCTGAAACTGGCCCGCGGACCAGTTTCAGCAGACATGTTTGGTCGTGTGTACGGGGCCATATAATTATATATGCTTTTATTAACCGCTTAAGGACCGCGGCATTTAGATTTACGTTGACAGAATGGCACAGCTGAGCAAATGGGCGTATATATACGTCCCCTTTAATTTGCCGGCCGTGTCATCGGGAACAGCGATCAGTGATGTGTCACGGTAAGCCACGCCCCCTAACAGTTAGAAGCACTCTTTAGGTCACACTTAACCCATTCAGCACCCCCTACAGGTTAACCCCCTCACTGCCAGTGTAATTTTTACAGTAATCAGTGCATTTTCATAGCACTGGTAGCTGTAAAAATGACAATGGTCCCAAAATGGTGTCAAAAGTGTCCGATATGTCCGCCATAAAGTCGCAGTCACAATAAAAATCACACATCGCCACCATTACCAATTAAAAAAAAATAAAGATAAAAATGACATAAATCTATCCCCTATTTTGTAGATGCTATAACTTTTGTGCAAACCGATCACTAACCGCTTATTGCGATTTTTTTACCAAAAATATGTAGAAGAATACGTATCGGCCTAAGCTGAGGAAAACATTTTTTATATATATATATATATATATATATATATATAGGGGGATATTTATTATAGCAAAAAGTAAAAAGTATTACTTTTTTTCAAAATTGTCGCTCTATTTTTGTTTATAGCACAGCAAATAAAAACCGCAGAGGTGATTAAATACCACCAAAAGAAAGCTCTATTTTTGGGAAAAAAAAGGACGTCAATTTTGTTTGGGAGCCACGTCGCACGACCGCGCAATTGTCAGTTAAAGCAACGCTGTGTCGAATCGGAAAAAGTGGCCTGGTCTTTGGCCAGCCAAATGGTCCGGGGCTTAAGTGGTAAAATAATATATATATACATACACCCATACATATATCTTTTTTGTTTTTTTCAAGAATTGCCAATGTGCTATGGGATAGCCAGTTATCAAATGCTGGCTGCCTTTTAATTATGATGCCTTGTACACAAGACCGGTTTTCACGGCGAGGAAACTGCCATTTTTTATATTGGTCGTGAAAACCGGTCGTGTGTATGCTCCCTAGCAGTTTTCTCGATGAAAAAACTGCCCACAAAAAAAATGAAACCAGCTCTCTTTTTTCTCGTTGTGTTTCCCGTCAGTCTTTTTCTTGTCGCGAAAAAAGGTTGTGTGTATTATTTTCTGAGGGGGAAAAAAATGCGCATGCTCAGAATCAAGTATGCAGCACAAAAGCAGCCCAAAGGGTGGCGCCATTTAAAAGGAACTTTCCCTTTATAGTCCCGTCGTATGTGTTGTATGTCACTGCACTTTGGTCAGACTTTTTTTGCATGAACGTGTGTACGCAAGTCAGGCTGGAGAGGAATTTTGTCTGGAAAAATATTTTTTTTTCCTGCCGAGAAAAATGGTTGTGTGTACGAGGCATAAACCTCAGATTAAGTCTTATAATGTGATGAGTCACTCCACTGGCTCATTCGCATGTGTGGTAATTTCAGCTTTTGCTATTGAGCTCTGTAAACAATGTTTTTTTTTTTAAGGATCTTATACCCGCTGAAATTATATAATATTCTGCTCACACACCTGTATACTCCCTGGACCATAAACCAGAACAATTTGTACCTTTCTATAATGGAACAGTTTTTTCAGCAATAGATTTTTTGTTGCTTAAATTGGTTGTAAACCCTGTACAACCACTTTTTATGTTTAGGCTTACCTGTTGGTACTGGAAATATTTACCATATATGCTTGCGCTTTTTATATAGGGGCCGTTTCGTCGCATGCGTAGGAGTGACGTCACAAGACTTTGGCCAGCCAGAGAGCCGGAGTCCGCGGCCATGGAAGGAAGAGGGTGTAGATGGATGCTTCCACACAGCAGGGACAGCGGTGGCATCGCTGGTATCCTTTGTAGGTAAGTGCGACTTAATGAGCTAGTATGCATTGCATACTAGCCCATTATGCTTTTACTTTTCAGGGAAAAAGAGGAAGTAAAACCTCCCCTCCATTCCCATACTTCGAAAAAAATGGATACCTCTAAACGACGTGGGATTTTTAGGGCAACCAAAAGTAATGGTGACAACTAGGTCATAAAAATGTAGAAATTGATTACAAATAATCAAGACATAAATACTTCACAATAAAATATCAACGTTTAAAAGTGGAAAATTCTAGTTTGTCCGGCCGCCATGGGGGAGACCTATCAAAGTGGGCCAGTCTGGTTGAAGTCCAGGGCCAAATTTTTGTCCCAGTCCAGCCCTGTCTCTAGCACGCTAGCAATTCTAGGGAGTGCTACAAATGTAACAAAAACAATGTTTTTCGAATTTGATCAATCTCCTTTAACCACTTGCCGACCTCCTCATGTACATTTACGTCAGCAGAATGGCACGGACAGGCACAATCACGTACCTGTACGTGCCCTGCTTGACGTGGGTGGGGGGTCTGATCGGGACCCCCCCGGTACATGCGGAGGTCTTGTCCCCTCGGGGAGCGATCCGGGACGACGGCGCGGCTATTTGTTTATAGCTGCTCCGTCGCGATCGCTCCCCGGAGCTGAAGAACGGGGAGAGCCGTGTGTAAACACGGCTTCCCTGTGCTTCACTGTGGCGGCGCATCGATCGAGTGATCCCCTTTATAGGGGAGACTCGATCGATGATGTCAGTCCTACAGCCACACCCCCCTACACTAGTAAACACATACACAGTGAACACTAAATGTTACAGCGCCCCCTGTGTTTAACTCCCAAACTGCAACTGTCATTTTCACAATAAACAATGCAATTTAAATGCATTTTTTGCTGTGAAAATGACAATGGTCCCAAAAATGTGTCAAAATTGTCCGAAGTGTCCGCCATAATGTTGCAGTCACGAAAAAAATCGCTGATCGCCGCCATTAGTAGTAAAAAAAATAAAAAAAATAAAAATGCAATAAAACTATCCCCTATTTTGTAAACGCTATAAATTTTGCGCAAACCAACCGATAAACGAACATTGCGATTTTTTTTACCAAAAATAGGTAGAAGAATACGTATCGGCCTAAACTGAGGAAAAAACATTTTTTATATATGTTTTTGGGGGATATTTATTACAGCAAAATGTAAAAAATATTGCATTTTTTTCAAAATTGTCACTCTATTTTTGTTTATAGCGCAAAAAATAAAAACCGCAGAGGTGATCAAATACCACCAAAAGAAAGCTCTATTTGTGGGGAAAAAAAGACGTCAATTTTGTTTTGGAGCCACGTCGCACGACCGCGCAATTGTCTGTTAAAGCGACGCAGTCCCGAACTGTAAAAACCCCTTGGGTCTTTAGCCAGCATATTGGTCCGGGGCTTAAGTGGTTAAAAAAATACCCTAAAGAAAAAACATACATTTGAATCTATAATTTGTCTTATTTAAAATTACACTAAAACTAAATTCTGGAACAAAGCATTGCAATGAAATAAGCATTCTTCTTTTAGCTGTTGTGCTTTTTTTAAGGCATATGCAAAATAAACAAATAAGAAAACATGTTTAAATATTAATGGCTGAAAAATAGCAAAAATAAGCAGGAAAATAATAGGGGACAATTAAGCAATTTAGTAGGGCTAATTGGTGCAAACTAATGGTTAATGGGTTAAAGAAGTAGGGCCAATAATTATTTTTAACATTTCTTTTATTAATAAAACTGTTTAGTGAACAAAAATTGCAGGCTAATGATCAAACTGTTGGCAAGACTGAGACCAGTGTCGCTTATTGAAAAATCTCCTAAACAAATAAGAGTATTATGGGAATTGTGTATTGGATAGCCAGATAGTGGACAGAGGCATGCATGGTAAAATATTGGGTGCAGGTCCAGCCAAAAGAGAGACAGAAGATGGAGTTTAAAGTGTTTTTTAGGCTGTTATTTACTACATCTTTAACAAAAACCCAACATTACAATGCAGCCCTAACTAGACAAGCTGTGGACATATTTTGAAAATTGGGCTGATCTTCAATTTAATAATAATGTGTCCCTTGTTAAACAATTATTTTAAATGATTGACAGTGGTGGTATTAAAAAATAAAAAAAAACTGCCTCCGTGTATTATAGACTTCCCAAGTAATACAGACCTGGAATAGCCAAAGCCATTTAATATGTTTCATGATTTAAAGTGGTAGTTCACCCCCCCCGACACATTTTACCATCGAGACAGGCATTGTAGCGCGAGCTACAGTATGCCTGTCCCGATTTTTTTAACCCCGTACTCACCTTGTAGTCGTCCATCGTAGATTTCGGCTCCCGCGGGGAATGGGCGTGCCTATGGAGAGGGAGGATGATTGACGGCCGGCCCTGGCACGTCACTCTCTCTCCGAAGACAGCCGGAGTAGGTCTCGGCTCTTCACGGCGCCTGCGCACAGGCTATGCGCACGCGTCGTGAAGACCAAGCCTATTTCGGCTATTTCCGGAGAAGCGTGACGCGCCAGAGCCGGCCGTCAATCATCCTCCGTCTCCATAGGCACGCCCATTCCCCGGTATCTTCGATGGACGACTACAAGGTGAGTATGGGGCTAAAAAAAACGGGACAGGCATACTGTAGCTCGCGCTACAATGCCTGATTTTAAGGTAAAAGAAAAAAAAAATGTTTTTTTCCCGTCGATAGGGTGAACCCCCGCTTTCAGCGTGTAAATTAATGAATCATCACCATAAGAGTTCATAGCTCTTCCAGTTTTTACTGAATTAAATGACTTCAACAGATTTTGAAGTGTGTTTATTAGTTTTGGGTAGTATTTGTTTGGTCTACAAATTGTGATATTGTGATGCTAACGTCTGCTATAATTGCCTTTATTCTCCGACCAAAACTGTTCTATACAATTTGAAAGAAATCTTAATGAACCAAACACAGGCTGAATACCATATAAGATGCAAGCCATCTTTCCAAGCCATAAATCCTTTTGAATTTGTATCTATAGCACCAAGTGAAGTAAGTAACAATATCAAACTTAACCCTGTAGCATTGTCCAGACTTTTTACATATTGTTAACAAGCACTAAAAGAGCTTTAAAACAAGCCATCCCTGACCTCTCTAAAGCAATTCATCCTCAACGATTTTCAAAGATCCAAATAAAGACTCACAAGTCAGGTTTTAGTCCATTTCTAAAGAAACAACAAACAAAAAATCCCAGCTCACTTATCAGTCAGCCTGCAACAAACCAAATTAACCATGTCTAACAGTTCACGTTAAAACCAAGGGGTTTAGTTTGCACACATTTGCAAATAAGTGCGTAAGCTGCAGAGGCCATGTTGTGGCACCTCAGTGTACTGCAGTCCTAACTCTCAAAATTTTGAGAGTCTCCAAAGTTTGAGCATATTAATAATAGATAGATTAAAGGCAGGTATACCTGGAGGAAGCCCACCCCCCTTAAAAGGTATAAGGAGGCACTGGACACCCAGCAATAGCACAATGGTAGCGAAGGTACCCAATGCATCCCCTCACCAATTCACCAATAGTAAAAACAAATGGCAACCATCTAACCTATAATTGGCCTTTGCAGCAATGAGCACATGGAAGAACGCATGTAAGAAAAGACCCCAAACAAACAAAAAATGTCCCCTGCCCTCTGCCTATCCATTATAATTGCATGTGCTTACACTGTGGAGACTTACAAAATTTAGAGTTAGGACTACAGAAAATACTGGGATACCTTGATGTGGCTCTGTAGCTTATGCATGTATTTGTAAATGTGTGCAAACAAAACCCCTGTTTTTAACACATACTGTTAGACAGGACAATTTGGTTGGTTAGCAGGATGGTCAATATTGAGCTGGGAATTTCTTTGGTTTTGTTTTGCATGAATTGTTCTTCTATGTGCTCCTTGTTGCAAAGGCCAGTTATAGGTGAGGGCGGTGACATTTTTTTGTACTGTCGTAATATTGTTGAAGGGACGTATGGGACACCTTTGCTGTCATACTGCTATATGCGGGGTGTCTAGTGCACCCCTGTGCCTTTAAGGAGGGGTGGGATCCCTCCAGGCTCCCCTGCCCTCTGCCTATCAATTATAATGCATGTGCTTTCACCATGGAGGCTCTCAAAATTTTGAGTTAGGACTACAGAAAATTCAGGGGTGCCTTGATGAGGCTCTGCAGCTTACACATGTATTTGCAAATGTGTGCAAACTAAACCCCAGACAGAACATTTTGGTTGGTTAGCAGGCTGGTCAGTAAGTTAAGCTGAGAATATCTTTGGCTTTGTTCCCCATAAAACATGGCTTGCTGTGGGGGCACCCGCAAGAAGATGGAGCAGAAAGAGTTCTGGCAGGGGGACTCTGGATGAGGAAGTAAGGGACCTCCCTGTGGAATATTGTTGCATAGATCAGGGAAAATATAGCATATTTTTTTTAATAATAAAAAAAAAATTGTCTTTAGCCCTGGTTCACACTGGGTACGATTTGGAACGATTTGAGATGCGATTTGATATGTCAAATCGCATCTCAAATCGGCGGCAATTGTCGGCAATGGCACTGTCCTAATCAGTGCGACGCCGCATCTGCGATTTCAAAAAGTAGTTCCTGTACTACTTTTTGCGATTTTGGGCCGCGATTTACATTAATTTGCGGCCGAAATCGCGGCAAAATTGCGGCAAAATCACAGTAGTGTGAACCTAGGCTCACAGTCACTTTAAAGCATTTTACATTTTTGTGATACTCTGAATAGGGATGTACAGTATATTATTAAAAGCCTTTAACAATGTAGTTAGGCTGGTGGCCTGTTAGGACAAAAACATGACAGTTGTATTGCTTGGCTGATATAAGGGTGCGTTGATACCACTTCTGGTCAAAAGACTGAATATTTTGTGTTCATATTATTTGACTGCCATCTCATGTTTTTGGATATTCTAATTTACACTTTTGTACATATAGATAATTATGGAGGTGTTTATTATCTGTCTACCATTAAGGAAAATGTACCGCAAAAACCCCAGGACGTTTGCATAATTGTTTTTAGAATTCTTGGCAGTTGGCATCAACCACAGCATTCCTCTTTGCCAGCACCACTGAAAGCCGGTACATATGCCATTTGAAGTGCCATATGCCATCGAAAATTATAGTTTTCCCTTCACTTGAATGCTGCTTTCTGTTATCACAAAATCAGATTAGGATCAGAATAATTAATCTGGCAAGTGGATATAAAATGCAAAGACGAAATAGAAATGCTATTTACTAGAGATTGAAAAACTCTTTGTATATCGAATAATGCTGCATGGATGTTGTCAGAGGCTCAACGTGGCTATGAATATAATAGTGACAATTCATTATAGTACAAGAAAAAAAAAAGAAACACTTTTTTTTTTTATTGCTTTTTTTTAATTGGGAAAAACTGACTCTTTTTGGAAGATTGAAACCCCTTTGTTTGTTGTCGTATGGATCAGCAGTGGGGAGTGACTAGTTGGCTGCTTGGCAACCACCTGCGCAAATCCATCTTTCTTGGAGCCCAGCTTTTCCCTATCCAATGTATGTAAGTACATGGTGTCAGGAAATTCCAATGCAGGAGGGCATATAAGCTGCTGTACCAAGGGCCCATTGAAAAAGCTGCCCTCCCTCTGTAGGCTATATATTGATGCTGATTTACTAAAGAAGTTAAGAAGTTAAGAACCTTCACTGAAAATAATGTGGGGCTATTCACTTCAAATATATAATCATGTGAAAAGCAAATTCCAAGTAACTGCTCACTTAGAATAGCCAGTCATGTGCATCAACATGACTGAATAATTGAAGTGAATGTAGTAAATCAGCCACATTATCTTTACAACTGTTAAACTGAGAATCTGTGTGACCGAAGTGAAATGCACAGTTTCATCTCATGGTTCTCAAGTCTGTATATTTAAATCCTAAAGATGGCCTTAGATGGCTGAAATTTGATCCATCTAGGTCCATTCTAAGACAATCTAATGGTCAATTTCTCTCAAACAGGACTGTTGGAAAAGTCCAAACTGTCAGAATACAATAACACAGCAGAGAGGATTCCACCATGTACTACAGCTTCTACGAATGAAATGTGATCTATGAATAGAGGACAGGTAGATGAATAAAATGCATTGCTGAGTGCTTTTGACAGCTCCCCCAGTTCTATTAAACCCTGTTGCACCAAAATATTACTGTGGCGGGGGTAGGAGTGGAGGCAGTCGGAGGAGGAAGACCCCAATGAACAAGGACATTTGAGGAACTAAGTCAGGGGTCCTCAAACTACGGCCCGCCGAGGACTTTTATCCGGCCCACTGCACGCAGGGCCGGTAGACTGCTGTGTCAGGACGGAGCTCACTTGAAAAGTTTGGGCGCGCTGTGATAAAAGTCCCGCCCTTCTCTTAGACCAGGTCATGTGATAGACGCAGTGTTCTGTCTATTACATGAGCTAATCTAGGACACTACTTTCACAGCGCGCCCCAACTTTTCAGCGAGCTTCTAACACAGCAGGAGATCCCGATGCACACACTGCCTGGTGAGACATAGTTTGGCACAGTAAGGCTGCAATGGTAAGGGGGGCTTGAAATGATTGTGGGGGGCTGCAATGGTGAGGGGGGCTTGTGATAATGGTGAGCGGGGGCTGCAGTGGTGAGGGGGGCTTGTAATGATGGTGGGGGGGCTGCAATGGTGGGGGTGTTTTGTAATGATGGTGAGGGGAGCTTGTAATGATAGTGGGAGGCTGGAACGGCGAGGAGGGCTTGTAATGATGGTGGGGGGCTGCAATAGTGAGGGGGGCTTGTAATGATGGTGTTGGCTGGAATGGTGAGGGGGGCTTGTAATGATGGTGGGGGGCTGCAATAGTGAGGGGGCTTGTAATTATTGTGGGGGCTTGTAATGATGGTGGGGGGCTGCAATGGTGAGGGGGGCTTGTAATGATGGTGGCGGGGCTGCAATGGTTAGGGGGGCTTGTGATAATGGTGAGGGGGCTACAAGTGTGGGGGGGGCTTGTAATGATGGTGGGGGGCTTGTAATGATGGTGAGGGGATCTTGTAATGATGGTGGGAGGCTGGAATGGTGAAGGGGGCTTGTAATGATGGTGGGGGCTGCAATGGTGAGGGGGGCTTGTAATGATGGTGGGGGGCTGCAATAGTGAGGGGGGCTTGCAATTATTGTGGGGGGCTGCAATGGTGGGGGGGCTTGTAATGATGGTGGTGGGCTGCAATGGTGGGGGGGCTTGAAATTATGGTGATGGGGGCTTGTAATGATGGTGAGGGGGCTGCAATGGTGAAAGGGGCTTGTAATAATAGTGAGGGGGCTGCAATGGTGAGGGGGGCTTGTAATGATGGTGAGGGGGGCTGCAATGGTGAAGGGGGCTTGTAATAATGGTGAAGGGGGCTTGTAATAATGGTGAGGGGGGCTGCAATGGTGAAGGGGGCTTGTAATAATGGTGAAGGGGGCTTGTAATAATGGTGAGGGGGCTGCAATGGTGAAGGGGGCTTGTAATAATGGTGAGGGGCTTTCAATGGTGAGGGGGGCTTGCAATGATGGTGGGGGGGCTTGTAATGATGATGAGGGGGGCTTGCAATGATGGTGAGGGGGGCTGTAATGATGGTGGGGGGGCTTGTAATGATGGTGAGGGAGGCTGTAATGATGGTGAGGGGGGCTGCAATGAGGGCACAGTAAGGCGGCATTGAAAGTGAGGCTGCAGTGAGAGCACGGTAAGGCTGCAATGATGGTAAGGCGGCAATGATGGGCACGGGTTGGCGGACAGTTTTTTTTGGCGCGGTAGCAGTGAAGGACCCGGCCCTCTAACGGTCTGAGGGACAGTGAACTGGCCCCCTGTTTAAAAATTTTGAGGACCCTTGAACTAAGTCTTGTATGTCTCCTCTGCAATAAAGAGCTGGCCTGTTCCACAATTTTTGTTTTTTTAGATCGAGTTCTGCTTTTAACTTTGGGGGGGGGGCATAAAATTAAATTCAATAGTGTAGGGATTAAGTGTTAAGATCTTGGGGTTCAGTTTGAGTGGAGTAATTTATTATAGGGACAATCCTGTGCTTACAGATAGTAAGTGATAAAGCACAATTTTTACTAGTTCATGCAACCAAAAGCCCAGTCTCAAAACTAGCATCACCGGGCTCATGGTGCTGAAAATTATTGTAATGCCTTAGCACCCTCATAAGAATTCCAAACTCCCAGCAATGTAAAAGAGGTGAACTTTTAACGTCTTTGGTTATGTACCCTAGCAAATACCTCTCTAAAACTGGAGGAAAAGGGCTCTTATTTTTCTTCAGTCCTCCTGAAGACACAAAGACATAGGACTTGTAAGTTCTTTTTGTTTGCAAAATTTGTCAGTAAGGAAAATAGAAGTGTTAGTTCTCCTTAGGCGAGCTAATACCGTACACCCTACCCCCTTGTCCCCGCTGTACTTACTTATGTGGATGCTAAGCTGTCGTTGCCCGTATTGCCAGTTCAGTGGTCCAGGGATTTGAAATCCTCGCTCTCCCCCCTCTTCTCAGCATTTCTGGGACCGACCAGAGCTATTCACTGTGCAAGCGCTGACCAATTAGAATTGCTGTGGTGAATGAATGAATGAATGAATGAGTCATCATGTCCTAAAAGTGCTGCACAAAGACGCAAGAGAACAGTGGGGATTTCAAA
Source organism: Rana temporaria (assembly GCF_905171775.1). NCBI lineage: Eukaryota > Metazoa > Chordata > Amphibia > Anura > Ranidae > Rana > Rana temporaria. The sequence goes on from NC_053489.1 coordinate 418,838,528, forward strand.
TCCTTGGACTGCTGGACCGGATGTGTGGACACTGAGGCCCTGTACACACGGCCGAGGAACTCGACGTGCCAAACACATCGAGTTCCTCGGCCAGTTCAGCCCTGAAGCCGCCGAGGAGCTCGGCGGGCCGAGAGCTCCCATAGAACAACAAGGAAATAGAGAACATGTTCTCTATTTCCTCGTCGAGCTCCTCGTCGGCTTCCTCGGCGAAATTGTACACACGGCCGGGTTTCTCGGCAGAATTCAGCCAGAAACTCGGTCGGAAGCTGAATTCTGCCGAGGAAACTGGCCGTGTGTACGGGGCTTCACAGCTCAGTTTAAAATGGATATAAACCCTCACATATACCCAGTGAAGTTAATAGCCTCAGATGATACACGGAGATTAAACAAATCTCCCTACATAAGTTTTACATGCATAAGTTTTACATCTGCTGTCTTCAACTTTATATATTCTTTCGAAAGTGTACATAGCCATAGAGAAATTTTCTCTTCATGTTCAGCACTGGGAGTGAAGTCTTGGCATACAGACAATACAGCTGATTGGAGGAAAAGCAAACCCCTCGCACTCCACATAGGTAAATGAAGGAAGAAATATGCATAGCTGTGCTGTCACAAGACCAGATCTCTGCTAATCTATTTATAGCAACCTCCAACAACACAAATTTCAGGCTGGTTTTATCTTGGTTGATGGAGAACTTGTCAGAAGCTATCATGCTGATAACAGAGCAATGTAACAGCAGAAAGACACGGGACTCTGGGCCTTTGAAAGAAATGAGAAAACACTACAGATATAGGCGCTTAGGGCAAATCAGGTTTACATCCACTTTGGGGAGGGTACACCGTGCTAGGTTCACCTTTTAATTTTTTCTGTAAAGGTAAACTAACACTTTAATATTAGCAATGCCATCCATCCCCTAATTTTAGGGGTAAAGACTCAATCAGTAAAATGATATCAGGTTGTCTGTGCCCCCGGCATCCTTGCCCCCCACATCATGGCCCTTATTGGCAATGCTGAAATCAGACTGGACCATAAATGGATATTGGGTATTTAGAAATGTAGTGTAAGAAAATTACAGTGAACACTTAAAGTGGCTAATAACATCAATAATAGCATTAAGGCTGCATTCACACCTAGGCGTATTGTCGCCTGTAGCGCGACGCTATTTCAGCCTGCAATACGCTGGAGGGGTGATTTTACATTGTCGGCTATGGAGATGGTTCACATCTCCACGCCGAACGCCGAAACGCTTGAAGCTCAAAACAAGTCCCGGACCTTTTTTTCAGGCGGCTTTCGGCGTTCAATGTTGATCACCCCTCCTGTGTATGTACCGCGGCGTATTTTATCGCGGGACAAAACGCCGCAATTTGTCGCGGCAAATCGCGATAAAATACGCCGCGTTCAGGTGTGAATGCAGCCTTACTATAATAAGCATAAGGCTGCATTCACACTATAACGCGGCGTATTTTGCCGCGACAAATAGCAGCGTATTGTACCGCGATTTTCCGCGACAAAACAAGACGTTTTAACCTTTTTTTTACAAAACATTTTACATTGATGTCTATGCCGAACGCCGAAAGCCGCCTGAAAAAAGGGTTCGGGACTTGTTTTCAGGCGGAAGGCATACGGCGTTTCGGCGTTCGGCGTGAGATGTGAACCATCTCCATAGACAAGAATGTAAAATCACCCCTCCAGCGGCACGAGCGTCGGGCGTCGGGCGTCAGGCTTAAATACGCGAAGGTGTGAATGCAGCCTAAATAGTTTGAACAAAAAACACTATATTTTACAACACCATGTTATTTGAAATGCTTGCACTTTATATATCTAGAGTGTTATGTATTATGTATCATAAAACTAAAGGTCTGATCCAATGGACAGATTTAATGGTCAATGTTCTCTATCATCTATTTTTAAACTGAAGAAATGTGTCAGGCAGAAGCCTAAAGAACAAGTGTCACAGGTGCTAATGTGATATATTGTAGAGGACAAATAAAATGTCATTATTCCAAATGTGTTTTAGTGTTTGAATAATACATAAACCTTTCTTCTCAGATACAAAGAATCTTTATGGCTTCAAAAGTGACCGTTTATCAGTGAAATAACACCTGTCAAGCAACATCTCAACAGTGCAGTGTCTTAAGTGGTTCTGTGGGGAATACCCTTCTTCTGTTATCTCTCTTTTAGGCCTATACACATGAGAAGACCTTATGAATGAGAAACGGTTTAATTAAGCTACTTTTTGAACATGGATTTTGTATGTTTTCTGATGTCATTATCATTATTATCTTTAATTATGCAAATAAGTTGTGGGCCTTCTACACAACCAGCACTTGAATTTTAATGGAATGGTAGTAAAAAAAACAATCACTCGCTGCATTTTTTTAATCTTTCTTATATACAATTGAATTTTGCACTAAAAAAATATATATATACAAAGAAAGGCCCGGATTCAGGAAACACTTACGCCGACGTATCTACAGATATGCCGCGTAAGTGTCAATGTGTGCCGTCATATCTCTGCGCCGTACCCATAGAACTAGATACGCCTGAAAATAGGCTTCCTCCGACCGACGTAAGTTTCCTACGCCGTCATATCTTGGGCGCATATTTACGCTGACCGCAAGGGGCGCTCCCATTGATTTACGCATCGAATATGAAAATGACTGAGATATGCCGATTCACGAACGTACTTGCGGCCGTCGCAGTAATATACGCCGTTTACGTAAGGCGTACGACCGGCGTAAAGTTATTCCACCTATATGAGGCGCATCCCATGCAAAGGTATGGACGATGGAACAGCCGTCGTATTTTACATTGTTTACGTAGTAGTACGTGAATGGGGCTGGTTGTAGGTTACGTTCACGTCATAGTCATTGAGCCGTCGTATCCTAGGGAATAACTTCGACTTGATTCTGAGCATGCGCGCGCATGCGCCATTCGTTCGGACCATCATTTGCATGGGGTCACGGTTCATTTAAATGGATCACGCCCACCGTCCACCTACTTTGAATTAGGTGGGCTTACGCCGAATAATTTATGTTACGCTGGCGCAACGTAGGGAGCGAGTGCTTTGTGAATACTCTGCTTGCCTCTCTGGGATACATCGGCGTAGCGCATATGAGATGCGCTACACCGGCAGAAAGATGCGCCGATCTACGTGAATCCGGACCAATGAGTGTGTACCAACCTTATGGATCACCTTTGACACCAATTTATTTATAAAATATAATAAAAAAGAAACGAAAAGAAATTAAAATTGCAGGCATGTAACCATGGATCATATCTTGGGCCCCGTACACACGACCAAACATGTATGCTGAAACTGGTCCAGATTTCCAGCAAACATTTGCCCGCCGGGCCTTTTCCCAGCAGACAAATATTCCTGGACGTGTTTTAAAACTGTCCGCTGGAATCCTGCCCGCTCGGACATGTACGGTCGTCAGTACAGACCTACCGTGCATGTCCGAGCGCCCGCCGTCCCTCGCATGCGTCGAATGAGTTTGACGCATGCGTGGAAGCATTTAAATGGCAGGCCCGCCCACGTCGCCGTGTCATCGCCGCGTCATCGTCGCGGCGACGACGCGGCCACGCCCCGCGTATTGTTTACGTGCGGACTTCTGTACGATGGTTAGTACAGCCATCGTACAGAAGCCCTCGGGCAGACATGTACGGTGAAAACGGTCCGACGGACCGGTTTCATTGTACATGTTTGCTCGTTAGTACCCGGCCTAAAAGACAAGACCTCTTCATAACTCCATCCTTCAATTGCATTCAATGCAGATGGTAGGTGATGTGTTTTTCAAGGGGCAAACTTTCTTCCTTAAAGCTTACCTGCTTGCATAAATGTTTCTCCTAAACAGTCTATATTCAGTAAGAGGCTACCAATCACCACTCTATCCTCCAAAGGGCAAGATCTAGGGGGATAGGCCACTCTACAAGAGCAGCAGCATCAGACCAAAAAAGTATATGCATAGACAACAGTCATACAGGTATGTATAACAAAAAGACTGTCTAATACATAGCGTCTACATTTTAATACACCCTGTACAACCACTTTTACCTACAGGCTTACCTGTAGGTGCTGGAAATATGTCTTAAACCTCCACAGTTTAGGATATATTCACATTAGAGATGTGCGCCAATGTCTACGGCGCAGGCGCACTTTAGAAACAGCGATAATGTCGTTTCTAAAGGAGGTCATGTCGTGACTGAAGTGACACCATCGCGGCTCCGGCCAATCACAGCACCAGAGCCGTGATACCCGGAAGTAACTCCAGAATGACATGTCGCCGGCTGGTGTCTTTTTTTTTTCAAAAGTGGGTTTACAACCACTTTATCCGCTTGCCGACCGGCTCACGCCGATGTACGTCGGCAGAATGGCACGTACAGGCAGATTACCGTACCTGTACGTCGCCTTTAAGAAGCAGCATTGTGGGCGCATTTCCCCATTCTTTCTAGTGAGAGGACACTGATCACAGCTCCCTGTAATCAGGAGCAGTGATCAGTGTTGTGTCACACATAGCCCATTCCCCCTACAGTTAGAACACATCCCTAAGACACACATAACCCCTTCTTTCCCCATTCTTTCTAGTGACAGGACACTGATCACAGCTCCCTGTAATTGGGAGCAGTGATCAGTGTTGTGTCACACATAGCCCATTCCCCCTACAGTTAGAACACATCCCTGGGACACACATAACCCCTTCAGTGCCCCCTCCTGGCTAGCCCCTTCACTGCCAGTCACATTTACACAGCAATAAGTGCATATTTATAGCACTGATCGCTGTGTAAATGATAATGGTTCCAAAATAGCGCCAACAGTGTGTCCGATGTGTCCGCCATAATGTCGCAGTCATGATAAAAATTGCTGATCACCACCATTACTATTAAAAAAAAATATTAATAAAAATGCCATAAAACTATTCCCTATTTTGTAGACACTGTAAATTTTGCGCAAACCAATCAATAAACGCTTATTGCGATTTTTTTACCAGAAATATGTAGAAGAATACGTATCGGCCTAATCATAGGAATAAACATGTTTTCATATATATATATATATATATATATATATATATATATATATATATATATATATATTGGGGATATTTATTATAACAAAAAGTAAAAAATATTGATTTGTTTTCAAAATTGTCGTTTTTTTTTAGTTTATAGCGCAAAAAATAAAAACCGCAGAGGTGATCAAATGCCACCAAAAGAAAGCTCTATTTGTGGGGAAAAAAGTATGTCAATTTTCTTTGGAAACCATGTTGTACAACCACACAATTGTCAGTTAAATCGACGCAGTGCAGAATCGCAAAAAGTGCTCTCGTCTTTGACCAGCCAAATGGTGGTTAAGGACTGTAGCTTTTCTGGAGCCAAAGGCTGGCCATAATACTAGTCTTGATGATAGAATAATGTTAAAACTTTTTATTTTTTGTCTGTACACTGTATAGACATGTTAATGGCGTACTGATTACCTTGCTTGGATTGCCTGATTGTATTGTATTTGTTTCCCATTTCTTACAATTTTCTGAAGAGAAATTTACAAATGTAGAATCTAAATGTAGCACAGCCAGTAAGCACTACATTTGAAAACACTTTGCATAATCTTAGATATTGTTTTCTGTTCTAGATTCTGAAACATGATCTGAAGAAACCTGCTTTACATGGTATTAGCATCTACTGTATAATAATATAATCAATTATTTAATGGCCTTTTCTTTAGCTGACACAGACAGATGCAAACAGGTTATATTTAACTATTTATTGTTTCTTTTTTTCTCACATATATACATTGCAGTAACAATTGTAGGAAATTTGTTAGAAATGCTGGGCCAGATTCACAGAAAAAGTATCTGCTGATACTCCGGCGTACTTTCAAATTTGCCGCATCGTATCTTTATTTGTAATTCACAAACAAAGATACGACGGCATTTGGCTAAGATCCGACAGGCTTCGTACGCCTTCGGATCTTAAGATGCAATACTTTGGCGACCGCTGGGTGGAGTACGCGCGTTCGTCGCATTCTCTTACGTCGTCGCTAGTCGGTTTTTCCCGTCGTAAAGTTGCACTTGCTATTTAGGTGGTGTAATATTAGACAGCCCATGTTAAAGTATGGCCGTCGTTCCCGCGTTGAATTTTAATATTTTTTTTTTGCGTAAAAGACGTCCGGGAATACGAAAGGACGTAACGCACGTCGCCGTTCAAAAAACACGTCGGGGCGCCGTAATTTCGCGCAAAGCACTGCGGGAAATTTCCTAACGGAGCATGCGCAGAACGTTTGGCTCGGGACCGCGCCTAATTTAAATGGTACACGCCCCATTTGAATTAGGCGGGCTTGCGCCGGACGGATTTACGTTACGCCGCCGCAAGTTTACAGGCAAGTGCTTTGTGAATCAAGCACTTACGCTTAAAACTTGCGGCGGTGTAACGTAAATGACATACGTTACGCCGCAGCGCAAGTACGTGAATCTGGCCCGCTATTTTTTGGCTCTGTATTTTAGATTATTTATAATCCAGCCATGGAAAAAATTCAAACAAACAAAAAGGTTTAACTCTTTCTTAAACGTATACATGCTAAGGGGCTTAGATCCAATCAAAATTCTACACCATTGTCATGATCTTTACAGTAACGGTTCCCCACACTGTCTGTGATGTTGTTATAAGAAAGATGTAATAAAGTTTGAAGAAGTTCAGTGTATTCTGTACTTTCTCCTTTCCTGTGCATCTGCAGACAAGCTGCGCTAGCACCTTCACCATGGTATTGCAGTAGATAGACTGCTGATTAGGGATGAGCTTCGTATTCAAGTCGCACTCGTGTTCTCCTCGAACATCGTATGTTCAATCGTTCGTCGAATTACGAACGTTATGGGCCGTTAGCGCCAAATTCGAGTTACGTTTCACAGACCATAATTCACTGTGGCATCGCTGGCTGATGATTGGCCAAGCATGCACTATGACCCGCATGCTTGGCCAATCACAGCTTGCAAAAAATGGAGAGCCATAGCTGGCGAACGTTTGGTCCGTTCGAAGGTTCTGGTGCGAACCGAACGGGGGGGTGTTCGGCTCATCCCTACTGCTGATTGCTTACCTGGAGCAGCTTTGCTTGGGTTTGTACTCCGTAAAACTTTTGTATAATAAAACCTTCCACTGCAACTTAAAAATCCTGAATACTGAATTTGAAAAAGGGTTCAAAGTTCATATTGAATGCATGTAAAATCCATACTTAAACAACCACGTGCCATTCAGGTGCTCAATGCACCAAAAAATATAAAAGTGCTCCAGTTTGAAAGTGCTTCTTAAACATGGAGACCTCTTACCAGACACGAATGATCTTGAAGTACAGAGATCACACGTGCTTTATATCAAAACAGAGGGCTGGCACTCTCACAAGTAGACCTTCAAATAGTTCTGTGACCCCGTCAGTATTATACAGCAGTGATGACCCCACAACATGAATGCATGTCTTAGCCTCTATTCCAGGTGTGCCCAACCAGTGGCCCTCTGATGTGGCCCACAACCTCCTGCTCTGGGATGAAATAAAATAGAATAGAATGCTGTTATTAAAGGCAAGTTTTTATTACTAAAATCACAGTGTGTGTATATATGGGCATATTTGTTCTGCAGTGGTTACTGGGCTGCTTTCAAACTGATTCACAAGTACAGAGAAGTGCACCTGTGGGTTATCTGCACTGAGCCATAGACTTCTATTATTACATGCGAGTTTGGTGTGCTGATAGTAGAGTGGGCTCTATAGAGTCAAGTGGGCTGCCATCCACCCACTCCACTCATTGTGGCCCGCGACAGGTTACCAAGTCGCTTAAGTGGCCCTTGCTCTTCATAGGGTTGGGCACCCCTGCTCTATTCCAATCAACGCTTTCCAGCATAGATATATGTTAAGCATAAAAAAGAAGAGGCCTCATGGTGCAGTACTGTAAAAACCTATTTTTATAGATAGTAGTTGCACTTACAATCCCAGAGGATGCCTATTATGGATGGAGAAATGCGTCAGGCAGAGCTAGAACTGTGACGTCAGGCATGCTTAATGGTCCAATGGCCGTACTTCTGGTTCTGTATATCGCTTGTATTTTTCTTCTAAAAGTTCCATAAATAATTCATTGTGCAATGGAATGGAATGCAGTGCAAAGTCCTGGGAGCCCGCACCAGAAGCCCTCATTCAGGTACGTTATTTAGGCTCTTAGGGTGCCTCCACCTACTCCAGTATTGGGGGGGGTACTATGTACAAGGTTTCATGGATGGGTCCGGGACAGAAGATATATCTTAGGGGCAACATTAAAAATAGACACATGTTTTAAATAACATGGTTGAAATTGCTGTAAAAGGTGCACATACAGATATAATTAAGTACATATAGGTACAGAACAATACAATGTAGTCCTTTAAAATTCACATTTAAAAAAAAGTGACAAAAATGGCTAAGAGAAATGGCTTTTCCCAAACGGGATAGTGCATTAAATATGTAGGTAAATAAGAGAACCAGAATCTTCATTAAGTGTAAGAGTAGATTCGATAATAAATTTGGCAGTGCCTCCATCCAGGGCAGCATGTCTGTGAACAGATAGGATTCCCTTCCTGGGAAATTAACCAGTATTCTGATCAAAGTATTTGGGAGGAGAGGAACTACAGAAACCAGCATATAACATTAACTGTAAGTATATAGATGCACAGCAGCATGGAAATAGTACATATAAGAAAAGATGAATAATAGTAAATACACCCAATGTACAAACAGATATTACCAGCAAAGGGCCCAACAAGAGTCCCTGGTGGCTTTGTGAACATTTACCTGTGTATATATAGTTATTAATAAAGATACCTCCAGAGCAATGAGGCAACAAAGTTCAGTACCTTGGTGTCAGAGACCTGAAGATAAGATCTGCAGTGATCAGGAAGCCCTCCAGCCATTGTCCAACCAGTATGGAACACAGTTGTTCTCCAGCAGAAATCGTGGTATGAAACTGGAACTCAGAGTCAGCCTATCTACTCTATGCTTAGTTTCTAGTAGCATCTAAAATGTAGTACACTCACTTGGTAAAAATCAAATACCTGCAAACGGAAGTTTCCAACCAACAAAATAACCGCTGCACAATGGCATCACATGTCACGACTCCTCTCAATGGGTTTCATCTTTAATGACGTCGCCAGGGGCCTCATGTGAGGGTACTACTTTTCTTAACAATAAATTTACTTAAAAATGGTACACTATGTTAGGCTCCTTCTATTCTTCCTTACATATTTGTGAGTAACCAATGAAGCTGTGGGCAGTGAAGGAGTGTTTCAGCAGGAAGAGCATGGTGATTCATTTCCAGGGACACCAATTCAGGATTGCTTTGGAAACTCCATGCTTGACCTTCCTTTGTGGAGGTCCATATTGAAGGGTAAGAGGCAGTGTGAATGGGTGTTGGTGATAGCTTTCCTTTGGATACACCTTATCTCTATCCTTGCTGATTGCAATTCCAATCAAGTTTGATACAGAGTTCAGAAGGATTTTTAAAGGACAGTTAAGTCATATGTAGATCGGATGTTACAATCTGATTTAGTTTTTTAGCTCTGCACCTATGATATAAAAAGGCTTTTATCCAGACATGCAGCTTGGATGACCAGGAAAGGCAGTAAATATGTGGTCTCCCTTATACCTTTACTTGTCTTTCAACATTGGGAGTGAAGGTACTTTGCAAGAGGGTAGGCTTGGCTGCCCCCTTGCAAGGTACCTTGTCTTAAAGTAGAGAGATAAGGGCGTCTTCCCCACATTCTGTCCTCAAAATGGGTGTGGGGGTTTGTGAGGGAGATCTACCTAAAAAAATATTAAAAGCCAGCCCAGCAGCTAAGAATACTGTAGCTGCTGACTTTTAATAAATGGATACTTACCTGTTCAGGGTGCCCGCGAAGCCAACCAAATGCTCATCTCTCAGCTGCCCCCGCCGCCATCCTCAGTGAGGGAATCAGGAAGTGAAACGTTGCGGCTTCACTGGCCGGTTCCCTACTGCACATGCGTGAGTCACGCGACACATCCTCCCTGGTCCCTGCTGTCTCCTGGGACCAGTGTATTTCCCAGACAGCGGGGGGACGGGAAGGGGCGTGACTCCCGTGGGAGTCTATTCCCGGAAGTGGGTGCAAACACCTGTATTATACAGGTATCTGCACCCCCTGAAAGGTGCCAAATGTGACACCGGGGGGGTTCCGAAAAGCGGAGGTTCACTTTTTATGTGGACCTCCACTTTAAAGACCCTTATAGAATAAGGGGATTGCCATATAGCTGCTCCTTCCAAGGGAAATGAGTATGGGGTAGCATCATTTTTCTCACAAAAAGTATACATTTACACAGACACTGTGAAAAAGTATTTTAATAACATTACAATAGGAAATAATTTCCTCCAATGTAACTCTATTGACAATTATGTCATCCTGTGACGTAAATCCATTGTCATTCACAGCAACTTGCCATTGATGTTTCCTTACCACCATGACCTTCATCCTGACGAAGCTTCTCCCACCACACTTCGATCAGAAATGGCAGAATCCACAGGGCTGCAAAATGTAAACACAACACAGGGGATCAATGACATTACCTGGGATTTTTATTTATATTCTATTTGGGAAGGCAAACAAGCAAACAAGCAAAGTATGGCTAGTTTGTTCAGTGTTTTAAGGGTGAATAGTTATGATGTAATCTGCGGACTGATATACGCTGTTACAGGACTCGTGTGTTGTTGTTTTTTGGGATTTTTTCACCCAATAAATTTGTAACCTTTTTTATGGTTGTCATCGAATTTATGCCAAATAATGCGCTTTTAGTATATATTGTTTGGTTTCCTTTGCAAAATTACTCTGTTGGTTACTGGGTTACTGTGGCCGCCAAATTTATAACTGGCTTACGTTTTGGATACTCGCAGGTGGTTTTGGTTTCCTATGTTCTTCAGTTGCTAGGAGACAGACAGTCACTTGCATCCCAACAACCAAAGATGCTTGTGGCCTGCAGAGCAGGATATTGGCATTTAGTGGTGGTACTAATACCGCCACTAGATGAAAGATTTATAGCTGCACCCATAATTACACTTACTGTAGGTGGATTTTAATTAAATGTATTCCTTATTACCCTTAGTTAAGCCTTAGTTAACATTAATCAGCCATCAATAACTACTTCCTCTCCTTCACCCCTTAGCCATTATTTGTATGATTTTGTATGATTGTTTTAGTTCTAATTTTTTATTTTGTTTTTTCATTTACACAATTTTTTTTTTCAATGCCATACAAAGATAATACAAAAAATCCCCTTTACTTAACTCTAACTTTGTTATGCTTTTGTATCAGAAACATTATGTTATTGCCATTTTGAATGGAACAAATGATACAAGATAATGTTGATTTACTGTAAAACAACTTTTTTAAAGCTAGCACTGTACATAATAGAAAAAAAAAACGCATTTTTAATTTTGTATACATTTGTCTACTAATTAAAACACAATAATTTGTGACAATATTGCCAAAGAAAGCAAAGTTTGTCCTGCTAAAAACTATATATGTATTACTTTGGTATCTATAGGGCTCACGCACACTGATGTAAATACAGGGGCATAGTGGTACAGCATAAAATACACCTGAATTTGTTGTGCCCAGGAGCCTTAAAGTGATTGTAAATGATCATCTTGTAAAACAAGCCCATTAGTTTAAAATAGAAATGAAAGGCAAAACATTTTGCATAGATATAAAAAAAAAATCTTTTTCAATACAGTAAAACCTTGGATTGCGTGCATAATCTGTTACAGAAACATGCTTGTAATCCAAAGCACTTGTATATCAAAGTGAATTTCCCCATTAGAAGTAAGGAAACTCAAATGATTTGTTCCACAACCATTTATTCATAGGTCCTTCAGTTTATAGTCCTTATAAAAAGATTATAGCAATGTGACCAGGTTGTGTAACCATAAAATGTCCATCCACCTGTAGCGCCTGTGTACTTTCAGGTACAGGTGCTATCTTAAATTTAAGGGGGATGAGAGAGTTAGTTAGCTCTCATCCAGTTGATTGGGTCTCTGCTTCAGCTGGGCTGTACTGTGGGCTCATTCTGCTGTTGCTGGGGTGCTATACCACCCCGGAGCGACAGGTGGCGCCAGTGGAGTCCAGGCTGGGGTGCCTCTTGCCAGCAGCCAATCAGGAGGGGTTTTCTCTCGCGGGGCATGCTGGGAGAGGGTACTTCTGGAGCAGACGCCATTGGGCGGGGTTCTTGTTCCTGGTGTGGCGCCCACCTTTAGGGTGACCCCACATCACAGCTCCCCGGCGAGATAGCCTACCAGGCCGGGGTGCACGTGCCACGCTGTGTTCCTGGGATCGAGGTAACCGGACACTGAGGAGGTGGATGCTGGCCACCTGTCAGTTGGTGACCAAATTGAAACTACCTGAGAGAGATCTAGGCAAGAAGAAGTTTACTGAGGAGAATAGTCTCCATATCCTAAGTTCTGAGGCCAGGTCTGTGGTAGAGACCTGTTCCTCTCAAAGTGCCGAGTGATACCCTGGCTAGCAGGTCGGTGTGAGAGGCCTGTCCAGGTACACTATACCCACTCAGGCTGGAGTGGCGACGAAAGAAAAGTGTTGTTGGAAGCAGGACTGCTTCCATACTGTTGAGCCTGAATCTGCTACTTCTCCTTATTTTACACCTCTACTATCTACCTCAAGTTTTACTGTTTACCGTGTTGAGTAAAATAAAGCACAAGAAAAGACACCTGCTGTTTGGACATTCCATCATTGCTGCTCTCATCATCATCTACCCCTAGACGCTCACAGAGGTAACACGCCATCCCAATCTATAACCAGCGGCTCCTTCGGGGGTGAGCACTACACACATATGGAAGCCTCCACAAGGGGATTAGAAGCAAAATCCAGCAGGAGTTACAGAGTATAAAAGAAAAGAGAGGCGCCTCTAAGTGTGCCAATATGTTGCTAAATGTTGTACCTTCATTAACTGTAACCATATTGCTACACTAATGCCGCATACACACGACCGTTTTTCATGTAATGGAAAAAAACAACGCTTATTCGATGTGATTCCTCTCAAGCCTGCCCTGCATACACACAATCGTGATAAAAAATGCTTGAGCAAAGCGCGGTGACGTACAACACGTACGACGGCACTATAAAGGGGAGGTTACATTCGAATGGCGCCACCCTTTGGGCTGATTATGCTAATTTCCTGTCTCATAACTTGCTTCTGAGCATGCACGTTTTTTTCCCCCGTCGTTAAAGCGTACACACAACCGTTTTTAACGACAAGAAAAACAACGTCGCGAAAAATGCTCTGGAGCCTACACACAGCCTTTATTAACGACCAATTTAAAAAATTGCATTTTTCTCGTCATGCGGCATTAGAGGCGCCTCTCTTCTCTTTTATACTCAGTTGTGACATGACGCTACTTGTATAGCAAGATATTGTTTGTATATCAAGTCAAAATGTATTTAAATGTTTTACTTGTCTTATAAAATGCTCTCAAACCAAGTTACACTCAAACCAAGGTTTTACTGTACCATTTTTCCCTTTTTTATTAATAATCACATCCCCTCTGTTCTCAGCTGCATAAGAGCTGAGAGGAGGAAAAGCAGCAGCACACGCAGCTTCCCAGTGAATGGCTGTGCAGTGGAGACGTGTCAGGACAAGTGGAGGAGAGTACACTGAGTTCCCAGTATAGCTAGATAACTGACCATGGTGTGCTTTCCCGCTTAGTGTGGTCAGTTTTTAATAGGAAAGCAGAGGTACTGGCAGGAAAACCAGGGATTTCACATAAAGAAAGCAATACAAAGAGAACAAGATACTTTATCATACAAGTACATGGTACAGCAGGCACATATCAGGAATATGACGTGTTGGGGTAACAAATGCTTTAAGTGCATTGGACTTAATTGGCAGAATATGCTGTAAAGGGGTAAATGCCTGTATATGCCAAAAAAATAACAAAAAAACTTGCATTTACAGGTGCACGCATATGGGTGTAAGTTCCCAAATGTGAAACTTCCACCTTTGGTAAATTACACCCATATACCTGCACCTGTAAATGCATGTACTGGCATATACCCATGTACAGCACATTGTGTCAATACAGTCCTATAGGCAAAATTATGCACCAGCTGGGACTCCCAGGACAGCAAATACAGGCACATTTTATGCTATATACCCGTGCACCTGTATTTATACCCATGTGCATGAGCTCTAAGTAATTAGAAAGGTATTGCCCAAAAATATTGGTTATCGTGGAAATGTACTGGGCCATGGGGACTATATAGGTATGAGAGCTGAAGCAGTTAAAACAATAGCAAACTGCTATTTACAGTGGTTGTCAATGCTGGGAGCCCAACATTTCAATCTAACAGCAATGGGCTCCTGACACTAAAAATAAAGGTATTGCAGAATCTTCTAACTTTTAAAATGCAAAATGTAATTTAATCCTTCCCAGTGTGTTTTTATGTAGCAATTGTTGCAGTCCCCAAATAGGAATTCTTCACATATATAACTGCACTATATTGTATGCCCATACTCACTGTATCTCTAGCTGCCAGCACCAATTGTGTATGTAAGCATTTGGCAAGGTGAACTGTGCTTTTGGCACTATCACTTTGAAAACCCAGATATTGATACATTAAGCATTAATTTGGTTGATATACAATAATAATTATGTGCTTCTTGATGGCTGTAGGAAGTGCAATTATCATTATCAGATATAATTTGTCAAATTTGTAATTCATGATCATGTTGCATTCAGATTTCTGTCTAGATAAATCATAGGCTTAAATGTGTGTCAGGCTAGCAGCATCTTTATTATTTCAATAGCTTTCTCCTTTTTTATCTCAGCAAAATGTGTATGTAATACAGTCTTTCAGATTTTTCTTAAACATCACTGCATTTTTATTAAATCAGCCATACCTTGTTGCTTTTTTAGATTAAAGCCATCATATTTATCATAATAGTGGAGGCGGTAACAGTTCTACCCACTGTACCTAGAGAGGTAATAGTGTGCATGAATGATGTTTTCATTTCATACAGGTACAGAAAGCTGGAGTACTATCTAGGTACTATATTGGGCTAGCTAGCAGAAGCCTGTGGAAAAAAGAGATAGGTTGCATTGAGTCCTGGGATTTTTTTCTGCAGTCCACGCAACCTTGACCAAAAAGATCTACAGCTGTAAAAAAAAATTAACTATATGTGTCTTCACATGGAATATCTCCCTACCTCACCTGCTTTATCTACCCTTAGAATTTCTTCTAAAAAATAATATGCAACTACCATATTTTTGAAAATGGGTATTTGTTCATAGCTAGACAAGCCCAGTGGCATCAATAGGGTTGGTATCAGCTTGTTTGGTAAAACATGGTGTCAACCCCCCCCCCCCCAATAATTTTTACAGCCTGCGTTTGGGGTGTCGTTAACTGACCTGCAGCAGATTGAAAGGGCAGTGCAACTGAGATGCAGTGCAGGAAGCTTTCCCTCACCGCATTCTAGTGTAAAAGACCCTAAAACTGTGAAGCAGTCCTATGCAGCTCGGGACAGTGGAGCAGGGAACTCTCTTAGGGCCTGTTCACATTGGTACGTGGTGCAGGAAACCCATGTTCCCTGCACGTTTCCCGCACTGCATTCCAAATGCACTGCCCTTGCGATCTGCAGTGGGTGTCAATGCAAAGTTCGAGATACCCCAAATGTAGATTGCAACTGCCATGCGTTTGCCCCAACCGGATCGCATGCTACAGAAGTATGCAATCCAGTTGTAGTGCATTTCCAAATATATTGCATGCACTACTTTTGGTGTGGTGTGATATCAGCCCATTTGAAATGAATGGCCTGAAATCACACTGCACCACATGATCACATGAATTGCACAGGGATGCACAGTGTGTTCCTGTGCGATTCATAGTGTAATAGGCCCTTAAGCTGTGAAAAAATAAACAAAGAACCCAGTTCAAAAAGAGAAAAACTATAAAGCACTCACAAGGATCTCTGAGAACCGATCATTCATTAAAAACAACTGTGGGGAAGATGACATCCTGCATCCAATCACAGCCTAAATGGGGAGCAGACAGAGAGGCAATCTATCACCAGCTGACACTCTGGTGTCTTCATGCTACAGTAGACACTGTGAAACAAAGTCCCACTTCCTGGATCAGCTCCTATGATAGATGTCACACTGGTCAAATTTCCCAGCATTGGACCAGTCTGGTGGTGTCCATCATAGGAGGCCGGATTTTTTTGACAGCGGTCGGCATATCAACTCCAAGCAGTGATAGATTCCCCTCTCTGTCTGCTCTGGCCGGCTCTCCTCCCCATTCAGGCTGTGATTGGATGCAGTGTGTCACAGTTTTGTTTAAAGACTGATTGCTTCTCCATTACTTCCGCTGGCCCTGCATGTCTTTGGTGTAAGCAGTGCAGCCTTTTGGGGAACATCACAGTGGCCCCGCTCAGTCCACCCCTGGTGTCTCCCCTCTGATGGGTGTCACCTGGGTGTGGTCTGCACCCCCCTAGCGATGCCACTGGACAAGCCCAAACAAAGGGCAGATGCATTGTCTCTGCAGACAATTCAACTGCACAAGGGCCCTTTGGGATTTAGGGCCCATAAAATATTGGTTGGGGGTGGGTACTGGAACCCCCTCCTGCTGTCATGCAGACATGGATACAGATTTTTTCTAAGACAAGGGAAAAGTAGGAGCCATTTTGTATTATACACTAACCGTTTCTTCTAACTGAATAGAGAGACCTAAAATATGTTATCTTAAAGTACCCCTTGTTAGTCTATATCTGCCACTGGCTCCACATAGACAGTGTTTGGACCCAGTAATTGCACAGGCACCTTGTGCTTCATTGTTATACTTGTAACATCTAAACCTAGGTTTAAAAATCTAATCACAATTCTGAATATCATGAAACCCGCTCATAGAAAATTGAAAACAGAGAGTAGCAATTACATCATGGGAAGAAGGCTCCTCCATCCCTGATACACTAGACAAAAGATATCTTCCATGTGACTTTGTTGCAGCAAAGGAAATCACACATTTACAAATTGGTGTATAACAATTAAGAAAAAAACATGTTCATAATTGGCTGGCCTAGACTCTGATCTTTCACCATTCCTACAATATACATATACTGCAGTGATACATAAAATTATTAAAATAAATTGCATAACCACCAAGTCAACACTAAAAACACATTACAACTTATATAAAGTTTTCATCAGGGGATAGGGAAGTGGAAGCAATTACATACATCAATAAAATATACATCTTGATTAAGAAGGAGCCGAACACCACCTGGTTCGGTTCGTACCAGAACTTGCGAACAGGCAAAAAACTTGTTCGAACATGTGAACACCATTAAAGTCCATGAGACACGAACATGAAAAATCAAAAGTGCCCATTTAAAAGGCTTACAGTATATGCAAGTTATTGTCATAAAAAGTGTTTGGGGACCTGGGTCCTGCCCCAGGGGACATTTATCAATGTAAAAAAACAAATTTGCAGTTTTTTCAGGAGCAGTGATTTTAATAATGCTTATGGTGAAGCAATAAAAGTGAAATATTCCATAAAATTTCGTACCGAGGGGGGTGCCTATAGTATGCCTGTAAAGTGGCGCATTTTTGCCGTGTTTAGAACAGTTCCTGCAGCAAAATTAAATTTCTAAAGGAAAAAAAAGTAATTTAAAACTTCTCGCGGCTATACTGAATTGTCGGGTCCCGGCAATATAAATAAAACGTATTAAAAAAAACAGCATTGGTCCCCCCAGTCCATTACCAGGCCATTTGGGTCTGGTATGAATATTATGGGAACCCCAAACCAAATTTTTAAAAAAATTGCGTGGGGGGCCCCCACAAATTCCACACCAACCGGTCTGGTCTGGTATGGATATTAAGGGGAACCTTCTCTAATTTTTTTTTAAATGGCATAGGGGTCCCCCACAAAATCCATACCAGACCCTTCAGGTGAACCTTGCGCCAAAATGTAAAAAAAAATTGCCTAGGATTCCCCCCAAAAATCCATACCAGACCCTTATCCGAGCACGCAACCTGGCAGGCTTCAGGAAAAGAGGGGGGAAAAGAGAGCGCCCCCCTCCTGAACCATATCAGGCCACATGCCCTCAACAAGGGGGGCTTCGGATTCACCCCAAAGCACCTTGTTCCCATGTTGATGGGGACAAGGGCCTCATTCCCACAACCCTTGCCTGGTAGTTGTGGGGGTCTGCAGGTGGGGGGACCCCAACAAGGGGACCCCCGGATCCCGGCCCCCATATGTGAATTGGTAACGGGGTACATTGTACCAATACAAAAAAGTGTCAACATTTTTAAAAAAGACAAGAGACAGCTTGGGAAAAGTCCTTTATTAAAAATAAATAAAAATTCCAGCGATGTAATCCATCACCCGACGGGAACAAAACAAAAAAAAGTTCCGCCTCCATGGGAGGTGGCCACGAGTGACGCTACTCCCGCTGTGACAGCTGTTATATAGCTGAGGGTGGGGCCACCCGGTGACGTGTACTGTGACCTCGCCCCCCTCTGACGCCACCCAAGATGGATTACATCGCTGGATTTTTTTTTCTTTTTTAATAAAGGACTTGTCCCAAGCAGTCTCTTGTCCTTTTTTAGTGAAATGGTAGGTAATGTACCCCATTACCAATTCACATAGGGGAGGGCGGGATCTGGGGGTCCCCTTGTCAAAGGGGGCTTCCAGATTCTAAAAAGCCCCCCCGCCCACAGACCCCTACAACCACCGGGCAAGGGCTGTGGGGATGAGGCCCTTGTCCCCATCAACATGGGGACAAGGTGCTTTGTGGGTGACTCTGAAGCACCCCCCCCATGTTAAGGGCATGTGGCCTGGTACGGTTGCGTGCTTGGCTAAGGGTCTGGTATGGATTTTTGGGGGGGACCCTACGCTTTTTTTTTTATTTTGGCTCAGGGTTCCCCTTAAAATCCATACCAGACCTGAAGTGTCTGGTGTGGAATTTGAGGGGGACCCCTACGCCATTTAAAAAAAATGGCCTGGTATGGAATTTGGGGGGGACCCCCACGCCATTTATTTTTTTAATTTTGGTTTGGGGTTGCCCTTAATATTCATACCAGACCCAAAGGACCTGGTAATGTACTGGGAGGAACCCATGCCATTTTTTTTTCAATTAATTTTATCTGTATTGTCGGGACCCGACAATTCATTACAGCCGCGATCAGTTTTAAATGACCTTTTTTCCTTTAGAAATGTTATTTTTCTGCAGGGACTGTTCTAAACACGGGAAAAATGTGCCACTTTACAGGCATACTAAAGACACCCCCCAGGTATGAAATTTAAAGGAGTATTTCACTTTTATTGTTTCACTTTAAGCATTATTAAAATCACTGCTCCTGAAAAAACGTCAGTCTTTTTTGCATTGATACATGTCCCCTGGGGCAGGACCCAGGTCCCCGAACCTTTTTTATGACAATAACTTGCATATAAGCATTTAAAATTAGCACTTTTGGTCTTTCGTGTTAGTGTCCCATAGTTCCACGGCTTTCGAACTCAACATATTGTTCGGTGTTCGCCAGAACATCCGAAAAACCAAAGTTGGCCCGAACATATGCTCGGGCCGAACCGTTCGCCCATCCCTAATCTTGATGTATTGCTTCTTTTCCTTACCTCTAATGAAGACTTTATATATATATAAGTTAAAACGCGTTGTTTTTAACTTGGTGGATATGCAATTAATTTTTAATAATTCCATGTATCCGTACAGTATATGTATATTGTAGGAATGGTATAAGTTTAGGACGTGAAGTGTCTAGACCAGCAAATTTTAAACCTGTTGCTCAATAAAAGTTTTTTTCTTATTATTTATACACCAATTTGTAATTGTGTGATTTCTATTGCTGCAACAAAGTCCCATGGGAGATTTCTTTTGTCTAGCTCCTATAAAATGAAGCACATTACTAATGCTGTTCCTTAGATTACTACAGAGTATCTCAGTTGTTGTCCTAAATAAAACAATATTTGTGGGTTATATACTTGACATGCCTGGGCTCTGGCATTTATTTTATTGTATATTGTCTCTGAATTACATTATACATCATAATAAGGCTGTGTGTAATCTGAGCTTTGGATATTGAGTTTTGCAAACAACAGACTTTTTACAGCAAATCAGTTGAAGGTTGCCTAGCAAACATCCAAAAATGAGTCTATACCTCCACTTGGTGGATTGATTTTTTTTTCAAAGGGTTTTATTGTCAAAGAAACAAAATAGAAAGTAATAACAAAGTGTCAGGGAAATTTTTAATTTTCTTACATTAAGTATTGTTTGCTACTGTAAAACATAGAAAAAACATGACAACACAACTGGGAGTTAAAGTATGCTAAAGATATACAAAGTATACAGCAAAGGTTTGGTTAAAAAAAGGATGGATCTTAATTGTAAAGATAACAAGTGGGGAGGGAGGAGCAGTAGAGGGGAACTTGCACATCTATCTAGTTAGACCGACCATGGGGTATTCAAAAGTTGAAAAAGACACTATAGGTATTACGTTTCTTAAAGGATACCCTCCTTGTCATAGAGTTGTTGGAGACCATGGAGATAAGAAAGTATCTCCTTGAAGGCATCAAGTTCCTAGAGGACATAGTAGAGAGCATGAAGGCCTCCCATCACTTATAGAAGCTTGCCTTGGAAGAGGAAAGGATGAAGTCAATACCTACTTTCTCTCTGTATAGTGGTAGTTGAAGTTCCCTTTTATTAAAAGAGATTATTGGACAAGTAGCCTAGGTAGCCCAGTTTTTTAAATGATTCTCCGGGCAACCAAGAGGGATATTAAAATACAGGATTTGTGTTCAGAGATGGTGGTGTTTGAAGATCCTGCGAAAAGTTGTTTGTTCCAGTATCCAAAGACTAGTAGGAGAGGGTCCTTTGGGAGTGGCACTGACGTGATTCCATTGATAAAGGATAGTATCTGGTCCCAAAACATTGAAATGGTCTTGATTGAGAGCAGAGAGGACATAAAGCCACTTGGGGTTTGCTGCATCTGATATAAATGGAATGTAAGCACGATAGAAAATTTTCATCTGTCCGTCTCTCCATTGCTGGGATTTGGGATTGGGCGTAGCATGCTGTTACAGCCTTGAAGTATTTTATTCAGGATCTCTGGCTCAGAAAAATATTTGCCCTAGTTAGCCATTGAGGATGAAGCAAGCGTGGGAATGAATTTGTGAATCAAGGGTTTGTAAATGTCCAAGATGGAGTACGTTCCTATTTTGAGTAGACAGTCTTGGATTGAAGATTGTAATCTCCTGTCACTGTTTCTACAGTAAGAGTGCACAAAACTGACACATTGACCATAGTAGAGAACATGAGCCATTGGAAGGGAGAATTGTTCTTCTATTTCCGAGAAAGCATATGGTGAGCCAGTGCTTAAGTCATACAGGGAAGAAAATTTAGTGAGACCTTGTTGATGCCATAGGGAGAAGGCCTTATGTTCCATTCCAGGTGGAAACATGGGATTACCATGAATAGGAAGATGTCTGGAAATGTAGGGGGAAAGGTTTATTTCTTTCCATATTTCCCTCCAGGCTAGCATAGTGTCCCATAATAAGAGGTTGTGTTGAAGATCTGGACGAACAGATTTCCACTAGGCATGTAAAAGGGCCTCCAGAGAATAATGCCCCGTACACACCATCACTTTATGTGATGAAAAAAAATGACGTTTTTAAAAACGTCACTTTAATTGACCGTGTGTGGGGGAAAATGTCGTTTTATGTCTTGTAAAAAACGACCCAAAAAAATTGAAGCATTCTTCAATTTTATGTGTCGTTTTTCAAAACGTAGTTTTTTACTTCACAGAAATTGACTGTGTGTATCAAAAAACGTCGTTTAAAAAGACGTTTTTACACCCTCACATGCCCAGAAGCTACTTATGAAGCGAGCTTCAATGGAAAAACGTGGTGGAGCGTAACCTCGCTTTGCTAGAACATTGTGAGAAAAACGATGGTGTGTAGGCAACTTCGTCTTTGAAAATTGAAGTTTCAAAAAGGTCATTTTTTACTTCACAGAAAATGTCGTTTTTTTTCATCACATAAAGTGATGGTGTGTACGGGGCATAAGGGTTCACCACCTCAGATTCAATATAATAATTGGAGTACCTGGATGCTTTCAGTAACCTAAAGTCTAAACCCATACGAAGCAGGCATGCTAAATTGTATACCCTATTATTGAGGAGACTTATGCCCCCTTCGCTTCTAGGGAGATAGAGTTTAGAATGTGCAATACATGGGCGCTTTTTGGTGGATTGATTTTATTACGTAATTTTTCATACTTACCTATGGTAACTGAAAATGAAACAAGTACTTATTTAAATTGTTTAGGGCCAGATTCACATAGATGAGCGGCGGCGTAACGTATCGTAGATACGTTACACCGCCGCAATTTTTCATCGCAAGTGCCTGATTCACCAAGCACTTGCGATGAAAACCTACGGCGAAAGGCGGGCCAATTCAAATGGGCGTGTGCCATTTAAATTAGGTGCGCTCCCGCGCCGGACCTACCGCGCTTGCTCCGTCTCGGAACTCCCGTCGTGCTTTGCGCGAACTGACGTCATTTTTTCAAACGGCGACGCGCGTAGCGTAATTCCGTATTCCCGGGTGGCTTACGCTAACGACGTTATTTTTTAAATTTCGACGCGGGAACGACGGCCATACTTTATACAGCAAAACGATTGCTGTGTAAAGTTAAGGCACCAAAAAAAACGACTAAATTTGCGACGGGAAACTAGACTAGCGGCGACGTAGCGAACGCGAAAAACCGTCGTGGATCGCCGTAACTCCTAATTTGCATACCCGACGCTGGTTTACGACGCAAGCTCCCCCCAGCGGCGGCCGCGGTATTGCATCTTAAGATCCGACAGTGTAAAACAATTACACTATCTTATGGCTATCTATGCGTTACTGATTCTATGAATCAGTCGCATAGATAGAACAACAGATACGACGGTGTATCAGGAGATACACCGTCGTATCTGCTCTGTGAATCTGGCCCTTAGTCTTTAGCATGATACATAAAGAAAACATACATATATAAATCACTTTATAGTATTTATTACACCTAATGAAACAATATTTAAAAAAAATATTTGAGACCAGCTGAATGCAAGCAACACTACTGCAATGGCCTTTAAGAATGACAGAGAAACACATGGTAACAGCCTTCTAGAGATATAGGAATGTGACATTTGATTCAGCTTACTGGGACCCACTGAAAAAAATAAAACTTTACAGATACAACCACTATAAAAATTAGCTTTGTTTAAATTGAATAACTAGATCAGTCTGACATGTTGAAATCAGTAAAAACAAACAAAGCATGGGCTAGATAAGTAGCCATGGTATAAAACAATCAATTTGTTTTTATATGGTCAGACAGGTACCGTTTTGGAGTAAAGGCTATTTATGTCTTTGTTCTGGACCTTGATTGGCACCACTATTCACCACTATTGGCACTTCAGCACCACATACACAACATCCGCCCAACTGTAAGAATATGTGAAATGGATTATGGTACTCACATACATAGAAAGCATATTAATGGAACATCTTGATACTATGTAAGATGAAGATTGGCTGCTCTCCAAAATTATCACTAGTCATTACAGAAAGACACATTTCTATTCCAGAGCTGTCTCTAGCCATTGACTAGGAAGGGGGTGTGGGGGGGTATATATAATGTGGAAACCATTGATTAAATAATAGGAAATTCTATATGAACAACATGTGGGGGGGGGGGGGGGGAATCATTTGGGAAATCATTATCTCTTATTGATCTTCAATGTCATCATATTAATTTTGCACCTTTAGATTCAAGTGACTGTAGAGCACAATCATTTCTGACTGCACAGGTTTCAGATGTATCTTTTTTTACAGCGTTTTTATATTTTTTATAAAGTTATTACTATTTTTAAGAGCTATTCAACCACCAATGTAGAGCTGCCATGTTTTACCAGCCCGTCTAACGAAGCACAGCTAAATCATTTGAATACCTTCCTCACTCTTGGAATTCTTAGCAAGAATGTTGACCATATAATGGTAGCCTTATTGTTGCATGAGCTGAACAACTCAGGTTTCATTGCGAAACAATTTGATCATGACGAATAAATGCTCAAAAACGAATTAGTGTTGACCATTAGGCCCTTTACCTACTAGGTTAGAATACAAACTAATAGCCAAAACCAAACATACTCCTATATGAAAAATGCATTCAAATATTTTGTCATAATTAGTTTGCCTAAGGCTAAGGTTTCTTTTAAAAAAATTGGGCAGTAACTTTGGAGTAATTAGTAAAAAAATCTATTGCCCTTGGTTTAATATAACATTTATATCACATGACGGTATATTTTTAAATGGTTGAATTTTGTTGAACTTCTTTGTTTTTGTAATTTATTATTTGGGAATGTTTGTTTAGAATCATTTGTTGCCTATCCATCAGAAGATGTAAACGGTCATTATGACTTTTATTATTTACCCAATATTCTATTCCATCCATATCCTGCATAACCCATACTACAGAATTTCAATAAGCTGTAGATTTCAACTCACTATGTCCTTTAGCCAATTTTATCGTATCTGTGTTGGGATGCATTGTCAATAAATTGTATCATTTCTGTTGCTGATTAAATATCTGCAAAGCTTCATCTCATGTTCTGAAGCATCTCACGCTAAATTTATGTCACATCCCTGCTCCACTGTGGACGGGAGCCATCTCTGAACGGATGTGCATTTAATCTGGCAGCAAGCGAATGACTGGCATTCAATAGAACTGCCAGGATTTTGGCATATCATTAATAGGACAACCTGCTACAATGAAAGCCTTCCACACCTACCAGATGTGCGGCTGGAAACATTGCCAACATTTCACACATTGTTGTGATGCAATGCACTATAACCCAGAACTGGCCTATGCCATCACTTTGAATGTCATTTCTCAATAGCAGTTGATTATTTTTTTTAATTTCATGAGTTTTTTCCTTTGTTCTTAATTTAAAAAATGTAAACACAAACAAAATTATAGATTGGAAAATGGTGTGACTTTCTGATTTATATTTGTTACTGCAATTGCTGGATAGGAAATAGTTTGAAAAATATTTATTTATAACTTTAAAAAAATCTTCATCATGTCATTCTTAAAGCAAGCAATGTTCAGATTTCATTGCCACCTTAATGGTGCTTGTTGCTCCCTAAATGTTATTGCACACACATGTGCTTTTTCAACAGAAAAAAACAGCTTTGCTTAAAGGATAATGTTAGGTATATAGTGTAACGAAACGTCCCACACTCTGCTTGAGTGCTTTCGTCATATACCACTTCCTCCCAGTCTGGATATAGATATCAGATATTCCAACCGCTGACAAGCACAAAACGGCTCTCACCCAGCAGCATCTCTGCCCAGACCAGCCTGCTTTATTCAGCTGTCTGCTCCTTGTGAGATTTTTCTCCCAAAAACAGCACCTGCAATCCATACTGCGACCAGTACCTATCCTGGATGAAGGGGAGAACTTTTCCCTTGTGTCATTGGTCATGGGCTATCGCTTCCTTCCAGAGTTCACAGCGGATAGATGGACGGACCTGCTCTGATACTGGTCCTCTGTGCTGTATCTGCAATTCTTGCAACCTCCTTCTGTATTTCTCTTCCATGGCGGCTGGTATCTGTACCTCTCCTCTCTTGCTATGAGGACCTTGGATCCAAGTGGAGGTTTGGATGTCCCAGACTGCAGGAAGCGTCCCACTGCTTGCCACCATTGTAAAGAAAACGTCCCACACTCCGCTTGAGTGATTTTGTCATATACCACTTCCTCCCAGTCTGGATATAGATATCAGATATTCCAACCACTGACAGTCACAAAACGAGACGATACTTGTTTAGTTGCTGAACATGGACTGTTTATTAGAACCTGAATACAACTCTTATGTACACTTTTAACACAAGGGGTTAGATAACGAGGTAGGGCTGGCTCCTGGATACTCCCCCCTCCCCTCTAGCAACAACTTAGCAAACAACTATATAATTAGCATGTTATTTAACACATCACTTAAGACAGCCCTGGTGACCAGACAGTCCATCTCCAGAGGTCAATGTGATCAGCTCTTTCAATGATCATATATTGTTCAGAATTGAACAAACCAAGAATAGTCTTTACATATATCATGGGAGATATTGTGGATAAATATTGCTGTCCCATTTTAAGTAATCCAAGACATATTTTCTTAGTCACCCTGTGCCATGATGGCACAGGGTGACTTAGACATAAGAGGTGCATGGGGATCTGAAACAATGGTTTCCCAACCTTTCCAAGGGATTCTGGGTTCCTCCCGTCACATATAGCTTTTTTTTAGCTGGTGGATTAATAATAGGAACAAAAGCACTAAAAAGTAGACATGCAGAAAAGTGGAAATAGGTGTCAGAGGATGGTTCACTAAAGAACTGACACATATGCCAATACTCAACGGGGCTGCAGATAATGTTTGCGGTCACTCGGGCGCGTGACAGTGTGAATGTGCATGCACGCATGGCCGCCACGGCCACATAAGTGCGCAATCACGCGCATGTGCATCATGGTGCACACAATGCGTGACAGATCCTGCCACCCAGTGGCCAATTTAAGGTCAGCAGTCTGACCCACAAGTTGCTGGATGATCATCAGCCCCCTGTGTGTTCCTGTGTTCCTGCTTATGCTGCTAGTGGACTACCGACCTGGATTGCCTTTGACTTGTCTTATATCCATCCCTGGCTTTGACCCTTGACTTGTTTTACTGATTCTGCTGCCTAATTGCCCTTGTGTGACCTTAGCCTACTCACCTGATTTTGCTGCTGCCTGATCTGCTGTGTATGACCTTGGCTTGCTCCTGATTCTGCTACCTGCTTCTGCTCCTGGCTTATCTCCCATGTATGACTACTGGCCTGGCTCCTTACTTTGCTCCTGGCTCTCCCTACTGCCAAGTATCACCCAGCACTTCTTAGGGACTCCTGCCCTACAGCACATCCTGCTTGTCCAGCCATTATCCAGTGAAAATGCACTTCAGCCTAACACAGCTGTCAACCCCTGCTTCTTTGGGCTTAGCATTTCCTGTTACCACTTTCAGAGGTGCTTTGAACTCAGCTTCAAGGAGAGCTCTCTCAGCACTGCGGCCTCCGATCAGGTACGTGACAATAGCTATCAGTGTGTACAATTACATTTAAAATTTCTAATGCCAAAACCTTTTTTAAGTGTTAGATATAATGAGGAATGGCTAGGAAACCTCATCTTCATTATATATTATGGTAGCTTTTGCCTCTAGGATAAAACAATTATGTTAAATAAAAAAATGTATGATCATGGTCCAAAATAGTAGGATATCTTCCAATGAGTACACCTGTTTTTATGTCAACTGTCTAAACCAGATTTTCCATTCTTATTTAGCCTTATCTCTGGGACAGGAAGGATAAGGAGATATGTCCTATGGACACATATACAGCAAAAAAGTACTCACAACATTTTGTATGCAATTCTCACAACATAGAACAAAGTTGGGTGTCAGTTAGCATTGGACAAGAAGCACAGACTAAATCTATAGAGGAAGATGAAAAGCCAGTGAAAACTAGTGCTGTCACATGTGTTTTTATTTCCATGAATTAGCTCAGAAGGCAAAAGTATATAACCAAAAACGCCTCTGCAAATTTGGTTACTTTAATGAGTCCATTGCTGATAAATGTGAATTTAATATGTAGTTTGTAGCATACTGAAGCTACCGGATGAATTCCAACTTTAGATGAGAAATACAGTGATGAATGTGATTTTTTTTATATCATGTACCTCAACTTCACTTCAGCCTGAACCCCCAAAACATTCCATTATCTCACGCTTTCTTTATCCACTGTCAGATTACTCTAATCAGCATCCATACTCTTCCAGCCCATACAAACCTCAAAATCCTTCTCCTAGTACTCCACTAGTATGCCACAGTTATATTGTGAAGACCTACCTTTTCATTATGTAATTGGTTTGCGTAAATTTGTTAGGCCAGCGTCTAGTTGAGGGGGTAATGTGCATCTTATTGTAATGCACAGTAATGTATCTTATGTGTGCTGGTGCCATGCAGTACCATTAAAGTGGTACTAAACCCAGGATCCTGCATTCACTATATTTGGTCTCTGACAGTACACAGAACATGGAAATGCAATTATTTTAGAAAATAGAAATGGCTAAATACCTTTTCTCATCAGCAGTCTACAGCAGTCTTGTGATTTCTATCAATTCCTGTGGAAGCTTGTAGGAGCTTGCACTGAGCTGTCCTATGAGGCTGCAGGACTTCTGGCCCTCTGTGTGGACATGTCTGGATAGTGCTGATTGGCCCTGTGCTGATCACATGCACTCTCCCAAGAAAAAAAAACCTCTCTAGCAATAAACACCAAACTGAGCATGTGCAGATTGTCTCCAAAGGCTCTGTCTTATCCAGACTTGTCCATTGAGACAGTGCAGGGAGGGGAGGATCTGTGCATACTCGATCAAGCAGCCTACATATACAGGTTGATTAAACTGTTGTGGGTTTAGTAACACTTTAGTTCTTAATGGCATCCAAATACACAAATCCAGCTCACGTGTATTGCAGTACACTACTGTACCCTGTGTTTTGCTGTACTGCCAAGAATCCTGCATCCATGATTTTTGTTTCATTGTGGTGCCTTAGGCAGTCCACTCAAGTTTATAGTTATTACTTTGAGAAATGTATCAGAGTAAATGAGGAAGAAGAAATTCATTGTTTTTGTGTTATTGTAAAGGGTATATAAATCTTAACAAGGAACCTCTTCTATTTAGTCGGTTTTAGTCTGCTACAGGCTATACAATATATAAATATACCTTTGAAATCATGTTGTTATATCTCTTTGATAAGTGCAAAAAATACCTGATGATCCTTCCAATAATCTTGTCAGCCGATAACTACTATGCTTAATGCCTGTCCTGCATTTGTATCAATAATATTGTTCTCAGTTATCTCTTGGGACTGCAGAACTCTTCCCATTTATTTAATGAAGACAAAGAAAGAGACAGGTTTCTGTAGTACTGTCTTGCTTCTGCTGTGCTCATACAGTAAGATGTTTGAGTCACCCTAGGGCTGGAAGTATGTTACTGGCAGAATCACCATGTGAAAATAAAGATACCACACTTTAAAAAATGTAACTAAGGTAAGTTGAAATATATTACATTTTGTCTAGGTTTGGATACACTTCAAACCTGCAATGGACTTTAATTGGCTCCTGAGGGTTTCAAAACCACTTTATAAACTGTCCTAGGCCTGTATGTACTCCTCATTAGGGGCAATATTTTATTATTATATTGTACTATAATATAATACTAATATTAATATATTAACTTTTTTAACATAAGGATACAAAAAGAAAGCAAACAAAAAGTAAACTTAAAATTAAAGTGCCTTCACAATAAAGAAAAAAAAATAGATTTATTAAAGGAATATTCTGCTAGCAGAAGGGTGCAGGGCTCAGGAGTGCTCTACATACAGGTTTCAGGACCCAGGAGTGCACTACATACAGGGTGCAGGATTCAGACGTGCACTGCCTACAGGGTACGGGGTTCAGGAGCATGCTATGTACAGGATGTGGACTCCAGAGTGCACTGTGCACAGGGTGCAGGATTTAGGATTACGCTATGTAAATGTTGCAGGGCTCAGAAGGGCGTTATGTACAGGGAGCAGCTCTCAGGATTGCGTTATGTAGAGGGGACAGGATTTAGGAGTGAGCTAAGCACGGTTTGCAGGACTCAAGAGTGCACTACATGCAGGACTCAGGACAGGGTACAGGATTCAGTAGTGCACTGCATACAGAGTGCAGGGCTCAGGAACATGCAAAGCACAGGGTGCAGAGTCCAGAGGGTGCAGGACTCAGAACTGCACTAAGTACCGGTTGCAGGGCTCAGGAAGGTGCTAAGTACAGGGGGCAGGAATGCCCTACATACAGGTTGCAGGACTCAGGAGAGCGTTATGTACAGCTTTCAGGGCTCAGGAGTGTGCTACATACAGGTTGTGGGACTCAGGAGTGTGCTTTGTAGAGGGGGCAGGACTCAGGAGTGCACTATGTACAGAGGCAGGGTTCAGAAGTGCACTATGTACATGGTGCAGAATTAAGTGGTGCATATTTTACAGGCCGGTTTACCCTAATAGTCCCTTCAGTTCAAAGCTCTCCCCAGAAACCCACCCTTCCAGTGCAAAGCTGTCCTTTCTCACCCAATTTTGAGAGTACCAGAGAGAGAGGTTTCTGCCAAGAGCAGCTACAACTTATAGTTGCAGAGTGTGTGCAGTCTGTTTTGTGGGCTTTAGGAGGAACTGCCCCAGAGACACTAGAGTGGCTGTGCACATTTCCCGCCCCCTCCCTCCTCTGCTCTCACAGGCATGTCTGGGACAAGGGGTGGGCAGAAGGGCTGGCTTCCCTGCGTGCAATGGTTTACTGTAGGGTAGGGGGTGCCTTCTTCCTGTTACAAGGCTGACAGGAATAATGACTATGCCACCACTGCTCCTGTCAGCCCAGTGCTGAGAGCAGCAAGGAGAGAAGGAGAGAGCCAGAAGGTGGTACGGTGTTCTCCTTCCTCATTCTCCTTCCTGCCAGTGCAGTGCTCCTGTAATAACAAGCAGGTGGCGATGATCACAGACATGCAGGAGCTGCACTAGCAGGAAGGGTGAGTGGAAGAGAGAGCACAGCCCAGACAACCGAGAGCAGAAATGCCCAGGAGAAAGCCGCGAGTGGAGGAGAGAGCCATGAGTGGAGAAGAGTGCCATCAACACAAGCATGTGCTCAATGTTAAAACTGAGTTGCACAGTGATTTTGACAAGCGACTGACTGCTGGACGTAGGATCCCTTAAGCTTTTACATTATGAATGGAGGGGGCAAAGTTTGAAATCTTTGCCCTGGGCGCTTAATAATCTTGTACTGGCACTGCTCATAGGAAAAGTGCAGGGCAGGGAGGTCTGTGTGTGCACCATCAGACAGGAACCTGTCACCTGTACACACAAAAACCAGAACTCCTTTATGATACATTTTGGCCAAAAAAAAACCTGATTCTAAGTACCGTGCTTCGAACAAAAATAACTGCTGCTTTTTGGTTCCTGTCTTAGATTATATGGTCTCAGTGGCTACCAGTCATTACTACAGAAGGTTTATTGTTTCCAACTAGTGGTAAGTGTGGTGAAATGGTTGTCTTCATACATGCATGTGTAGCGCCTGTGTACTTTCAGTCCAGGTGCTATTCTAAATTTAGAGGGGGATGAGAGAGTTAGTTAGCTCTCATCCAAGCGATTTGTACAAATTGGGCCTATGTTTCAGCGGGACTGTGCTGTTGGTTCATTCTGTGTTCCTGAGGTGCTTTTCGACCCCGGGGCGGCAGGTGGCAGCAGTGAAGTCCAGGCTGGGGTGTCTCTTGCCAGCAGCCAATCAGGAGGAGTTTTCCCTCGCGGGGCATGCTGGGGGAGAGTACTTCTGGAGCGGACACCATTAGGCGGGTTCTTGTTCCGGGTGTGGCACCCACCTTCGGGGTGACCACACGTCACGGGCCCCGGTGAGATGGCCTACCAGGCCAGGGCGCACGTGCTACACAGTGTTCTTGGTTCCGGGACCATGTTGGCCCGGGGCAACTGAAGCTATGGCTGGGCCCCAGTGATCGACTGGGTCCCCAAGTTCTGAGGAAAGATCCCAAGCGAGATAGTTGTTCGGTTAGGAGTGAGCCTGAGGAGAGCCAAGAGAGGCAGGCAATTCATCGGGGATCAGGGTGACCGGACACTGAGAGGTTGGATGTCAGCAACCTGTCAGTCGGTGACCCAAAACAAGAAAACTACCTGAGGGAGATTCAGGCATCAATATTACTGAGCAAGATTTACTTCACTATCTACATTCTAGAGAAGGGCCTGTGGCAGAGGTTCCACTCTGATTTTCATTTCTTCCAAGTCTGTGGCAGAGACTTGTTTCTTCTCAAGGTTCCGAGTGATACCCTGGCTGCCAGGTCGGTGTGAGAGGCCTGTTTAGGTACACTATACCCACTCCGGCTGGAGTGGCGACGAGGTTAAAGCAGGATTGTTTCCGTCACTGTTAGGCCTGAATCTGCAATTCTCCTCCTCACCCATCTTCTATCTATCTACCTCAAGTTTACTGTTTGCCGTGTTGGGCAAGAATAAAACCACAAGAAAGACACCTGCTGTTTGGACATTCCATCATTGCTGTTCTCATCTATCTACCCCTAGATGCTCATAGAGGTAACACGCCATCCCAATCTATAACCAGCGGCTCCTGCGGGGGTAGCGCTACACATGTAATTATCAACTTTATATAGAAATATTAAAAAGACTTAAGTGTGAAACCAGTGCCATTAGGACACAGGAAGCATAGTAAAAGAACCATTCTAAGAAATCCAACAAGATTGTAGCATATGCATTATATATGGAATGTAGCGAATACTATTAATCTGAATTTGAGTATTTACAGTTGTGTTCAAAATTTTTCAACCCCCCAATGCTGTAAAGGGTTTTAGGGAATTTAGTGTACATTTGTAATTGTATTCAGAATGAAATCCTACAAGGACTTCTTAAAGAACCATATGCAACTAAAATGACATCAATTGGTTTTGTAATACAGTAGTCAGTTTCTTTTGTGAATTCTTCATTTACACAATTATTCAACCCCTTAAAGACTACCACTCTGAAGAACAGAGGTTCATTGAAGTGTTTTCAATCAGGTATTGAAAACACCTGTGGATGTCAGGGAGCAGCAATAAAGCCTAATAAGCACCAGTT
Source organism: Rana temporaria (assembly GCF_905171775.1). NCBI lineage: Eukaryota > Metazoa > Chordata > Amphibia > Anura > Ranidae > Rana > Rana temporaria. Next base: position 418,871,343 of record NC_053489.1, read on the forward strand.
AGGCAGCTTTAAAATGACTGTGATACTCAGCTCCTTCTAGACATTTACTGGTGTGGTTACAAACATGGTGAAGTCAAGAGAATGGTCCAGGAAGACAAGAGAAGAGGTGATTACTCTTCACAGGAAGGGCAATGGCTATAAGAAGATTGCAAAGATGTTAAACATACCAAGAGACACCATAGGAAGCATCATTCGCAAATTCAAGGCAAAGGGCACTGTTGAAACGCTACCTGGTTGTGGCAGAAAGAAGATGCTGACTTCGACTGCTGTGCGCTACCTGAAGCGTAGAGTGGAGAAAAGTCCCCGTGTGACTGCTGAGGAACTGAGAAAAGATTTGTCAGATGTGGGTACTGAAGTTTCTGCTCAGACAATACGGCGCACACTGCGTAATGAAGGCCTCCATGCCAGAACTCCCAGGCGCACCCCCTTGCTGTCTCCAAAGAATAAGAAGAGTCGACTGCAGTATGCCAAAAGTCATGTGGACAAACCACAGAAGTTTTGGGATTGTGTTCTGTGGACTGATGAAACAAAATTAGAACTGTTTGGGCCCATGGATCAACGCTATGTTTGGAGGAGGAAGAACAAGGCCTATGATGAAAAGAACACCTTGCCTACTGTGAAGCATGGCGGGGAGTCAATCAATGCTTTGGGGCTGTTTTGCTTCTGCAGGTACAGGGAAGCTTCAGCGTGTGCAAGGTACCATGAATTCTCTTCAGTACCAGGAGATATTGGATGACAATGTGATGCAGTCCGTCACAAACCTGAGGCTTGGGAGACGTTGGACCTTTCAACAGGACAATGATCCCAAGCATACCTCCAAGTCCACTAGAGCATGGTTGCAGATTAAAGGCTGGAACATTTTGGAGTGGCCATCGCAGTCACCAGACTTAAATCCGATTGAGAACCTCTGGTGGGACTTAACCACTTCAATACCAGGCTTTTATACCACCTCAATACCGGGCCTATTCTGGCACTTCTCTCCTACATGTTAAAATCATCATTCTTTTGCTAGAAAATTACGCAGAACCCCCAAACATTATATATGTTTTTTTAGCAGACACCCTAGGGAATAAAACGACGGTCATTGCAACGTTTTATATTGCACGGTATTTGCGCAATAATTTTTCTTTTCCTTTTTTTGGAAAAAAAATTGTTTCATGAATTAAAAAAATAACAAAACAGTAAAGTTAGCCCAATTTTTTTGTATTATGTGAAAGATTATGTTACACCGAGTAAATGGATACCCAACATGTCACGCTTTAATTATGCGCACACTCATGGAATGGCGCCAAACTTTGGTACTTAAAAAGCGCCATAGGCAACGCTTTAATTTATTTTTACAGGTTACCAGTTTAGATTTACAGAGGAGATCTAGTGCTAGATTTGTTGCTGGCACTCTAACGCACGCGGCGATACCTCACATATGGGTTTTAAACGGCGTTTACATGTCGGCGGGACTTACGTGTGCGTTCGCATCTGCACGCAAGCTACCGGGGACAGGGGCGGTTTAATTTTATTTTTTAATCTTTTATTTATTTTTTTACTTATTTTTATTTATTTTTACACTTTTTTTCAATTTTTTTTTTTTTTTCACTTTTATTCCTATTACAAGGAATGTAAACATCCCTTGTAATAGGAATGTGTGTGACAGGTCCTCTTTATGGAGAGATGCGGGGTCAACAGGCTGGAAACCATGAGATCGGTGAAAAAAAATTCACCGATCTCATGAATAGATGCTTACAGCCGCAATCGCGGCTTTGTTTACTTACGGGGACCCGGGCGTGACGTCCTCTGACGGTCATAGAGATGACTGGTGACCATCTGGTCACCAGTCATCCCTATGCTTCCTGCCGACACCGGACGATTCGTTCTCCGGGCCCCCGAAGGCACGGGAGAGCCCGGAGAAGCACCGGATGGCGGCGGGAGGGGGGGATGTCCCCTCCCGCCGCCTGCAAGAACGATCAAGCGGCGGAACCGCCGCTATGATCGTTCTTATGTCGTGCAGAATCGCCGGCTGAACAAGAGGATATCTGGATGATGCCTCTGGCTGCAGGCATCATTCAGATATTCACCCGCAAAGCTGAGGACGTCATTTGACGTCCACCCAGGATGGGAGATCCCATCTGTGGACGTCAAATGACAATGGGCCGGTATTGAAGTGGTTAAAGAAAGCAGTTGCAGTGCGCAAGCCTAAGAATGTGACTGAACTGGAGGCTTTTGCCCATGACGAATGGGGGAAGATAATCGTAGATCGCTGCAAGACACTTGTGTCAAGCTATGCTTCACGTTTAAAAGCTGTTATAACTGTAAAAGGATGTTGTACTAAGTACTAAGATTGAATGTCACTTGGGGGTTGAATAAAACTGATAATGATGTGAGCACAGAAAAGACATTTGTGGTTATTTCATTATAAATGTTATGTTATATTTGTCTGACCTACACATGCCTCTTTGATTTAATTGTAAGCAGGATGACTGAATGATCAAAATCAATGTCAAACTGGCCAAAACAATCAATTTCAGTGGGGGTTGAATAATTTTGAATACAACTGTAATTTAGTTGGCTGGAAAAGGCAGATATTTATTTTGTTTCTACATCCAGATATGCTTCTGAAAGTCTTGCCTACAGGTGTTACTGAATGGCTACTGTGAAGTGGCATGCGGCCTGATGTGCTATGAAAAAAGTAAATCATGGGAAATAATGTGTATTGGTAATTTAGGGGAACGTATGTGCTGCATAAAGCATGAATAGAAAGGGAAAAGCATATTTTTATTAGAACCATAATGTTTAAAAATAAATACCACAGTGGGTCTTCACTCTACATCTGTCAGATGCAAGCAAGGTTGCCTCTTTGTTTAAAGACAATGATTAGGATTATATCTAGGGGAACAATCCTCTCAGTGTCTGTTTTGTGGTGCTTACAGGTCCAATGTGACTGATTCTAAAGCTCAATTAATAACAGGGATGTGAGATCATGGGAGGCTTCCACAGTCCACCAACTGTGCTACTGACTGACATTTATAGAGTTCAGGGACCACTGACAGAGAAAGATATCTTCTTTTTTGTTAACACCAGGCAAAATAAGGGGTTTCTTCAGGAAGGTCATAACACATCACTGTGCATATGCACATGGAGATGCACGAACAAGTGCGTGACTGCATGTGAAACTTGCAATTTGTGGCTGTATCTGACTACCTGTTACTGACCTGACTTTCCTGGACTTACTCCGAATATCCAACAATACCAAACCTGGACTATGCCTCTGCCTGTTCCTTTATTCCCAACCTGCTTGTCTGTTACTGACTCCACTCTGAACCCCAACAATGCTCCTACTAGGGATGAGCTCAAAATTTAGTACAAACACAAGTTTGAACCAAACTTTGGAGCATGGGAAGCTAAACACTGTGCATAACAGCAATATAACTATACATGACAGCTTAATGCTGTCAATGATTGTCAAGGAACATCGGTGGGTGCAGCCAAGTTCTTAACGATCGGTGACATCACGACTCCTATTCAGCAAATGGAATAAATTGGGGTGTGGGGGTAGTGGCGATGTCTGTGCTATAGCCGATGGCTAGAGGGAAATGGAGACACACGGCAATATATATGCAGAAATGATGAGCATGGATGCACACACAAACTGAAGTATACATGTAAGTAACTTACTACATGCACTGTCACTATTTACAATACAGCATATGCCATCTGTGACACGACTAAAATAACAATGTGATTTTCAGTAATGTATTTGTTGTGTGTGTTTGACTCCTATTCCAAAACTTCATGAAGTGCTTATTAAGTTCCCTAAAAGGCAGTAAAAAAAAAGTGAAAATGTAAAATCCATAGCTGATAGGGAGAAGCCAAATGTTTGGTTTGAACTAAACCTTGCTGTTTGTGTGTTCAAACACCCAAAACATTTACCCGTTTGACAAGAGCCAAATGTCATGCATAATAACAGTATTACTTCTGCTATTATAAATGACAGCTTCACACAGGCAAAATGTACGCACTGCCAAATCCCTAATAACTAGTGATGTCATCCAGCTCCATTCACTTACATGGCCTGGCCTTGTAAGTAAAGGAGTCTAAGATAGTTAAAGAAAAAAATGGTGTGGGGGGGTTCCCCCCTAATTCTGACCAGCCATTCAGGTCTAGTATTGATTTTAGAGGGAACTCCACTCAAAATAAAATAAGAAAAAAGCATAGAGTCCCCTAAAAAATACATACTTTTATTTGAGCATGCAGCCTGGCTGTCTAGGAAAAGGTGGGGAGGTGATGAGCATTTGCCCCTCCCCTTATAAAATTTACCAGGCCACATGCCCCCAACATGGGGGAAGAATCTTATCATAGGAAGACCCCCACTAGAAAACCACCTTGTCCCCATAATGATGAGAACAAGGTCCTCTTCCCCACAACCTTGGCCCACTGGGTGTGGGAGGGGTTGAGGGCAGGGGCTTAATACAATCTGGAAGCTCTGCAAGATAATTGAATAGGAAAATCGAATCATGTATGACCAGCTTAACTCTTCCCTGTCTCTTCAAACTTCATGAGCGAACTTTCCCTGACCCGCGGAGCGGCAAAAAATCCCATGAATTTTGTACCATCTCTTCTGCATTGTGGCATGGTGCCCCCTTTTAATTGGTGACCAGGGCATGTGCCATACATAACATACCTTAAATCCACCACTGTAAATACCTATACATACATTGTTTGTTTGTTTTTTGCTTCAAATGCACAAGGTACAGTCCTTTTTTGATCTACTGCTTTCCTTGTTTGAACATGTGCATTTCATTTCTTAGTGAGTCATTGTGGTGCTTGTCACATTATTTTTCATTAAAAAAAGAAAAGTTAGGTATACACCAGTTAGGGCTACTATCCCTGAATAAAGCTATTCTGTTTCTGGACAATTTTACATTGCTGTTCCACCTGCAGCATACTAATTCTTGTAGTAAAGCCCCAATCTGCACTCTTTGTCCATGGTATGTTTAGTCCTTGCTTTTATGTTGGTTTTTATAGACTTGCATGGCTTTTTCCCTCATTTTACGAATTACATTTTTCTGCCATCTTGTCTTATATAATTTTACATGTATTTGATGAAAGATAAATGTGTATGTTTGTTTGCAGCTTACCAACACATTGGTACATTTTCTTGGTACAACTTGTGATGCGACAGTATTTTGTAAATACCTTCAGTTTGCAGGCTTAAAGTGGATGTAAACCCCATTCATGAAATTTGAGCTGGACACATATATCTGCAGTATTTTGTTATCTTTCTTCAAAGAGCTAAGTCCTGTATCTCTCTCCTGACCCGTTCCTCTGTTATCAGTCTGTAAACTTCTGACAAATTCTCTGACAATTCAGATAAAAGCAGCCTGATATTTCTGTCTGGGTGGTTGCTATAAATAGATTAGCATGGCAGCTGGCCCTGTTACAAAATACCTCTGAGGCCCCGTACACATGGCCAAGGAACTCGACGTGCCAAACGCATCGAGTTCCTCGGCCAGTTCAGCCCTGAAGCCGCCGAGGAGCTCGGCGGGCCGAGAGCTCCCATAGAACAACGAGGAAATAGAGAACATGTTCTCTATTTCCTCGTCGAGCTCCTCGTCGGCTTCCTTGGCGAAATTGTACACACGGCCGGGTTTCTCGGCAGAATTCAGCCAGAAACTCGGTCGGAAGCTGAATTCTGCCGAGGAAACTGGTCGTGTGTACGGGGCCTGAGGCCTTGTACACACGGCCAAGTTTCTCTGCAAAAAACAGCAAGAAGCTTGCTGGGGTTTTTTTTGCAGAGGAAACCGGTCGTGTGTACACTTTTCAATGAGGAAACCGCCGAGGATCTCATCGGGCCAAAAAGAAAGCATGTCTTCTTTTTCCCCGACGGCAATGGGAAAAGTTGGCTCGCCGAGATCCTCGGCTGCTTCACAAGGAACTCGACGAGCAAAACGATGTGTTTTGCCCATCGAGTTTCTCGGCCGTGTGTACGAGGCCTGAGAGTCTCTGCCCATGTGGAGAGGGGGTATGTGCCTTTCCTCCAATCAGCAATTTTAGCTATCTTGGCTGTATGCCCAGACATCACACTCTGTGTTAAACAGGAAGAGAAAATTTCCTAACACGATCTGAACGTTCTAAACAGTATATAAATGTGAAGACAGCAGATATACATATAAAACATATGTAGGGAGATTTGGTTCATCCCTGTGTATCATCTGAGGCTGTTCACTTTACTGGGTGTCTGGAGGGTTTGCATCCACTTTAAGTTTCATTTTTGGAAATTAATAGTGGAATGTAATGGTGAAAACCATAAAAATGTGTCATTGGGGGAGATTTACTAAAACTGGTGCACATAGAATTTGGTGCAGCTGTACATAGTAACCAGTCAGCTTCTAACTTCAGCTTGTTCTAAGCCTATTCTATCTGACCCTGTAAAGAAAAGACCAGTATACTTACCTATTCTGAATCTTCTATGATCCAGTCATATGATCTCTTTCCAGTGGCTGCTCTGTATAGAGGAGAGATTGCCGACAATTGCTGAAAATGCCTAAGTGATGACGTCACCCATAGGTTTACTATGGGGCATCAGTTGTCGGCTATCCCTCTATATTAAAGCCACATATGACAGCTGATCATGGGACCAGACTGGAGTGGCTTTAGAATAAGTATGTATACACATATTTTCTTTATAGGGTTAAATGGAATAGGCTTAGAATGGGGGGTGTGAGTATGTTTAGCCTTAGTTAGATTTTGTCTTAACTTCCACTTTAAGCTGATTCTGTGTTACAACCCCCAAAACAGTAAAATCAGTCTGTATGTGCAGTAGAGCATGCCTGTTATACTGACTGTGGAACCTAAGGGATTAATTCTGTGCATTGTGTAAAAAGACTGTTTGATCCTGTATCCTCTAATCCTCCCATTCCTCCACAGTCCCCACTCTATCTGCTGATAGTACAGAGCCTTGGGGACACTCTGTACATGCTCAGTCTGGTGTGGGTTGCTAGACGTTTTTTTTTTCTTTCTTTTATTTTGGGGGGGGGGGGGTGCATGTGATCAGCACAGGGTCAATCAGCACTGTCCAGGGAGGGGGTCAGGAGTCATGCAGCCTCATAAGACATAAGACTGTCAGAGATGAATGAAAACTCCTCCTACAAGCTTTAGCTAGTGCTTGGCCAGACACTGATAGAAGTCACAAGACTGCTATGTACGGCTGATGAGAAAAGGCATTTAGCAGTTTATATTTACTAAAATAATTGCATTTCCATGTTCTATGTACTGTGGGAGTCCAGATATAGTGAATGCAGGGTTCTGGGTTTAGTAGCACTTTAACTGTTTGGTTTCAGGAGTAAATGTACAGTATATCACGTATTGGTAATTTCTTATATGATGTATTATATGTCCACCCAATCTGGGGTATAACTCATTACCTATGCTTATTAACTAGTCTTATAATCCTATACATTCAATGTACAAATCAGAATAACTTCCTTACTGTAATTATTCTCATACGTGTACTAAATAAATTTGTTCACATCCAAAAAAATTGTTGGCATGTATATTCCTTAGCCCACCTTCAGTAGACACGGAAGCTGCATTTTTTGGATGTTCAGCACACACTGCAATATTAGACATCAGTGTAAAATTTGATTAAAGTAGAGTGATAACACTTGTTAATTAAAATTGAACTTTATATCCTGATATATAATTAGCTTTTTAACTCATAGTAATAAAATATGCCCAAACCTAAAAATTTGCAGTAATTAAAAAAAAAAAAATCACATTAAAGTTCATAAAATATACCTTTTACATGCTAAAGTTTCTGCTGCACTGCTGGTGCGAGGCATAGGGATGTACAGTACAGCCAGACAAGGGGGATCACTAGAATGTATCTATGACTTTAGTGAATGACAGTCTGCTATTGCTGAGACAGGTATGTGAATATGTTTCACTCACACAGCTCTCAATTGCCTTTAGTTTTACTATCAGATGGACAGCCTGACATGCAACCTCGGTATCTTACAGAAATAGGATCTGAAGATTTATAAATGACAAGTGGGTGTTCTCTGTCCGAAGCTCTTGTCCCCTCTGATAATCCGGAGTGTCGCTGTCCCCGGTGTGTCGCTGTCCCCGGAGTGTCGCTGTCCTTTCAGCACCACGGGGGTCAAGCTCAGGAGCCTTTATCTGAGAAGGTCCAGCTAGGAGAATACTATATAATGGGAACACTGCACAGCTTCGGGCTTTACTCTCCTGCCCTCCATCGGATGTCTGTGAGCATAGACTGCCTTTTTCAACATTGTATACTGATCAACTAAATATCCTGACCTGTCTCACTGATAGGGAAAGGAAGGACAATTTATTGAAATACTCTAATCTATGCTTTAATCTACGGAATGATAGAAGAATAAATACATTCATAAAAAAGTCAACAGTGTTTATTCAATAATGTGGTGCAAAAAGAAGAGAATATAATTAGCAACCCATAGTATCCAATCTACTTTCACTCCACTAAGAGGCAAATTCAGACCTTTTGGTAGAGGCATGTATAGTATATCACCATCGTACATTGCACTTCTTAATTATTAACCCCCACAGTGTTCATCAATTACTATATATATATATATATATATATATATATATATATATATATATATATTTTATAATAATATATAGGATAGATAGTATGTTTATTTGTACATGTGCAAGTGTATGTGTGTAAATTGAAATAGTACATGGGCGAATGTACGTGTGTATAAACAGAGTATGAGCAGGGCCTGTATGACATGTTTATTTTGAATTTGAGCTCCTACTAATATCCTTATACTATCCCTAATATCATCATATTATCCCTACTAATATTCTCACATTATCCCTACTAATATCATCATACTATCCCTACTAACATCCTCATATTATCCCTACTAATATGCTCATACTATCCCTACTAATATGCTCATACTATCCCTACTAATATCCTCATATTATCCCTACTAATATCCTCATACTATCCCTACTAATATCCTCATACCATCCCTACTAACATCCTCATACTATCCCTACTAATATTCTCATACTATCCCTACTAACATCCTCATATTATCCCTACTAATATCCTCATACTATCCCTACTAACATCCTCATATTATCCCTACTAATATGCTCATACTATCCCTACTAATATCCTCATATTATCCCTACTAATATTCTCATACTATCCCTACTAACATCCTCATGTTATCCTATCTATTATCATCATACTATCCATCCTAACATCCTCATATTATCCCTATCTACTATTATCATACTATCCCTACTAATATCCCCATATTATCCCTACTAATATCTTCATACTATCCCTACTAACATCCTCATATTATCCCTACTAACATCCTCATATTATCCCTACTAATATCCGCATACCATCCCTACTAACATCCTCATGTTATCCCTATCTAATATCCTAATTCTATCCCTAATATCATCATACTATCCCTACTAATATCCTCATATTATCCCTATCTAATATCATCCTCATATTATCCCTACTAATATCTACATACTATCCCTACTAACTTCCTCATATTATCCCTACTAATATCTTCATACTATCCCTAATAACATCCCCATATTATCTCTACTAACGATCTCATATAATCCCTACCACTATCCTCATACTATCCCTACTATCATCCTCATGTTATGCCTATCTAATATCCTCATACTATCCCTAATATCATCATACTATCCCTACTAATATCCTCATATTATCCCTGCTAATATCCTCATACTATCCCTACTAACATCCTCATATTATCCCTATCTAATATCCTCATACTATCCCCACTAACATCCTCATATTATCCCTACTAATTTCCTCACACTATCCCTACCAGCATCCTCATACTATCCCTAATATCATCATACTATCCCTACTAATATCCTCATATTATCCCTATCTAATATCATCCTACTATACCTACTAACATCCTCATATTATCCCTATCTAATATCCTCATACTATCCCTAATATCATCATACTATCCCTACTAATATCCTCATATTATCCCTACTAATATCCTCATACTATCCCTACTAATATCCTCATACCATCCCTACTAACATCCTCATATTATCCCTACTAATATCCTCATATTATCCCTACTAATATCCTCATACTATCCCTACTAATATCCTCATACCATCCCTACTAACATCCTCATACTATCCCTACTAATATCCTCATATTATCCCCACTAATATTTTCATACTATCCCTACTAACATCCTCATGTTATCCCTATCTAATATAATCATACTATCCATACTAACATCCTCATATTATCCCTATCTACTATTATCATACTATCTCTACTAATATCCCCATATTATCCCTACTAATATCTTCATACTATCCCTACTAACATCCTTATATTATCCCTACTAACATCCTCATATTATCCCTAATAACATCCTCATGTTATCCCTATCTAATATCCTAATTCTATCCCTAATATCATCATACTATCCCTACTAATATCCTCATGTTATCCCTATATAATATCATCCTCATATTATCCCTACTAATATCTACATACTATCCCTACTAACTTCCTCATATTATCCCTACTAATATCTTCATACTATCCCTAATAACATCCCCATATTATCTCTACTAACGATCTCATATAATCCCTACCAATATCCTCATACTGTCCCTACTATCATCCTCATGTTATCCCTATCTAATGTCCTCATACTATCCCTAATATCATCATACTATCCCTACTAATATCCTCATATTATCCCTGCTAATATCCTCATACTATCCCTACTAACATCCTCATAGTATCCCTATCTAATATCCTCATACTATCCCCACTAACATCCTCATATTATCCCTACTAATTTCCTCACACAATCGCTACCAGCATCCTCATACTATCCCTAATATCATCATACTATCCCTACTATAAATATCCTCATACTATCCCTCTAAATATCCTCATACTATCCCTAATATCATCATACTATCCCTATAAATATCCTCATACTATCCATATTAATATCCTCATACTATCCCTAATATCATCATACTATCCCTACTAATATCCTCATTCTATCCCTAATATCACCATACTATCCCTACTAATATCATCACACTATCCCTACTAATATCCCCATAGCATGCCTACACATATCATTATACTATCCCTACTAATATCCTCATACTAACCCTAATATCATCAAACTATCCTTACTAATATTCTCATACTATCCCTACTAATGTCATCATACTATCCCCACTAATATCCTCATATTATCCCTACTAATATCATGATACGATCCTTCATTGCCCATGAATTTCTTACTACACACAGTATATATTGTTTATGATTTATGACAAATACATATATAAATCTTTACATATCTATCTAGCGTTCTATCTATAGATATATGTAGATATATACACACATACTATATGTATACATAAAAATATGTATGCACATGGGCTTGTATAGGTGTGTATTGCTTTTTTTTTTTTGGGGCCTCCACTAATATCCCCATAGTAATGTCTATATATATAGTATTTTATATGTACATATGCAATTGTATATTTCAACAGTGTGTAAGCAGGGTAAGCAGGGTCTGCAAATTCTTCTGCATTTGGGTCCCTACTATTACCCGTATAGTAATATCTTCATTGGTTTCTTAATCACTATTAATAACCCCCACAGTTGGCACAAATTTACAAACAATATAATATATGTATATATAAATAAATAAATATATATATATATATATATATATATATATATATATATATATATATATATATATATATATATATATATATATATATATATATATATATATATATGCATGTGTACGTTTGTATATTGCAATTGTGTCTAAACAAGGACTGGATGTTTCTTGTGTACTTGTGCCCCCACTAATCTTGTGTGTATCTTTAATTTGTGTCATTATCATATATTGTACTCATGTGCTGCCTGTAATGACTGCTCACTAATTAGACAATGGTTGATCAGTAATCAGGTAAAATCTCTTGCTCTTCACATTTGTGCTGTGCAGCCCCTGGGGGCTCTTCTCCTCTGTCTCTACTGCGTGGCTACATAGAGGTAAGAAACTGGTGGATTCCCTTTGATGTGGCTATTAGGATGGTAATTAGCTGGGATTCTAGTGGGGATGCAGTCACTGTCCTGACTACTGAATGCAAATATCATGTGCTGCGATCCGTCCATTGTCATCTCATTGTGTAGCAAGGAATATACTGCAAGTAAACATAATTTGTCCAATGGCATCATTCATTTTTTATACATCCTTTCTCCTTTATTAAGTGAACTGCAATTACTTACTATTTGGACATGTATATATCATGTGGAAATATTTGTTTCATGTAAAATTTTGTGCTATTTCATCTGCAGGAATAGTGGTGAGGATAGGCAGGTTTGTTTGTGGTCAGATAATTTTAGAAAGGAAAAGGTGAATGCTGTGCTGTGGCAGAAAGTGGTAGAAGTGTCTGTGTGTGCTGTTAGTAAGGAGTTCCAAAGAGCCAGGGGTTAACACACACACATCATTTAGTACATAAAGCATATCCCCAGAGCATCCACAGCTCATTATTCCCCAAGTGGTGAAAAGTGGAAAGGCAATTTGTCTTGGTGCGTTTAGAGTATTCTTCTCTACTGCCTGGTTAATCTGTTTGATGAATGCTTGTAATTCCTGTGTGTTCTCTGTTAAGAATGCGAAATCCAATGCTCTGGGCACACATACAATGGCATAACACGTTTATAATGATATAATAATAATAATAATAATAATACATTATTAATATTATTATTATTATTATTATTATTATTTATTTTTAAATACTGCTGCAACTACTATGACTACTGCAAAAAAAGGTAGTAATAATAATAATAATACATTATTAGTACTATTATTAACAATAAAAATAATAAGAAGATCATAATTAATTATGCAGATCTGCTGGCCTGATTACATGATGATATCGTTTTTCAGATTAGCAAAAAGCAGTGTTAAAAAACGAAATGCATAATACATTTTTATACTTTGTTTACTGTTATATTCTTTATATTGTATAATGTAGATACAGTACATACTAAAGCATAGCTAGATAGACAGACAGACAGACAGACAGACAGACAGACAGACAGACAGACAGACAGTATAAATGCCGTATAACATAAATACAGATAGAGATACATTTGTTATGTAATGTATCTAGATCGATTTTTATTTTTTTTACATCCTTTGAAATCCATTTCCTTGTTCTTATATATGCTTCAATGTGGTAGTGAGGGCTTCTTTTTAAAGCGGAGGTTCACCCAAAAAACAAGTGAATAACATTACATTCAGTATACCTCAAACATGTACAGTATGCCGGGTTTTTTTTGGGGGGGGGGTGTACATACGGTATTATCGGCATTTTCCTCCCGGCTTCCGGGTACTGGCTTCCGCGAGAGTGGGCGTTCCTGTGCAGTGCCGCAATGTCATCTGGGACTTCGCCCATATGATTGACGTGCCTGAGAAAAACTCCCCCCGGCAGATAAGGAGCGTCACGACTTTCCGAAAGTAGCCGAACCACGAGTCGGCTCTAGACGGCGCCTGCGCACCGACTAGGAGCCGTGTAGAGCTGACTGCGCAGGCGCCGTATAGAGCTGACTCGCGGTTCGGCTACTTTCGGAAAGTCGTGACGCGCCTTATCCGCCAGGGGGGAGTTTTTCTCAGGCACCGGGTAAAGATGGAAGCGCTGTCAGTGGTGACAGAATGCCGCTGGAGGGCTTTGTTTACAGGTATGTCTTTCATAACGTGCTAGTATGTGATGCATACTAGCACATTATGACATCAATTTTTCAGAAAGAAGTTTACGACCACTTTAAAGATTATCTAAAGCCTCATACACACAGTCGGACTTCAAACAAACTTTTCTGTGGATTTTTTTTTGAAGGGCGTTGGCCATGAACTTGGTATGCATACACATGCATTTCACCAAAATCACGTAGGTTTTCTGCTCTTTACCGCCACCCTTTGGTCAACTTCTGCTATTGTTGGTTGATTTTAACATTGGTTCTGAGCATGCGTGTTTGTACTTTGGACTAAAGTCTGATAGACTTCTGTACATATGATAGGATTTTGCACCGCAGGACTTTTGTTGCCGAAAAGTTTGTCCGTTTGCAGAGCGAACATTTGTCCGATGAAAACTGAAAAAGTTTGTCCGATGGAGAGTACACTAGGTCGGATTTTTTTGAACACCTGCTCATTTTGAAGTTTGTTGTCAAAAAGTCAGATCGTGTGTATGGGCCTTAAGAGTATCTAAGCCCAAGGGAAAAAAATGTATAGTATTGCAACTTACCTGTTCTTAGATGTGGTGGCTGCATTTGTTTTCTTTTTCACACCTTTTTTATTTTATTTTAAGGTGGTTATTCTGGCAATAACACACTTCCTGTTCCAGTGTAATACTGAGCAGCATTGTCACCCCCCTAGGACAGGGAGTATGTTAGAACTACAACACCTCTCTTTCTTCTCCCTAAGGCTGGCCATATATTATGCAATTTTCGTGTGCAATTTTCTTGTACAATTTACCAAAGCCATATAATATGAGGTCAAATCTAAACACTTTCAATTTGTATACATTAAGGCAGGCTCTTAATTACACAGTTGAAGCTGAATTTAAAGAAAATTGAGTAAGAAAATTGTATAATGTATGGCCAGCTTAACAGTGGGACACGTTTGAAGTCCATGCAGATAACAGGGAACAAAGCTAACTGATAGCAGTACAGAGGCAGATAGTACAGAAAGTTATCAGCCCACATGATTTTTTGGCTAATATAATAAAACACTTTTAATCAATTGTAAATTAAACAAATCAAAATGAACAAATTAAAGTGACAATATAGTATACAATCTGTACCATTTCCCTTAGATCTACCATAAACTATGTAGTCAAGAGACTTGTTTGATTTTTTTTTTTGCATGTCTTTTTTTTAGGTGTTGCCCACTTTTTGCATGGATTGTTTAGGTTTGTCCTATTATTGCATTGATTGTTTAAAATTAGTCCTATTATTGCATGGATTGTTTAAATGTGTTCTATTATTGCATGGATTGTTTAGGTTTATCATACGTATTGCATGGATTGTTTAGGTTTGTCCTATTATTGCTTGGATTGTTGAGGTTTGTCCTATTATTGCATGGATTGTTTAGGTTTGTCCTATTATTGCATGGATTGTTGAGGTTTGTCCTATTATTGCATGGATTGTTTAGGTTTGTCCTATTATTGCATCGATTGTTTAAAATTAGTCCTATTATTGCATGGATTGTTTAAATGTGTTCTATTATTGCATGGATTGTTTAGGTTTATCATACGTATTGCATGGATTGTTTAGGTTTGTCCTATTATTGCATGAATTGTTTAGGTTTGTCCTATTATTGCATGGATTGTTGAGGTTTGTCCTATTATTGCATGGATTGTTGAGGTTTGTCCTATTATTGCATGGATTGTTTAGGTTCGTCCTATTATTGCATTAATTGTTTAGGTTTATCATACTTATTGCATGGATTGTTTAGATTTATCCTACTTATTGCATGGATTGTTTAGGTTTGTCCTATTATTGCATGGATTGTTTTTATTATTATTATTAATGCATGGATTGTTTAGGTTTGTCCTCAAAACATATTGCATGATTGTTTAGGATTGTCCTACTTATTGCATGGATTGTTTAGGTTTGTCCTATTATTGCATGGATTGTTTAGATTTATCCGACTTATTGCATGGATTGTTTAGGTTTATCCTATTATTGCATTGATTGTTTAAAATTAGTCCTATTATTGCATGGATTGTTTAAATGTGTCCTATTATTGCATGGATTGTTTAGGTTTATCCTACTTATTGCATGGATTGTTTAGGTTTGTCCTATTATTGCATGGATTGTTTAGATTTATCCTACTCATTGCATTGATTGTTTAGGTTTGTCATATTACTGCATGGATTGTTTAGATTTATCCTACTCATTGCATTGATTGTTTAGGTTTGTCATATTACTGCATGGATTGTTTAGGTTTATCCTACTTATTGCATGGGTTGTTTAGGTTTGTCCTACTTATTGCATGGTTTGTTTAGATGTATCCTACTTATTGCATGGATTGTTTAGATGTATCCTACTTATTGCATGGGTTGTTTAGATTTATCCTACTTATTGCATGGGTTGTTTAGGTTTGTCCTACTTATTGCATGGATTGTTTAGATGTATCCTACTTATTGCATGGGTTGTTTAGGTTTGTCATATTACTGCATGGATTGTTTAGGTTTATACTACTTATTGTTAACCAAAAAAAAGTGTAGCCCAATATCCAAAATATAAATTTAAGCTATACAAATGTGCAAATCAGTGTAAAAAAAAAAAAAAAAACATCAGAGGAAAAAAATTTGAACAAAATATATATAAATATAAATATATAGTGTCAAATGAAAGTCCATAAAAAATATTCCACCAGTGCTGAAGAATTCACAGATTGTGACAATCCCTCCATCTTAAGTCTATCTGGGTACTCTCACCTTCCAGCATGGACCCCTGAATCACAAGGAAGTCATGCAAGCAGAATATAACATGGATCAGATGCCTCAGAAAACGTCTCCTAAATGCTGCCTAAGACTCCAGAAATAAGTGGTCTCCCTTTAAACTCAGCAGGCAGTGCAAGGTATGCAAATAGAACAAAGGATCTAAGTGCTCTCCGTTGAAACTTTTTACAAGCGTTTATTAAAAATATACACAGGCTACTCACATCACGGCCGAATAAAAACAGCATGTAGTGGTACAGAAAGGACTGTGGATAGCAGCGGGTGACGTCATACGTAGCTACCTCCCCCGTATCCTACTTATTGCATGTATTATTTAGGTTTATCCTACTTATTGCATGGATTGTTTAGATTTATCCTACTTATTGCATGGATTCTTTAGCTTTATTCTACTTATTGCATGGATTGTTTAGATTTATCCTACTTATTGCATGGATTCTTTAGCTTTATTCTACTTATTGCATGGATTGTTTATGTTTGTCCTACTTATTGCATGGATTGTTTAGATTTATCCTACTCATTGCATGGATTGTTTAGGTTTGTTCTATTATTGAATGGATTGTTTTTTTATTATTATTATTGCATGGATTGTTTAGGTTTGTCCTATTACTGCATGGATTGTTTAGGTTTATCATACGTATTGCATGGATTGTTTAGATTTATTCTACTTATTGCATGGATTGTTTATATTTATCCTACTTATTGCATGGATTGTTTATGTTTATCCTACTTATTGCATGGATTGTTTAGATGTATCCTACTTATTGCATGGGTTGTTTAGGTTCGTCCTATTATTGCATGGATTGTTTTTTTAGTATTATTATTGCATGGATTGTTTAGGTTTGTCTTAAAAACATATTGCATGGATTGTTTAGGATTGTCCTACTTATTGCATGGATTGTTTAGGGTTGTCCTCCTAATTTCATGGATTGTTTAGGTCTGTCCTATTGCATAGATTGTTTAGGCTTGTCCTCCTTTTCTCATGTATTGTTGGTTTGTCCTCCTAATTTCATGGATTGTTTAGGTTTGTTCTATTGTATGGATTGTTTAAGTTTGTCCTCTTTATTTCATGGGTCTTTTAGGGTTGGCCTGATATTTGCATGGATTATTTAACTTTGTCCTAAATATTTATTAAATTGATTATTTTGTTGTCTTTATATTGGTTAAGTTAAGGGAGATTCTAAAGCGGTTGTACAATCAGATTGCATAGTGTATGACCAGCTTAAGACAAATGTATTGTTAGAGTTTACAATTTAATACTTTACATTGTATGGATAAATTCCGTATGCACAGTAATTATTTAGCTAACCCTATTCTCATTACCATGTTGTTTCACTGGTTCTTTTTTATTCCTGCAGAAGGCTTTAATTTATGATATGAATAATATAAAATGTTTATTGGCTTTTCTAGCGATGTCTACATTTTATGAATGGTCTCGTGGTATGTGCAGTGTAGTCACCGGTCTGAAGACGGTGTGCTGATTTTGTGAAGGAAGCAGAGAAGATAAATGTATGTGATTAGCATTTAATACCAGTGTTATTACATTGTTTACTCTCCTGAGCAGTTGTATCTCCCCCTCTCCCCGTGCTGTTTGCCAATTCCATATGCCATAAACTGCTTGTAATTGCGCCCGAGCCTGAATGCCATTCTGACGTATTCATCTGCCATCCGCTCCATAGAGAAGCAGAATAGGCTCATTGTGGGACGAGTGTACGGAGTAATTGATGCCAAATCACTATCAATGGCAGAAAAGAGCTCTCAGGCAGTCAGGTTAGAAACAAGTGCGCCTTGACAAAGGACTTCATTTATCAGAAACAAAACAAAGCACATTAGGGAGAAGAAAAGTAGTTAAAAGGAGCAAACATACCAAAAGACTACAAAAGCCCTCCCTGCTGCCTAGCCCCCTGGATGGCATGTGGTTGAATGCTTGCAGTATGCTTGCAGCCTTCTGATCCTAAATCATCTCTGCAGAGCATTGCACATGGCCCAGGGGAACAATCCACTATTATCAATGTGCAATTCTTATATCAGTGAGCTCTCTGTATACTGGAAGACAGATGAACTCTACACCTGGCTCCATACAGTAACCAGACTGAAGGCATTTCCCAGGGAGCTATACTGTATGTGCTTGTTGGTTACTTTATTCAATTAAACACGACTTATAATTAATCACTTGTACTTCACCCTTGTCCCTAGAGAAGTCGCTGGGATTTATTAAAAGAGCGAGGGGAAAAAAACAGCATCTAGTACATGGCTTCAGCAGATCAGAGACTGAAGAATTATAATTGAATTTTGATCGGTTGAGATGCTACAGGCTCTTGGTCTTCAGGCTGAGGTTTTCATTATCATTATTATTATTATTATTATACAGGATTTATATAGCGCCAACAGCTTGCGCCGCGCTTTACAACATGAGGACAGACAGTACAGTTACAATACAATTCAATACAGGAGGAATAAGAGCAGGGGCGGACTGACCATTGAGTCACTTGGGCACTGCCCGAGGGCCCCATGCCACTAGGGGGCCCCATCAGGGTTGCCAGGCTCAGTAAAACCAGGGACAGTATGTAAAAATCTATGTTTTTTTTACATCTGTCCTTGATATGTCCGAAACCGACATGCTTTTGATGGGAAAATCCCAAGATTTTAGCTGCCCCGCCTCCTGGCGTGGTGGCCATCTGTAAGCCCAGGGGCCCCATAATCTTCTATTGCCCGGGGGCCCCATGAGTTGTCAGTCCGCCCCTGAATAAGAGAACCCTGCTTACAATTTAGGATAGGTCACATAATTCAATTACTTTACTTCTGGTAGACCAATTATAACCACCTCAAGTCCAGGCCTTTTATGGCACTTTTTTTCACATGTAACAATTAGTATTTTTTTGGTATAAAATCGGTTATAACTAACCAAACATAATGGGGCAGATCCACAGAGCGAGTACGGCGGTGTATCTACTGATACGCCGGCGTACTTTCAAATTTCCTGCATCGTATCTTTGGTTTGAATCCTCAAACCAAAATACGACGGCATCTGGGTTAGATCCGACAGGCGTATGGCTTCGTACGCCTTCGGATCTTAGATGCAATACTTCGGCGTCCACTGGGTGGAGTTCTCGTCGTTTTCCGCGTTGAGTATGCAAATTAGCTATTTCCGACGATCCACGCACGTACGTGCGGCCGTTGCATTCTCTTACGTCGTCTCTAGTCGGCTTTTTCCGGCGTATAGTTAAAGCTGGTGTTTTGCGGCATATAGTTAGACTTGCCATGTTAAGTATGGCCGTCGTTCCCGCGTTTATTTTGAATTTTTTTATTTTTTTTTGCGTAAGCCGTCCGTGAATCGGGATGGACGTAATTCACGTCTATGTTGCGACGTCATTTAGCGCAATGCACGGCGGGAAATTTAGGCGCGGGGGACGCACTTCATTTAAATGAAACACGCCCCCTAATCGCCAATTTGAATTACGCGCCATTACGCCGCCAGAGATAGACTACGCCGCCGTAACTTACGGCGCAAAATCTTTAAGGATTCGAACTAAAGCCAGGTAAGGTACGGTACGGCGGCGTAGCGTATCTCTGATACACTGCGTGGGTGCAGATCTCTGTGGATCTGCCCCTATATATTTTTTAAAGCCCTAAAGAATAAGTTGGTGGGTTTCGCAATTTTTTAGGTCACATGGTATTTGTGCAGTTGTTTTTCAAACACATTTTTTTAGGAAAAAGTACACTTTTTAGAACTTTAATGAAAAAAAAAACACAATACATAACCCATTTTTTGTATATAAAAAATGTTGTTACGCCGAGTGAATAGATAATAAACATGTCATACTTTAAAATTTTGCACACCCATGCAACAGCGACAAACAGCGTAAATTTTACGATCCATAGGCAACATTTTAAAAGCCTTTACAGGTTACCACTTTAGATTTGCAGAGGAGGTCTGGTGCTAGAATTACTGCTCATGATCTGATGTTCATAGTGATACCTCACGTGTGTGAAACGATCACTATTTGTGTGTGTGCGAGACCGACACTTACATTTTTTTTATTATTATTATTGTTACACTGTTGCTTTAATTTTTTTTTATTGCTGTCACAAGGTATGTAAACATCCTTGTGACAGCAATTGGTATGTGACAGGTACTCTTTATAGAGAAATCTGGGGTCTATAAGACCCCAAATCCCTCCTCTGCACTTAAAAGCATTCCAAAACCAAGATCAATGTTTTTTTAATGCTTTAGATTTTTTTAAACTGGGGCCGATGGTTTCCAAGTTAAGTGGAAGTGTTGTCATCACTTAAAGTTTACTGTTGCGAACAGCTGATCATAGCCGCTCCTGATCAGTGGCATGGGAGAGCCCAAGAAAGCCACAGAATGGCAGTGGGAGAGGGGGAGAACGTCTCCTCCTGCTGCTTGTAATAGAAATTGAGCAGCTAGTAAGCCACTCCGATTCCTATTACAGAAGAGCTGACAGCTGCAGGCATTATCCCGGTACAACTACCGAAAGTCCAGCAATGTACGGGTATGTCGCTGCTCGGGAAGTGGTTAATAAAATCAATAACTTTGCAGAGAGTGGGGTGGAGCACTTTGCAAGAGCTGTTGCTCCAGAACTTAGTAATTGAGCTACCGACTTCCATCACCCAATCGTGCAAGCAAAAATGCTGTTTTTTTATTTTCCTTGCTCGTGATTGCGTATTCTTTGGAAAGTGAAGTTTTACCTCATCTACTAAGCTCTGGAGCAGCTGCACTTGCACTTTGCCTTTAGTAAATCAACCCTAGTGTGTTACCTGCATTGTGCTCAGGGGAGGGCTGGCAGCCTTAGGCCTGCGGGGCAAGTACAGTCAAGTGGCCCATTGAACCACTGAATCAGCTTACCATCCTTGCCCACCTAGTTTTATAATGGATATTGATGTTATGAAGCAAATAGGATGCAATGTGGTAACATAATTTAATGTTAATAGCAACAAAGAAAGTTTAACAAAAATAATGCATCAATGGAGCCTGACCAGTGACCATCAGTGCAGCCTCATCAGTGTCCATCAGGGCAGCCTTATCAGTGCCCATCAATGCATCCTCACCAGTGCCCATCAGCTCAGCCTGATTAGTGCCCATCAATGCAGCCTCACCAGTGTCCATCCAAGGCAGCCTAATCAGTGCCCATCAATGCAGCCTGATCAGTGCCCATCCAATACAACCTCACCAGTGCCCATCCAATGCAGCCTGATCAGTGCTCATCAATGCAGCCTGATCAGTGCCCATCAATGCAGCCTGATCAGTGCCCATCAGCTCAGCCTCACCAGTGCCCTTCAATGCAGCCTGTTCAGTGCCCATCAGCTCAGCCTCACCAGTGCCAATCAGTGCAGTCTATCTGTGTCCATCAGTGCAGCCTATCAGTGTCCATAGAATGCATGAAAGTGAAAACCTTCGCAACCACTTTAACTGTTTGGGAGAGGGAGGGTTAATTACTCTAAAATGTTATTTGTAATATGCAGCATTGATGGGGGGGTTAATGTACTGCCATTGGTCACTGATGCATTAGTGACCAGGGAAAACTAGTTAACTCCTTTGTGCTGCATTAGTGACCCTAGTGGCAGTGTTTATTAACCCCTTCATGCTGCAGCATAAAGGGGTTAATTAACACTGCCACTGGTGCCACTGCCCCTAATGCAGCACAGAGAGGTTAATTAATTGCTACTGGTCACTAATGCATCAGTGACCAATGGCAATACATTTACCCTCTCTGTTCTGCATATTACAAATAGCATTGTAGATTAATTACCCCCCCCCTCCTTCAAAAAAAAAAAGGTTTACCACTTTAGTAGCATCACACAGATAGGACACAGCAGTGCAGCAATGTTATAAGCTTCTGTTCACTCACTTGTAAATGGTAGTGGACGCTCCAAGCAGGTCACAGAGGCAGCATTCCTCCTCTTCCAGACCCTTGTTTCTGGTCTCTGAATGACATCACGATGGATGGGGCCTAGGAAGCTCCTGTCTGGTGGAGATCACTCTCCCTGACAGGGAAGTAACTGTGCTAGTATTGTGTCGGCTGGGTGTAGGAGTGCACTCAGCACACTCGCACTGCTCCAGCTCTGCAAATATTACACTATGTAGTGGTGGCTGGCAGCTGTATACAGCAAGATGCCCCTACATTAACCCAGCCTGAGTCCGGCTTTTTTACCTGGCATCAGAGCAGCCCAGGGGGCGATTACCACCCTGCCCCCCGGCCCAGTCTGCCAGTCTGCCCCTGATTGTGCTCTAACCAGGGGCGGACTGACCATTGAGTCACTCGGGCACTGCCCGAGGGCCCCATGCCACTAGGGGGCCCCATCCGGGTTGCCAGGCTCAGTAAAACCAGGGACAGTATGTAAAAATCTTTTTTTTTTTTTAGATCTGTCCCTGATATGTCCGAAAATGACATGCTTTTAATGTGAATATCCCAAGATTTTAGCTGCCCGCCTCTGCACTGCCTCCTGGCGTGGTGGCCATCTGTAAGCCAGAGGGGCCCCATACTCTTCTATTGCCCGGGGGCCCCATGAGTTGTCAGTCCGCCCCTGGCTCCAACATATTTAAAAACTCTAAGAGGGAGATATACTAAAACCGGTGCACACAGAATCTTGCACAATTGTGCATAGTAACCGATTAGCTTCTAGGTTACCATTGTTTTAAATGGGAAGGAGCGGTATACACACCGCTCCTCTCACCGCTCCAAAGATGCTGCTTTCAGGAGATTTTTTTCTCTCCCGCCAGCTGGGCTGGGCAGGAGTTTTTCAGGCGGTATTTAGGCACTATTTTTAGCGCTATACCGCCTGAAAAACTCCTCAGTGTGAAAGGGGCCTAACTGTGAAAACTGCAATGATGTTCTGTAAACCATACCAAACTATCAACGAACCATTCCTGCTTTTAGCAGCAGAAGCGGCAGCAGCAGTAGCAGAGTAGTAGCAGCAGCAATGTAGTAGTAGTAGTAGTTTTAGTGGCAGCAGTAGTGGACACAGCAGTAGTAACAGTGTAGTAATAGTTTTTCAGTAGTAGAAGTAGTAGCAGCAGCAGCAGCAGCACCAATAAATAGCAACATAGCAGCAGCAACACATTTACAGCAATAACAGCATCAGCAGCAGTGTAGTAGTAGTAGCATTAGTAGCAGTAAAATAGTAGTATAAGTAGCAGTAGCAGAATAGTTGTAGCAGCTGTAGTAATTATAGTATTAGCAGTAGTAGACATAGCAGCAGTAGTAGTAACAGCGCAATTTTGGAAGTAGTTATAGTACTAGGAGTAACAAAATAGTAGTAATAACAGCAGCAAAAGTAGATGCAGTAGCATAGGCAAAACAGCAGCAACAGTAGCACAATAGCAACAGTAATGCCTAGTACACACGATCGGTTTTCCCGACGGTCAAAAGACCGCCGAGAAAACCGAGGGGAAAACCGAGAATTGGCTCGGTCCCCTTTCCCCTGTACACACGTTCTCATTTTTTAAACCGCAGTTTCCTGTTGGGAAAACTGCTAAGGAGCATACACACAGCCGGTTTTCCCGGCCAAAGGAAAACACACACGATGGGAAAACCGATCGTGTGTACTAGGCATAACAGTAGTAGTAATAACACTAGCAATAACATAACAATAGTAGAAGTTGTGGTAGCAGCAACAATTGCAGAGTAGTAGCAGTGGTGGTAATAAGAGCAGTAGTAGTAAAAGTAGTAGTAGTAGTAGTGGTGGAAGTAGTAGCAGCTGTAATAACAGTTGCAGCAGCATAGACATAACAGCAGCAATAAGATCACAGTAGCAATGGCAGCAGTAAAGAAGTAAGTAGGAGTAGCAACAGCAGCAGAAGAGTACTAATACAATTATCAGTAGCAGTTGTGTGACAGCAGAGTAATGGCAGACTAATAGTAGCAGTAGTTAATTTGTAGTTTTAGCACTAACTTAACATAGTACTGGAAGTAGCAGAGTACTAGTGCAGATATAGCAGAGTGGTAGTAGTAGCCAGTGCTGGGACAGGATCACCCAGAGCCCAGGACAAGGATGCAGAATTTTGCCCCCCCCTCCCCCCACTATCATACCTCCCAACATTTTGAGATGGGAATGAGGGACACCTACAAGCAAACGCATGTAGGCACAGGACACACCTCCTGTTTTTTTTTTGTTTTTTTTTTACCACTACTATTCCTTTATATTTGAAAATTTACAAATGCAGCAAATTAGAAATTGGATGGAAGGTTTCGCACTGGGAAACACTTTTTGAAAGATAAAAAGTGAATTTTGTATACAACTATATAGATTAGACCAAAATGAGGGACAAATGAGGGGGAAAGAGGGATAGAGGGACATTTCTCCAAATCAGGGACAGTCCCTTGAAATCAAGGACAGCTGGGAGCTAGGCACTATTAATACATGCCGTAGAATGGGTGTGTCACCCTGTGTCTACTTTTTGAACCCTTTGCTTCACTACGCCCCGGGGGCAACTTTCCATTCTGCCCACCCCTTGTCCCAGGCCTGGTAGTAGCAACAGTAATAGCAGCAGTAACTGTAGTATAGCAGTAGCAGTTGTGACCAGGGCTCAAGTCCTGCGGGAACGCGTGGGAACAGAGTTCCTGCACTTTTTTCACAGCAGGAACTCAGTTCCCTTTGCAGGACTAGAGCAGCTGAGAGTAGCCGAGGCGCCCGAGCCAATCCTTCGCTAAGCGGCGATGCCCAGCTCGAGTCACTGTCAGGGGCAGGCGAACCTTAGTAATCCTTTATGTTACTGGCCGCTTCCTGTATATGGATTCATCGGGTAGTGTGCGGGTATTCCGTCACTTCCTCGATGCCGCAATGTCTCCTGGGAGCTTTTGTCATTGTTCCCAGGAGACATTGCGGAGGTCTGCCGCGAGTTATCGCGGGATTTAGAAAGAGGCTTTGTCATTGTTCCCAGGAGACATTGTGGAGGTCTACCGCGAGTTATCGCAGGATTTAGAAAGAATTTGCTTTTCCTGGGGAAAAAAATAAATAAACATACATATGAGCGTATCATTTTTTTTTTTTTTTTTGGTGGGGGAGTGGATCTTGGGTGGGAGTTCCCACACTTTTTCCCCAGGACTTGACCCCTGGTTGTGACAATAGCTAAGTAAAAGTAACAGAAGTTAAAGTGGAGGTTCACCCAAAAAACAAGTATCTAACATTACATTCAGTATACCTCAAACATGTACAGTATGCCAGTGTTTTTTTTTTTGGAGGGTGTACATACGGTATTATCGGTATATTCCTCCTGGCTTCCGGGTACTCGCTCCCGCGGGACTGGGCGTTCCTGTGCAGTGCCGCAATGTCATCTGGGACTTCGCCCATATGATTGACTTGCCTGAGAAAAACTCCCACCGGCGGATAAGCAGCGAGTCGGCTTTATACGGCGCCTGCGCAGTCAGCTCTACACGGCTCCTAGTCAGTGCGCAGGCACCGTCTAGAGCCGACTCTCGGTTCGGCTACTTTCGGAAAGTTGTGATGCGCCTTATCCGCCGGGGGGAGTTTTTCTCAGGCACGTCAATCATCTGGGCGAAGTCCCAGATGACATTGCGGCACTGCACAGGAACGCCCAGTCCCGCGGGAGCAAGTACCCGGAAGCCAGGAGGAAAATACCGATTATACCGTATGTACACCCCCCCAAAAAAAAACACTGGCATACTGTACATGTTTGAGGTATACTGAATGTAATGTTAGATACTTGTTTTTTGGGTGAACCTCCGCTTTAAGTTAAGAAAAGTGACAGATGTAGCAAGAGCAGAGTATTTGCTGTGTTACTATAAATAATAGTATATTATTCTTATATTAGCAGTCATTATCTAAAACCTGAATTGATTTTAATTTAAAACAGTATATAGAAAGGAACATAGATCACACAAGTTAATAACTGTACAGTATATGTCAATTAAGCAGAACAGTTGTCAATATGTCTTTATTGGTGGGAATGTCTTAATTGGTGAGAAAGTGTCAAATGTCAGTTTGAACAATCCCTATCCCCCAAATCCCCTCACGATTATTAATCAAAAAGCATAGCCAGCAAAATATGTCCCCCTGTCATATCAACCTCTTAATCCTGATAGTAATTCGCCCAAGCTACATTACACATAGCCTCTATTAATCCCAACGTGATGCAGCAGATCCCATTCCTGTCCCCTCCTGTGTGCAGCATGATTTTCGGGATTGCAGAGGCAGCCAGACAGAGGCGCATTACTCTGATAAAAGCTGGATTCATAGAAGCCTTTTCTGTGATTAAATGAAATAACTGAGGCATTCATGAAAAAATTAACCAAGAGAAAGTGTATGCTTGTTTACACAGTGGAGTGTAATGCTGATACAACACAACCATTGAATCAGTGAAGGGTCTCAAATGCTTAGAAGTGAAGTGACCTAATTCTGGAAGCAAGGCATTATTCAGTACAAAGTCTGGGTGTCCACTGAGAAGGTGACAATGCTTGCAGTGACACTGAGATGGCCTTTACCAGCACAAACCTCCAACACCCCCCCCCCCCTCCAGTTCACAGGCACTAATCAATAAATGCGTTGTTCCAACAGGACACTAGTGCTTGGCAACATACGCCTTCTGTCCCCCACCCAACCATCAAGAGCCCCTCTTATGTCTTCTTCACACAATAGGGGAGCATAAAAACACAATGCACGGTCGAAATAATAAATGGGTCTAGCAAGCACAAACGGCATTTTTTGCAGCTTTCGCCAATTATTAGCAGGATTTACATTCATGGCTCCAGCAGGACAATAATACGTCAATGGGATGTGCAAAATCTGCTTGTGGTTTCATGGGCAGCCCCATTGTGAAATGTTTCTTAGAAAGTCCAAGTTAAAACTGGATACACTTACACCAGCCTAATCCTTCCTTTATAAGACTTTTTTTTTTCAGTTTGATGGTAGATTATTGTAGAGAATAAGAATTGTAAAACAAAAAAAGATTTACTTTATATGTTTAAAACACTGACTATATAATGAAATACTATTATGTGATTAGCACCATTTAATTATTATTTAATGGAACATCTTCCAATTTAAAACTAATAAAAGTTTCCTTTTCATCTTCTTCAATCCTTTTGTGTGTATGAGGATGCGTGCTATATTGCCCTTTTTTTTTTTTTTAGAATGGCTATTCTTTCATTTTTTTTGTTTTTTTGTTTAGCAATTGTTACAGCTATATAAAGCAGTCTTTCTCTTTTTTTTTTTTTTCTTCACCCTCTATAGATGCATTTATACAAGGGCCACTAAAGGATCCCTGTGCTATTCACTGATCTCTCATTTGTTCTGAAGTCCTAACAGGGGTGACCTTTTCTATGCAGTCTTCTGCCTTCCTACTTGGGCAGTGTATGTGGTAGAAGCAGATGGCTACTGATTGGGTGAGCTTTGTCCTTCTAATGCTGAATACTTTCTAGAAAAGGACTTTATCATGCTTCATTGGGCAGAGGAGCAAAGGATGAGATTTATGACTGGAGAAAATAAATCTACTTTTCCCCCTTTTTTTTTTCTCTCTCCTTTAAGTGGTTCAATGCTCAGTATAATTTCCTGGCTACATCTGTGTTTTTACTGTATTTGCAGTAGATCTGAATGAGAGACAAAGGATGCGCTTCTGTACAGCCTTAAAGGGGAAATATTATACTGATCAATATAAGATATGGATGCAAGTGTAAAAAAAAGAAAAAAAAAAGCTTAAAGTGAATAATCACATCAATATGGGTTTATAAAGTAAAACCTTGGTTTGAGAGTAACTTGGTTTAAGACAAGCAAAATGTTTTAATACATTTTGCCTTGATATACAAGCGATGTCTTGATATAAGAGTAGCGTCATGTCATAACTGAGTATAAAAAAGAAGAGAGGAGCCTCTAAGTGTAGCAATATGGTTACATTTAATGAAGGTACAACATTTAGCAACTTATTGCTACACTAAAGGCCCGTACACACAGTCTGACTTTTTGCCAACAAACTTCAAAATCAGCAAGTTTTCAAATTAGTCCGACCGTGTGTACGCTCCATCGGACCAACTTTTTCGGGTTTCATCGGACAAAAAGTTCGGTCTGCAAACGGACAAACTTTTCGGCAACAAAAGTCTGATGGTGCCTAGTCCGACCGTGTGTACAGCAAGCCATCGGACTTTTGTACAAAGTGCAAATACGCATGCTCAGAACCAATGTTAAAATCAACCAACAGTAGCAGAAGTTAACCAAAGGGTGGCGGTAAAGAGCAGAAAAGAGCAGAAAAACCACGTGATGTTGGGAACGTTTTAGAAAAGTTTTCAGAAAAGTCAGAGCGTGTGTATGCTATGGGTGTGACTGGACAACTCCCTTCGGACAAAAATCCAAGGGAAAGTTTGTTTGATGTCCGATCGTGTGTACGAGGCTTTAGAGGTGCCTCTCTTCTCTTTTATACCCTGTAAAAAAAATTATATACAAGTGCTTTGGATTACAAGCACGTTCTTGGAGCAAATTATGCTTGCAATCCAAGGTTTTACTGTATTTCAATAGCCTATGCACAGTTTACAGGAACATGCTAATAGACTGTATATACAAGTTAACAGTCATATTTACTTATCATTTATGCAGTCTCTGCAGTGGTCCTGCCTTGCAGTCTTTAACGTGTTACTAAACCCATAACAGTAAAATCAGTCTGTATCTGCAGTAAATCATGCTTGTTATACTCACTGTGGAACCTAAGGGGTTAATCCTCTGCATTGTGTAAAAACGCTGCTTGATCCTGTCTTCTCTGATTCTCCCCTCCTTCCACAGTCCCCAACCCATCTCCTGATAGTACAAAGCCTTAGTACAATGGGCACTCTGCACATGCTCAGTTTGGTGTGTACTGCTCAAGAGTTGTATTTATTTGTTTGTCTTGGGAGAGTGCATGTGATTAGCACAGGGCCAATCACTACTATCCAGACAGAGGGTTAGGGGTCCTGCAGCCTCATTGGTCAGTCAGAGTAAAATGAAAACTCCTCCTACAAGCTTTAACCAAGCACTGATAGAAGTTATAAGACTGTTATATACTGCTGAACACTGTAACAAATATATATATATATATATATATATATATATATATATATATATATATATATATATATATATATATATTGTGTAAAAGAGCAGATCTTAGCACAGAAGTATTACTTAGGGCACCAAAGGATGTGCGCCTACAGACTCCAGCAATAAAAATACAGCCCTAAAACACTTTTTTCATAGGGGTAAGTTTCTGGCGATACAAGAGCTTGCAGCGCAGTCTAACACTAAATCCTTCCCCTCTTGGCCCTACAGGCAAATAAAACATTTTCTGGGTCTCCCAGCAAAAGTAGTCGACTATGCGAGAAACTCCACGGTGCTCGAATCTCTCTGTTCAAGCTCCTCCACCCAGTCTTACGTGATTTCAGGGCTGTATGCTTCCATGTTCACAGAGCCGTAATCTTCTCTGAGTGCGGATCATGCGTTTTGGGAATCGGCCTTGGACAGGGAAATGGGGGACACCAGTTGGGATCGTATCCATTTACTCATACACAAAGGCTCTCTAAATGTTAACACACAGGAGAATGGTTACAAACTCAAAACTAGATGGTATAAGACCCCACAGTTGCTCCATAGAATCTTTCCAACGGTGCCCGAGCACTGTTGGCGTTGTGAACAAGAAGTGGGCACCTTTCTCCACATTTGGTGGACATGCCCGGTTATTCAGCCATACTGGCGCAAGGTACATGAGGTGACGACTGCTATCTCTTCGCTACCCCTGGAGTTTACACCAGCACAGTATCTCTTGCACCTTTCCAAAATCCCTCAAAGAGTATATCTGAAGTCAATAGCGATACATTTGATAAACGCTGCTAGACTGTGCGTACCGGTACATTAGAGGTCCGCACAGTCGCCCTCCATGAAAGAGTGGGCGGCACGTGTTGACCGCATTGCAACGATGGAGGAGTTGATATTCGCCTCACGGGACAGGATCTCAAGCTTCTCTGCGATTTGGGAGGCGTGGATCACGTTTAAAATATCACAACCATATCAGGATCTGTTACAACATAATGTGTAACTCCTTATATGGCTACACATAATCTCAGAGGGTTCATTCCGGATCTCCGGAGGACCCGGTCGATGTAAACAGCAAACAGTATACAGTAGACCCCACCTCTTGCCAATCCCCTCTTTATTGCTCTCTCTTTTTCACTTACCCCTCCCTCTTCCCCCTCTTACTTTTTATGTTATTTTCTCTTCTCTCTTGTTTGAGCCCTTTATGGTCGGGGGTCTGGTGGTTAGTGCCGATCATTTGGGTCGGCCCTGGCCTTCGGACTACCGTCCTGAGAAGCCAGAATTGGGTGATACAGGGCTGTTGAATAGGCCCCATCCGTTAGCTCGGATTGTCTCAGAGAGTGCTAGTGAGTTAATGTGAGTCAAGGCAAACATTCAAAGAGAGAAGCCACTACATGTTCGAGTCTTAGGCCTTGTACACACGACCGAACATGTCCGCTGAAACTGGTCCACGGACCAGTTTCCGCGGACATGTCCGACCGTGTGTAGGGCCTAGCGGACATTTTTCCGGCCGAGCAGACAGGTTTCCAGCGGACAAAAGTTTCTTAGCATGCTAAGAAACTTGTCCGCTGGAAAGCTGTCCGTCGGACATGTCCGATGTAGTATGACTCATCGGACATGTCCGCTGGTTATGACGTATAACCAGCGGCCCGAAATCCCGCACATGCGTCGCATTGAACTTTCGCGTCAGAGAACGTTGGTGTCGTATACGTCACCGCGTTCTCTGTCCGCTGGGATTTTGGTCTGATTGTGTGTACAGACATCAGACCAAAACCTCCCAGCAGACATGTCCGATGAATCATCATCAGTCATCGGACATGTCTGGTCGTGTGTACAAAGCCTTAGATATTGCTCATGTTATTATAGAGTTCCATATAGTGGTGTCCAAACTTCTATCTAGACAATTGTGTTGTTAGCTACTATTGAGCTTATTGTATATGGAACCTGTACCCCAGTTTTTTGTATTTTTCTGTATATCTTGTGAAAAACTCCAATAAAATCTTTTTGGAAAAATATAGCCCTGTTGGCATGTTATGTGAACAACTCTGAAAATCCAGAAAAGTACTCAGAGATCAGAGTGCTGTGAAGTGGGTAAAAAAAATATGGAACAAAGAGTGGAATGAGCAAAGGATTTGTTTGATAGCTGGAACTACTGTTGCAATGTACAAAAGGAAGATTTCAGTACAGGACAAAAAAAAAGATTAAAAATAAAAAATTCAAATAATTCAAATTGTGAGATTATAAATGTTGGCTAGTTGAAGGACTAAAATTACTAATAACAGAAGACCTCTACTTGAGTCTTGTTTTTCTCCTTTTTCACTGAGTGTTTTTGTTTGATGGCTCCTTTCGTGTTTTGACCTCATTTCATATGGACTTGAAGCACTGACTGGAGAAGGTGACTAATTGTGCTTTGTAATTAAACGTCAGATCTGTTTGAAAAGAAAAAAAATATGGATCTTTTGTAGGTTAGAGTAAACCTAACATTGATTCCATATTAGCATAAGTGCCAATTAGTCGACCATAATTATCTTATGCCGTTTTCATTAGTGTATTCCCTGTCACTGACTTCTTGCTTGAAGCTATATTACTTGGGAGATAGGCCGAAATTATCAGCATTGTTGTGACCATTTCACATCTGATCCTATCATAGTCCTTCATCGGTGGGTGCCCTAAATAATGTATTATAGGCACCGGTAACATGGCTGAAATATTTAATTAACTTAAAGTGATGATATCTTTATTCTTCAAAAAAAATCCATACACATCCACTACCTAATGACCCTGTGATCTATGTTTTATTAAAGTGATTATAAAAGTTTATATAACAAAAATAACATACATGTTATACTTAGCTGCTCTGTGCAATGGTTTTGCACAAAGCAGCCCAGATCCTCTTCTTTTTGGGTCTCCCGCGGGGCTCCTGGCCCCTCCCCCTTGACCAGTACCCCCAATAGCAAGCTGCTTACTATGGGGACACTGGTGCGTGCTCACTCCTGAGCCCCACTCTATGCATCTATAGACACATAGATCCATGGCTTGGCCCTGCCTATCGCTCTCTCCTCATTGGCTCACTGTTTGTGACTGACAACAGTGGGCTCCCACTGATGTGTCTCAGCCTATAAGGAGAGAGAGACCCGGGACAGCTGAGGCTCCTGTACACATTGTTGGATCAAGAGGGGGATCAGGTGAATATTGGGGGGGGGGGGCTGTGGGGGGAGCAA
Source organism: Rana temporaria (assembly GCF_905171775.1). Taxonomy (NCBI): domain Eukaryota; kingdom Metazoa; phylum Chordata; class Amphibia; order Anura; family Ranidae; genus Rana; species Rana temporaria. The sequence continues at coordinate 418,904,192 of NC_053489.1, forward strand.
CACACAGGTTTCTTAACCTGCATGCATAGAATGCATGACGGTAAACAACCTTCAGCCTTTACAACCTCTTTAAATAATTTATTACTGTTTTTCTGCCTCTTTGAAACATGCTCTATGAGCTCCTATGCTTTTCCTTTTCCGCTTTGGAACGAGCAGTGCAAGATAGTTGTGGTCATGTGCACTGTTTTATGCACACTACAAATCTCATAATCCACAGTCCCTAGACAATCTCAGAGTGCAAGAGAGGGTGGCTATATTCCTACATAAAATGGGACCATGGAGAATGAACATATATGCAAATAAAAAGTAATTTGGAGCCTTGGAGACTTGGAGGAGGCTGAGAGCAAAATAGGGTACAGTAAAGAATACATGCTTGGGTTGTATGTTGTTATTATTGTCTATGTTGTTTATATATAAAATAAATACAAAAATAATTTGATTCAACTTTACATTTATCAACATTAAACCTCATCTGCCACATAGTCGCCCAATTAGACAGATCATTGAGGTCGGCTTGTAAATTGGAGACATCCTATAAGGACATTATTCCACTGCATAGCTTGGTATCATCTGCAAAGACAGAAATTTTACTTTTGATCCCAGACCCAATATCATTTATAAAGATATTAAAAAGTAAGGGTCACAACACTGAACCTTGGGGTTCACCACTGACCAGTGTGCTGCTGTTGATTCCCCATCCCCTCCTCTTTGAGCTATATATATATATATATATATATATATATATATATATATATATATATATATATATATATATACACAGTCATGGTTGAAATTGTTGGCACCCCAGAATGTTTTCCAGAAAATCAAGTATTTCTCACAGAAAAGTATTGCAGTAACACATGTTTTTATATACACATGTTTATTCCCTTTGTGTGAATTGGAACAAAACAAAAAAAGGGAGGAAAAAAAGCAAATTAGACGTAATGTCACTCAAAACTCCAAAAATGGGCTGGTCAAAATTCTTGGCACCCTTAACTTAATATTTGGTTGCACACCCTTTGGAAAAAATAACTGAAATCAGTCGCTTCCTATAACCATCAATAAGCTTCTTACACCTCTCACCCGGAATTTTGGACCACTCTTCCTTTGCAAACTGCTCCAGGTCTCTCTTAGTGGAAGGGCGCCTTTTCCCAACAGCAATTTTAAGATCTCTCCACAGATGTTCAATGGTGTTAGGTTGCTGATTCAACTAGACCCGGGTTTTAAGGACAATCTGGATGTATGGAAGCTCCCTAAGTATAACCGCCTTTCAAATGGGATTTAGATCTGGACTCATTCCTGGCCACTTTAGAACTCTCCAGCACTTTGTTGCCATCCATTTCTGGGTGCTTTTTGACGTATGTTTGGGGTCATTGTCCTGCTGCAAGACCCAAGATCTCAGGCGCAAACCCAGCTTTCTCATACTGGGCTCTACAGTGCGTCGAAAATCCTTTGGTAATCCTTAGATTTCATGATGCCTTGCACACATTCAAGGCACCCCAGTGCCAGAGGCAGCAAAACATCATTGAACCTCCACCATATTTCACTGTAGGTACTGTGTTATTTTCTTTGTAGGCCTCATTCTGTTTTCGGTAAACAGTAGAATGATGTGCTTTACCAAAAAGCTCTATCTTGGTCTCATCTGTCCACAATATGTTTTCCCAGAAGGATTTTGGCTTACTCAAGTAAATTTTGGCAAACTCTAGTCTTGCTTTTTTATGTCTGTGTCAGCAGTGGGGTCCTCCTGGGTCTCCTGCCATAGCGTTTCATTTAATTTAAATGTCGACAGATAGTTGGCGCTGACACTGACGCTCCCTGAGCCTGCAGGACAGCTTAAATTTCTTTGGAACTTGTTTGGGGCTGCTTATTCACCATCCGGACTATCCTGCGTTGCAACCTTTCATCAATTTTTCTCTTCCGTCCATGCGCAGAGAGATTAGCTACAGTGCCATGGGTTGCGCACTGTGGACAAAGGCAAATCTAGATCTCTGGAGATGGACTTGAGAATGTTGATATTTGTTCCACAATTTTGATTCTCAAGTCCTCAGACAGTTCTCTTTCTGCTGTCAATGCTTAGTGTGGCACACACAGACACACAATGCAAAGACTAATGCCGCATACACACCATCACTTTATGTGATGAAAAAAAACGACACTTTCTGTAAAGTAAAAAATGACGTTTTTGAAACTTCAATTTTCAAAGACGAAGTTGCCTACACACCATCGTTTTCTCACAATGATCTTGCAAAGTGAGGTTACGTTCCACCACGTTTTACCATTGAAGCTCGCTTCATAAGTAGCTTCTGGGCATGCGTGGATGAAAAAACGTCTTAAAAAACAACGTTTTTTGCTACACACGGTCAATTTCTGTGAAGTAAAAAGTGCACTTTTGAAAAACGACACATAAAATTGAAGCATGCTTCAATTTTTTTTGGTCGTTTTTTACAAGACATAAAACGACGTTTTCCCCCACACACAGTCAATTAAAGTGACGTTTTTAAAAACGTCATTTTTTTTCATCACATAAAGTGATGGTGTGTACGCGGCATAAGTGAACTTCTCTCTTTCAGGTGTGATTTTTATATTGCTTAAAATCTGTTTGCATTTTATTGCATTACATAAGTATTTGATACATCAGAAAAGCAGAAGTTAAAGTGGTTGTAAGTAAGGGTTCCCGTTAAAAAAAACAAAAAAAAAACATGTCATATTTATCTCCACTGTGCAGTTCGTTTTGCGAGTAGCCCCGATCCTCCTGTTCTGGGATGCATTAAGGTGAAAAAACGCGAAGGTTTACAACCCCTTTAATATTTGGTATGTACTTGCAATACATGGCTCCGTCCATCCACTCCTCAATACGGTGCAATCGTCATGTCCCCTTTGCAGAAAAGCATCCCCAAAGAATGATGTTTCCACCTCCATGCAACACGTTTGGGATGGTGTTCTTGGGGTTGTTCTCATGATTCCTCTTCCTCCAAACATGGCGAGTGGAGTTTAGACCAAAAAGCTCTAATTTTGTCTGATCAGACCACATGACCTTCTCCCATTTCTCCTCTGGATCATCCAGATGGTCATTGGCAAACTTCAGACGGGCCTGGACATGCACTGTCTTGAGCAGGGGGACTTTTATCCATGACAGCGTAGTGTGTTACTAATGGTTTTCTTTGAAACTGTGATCCCAGCTCTGTTTAGGTCATTGACCAGGTCCTGCCGTGTAGTTCTGGGCTGATCCCTCACCTTCCCTATGATCATTGATGCCCCACGAGGGTAGATCTTGCATGGAGCCCCAGACCGAGGGAGATTGACCGTCATCTTGAACTTCTTCCATTTTCTAATAATTGCGCCAATAGTTGTTGCCTTCTCACCAAGCTGCTTGCCTGTTGTCTTGTAGCCCATCCCAGTCTTGTGCAGGTCTACAATTGCATCCCTGATGTCCTTACACAGCTCTCTTGTCTTGGCCATTGTGGAGAGGTTGGAGTCTGTTTGTTTGATTGAGTGTGTGGACAGGTGTCTTTTATTTTTTTTGTTTACAAAAGTTTATTGAAAATTTTCAATGAAGAAAATAATAGTAGTAATACATGGACAATCATACAGGTTGACAAAGATAGATGTCAGTACAAAGTTATTGAATGGTGGGTAAGAACATATGTGGGGTACATTGCATATCATAACATCAAAAAGAGATATTGGTAGAATCAGTTGTCTAGTAGGAGTTGAATAAAGGGAGCACACCGAAAGGTAGATAGGGTGGGGTTAATAATGTGGTGGAATATTCCAACATGACCATTTAGTGTTATAGGTCTGAATGCTATCATTAAGTGTGTGATAAACTTTTTCGGAGAGTTTGAGGGTTTCCATTCTCTCAAGTACCTGGGTCCAGGAGACACTACTAGATCTCCAATTGAGTGCAATCATCCACTGAATGGAGCTGCATAATGAGTGAAATAGTCTAGTAGAGTGGGTGGGGATCTCTGGGATCTTGTCATATAATATACATATTTGGGGGGTGGGGGTGACCGTATGGCCCGAGGAGTCTTTGAATCTGGCAGCCGCCAGATTCCAAATATGACTTAAGGAGGGGCAGCTCCAGAAGGTGTGTAGTAGTGTGCCCGGTTCCGTACAGCCTCTAAAGCAGTTCGGGGAAACTGAGGTATAAAATGTATGTAGCTTTGTAGGGGTGAGATACCATCTGGTAAAGAGTTTCGTTGGTGTTTCTCTGAAGGATATGGCCTTGTTACATTTTCTTAGATTTTCTGCCATGGCGTGCCATGTATCGGGGGTGAAGGTAATGTTAAGATCACTCTCCCAATGGAGCATTTGATTGGATTTATCTTGTAGGTTAAGGTTATTAAGGTAGCAATATATGCGGGAGATCATCCCTTTATCCCTGGATGATGAGATGCATATCCTTTCAAATGTTGTGTTCGTGGAGGGAATGGTGAGAGAGAAGTGTTGGGCATAGAAAGATTTGATTAATTCATAGTTTTCTAGTTCTCTGAAGGGAAGGCCATTTTCTCTTTGTATCTGTGTAAAGGGTTTAAATACCCACTTGGTTAGAAGTGAGGATAGTGTGGTGAGATTGTTATCAATCCATGCAGAGAACCTCTGTCTGTTGTCAAAGGAAAGCCTGAGCCTAGGATCTCCTAAGAAGGAGGTTAGGGGAGAGATGGGTGAGGAGAGAAGATAAATATCTTTGATTTTCAGCCATAGTTGGAGTAATTGTGCAACTATTCTGTTAAGTTTTGAGAGTTTCATGTATGTAATGTTGTTGGACCAAATAGTTCCCTGAAGATGGAAAGGGAGGATCGAGCTAGCTTCGAATCTTTTCCACGGTATATCATATGAGGGGGGGAACCATTGGGAAATCTGGGATAATTTAGTAGCTAAATAGTAATGCCAGAGATTTGGGAGTCCCAAACCACCCATGGACTGGGGGCGGTGTAAAAGTGCATAGCCATACCTAGGCTTTTTATCTGCCCATAGAAATTTATTTATTGTTCTCTGAAGGCCTTCTATCTTGGATTTGGGGACTGTTATAGGGAGGGAGCGAAAGTAGTAGAGTATTTTAGGTATGATAGTCATTCGAACCGCAGACAGGTGTCTTTTATACAGGTAACAAGTTCAAACAGGTGCAGTTAATACAGGTAATGCATGAAGAACAGGGGGGGGGGGCTTCTTAAAGAAAAAAATAACAGATTTGTGAGAGCCGGAATTCTTACTAATTGGTAGGTGATCAAATACTTATGTCATACAATAAAATGCAAATTAATTATTTAAAAATCATACAATGTGATTTTTCTAGACTTTTTTGTTTTAGATTCCTTTTCTCGCAGTTGAAGAGTACCTACCATATTTGCTGGTGTATAAGGCGACTGGGAGTATAAGACGACCCCCTAATTTTCCAGCTAAAATTTTGGTTTTGGGATATATTTGCCGTATAAGACAACCCCCTTCCTACTAGTCTGTTTGGAAGCTGAGGGGTCACTTGTCACTTGGTCACATTTTACATTGACGTTAGTGGGTCTTGTCACTTCTCATTGGCGTCTCTCGACACATATTTTACACGTATTATGTTTCATATTGGCATTGATAAGTTTAAGAAGTCACACAAGATCCATTCATACACACATTTTTACACCAAGACACACATTTATATATCCATGGTTTTGATGTCCAAATTGTATTAATATTGTTTATTTCATAGTGTCGTAGTGGTTTTAGGGTTAACTGTTTAGGGTTAATTTATATATGTAGGTGGTTTTAATCATTGATTAACTAATTAATTGTTGGTCATCTCATTCATTGATTGGTCTCAATTTACCAGTGGTCAGTGTCGATCACATGCTTTTTTGAATGGTATTGTATATTTGAAGTGTTTCTTCTATATGCTAGCTATGATTAAGCACTAGTTTATAGTGCTAAACGCGTAGGATGTTTATCCCCATTTTTTGCTGTGATTTGTAGTGCGTTTCTATCCATTTTACAATTAAGACAACGTCAAGGTTTTTTTGGAGTGCGGCTGCCCATACTGTATGTCCTTTCTATTATTTGGAAGCTGAGGGGTAGCCGGAACAACCGCTGACAGGAACATGCTTTATTCAGCTTTTTTTCAAATCTCACTGTGCCATTGCATACCTCACTGTGCCATTGCATACCTCACTGTGCCATTGCATGCCTCACTGTGCCATTCCATACCTCACTGTGCCATTGCATGTCTCACTGTGCCATTGTGTACCTTACTGTGCCATTCCATGCCTCACTGTGCCATTCCATACCTCACTGTGCCATTGCATACCTCGCTGTGCCATTACACACCTCTACAATCCCAAACCTTATCCCTGTATGCAGAGTCAGTCAGACTGTGGGCGTCCATTATTCAAAAACCGCGCCTCCTCCTCGTGCTGTTCCGTGATGGACGGAACACTCAGTTTCCCAGCAGTGCCTCTGTTCGGTGTTCCGCCTATCACAGAGGTCCTCTTGTCCGAGGATGAGAAGACATCCATGATAGGTGGAACACCGAACAGAGGCTCTGCTGGGAAACTGAGTGTTCCACTTATCATGGAACAGCATGAGGAGGAGGCGTGGCTTTTGAATAATGGATGCCCGAGGTCTGACTGAGACAGGTACTGGATTATAAGATGACCACCGAGTTTTGAGGCAAGTTTTTAAGCACAAAAGGTCATCTTATATGCCGGAAAATACAGTATGATAAAAATTACAGACCTCTAAATGCTTTGTAAGTAGGAAAACCTGCAAAATCGGCAGTGTATCAAATACTTGTTCTCCCCACTGTTTATACACACACGGTGTCATATTTTAAACTTAATGGGTTGTTTTATAAGGGGAGGGTTTTACATTTATTTTAAATATCATAGGTGCTTTAATGAACAACTATGTCAGACTCAGTAAATTCCATCATTTCTTTCATAGGGCTTTAGCTCATTTTCAATATTTATGCAATATTAGCTCATTTTATTACTGCAAAACTACTACATTGAGGCTGATTTACAATTTTAAAGCAAATGGACAAAGCAGAGGCAAATTGCTACTGTATGCACATTGAGGGTACATAGATGTGGACACAGAAATTACAATCTCTAAACCTATTAAGCAGATACAAATTTTAGTGAGTTTGTTGTGGCTCGGTAAGGAAAAAAATGCACCTGCATTAAGCAAATGGTGCTATTGGTGCACAATTTAAATGTATCAGTATTTTTATTGGTACCTCCATTCCAAGAACCGACATTTGGAATCTTGTACTCCAGTGAATATTTGAAATTCTGCTCATATGCACAGGCAGGTGCTGTGCAGAATATGAAGATAAAGCTGGGTTATCCAGAAATAAGCAATGCACTTGAGTAAGCATATATCTTTTAGTAAAAAAAGCCCCTTAGTAATTTTAACTTTGCTTGAATTTTACTACTGGCATCTTTTTCTATTTTCCTTATTTTTAATGCTCGCTAGAATTACTTTTTATCGATTTTTTTTTTTATATCATAAACTTTTACATGTTCATGGATTGTGGTCCGGGAGAGAGAAACTGCAACTTTAAAAAACACTTCCCTTTTTGGTTTGTGTATTCGTCATAGAAATGTAATAAAATTTGCATTTTAAAGATTAAGGCTACTTTCACACTGAGGCAGTTTTCAGGCGTCTTAGCGCTAAAAATAGCGCCTGTAAAGCGCCTGAAAATTGGCACTCATGCCTCCCCAGTGTAAAAGCCTGAGTGCTTTCACACTGGGGCAGTGCGCTTGCGGGATGAAAAAAAAAAACTCCTGCAAGCAGCATCTTTGGGGCAGTGTGGGAGTAGTGTATACAACGCTCCTAAATTGCCCCTGCCCATTGAAATGAAGGTGCAGCGATTCAGAAACGTCGCAACACGGGCGCTTTTAACCCCTTCTTCGGCCACTAGCAGGGGGCTAAAAGCACCCCACTAGCGGCCGAAAAGCATCGCTAAAACGACGGTGAAGCGCCGCCAAAACTAGCAGTGCTTCACTGCTAATGGACCCACCGCCCCAATGTGAAAATGTGAAAGTACCCTAAAGGGGCATAAAGAGACATTATCACCAGCTGCTTCACTGGCAACTAAAAATGACTATTATTTATAGTAAATGGACTTTGCCTACTGCAGCAATTTGATGCTGTTAACGTGGGCCTGACGCTATATGCTAGGTTACCAGCTAAGCTCAGGCAGTGCTTAGACAAATCTTGCCTGCTGCAGTAATTCACTCTTTTATGCAAAAAATATCATGGTGAACTTTTTGAGAAATTCAGCATTTCACTAAACATAGTAAATTTGCAAAACTCACTTTGTAATGGATAGCTGCGCCCATCAACAAAGTATGTGCAAAGAAATTATTTTCTATAAATACAAAATAAATTACCGTATTTATTGGCATATAGAACGCACAGGCGTATAACGCGCACCTTACTTTTAAGAGGGAAGTTTCAGGAATTTTTATTTAATTTTAAATAAAGAACTTTGGAGCAAAATAAGGGTCAGTGCCCATCAATGCAGCCTGATCAATGCTCGTCTGCAGCCTCAAGATTGCCCATCAATGCAGCTTGATCAATGCCCATCCACAGCCTCACAATTGCCCATCAATGCATCTTGATTAATGCCCATCTGCAGCCTCCCCATTGCCATGAATGCAGCCTGATCAATGCCCATCTCAGGGAGGGGGGCGGGATGATAGACAGAACTTCTGGTGATAGACAGAACACTTTTCCAATGCTGGCCCAGGAGACGGGAAGTCCTATTACAGAGGCTGCTGAGTAAACAAGAGATTCTCGCTGTATGTAATCTGATGCGGCTCGTCCCGCCCCCCTCCCCAATCTCTCCGAGGCAGCCCAAATTGCAGTATCAGCGTATAACACGCACACACTATTTGCAACCGATTTGCATGGTGAAATAGTGAGTGTTATACGCCAATAAATACAGTATATAAAAAAATAATTGAAAATATAGTCCCCAGGTATAGCCAAATATAAATCAACGAGTCCGTGAATGTTCATCAGTGCTTCAAATTCAGTGCAAAAAGAATCTATTCCACACCACCGTGAGTGAAACCTTAACCACTATCTATGTTCACTCACCAGATATCCTTCAATGCAGAGCATTCCATCCACATAATCAGGAATATACACTAAAAAACCGCGCTATCACAACACCGTAAATTCAGGCAGCGGCTAGCGTGTGATGACAAGAAAATAAAACAATATAAAAAGCCGCGCCAGATATCAAAAACAAAATAAATATAGTAGTTCAACAGTCCACAAATAGTATAAGTAGTAGTGGATTTTGGATTGGTTCTCCAGCAGGGACAGAAACACTGTATTGATCAGAGGCTGATTTGCATGTAGAGATGTTAGCTTTTCAATGCACCAGGTGACATGCATACAGTGTGTGAGATCCCACCACCGAAATAGTATATCAGCTTACCAGATAGCAAGCCTTTAGTGCAGTTGGCTATAGCCCAGCCACGGCCTTTGAATCCCCTGGGCTAGGATGTTTCAAAATTCCCAATCAAATGGCAGCCTTGAAGTTTGAAGTTGGTGCGTGTTTCCGATTTAGGACGCCCCGCAACTCATCAATAACCACAGTAAAACGACAAGCGTAACCCAATCCGGCTCACATATAGGCAGGAAGATAGAAAGGGACGCAATGGCGTGATATCGTAGGTATAACAGATTTATTAAAAAAGTAATGTACTCACACTTAGGCAGTATAAACACAGCATGTAAATAGGTAAAAAAAGCCGGCCGGCTTACGGAGCCCTCCTCCTAGGCGTGGTGACGTCACTGACGCTGCCTCCAGACGCGTTTCGTCCTATTGGACATTCCCCATTGAGAATGTCCAATAGGACGAAACGCGTCTGGAGGCAGCGTCAGTGACGTCACCACGCCTAGGAGGAGGGCTCCGTAAGCCGGCCGGCTTTTTTTACCTATTTACATGCTGTGTTTATACTGCCTAAGTGTGAGTACATTACTTTTTTAATAAATCTGTTATACCTACGATATCACGCTATTGCGTCCCTTTCTATCTTCCTGCCTATATGTGAGCCGGATTGGGTTACGCTTGTCGTTTTACTGTGGTTATTGATGAGTTGCGGGGCGTCCTAAATCGGAAACACGCACCAACTTCAAACTTCAAGGCTGCCATTTGATTGGGAATTTTGAAACATCCTAGCCCAGGGGATTCAAAGGCCGTGGCTGGGCTATAGCCAACTGCACTAAAGGCTTGCTATCTGGTAAGCTGATATACTATTTCGGTGGTGGGATCTCACACACTGTATGCATGTCACCTGGTGCATTGAAAAGCTAACATCTCTACATGCAAATCAGCCTCTGATCAATACAGTGTTTCTGTCCCTGCTGGAGAACCAATCCAAAATCCACTACTACTTATACTATTTGTGGACTGTTGAACTACTATATTTATTTTGTTTTTGATATCTGGCGCGGCTTTTTATATTGTTTCACATAATCAGGAATGTTTTGATTAGTTTGCTCAAAAGCCCCTTGCTCTGAAAATCATCCAGGGATCCTGTGCACTCTCTTTTCATGAGTGACCTAGAGAGCGCGCACAGGATCACTGGATGATTTACAGAGCAAGGGGCTTTTGAGCAAACCAATCCCTGATTGAGTGGATGGAACACTCTGTATTGAAGGATATCTGGTGAGTGAGCAGAGATAGTGGTGAAGGCAGTGACGACTTGTGTTTTTTCTTTTGGGGGGGCCAACCCCCTAGTCGGTCGGCGGCGGCAGCAACCCCCCCCCCAGGAGGATAGCCTGGGACTGCTGGGACATCAAAACCCTGCACTTACCCCATCTAAGAAGCAAGCGGGCAGCTTGCTTCTTAGTGGCTTTCAGTGGCTTTCTTTCTCCTCCTCCTGTGGTGTGGATCATCGCACCCCCTTCTCCTAGGCGGCATCTAATAGAATCAGATTCCTGACCTTTCAGACAATCGGGAAATGGGTATCAGACCCGCGCTTCCGCTGATTCAGTGTAAGAAAGGTATATATGTATTTGCTTTTCTAACACACCTGGATAGGCTCAGAGCGAGTGAGTCCACCCTATTTTAAAGCCTATTTAAACCTATGGCTCTAATCAGGTGCTTAAAAAAAACCCCCGCCAATGTAATTCACGCGTCTGGCATCCTGGATAGATTCATGAATCATGTCATGCATTAACCATATAGGGGGTGGCGTGGACAGAGGGGGTGGCGCCTGAGCCCCTGGGTGAAGGATATTTTTTAATAATTTATTTTGTATTTATACATATTAATTTCATTGCACATACTTTGTTGTTTGAGCACAGCTATTCATTACTAGTATTGTATCTTAAGTTTTATTATTTAGTGAAGCACTGTAGCTGATATTTATATATTCACTGTTATTGATTGGCACCCATATTCTAAAAAAATACAAAGTCATATGTGATCTGTTAAATTTAATAGGTGTGATCCTAACCGATTAACATACCATAAAAGGGTGCAAATGTTAGAAAATGGTATAACAACATTCAATCTCGGTATTTGCCAATGGCAGGAAAATGTGCAATTATTCAGTAATTGTGTATTTTTGAAACACCACTTTAAACATTTTTTTTTTTTTTTACCACATTAAACTTTTTTTTTTTTTTACTTACCACATTAAACATTTTTTTTTTTTTTTTTTTTAAGTGAGTTGTATTTGCCTAATAACTAGAAAACAAATAATGATAAATTTACTTCAGGAGATTAAAAAAAAAAAAAACACAGTAGAGCAATCGTCTATGAAAATGAAGGAGACGTGCATGTGCTGCCTGTAATACCCAATAATATTACAGCAGTGTTTTTAAACTTAAACTAGGCTGAAATTTAATTGGAGAAGAAAAGCTCTTCATTCATCACCTTCATATTTTTAGAATACCCCTTCAAAAGGCATTTTACCTAGATGGTGGATCACAGGGCCTTTGCAGGGTCCTCAGCTTTGACATGAAGCTTTTGAAAGCAAACAAAGCCACTGCTAATGAGCAGGCAAGACTTATCTATTTACCTCTAATGTAGTGAATGTCCAGATTATTGATATGCTCTGTGACATTAGGAATTACATACGCCTCCATATGTTGCATCTAAATTGGTTCTTCATGAAACAGTTTAACCACAACAATACAGTGATGACACGCTTCACTAATTGCAGCTGCTGACTTCTGTTCCTAAAGACAGAGTAAACTGCAAATCATTGCCTTGTCATGGCCTAAAGCAAACCCGTACTGGGAGAAATGTGTATACAGCCACCCCGGACCTCCTTCTGGAAAATGCTAGCTTCCTGGCTGTCTATGGCTTTAGTACACTCTGAGTCATTGACCCAGACACAAGCATGCAAGTCATGAAAGTCAGAGTTAATTAGGAACCTTTGATCTGCATGTTCTGGTTCGCTGATTCAAGCACTGAAGCTTTAGATTAGCATTACAGCCAGGGATCAAGCATTTTCAAAGAAAAAGGAGGTCAGCAGCAATGGAAGCCTACATATATCCAGGGGTGTTGCTAAGATTGTTAAAGACCTGGTCCGCCTTTGCACACCCACATGAGAGAAATAATGCATTGCATGAATAAATTGCTTTTATTCTAAAATCAAAAGACACACAAAAAGCATGCCACAGCAGATGGGGTAAAAAGCTGACGCGTTTGACACCAAACTTTAGTGCTTATTCATAGCTTATGTAAGCTACGAATAAGCACTAAAGTTTGGTGTGAAATGCGTCAGCTTTTTACCCCGTCTGCTGTGGCATGCTTTTTGTGTGTTTTTTGATTTTACAATAAAAGCAATTTTTTTTGGAGTGTCGCTGTCCAGAACGTTTTTCCTTCATTTTGCATCATTCCTTGCATTGCCAGCACCTGTGGCTTTGGATCAGGTGAGGAGACTTTCTGATTAGTATCCTAGAGCGGTGATTTCTCTTTTTCAATAATGCATTGCATGATGCTGCAAGCAGTGGGTGTGGGTAAATTCCATTAACCACTTGCCCTCCTGAAGATTTACCCCCATACGGCACTGTGTTATTTTAACTGACAATTGCACAAATCCAACACTGTACCCAAATTAAATGTAATTTTTTTATCATAAATAGAGTTTTCTTTTTGTGCTATTTAAACACCTCTAGGTTTTTTATTTTTTACGCTGTAAACAAAAAAAGACTGGCAAAAACTATGGGCCAGATCCACAAAAGGGATACGCAGGCGTATCTGCTGATACGCCGTCGTATCCCTGTTTCTATCTATGCGGCTGATTCATAGAATCAGTTACGCATAGATATCCCTAAGATCCGACATGTGTAATGGACTTACACTGTCGGATCTTAGGATGCAGTACCGCGGCCGCCGCTGGGGGCATTTCTCGTCGAAATCCAGCGTCGGGTATGCAAATTAGCACTTACGGAGATCCACAAAGCTTTTTCCCTTTGTTAAGTCTCCGTAAGTGTTAGTTTGCCGTCGCAAAATTAGGGCTGCTTTTACAAAGTGTAAACTTAGTACACCATGTAAAAGTATACCCTTCTTTCCCGCGTCGCTGTCAAATTTATTTTTACTTTTTTTTTTTCCGCCGCATCTCTTTTTTACCCGTCGCGGTTCACAAAACTCGGCGCAACGTAATGTAAGGCAAAGCACGTCGGGAAAATAGCGTCGGGAGCATGCGCAGTACGTCCGGCACGGGAGCGCGCCTAATTTAAAAGGGACTCGCCCTATTTGAATTGGCTCGCCTTGCACTGGACGGATTTAAGTTACACCGCTGCAAATTTCCAGGTAAGTGCTTTGTGGATCGGGCACTAACTTGGGCAATTTGCGGCGGTGTAACTTAAATCACAAAAGTTACGTTGCGCCCGCTCGTTGTGGATCTGGCCCTATATGTTTTACTTTCTGCTCTAAAACCAATAAAAAAATGGAAAAAATCGAATTTCTTCATAAATTTAGGCATATACGTATTCTGCTACACATTTTTTGTAAAAAAAAAATCCCAATGCGCGATTAGTTTGTGCAATAGTTATCTAAAAACTATGAGAAAAAAATATGGAATTTGTATCTATTTAATTTGTATACTAGTAATAACGGCGATCAGCAACTTATAGTAGGACTGCAATATTGCAGCAGAAAATCAGACACTAACGGTCACTTTTGACACTTTGCGGAAACCAGTGACACTAATACAGTGATCGGTGCTAAAAATATGCACTGTTACTGTTCTAATGACAGTGGCTGAGAAGGGGTTAAACATCTAGGGCAATCAAAGGGTTATGTGTGCCTATGTTGTGCCTAACCAGTGTGTATGTGTGGTGTTTTTACTAAGGGGTTTGATGGTTTTTCTGCCCTTAGGCGGAAGTGCAGAATCACATATATATATATATATATATATATATATATGTGTGATTCTGCACCGAACAGCTGCCCTGTAGCATTAAATATTCTATGGGGCAGTAAGGGAATTGATATATTATTTATTGTGCACTTGCCCTGGGTGCCAAGCACTAGTAATTACCCTGTATTTGAAACTGAAATACATTCATATCTAGTTTCACCATTAACAGCTTGATGTGGTAAAATATAATCACTATGACCATTACAATACCATTATTGCTTTAACTTGGAGTAGAAATGTTTATATTCTCCTTTTTACTCACTGATATTTCTAATACCATCACAGTTAATTGCTGCAAATGCAAAAAAATACCTGGTAATCCTTTCGGAAATACAGTGAGCTTTTAGCATCCTGCCATGAGCCAACAACACTGCATCTGCTGCTCCAGAAATTGTCAACCTTGTCTATTTCCCTTCTCCTGCAGTATATAATGCCTCTCCCTCTTTTTATCTCCAGGGAGCCTGGTGACCATCATTTTAAGGAAGTGGTCAGGAAAGGCAGCCTGTATATTGCTCAGATAAGGTCTCCCTTAATGTCCCTAATCTATATGTTTAGCATTAAACTGGAGTGATTATCTGGCAGTGTCATAGCTTGTCTTTAAACACTCCCCAGGGGTTAACCAATGGGGAGTAATAGGAGACAAAGGCCTTCAGTGTCAAGAACATCCTGCAGACCACATTGCTGTTAAAGGGTCACTACATAAAGAGAAACTTTAACTTATTGAATGCACTAAGCCATTCATCTCAAAGTACTGTTTTCAGCTTGCTCACAGGAATGTGAAAAGGCCAAGCCAAGGCACACCCTACCGCAGCCAGTGAGCACCCTACCCTAAAGCAAGAGGAAGGAATGGGTTTTCTTCTAACAATCAAAAATGTTTTATAGTAAAGTAGGTCTTAAAGTGTTGCTTTAGTAATGTAGCACTACCCCCGTAGGAGCTGCTGGTTAAATTTTGGGTTTGCACGTTACCTTTGTAGCTTCGTTGTCAGGGTGGGAAAGTCCATAATAAATGCAATGTCCAGACAGATGTAAAACCTCCAAGTTAGGTTTTATTTCTTTTTACTGCAATGTAACTTGAAATAGAGAAAACAGGAGGGAGGAGAAAAGCAGGGGAAGGTTCAGGCACATGGTACAGAATAAATCAGTCTCCACTCTCAGCTATTGAGTGCGTATTGCTTACCTGGATAGTCCCCTCTCACTTGGCCTAGCAGCCGGGATTATGCACAAACTAATGTCCAGACGATCTCTGCCACAGACCTCTTGGAATGAACTTGGTCTATGTTACAGACCTTTGAATGAATTTGGATGTGTCCAGGAATCCTCTGCCACAGCATCTCAAAGTCCCGAACCTCCAGCCAAGCAGCAAGAGAGCCTCCAAGTCGGAACCGGCAGACTGCAGCGCTTTCAATGTAGTGGATCCCTCCCTGATTGGGCCACCAGGCCTCACCCGAGACACCAGCACTTCGCTGGTCTCCTCCAGGGCAGGTCCTCCCCTGGTTTCCCCCATCAAGACAGCCCCCTCCCTTGCGGACAGACAGCTTGGGATCCCCCTTTAGGACTGTAGGCCACAGCCAACGTAGCTGGGCCTACTCCATAGTAGAATCACTCCGGGCCAACGTGGCCCCGAAGTCGGGCACACACACACGCACCCCTCACGCCAGGAGGGCCGCAAGGTGAGGAAGACCCCAATCAATGGTGTCTGTCCCTTAAGTACCCCTCCTCAGCATGCACAGTGGGGTCACCACTCCCACTGCACCGCTACCGAGAAGGGACACCCAACACACCATGGTACACCTGTGTTACAACATAAGGCCAGGGTGGCAACACCACCTGCAAGCAACAAGGGAAACTACCAAGTAGTACCACAGCCAAAACAGAGGCACATTTGGTTTAATCAAACAGGTCTGGGCCCAAGTACTGGCCCAGACTTTCCCTAAATTTGAAATAGCGTCCCGTAGAATTGGGGTGGACGGTACAGTAAATTACTTTTTTAAGTCTCTCGTTCTATACTGAAGTACCCAACAATCACATCTTTGTAGAACTCAGTTAGCCTGATTTCTGCATCTGGGAACCCAGCATTATCCCCTGCTGCTGCCATTTTAATAGGTTTGTTCTGTGGTCTGTATTTCTGAGAATGTAATAGGGGGAGATATTAATTCCTGTGACACCTGTAAAATGCGTTTGCAGTGTGGTGCTGAATCTTGCATTTGCAATCTAAATAGGCATAAATCCACCAAGGCCCTGACATAATGGAATATCATATTTGGAAAAGGTCTTAAAATGTATTTGCAAATGGAAACCTGTAGACCAAACTGAAGGGGCACAGATATGAGGATTAGGGAAGTGTAAATCGGCCTGGTGTCAGCTTGCAGTCATTTGGTGAACCCATTGTAAAATCTGGAAATTGTGAACTTTATTCCAAACACCTTTGAAGTCAATGAGGAAGGGCACTGTAGATCTTGAAAATCATTTCTCCCCATATTCAAGGTTAACAGGCAAGGGCTTGTTTAACAAAGGGCTTTTAGCTAAGATACGACAGCCTGCGCCGTCGTATATTAGGGTGCACTATTTAGGCTGGCCGCTAGGTGGCTCTTCCATTGAGTTCGGTGTAGAATATGTAAATGACTAGATACGCCTATTCACGAACGTACGTGCGCCCGTCGCAGTAAAGATACGCTGTTTCCGTATAAGATACGCCGCCTAAAGATAAACATGCCCCCTAGGTGGCATAGCCAATGTTAAGTATGGCCGTCGTTCCGGCGTCAAAATTTGAAAAATGTACGTTGTTTGCGTAAGTCGTCCGTGAATAGGGCTGGACGTAATTTACATCCACGTCGAAACCAATACGTCCTTGCGGCGTACTTTGGCGCAATGCACACTGGGATATGTACACAGACGGCGCATGCGCCGTTCGTAAAAAAAACGCCAATCACGTCAGGTCACCCCCCATTAACATAAAACACGCCCCCTCAGCCTAATTTGAATTAGGCGCGCTTACGCCGGCCACATTTACGCTACGCCGCCGTAAGTTAGGAGGTAAGTACTTTGTGAATACAGTACTTGCCTATCTAACTTACGGTGGCGTAGCGTAAATACGATACGCTACGCCGCCTTAAAGATGCGGCGCTCTTTATGAATCCAGCTATATGTCTCATTTTGAATGGGACAGACACTAGCCAGCTTTTAATTAAAAAAAATAACATTAGAGTTTATTTTGCTGTAAAAAAACTCCAAAATATTGTAGTGACTATGTATACAGTATTTAATCATGTTTACTAGGCCGCAATATGAACTGGACCTACAACAGCCAGCTTTTAATAAAAAAAAACAAAAAAAAAAACAGGGTGTATTTATTTAAAAGAAAAGAGCTCCCAGAACATTGAAGTGTCTACATGCAATATTTAAACTCTTTGACTAGGCTCCATTTAGAACAGCCATTAATAATAAAAAAAAAAGTTTATTTAATTGAGAAAACCCCCAAAATGTGCACAGTATTAGATCAATTTGATTAGGCCATATTTTCTACAGGGCCCACACCAGTCATTTTTTACCCAAGGAATTATCACTAGAGAGTATTTATTTCACTGAAAGGAGCCCTCAAAATATTGTAGTATTTGCAGTCTTTAAACACTTTCATTTGACCACTTTTTCAACAGCCCACTTTCAACATTAGAGTGTACTTATTTAACTGAAAAAGCCCTAAATATTCAATAAATTGTGTATATATTCACTTCAATTATCCAATCAAGAGAAAAGCAAATTCCTATTCACGTTTCATACCCAATCATGTGACGATGAAATAAGCAAACAGGAATTTGCTTTCACATGATTGAATAATTAAACTAAATATTCACACTGTTTATTGAGTGAAGATTCTCACCTCCTTTGTAAATCAGCCAAAATGTGTTTAGTTTATGTATTACCTTTAATACGTAGTAGTACCATTGTGCTGGCATTACAGCTAAAGGCGGTACAATACTGCCTTGAATAAAGTGCAACTGGGGGTCAGAAAATATGCAAGTTCAAAAACTGATTACTATTAATTGTCTATGTTTCAATGATAGTATTGCTAGATTTGACATTTATGACCTCTAATTTTGACCTCTCTGTATAGTATCCTAGTGGGGTCCCCCCCCTTCCACAGTACATGGGTATAAATAACAACAGGATTCCTGTCCTATTGTTGTCTGCATTGTGTGGGAGGCTGACACTTCAATCAAAAGTAAAAAATAAGCATTGAAATTCACACAGGGAACCCAGCCTACTAGTAAAGGGCTTTAGCTTTTTATATAGGCATAGTTATAGTCCAACTGCTCCCTCACTTTTGTCAGTAATCTGGTGATCTAGAAATCTCTGTTGTTTACCTGTTCATATTGTTGAGGAGATATTGTTAAACATGCCAATTTTAGGCTCTCTGCTTTCTCTCGCATATAGAAAGTTGGATGAAGCAAAATATCAGTTCTACGCATTTATGTAAAGCAGTAATGAACCCAAAATCAATCTTTTATTACATTGCAGCTTACCAATTCTTATGCCGCATACACACCATCACTTTATGTGATGAAAAAAAACGACACTTTCTGTGAAGTAAAAAATGACGTTTTTGAAACTTCAATTTTCAAAGACGAAGTTGCCTACACACCATCGTTTTTCTCACAATGTTCTTGCAAAGTGAGGTTACGTTCCACCACGTTTTACCATTGAAGTAGCTTCTGGGCATGCGTGGATGAAAAAACGTCTTACAAAACGACGTTTTTTGCTACACACGGTCAATTTCTGTGAAGTAAAAAGTGCACTTTTGAAAAACGACACATAAAATTGAAGCATGCTTCAATTTTTTTTGGTCGTTTTTTACAAGACATAAAACGACGTTTTCCCCCACACACAGTCAATTAAAGTGACGTTTTTAAAAACGTCATTTTTTTTCATCACATAAAGTGATGGTGTGTACGCGGCATTAGATGTGATTGCTGCATTTGTTATTTTTTTTAAGGCTTTTTTTCTTCTATATTCAATCAGTGATCTGGCCAGTAAGTCTTTTGTTTTTCAAAAGAACAAGATATATCAGTTACATGGATGAGACAAACCATTTAACACTAGCAATGCTGCTTACAACAGTCAGTCTTAAAGTATTAGCTGGAGTTTGGCTTCAATGTTTTTGTGTTTTTAAATCTGCTAGTACATCTAACACTCCCCTAACTTCATACTGACAATGCTGCGTTCCAAAGGTGCCCCCTGTTCTCCTTCATCCAGAGTGGAGGCACTCTAATAAAAGAGGTGGGTTACTGGTCAGATCACCAGGTGAAAACATAGGGAACAAAGCCTAAAAATGATAAGTAAGCTGAAATATATAACATTTTGTGTTTTGCGTTTATTACCCCTTTAATCACCGCCAACAATTAAAATGAAACTTTTAACAAAATATTAGCTGTTCATTTATTGGTTCTTGGGAATTGCTGTTGGGCTCTGAACATTTGGATTTACTAAATAAATTGAGGTTGTTCACATAGCAAAGTGCTAAATATGGTTAAGCTGAGTTCGCTTTGAATTTTTTTTTTTGCTACCACATCACTGGTTCATTGAAATGAACACAGATTTGCCTTATTTCTTGACCATCGAAACAGCCTCTTCTCTTTGGTAAATCAACCTCAGTGGCATTTATGAAGAGCATCATACCGGTGGCATTATACCATGAAACCAAATTTACTTGCATTCGAAGCTGTCAGAGCATAACTGAAATAATGAATGTTGTGTCAAGGGGAAAAAAAGCAGAAACTCTGGTCATGTGACATGTCAAAGTAAAATAACTGGCTCTCCTGAAATGACAGTGCTCTCTCTACTGCACTAAGCAACTTGGTCCACGTTTTATGAATGGGCTGTGAAATATAAGCTTTGGCATGTGTACGCCAAGAAAATCTACAAAAACAATTGAGGCCCCGTACACACGTCCGAGGAACTCGACGGGCAAAACTCATCGTTTTGCTCGTCGAGTTCTGTGTGAAGCCGCCGAGGATCTCGGCGAGCCAACTTTCCTCATTGAACAACGAGGAAATAGAGAACATGTTCGGCTTCCTCGGCCGAAAGTGTACACATGGCCGGGTTTCTCGGCAGAATTCAGCTCTAATCGAGTTTCTGGCTGAATTCTGCAGAGAAACTCGGTCGTGTGTACGGGGCCTGACAGTGATATCCACTGAGGCCTCGTACACACGACCGCTTTCCTCGACAGAATCCATCAAGAAACTTGGTGGGAGAGCTTTTTTGCCGAGGAAAACGGTGGTGTGTACGTTTTTCATTGAGGAAACTGTCGAGGAACTCGAGGAGGAAAAAAGAGAACAAGTTCTCTTTTTCCTCGACGGGAGTCTCAATTTCCTCGTCGTGTTCCTCGTCGGGCTGGTTTTCGACGAGAAATGTGAGCGTGTGTATGCTAAGAAACCCGCTCATGCTCAGTATGAGACGGGAGCGCACCTTCGGTAAAAGTAGCGTTTGTAATGGAGATAGTACATTTGTCACACTGTAACAGTCTGAAAAGTGCAAATCATCTCTTACTAAACTTTCACTTAACACACAGTAACATGAGATTAGCAAAATCAGCCCCAAGGGTTGTGCCAGTGGAATTGAACTTCCCCTGCCGTTGTATGTGTTGTACGTCACCGCGTTTGAGAACGAGGAGATTTGGTCTTGACCGTGTGTACGCAAGGCAAGCTTGTCGAGTTCCTCGACAAGTCTAACAAGGAACTTGTCAAGGAAAACGATGTTTCATTTCCGATGAGTTCCTCGGTTGTGTGTACGAGGCCTCACTGTAATAAATTGGCTTGTATGTGTCAGCTATGCTATTTTTTAAGGTACACGTTTGAGTAACTTTACAATCTGCATGAATACATTTCCCAACAATATATAGTAGCATACCATTTTCAGCAAATATTTTCCTTATTTGTCATTAAAAAAATTACTCTATGGAGTGCACTTCAGAACACTGCAGTCTGTATATAGTGCACTCCTGAAATCCTGGTTTATAACAACGCCTCACTGTTAGTGCAATTTAGCCACACTCACAATTTGGTTTCAATGGTGTTTATTAAAGAATTTTCAAGTATACAAAATTATGTGTTACATTCACAAAATGTGTTTAACAATATGACAGTAACCCTGCAGGAGCAGTACATTGCGGCCCAAGTAGCAAAAATAAACAGTATAGAGCACAACCTCAGAGCCAGGCCCAGCAATGAACAAACTTAGCAAGTTCAAATTTGTGTCCCCTGAGGTCAGATATCACCCGGGACAAGCTCCCGCAGGGGGCCCCCCCGACACTAGGGCCCCCCCACCCAGATGAGTAGGAGGGGAGCCCATCCCCCAGGACGAGCAGACCCCGAGCCCGTCGGTCAAAGCCAACAACAAACCATTCTAATTATACTTACTAGATAATAAGGTAAGAAAAGGAGTATGAGATACGAAGAGAGGAAATGGATAGCCGCACTCCATTAACCAAAAAGGTTGTCTTTTTATTCATATAAACGTCTAGCCATGATTAAGCACTAGCTCAGTGCGAAAAGCGTCGGCTGTTCCCCTGTTCCTTTGCTGTGACCTTGTGAAGTGATGCATTTGCTGTTCGTTTGAATAAAAAGACAACCTTTTTGGTTATTGGAGTGCGGCTATCCATTTCCTCTCTTCGTATCTCATGCATGGTCAGTGCATTGCCAGCACCCACAGTATCCTGAGTCAGTCTACTCCACATAGCCACCCACCTG